>NC_081536.1:30832687-31530187 GCF_030273125.1 Centropristis striata
AGATTGAGGCCCACTGTGTATAATGCCTCCTAACCGTAACACGACACTGAAAATGATGTTGGTCCCATTTCCAGCATAAAGCATACCTTCACCCCCCTTCTCCTATTAAAACCTGAGAGTCTTCAATTAGAGCCATTTGCATTTTGCTAATATCATAATTGTAGCCGTGGTCATTAATAGGAAAGTGGAAAATGAGTGTAGTAGTCAAGGCTTAATCCGAGCTGGGGGAGAATAGATATCTTCCCACTAACCACCTCCTCCTCCTCCTCCTCCTGATGAGTGGAGACGAAGGTATTTGCCAGGCCTGTCACCGCCACGTGGGCTGAGAGTTATTAAATGTGACCTGGATTTAACTATAACTCAATAACTAAAAATAAGGAAGTCATTAAGAGCCATTTGTTAATGTGAAGCTGTGTTGTTGCCAAACAAGGAGTGCTCCATATTATAGCTGTTCAGAGGCGTCTAGCTATATATTAAAACAGACCAGTATGTTATTCTTTCCTTTGGGGAATTCACAGGAAAAGTTAAAAAAAAAGAAAAAAAGATATAGTAGTATATCAACAACAGTATCTATGATAACTTTTTCTTGCCTATTTGTGATACTCTGACATGTACACTAGGTCACTGTATATACACACACACACACACACACACACACACGCACACACAATATCACACAATATCACACACACACAATATCTCGCAATATCACACACAGTACCACACAATATCACACAATATGAGACACACACACTATGACACACACACTATCTCACACACAATATCTCACACAATATCACTAAATATCACACACACACACAGACACACACACACACACACAGGCACTGTCACACAATATCACACACACACACACACACACACACAATATCACACACACGCGCACACACACACTCACACACACACACGCGCACACACACACACACACACACACACACACACACACTCACTCACTCACTCACACACACACAACATTATTTTATTATATATATATATATATATATATATATATATATATATATATATATATAGATATATATATAATTATTATTTGTATTGTTTATTTTTAGTGTTATGTTGCATTTGAGTCTTTTGACAGGACATTTTTTTGTGGAATATAAAAGTCTCCTTTTCAATACAAAATAATAAAAATCTCTATGCTTTGATGGTGTCAGTCTCTAAAATAAAAGCCTCTTAAGCTCAATTAACTCAGATAATATTTGACCCAAGTTTCTCCCTCTTGTCCTGGAACTGAAATCTTCCCGGACATGAGGACTGGCACCAAACAGAAACCCTGCACACAATAAGCTATCAGTCAAAGTGACATATCGAGCTGGTAAACCCAACTTTCCCAACATGTGACGGCTTAATGGCTCTAAAACCTCGCTTCAGTTCCAGTGTTAGTGCTTCTTGTAGTCACTTACTTGCCCCACCCGAGGGTCTCCATCTCCAAGATGAGCTGGGAGTAATACTGTGGAGGCGGGATGGAGCGGCACTCAGGACGGCTCTTCAGACCCACTTCCTGTAACCACGGAGAGAATACTATCAAGATTACTACGCACATCATATCACAACTCAATATCTTTGGACTAAAAGTAAATAAAACGGAATCGGGGCCAATAAATTGCACGTTTTTGTTTGGTGTCAAGCACACAGGTTGTTACTAGGGCCGGGACTCGACTAAAAAAAAAAATCTAATTAATTAGAGGCTTTGTAATGAATTAATCGAAATTAATCGCTTTTTAAACGCATATAAATATTTGACCTGAGAACAGTGAGAAGTAATTTTTTTCACATGGATTTTTAGTATACCATTGAATAATGACTGAATACATAAGCTTAAGCAACAAAAATATTGTTTATTTTTGTTCAAGTCCAACAGACCAGTGCAATTTTTGCCATTAAGTGTAGCAATAGCATATTTAGAAATATAGTACATTTCATAAATCCAGGTAGCCTATAGGTAGGTAGACCTTCTGTAAACTAGAATACTTTGGTTTTTTAAGTAAAACACAATCCACGCTAGCTACAACACTAGCCGCTAGCTGCTATATGTTTAGCATTGAGGTGATACTTGAGGCTGGATGTGCTGCGGTGATATGTGAATTCCTTGTTGCATAGCAACACAACCATGCTCTTATCCAGTGATTCCCAACCGGTGTTCCATGGCACACAAATGTGCCGTGAGAAATCATCAGGTGTGCCGTGGAAGATTATCCAATTTCACCTGATTGGTACTCTAACAAGGTTTTTTTTCGACCAGAGCAAGTTTCCGGCGTGCTAGCCTGCTAGCGTTAGCCTGCTAGCGTTAGCCCGCTAGCCTGTATCAATCACATTGTAGTTAAACAAATCAAATAAATTAATGATACATGTTTTAGTTGGTCTCTCTCAACGGCACCAAGTAAGTCTCGTGCTGTGTTCTAATACCCGTACTTACTACACCTAGTTTGAGTACGCAGGGTGTTCCGATTCTGATTGCGGCAAAAAGGAGTGTACCTAAAGGACTCGGATGTTGCCCTCAGAATGGTCAAAACGTTGAGTGTGGAACGATGTACACTCTACGCCCTCAACGGCCGCCATCTTGTCTACGTAGTGGAAGAGGCGGAGACAGGGCAGAGCCACTCAGCTCGAAAAAAATGTTTGTAATGGCGGCCGAAACAACAGCAGAGTGGTAGGTAACGTTGCTGACGACGCCGGCACATTCTCCACATTTGCTGCGTTGATGAAGCCATATTGCCGGATTGTAGAAGTAAAGATTAAACAACACAAAGGGTAATTTTTTCGCCGTTCAAAGTGGGAAGTTTTTCGCGGGTGACGAGCCGCGGCGGCTGTCGCAAGCTTAATTTCCGGTAAGTGCACCACGGAGTATTAGATTTGGAACAACGCTCACCTGCTGAAATCTGCGTACTTAGTAAGTGCGGATGGTGTACTGTGTTCAAGTGTACTCATGGAAGTATGGGTATTGGAACACAGCATTGGTCTTGCTAGCCCGCTAACGCTAGCGCGCTATCGATCACCAGCTAACGTTAGCACACTATAGAGTGCTGCACTATGTGAGATGGATAAACCTCTGCAAAGTCTTTGGACAGTTTTTGGCTGACTTTTGCCAAGGAGTTCTCCATTCTGGGAAACAAAGCAGTTTCAGCTCTTCTCCCTTTCTCCACAACCTATCTATGCAAGCTGGGCTTTTCAAGCATGACTAATATAAAGACTAAGAAAAGAGAGAGACTCAGAGCTTTTGAAGATCTTCATGTTTGTCTTTCTTCAGTTCCTGCAAGAATATCAGCTTTGTGTTCAACTAAACAGGCCCAGGTTTCACACCAAGTAAGTAAATTGAGACTAGATTTTCATTATTAATACTTTTTGTGACATTCTTGTTTGGTGGTATGCCATGTAATTTTTATCACGTAAAATATGTGCCTTGGCTTAAAAAAGGTTGGGAAACACTGCTCTTATGGACGCTTCCATCTGTTGGTTTTTAGTAACTAAATGTCCCATCATCCACGGGGCCAACCAAACGTCTCATCAGCCTCTTTCTTCATGTTCACTGTGGTTTGTTGTTGTCTGAACTCATCAACGCTAGTTGGTGTTCCAGTATAATCGGTCCGCCTGAAACTCATCCAGTGAGAAACGTTCCGCGGTGCAAAAATAAGTGCGATTAAAATGCGTCAATTTGGGCGTTCCCGGTGGCACACCTGGTAGAGCGCGTACCATAGAGGCATTGTCCTCGTAAGCGGGCGGCCCGGGTTCAAATCCGACTCGGAGTCCTTTCCTGCATGTCTTCCCCTCTGTCTCCCCCTTTACTCTGTCCTATCAATAAAAGCCCAAAAAATATCTTTAAAAAAAAAATGCGTAAATGTTTTTAACGCGTTCATTTTTGTGCAATTAATTCATCTTAACCAACGCGTTAAAGTCCCGGCCCTAGTTGTTACACTTTTCATTCATCTAATAAAAATATACATGTACGTTTGCCTCATAATCAAGGCTATTGATGATGCCTGAAGGTTCCCATTTACTTCCCCATTCACAGAGCAACAATGTCAAAGTGACCGAGCCAACCACTGTGTCATTCTCCTCCTTACCAAGACGGTTTTCAGCTCCAGAATGAAATTGACAAGTAATTTTGTTTCCTTTTTTGGTCATTTTGTGTCTTTTTTTAGTCATTTTGTGTCTTTTTTGGTCATTTTGTGTCTTTTTTTAGTCATTTTGTGTCTTTTTTGGTCAATTTGTGTCTTTTTTTGGTCATTTTCTTTCTTTTTTGGTCATTTTGTGTATTTTTTTGGTAATTTTGTGTCTTTTTTGGTTATTTTGTGTCTTTTTTTGACCATTTTGTGGCCAATTTGTGTCTTTTTTTGGTCATTTTGTTTCCTTTTTTTGGTCATTTTGTGTCTTTTTTGGTTATTTTGTGTCTTTTTTTGACCATTTTGTGGCCAATTTGTGTCTTTTTTTGGTCATTTGTTTCTTTTTTGGGTGATCTGAACTGTGCGTGTGAGATTCTGTTCAGTGAGCGGGAATGCTCCAGTATAATCGGTCCGCCTGAAACTCATCCAGTGAGAAACGTTCCGCGGTGCAAAAATAAGTGCAATTAACGCTTTCATTTTTGTGTAATTAATTCATCTTAACTAACGCGTTAAAGTCCCGGCCCTAGTTGTTACACTTTTCATTCATCTAAGAAAAATATACATGTATGTTTGCCTCATAATCAAGGCTATTGATGATGCCTGAAGGTTCCCATTTACTTCCCCATTCACAGAGCAACAATGTCAAAGTGACCGAGCCAACCACTGTGTCATTCTCCTCCTTACCAAGACGGTTTTCAGCTCCAGAATGAAATTGACAAGATCAGCCGACTGCTGCAGCCTCTGTGAGAAGTCAAACAAGAGAGAAGAGACATCCTTGAATGGGAGGATAATGAAGTGACAGTGTCTATTTTTTTCCTCTAGCCAGCCATTCAAATCAAACACAGTGTTTGTGATTAATGGGGGCTGCCACCAGCTTTAATAATTAATGATAGCTTAAAGGCTGTGAAAATAATGAACTTTGCAGCCCGGGGTGAAATATCAATCTCATCCAAATAACCCTGAGGGGCAGCATAACAAATAGGGACATTTTCCAGGCGATGTTAATTAAACAGTGAAAAATATTTTTCTCTGCTTTTGAGTGAGGCGAGCCTGATGGGTGACAGGGAGTTACAAGAACGACGGCAGGCGCGATGCAGAGAACACAAAAGAGCCGGAATGACATGACAAAAATATAAAGCACAGAACAATCAGCTTGATCTCAATAAGAGCTGGCAGACGCAACACAGCTGAAGATATTATGAAGCGATTTGCAGTGAAATACGACTGTGTTTGGATGTATTTTGTGTGTCTTTATGTGGAGCTTACCTGCTTCACTATGTGCTCGTAGCCGTGCAACAGGTGTTTCAACTGCCAGCAGCAGTGCAGCCTGCAAGAACAAAGTTGGATAAATAGTAAATTAAATGTATTTTAAATGCAGCATTGCACGGCCTAATGCAGGGGTCTCAAACTCAAATTACCTGGGGGCCGCTGGAGGCATCAAAATGACCAAAAAAAGAAAAAAAAAAAAGACACAAAATGACAGAAAAAACTAAATAATTTAAGTTTTTTTCTGTCATTTTGTGTCTTTTTTTTTCAAAAGTAATTTAGACTTAATTACTTAAAAAAGACACAAAATGACAAAAAAGACACAAAATGACCAAAAAATACAAATAATTTAAAAAAAGACAGAAAATGACCAAAAAAGACAGAAAATGACAGAATTTTTTTTAATTACTTTAAAAAAGAAACAAAATGACCAAAAAAAGACACAAAATTATTTCAAAAAGTAGCAAAATGACCAAAAAATAGACACAAAATTACAAAAAATAGACAAAATGACAGAAAAAAACCTAAATTACTTTAAAAAGACAAAAAATGACCCCAAAATGACACAAAATGACCAAAAAAAAGGACACACGGTTATTTTAAAAAGACACAATTATTAAAAAAAGACACAAAATTATTTAAAAAAGACACAAAATTTCCAAAAAACAGTAATTAAAGGGACCTTCCACACACAACACGGTAAAGTGCCATTCATATAAAACTCACATTAAACTTTCATTTTGAGGTGGGGGCCACAAAATATCGTCATGAGGGCCACAATTGGCCCGCGGGCCGCGAGTTTGAGACCCCTGCCCTAATGGCTAACTGGATTGAAATGTAAAAGATCTTTTTGTAAAACAAGCAGGAGATCTGACAATAACAATATGCCTGGGTTATGTATCTTGCAAAGAGAAGGAGAGATGATAATGTATACCTGGCCTGTTTAAGTTGGCGATCTGGTGGTAAAAGTATTCTCAATCTGAAGTCTCGTTCCTGTGACAATCAAAGCAAGACTTTTATTAACATGATAGACACAAACAGTTAATTGACCTGTTACACAGCTAAAAAAAAAAGGCAAACTCCACTGAGAAATGAAACAATATACGGTCATGGAAAAAATTATTAGACCACTCTTATTTTCTTCTTGCTTTTTTTGTTCATTTAATGCCTGGTGCAAATAAAGGTACATTTGTTTGGACAAATATAATAATATAACAACAAAAATAGCTCACAAGAATTTAATATAAGAGCTGATATCTAGACATTTTCCATGGTTTTCTTGATTATGATTTTGTTTATTATCAAAAAAAACATGGAAAAAGTCTAGATATCAGCTCTTAAATTAAACCCTTATGACCAATTTATGTTGTTATCATTATATTTGTCCAAATTTTGCAGTGTGCATTCAGCATTTTTAATGTAGTTTTTTTTTTCAATCTTTTTTATTTGTTTTTTGTGTGCATTATTTGTGTGCTTTTTATGTTTTTTATATTTTTTTTGTGTTTTTGTGTGTGTGTGTGTTTGTTTTTTAATGTTTTTTTATATTTTTTTTGTGTTTTTGTGTGTGTGTGTGTTTGTTTTTTAATGTTTTTTTAATTATTTTTGTGTGCTTTTTATGTATATATTTTGTGATTTTTATGTTTTTGTAATTATCTGTGTTTTTTTTTTTTTTTTTTACAATTTTGTGTGTGTGTGTGTGTGTGTGGGGGGGGGTTATGTTATGTGTGTTTTTTGAATTTTTTTGTGTGCTTTTGTGTGTGTTTTGTGTTAAAATGTTCATCCAGTAACTCAAAATGAAAAATAATAATCAGATCATATAGCTGAGGTTGTGCTGAAAACTATTTTTAAGTGGTTTATACACAGACAGAATGAAACGTAAGGCTATAGCAAACGTGACATGAACGTGTAGTAATGTGACGTCTCAGTGTGCAAAACAATAATTATGGTCGAAAAACATTCAACAAATTTCCCGAAAAGCATGCCGAATTTACCAGCGTTTCATAGACATTTGTGAAAAGTCTGAAGTTATTTTCTACCAAGCATTTATACCTGTCTATACGGAGAAATCTTTAATGTACACAATTTTAAACGCAGTTTGGTGAATCGTACTAACTTATATAATAATTACCCCCCTGACACACTAACTTACCTGGACTGTGATAAATCCGTCATAGGCTGTCATCTCCTTGTTGACAGGTAAAAGCAACGGGTTGTCTTTTACTAATGAACTCTCCATTTTATTAATATAAACTTTAAATTAGTCAAACTTTAGCAAGCCAGACACTTTAGACCGGCAGCGCTTTTAAGGTCCTAAGATAACTTGACAGCTTGAACCAAACATCTGAACTTAAATATTTCAATTTAAGCGAGTAAATCGCTCGAAGTCACTTGTTTTTTAGCAGAGACACACAACAAGTCGAGGCTGAAACTCTCTCATCGTCATCCCGCCACGGAAACAAAACAGATGACGTCACGCTGTTGCCTTCAGTGACTTCGTCAAAAAAATCTGAATTCAGATGCACACGTGTTGATGCGATGTGTAAACAGTTTTAGTTTGTGTCATATGCAGTGGTGAAAAAAAGTATTCAGATCCCTTACTTAAGTAAAAGTACTTATACCACACTGTGAAATTACTCCATTATAAGTAAAAGCCCTAAATTCAAAACTTACTGCAGTAAAAATACAAAAGTACCAGCACCAAAATGTACTTAAAGTACTCATTATGCACAATACACCCACTCAGATTGTTATATTTATTCCAAATATATTATTAGATTATTTGTATTGGTGCATTTATGTAAGTGCTTTGCTTTTGTTAAGATAGGGCTCATTTAAACTACTTAATATACTGTTATGAGGTTTAATAAATAAAATAAAAAAGTCTAATCACTATTAATTGATCATGTTTTTTATGTTAAATCTCAACTTGAAAAGTAACTAAAGCTGTCAGCTAAATGTCGTGGAGTAGAAGATTAAAGTTACATAAAATGGAAATACTCAAGTAAAGTACAAGTACCTCAAAATTGTATTTAAGTACAGTACTTGAGTAAATGTACTTAGTTATATTCCACCATTCATTGTTTAGCTTACTTACCAAAAACGAATGAATGCAGCATCTGATTTACTCACTAAATAACACATTTGAATGTTGCTCGAGCTTTAACACAAATATCTGTCAAAATAACTTTCTTTTACTGCATTCAGCTCCTTTTACTCCTCTGCCATTTATCTTTCATTGTCTCCTGCTCAGGTTATTACTCCATGGGTTAAAGCACAGGTTGTGACTGTGACTGAGAGCTGACTGGAAGATGAATAACCACAGCGCAGCCATACTAATCTACTAAAATATGCCATAAAATGTGATATCAGGTAAAAGCAGAGTGGGCTAACGTGCGGCCTAAAGCTACAAAATTGCAATAGAATTAAGATATTAACAGGATAAAGACCATTTTCCTCATAACAAAGGGATATAGATTCATGCAAATTCCAAATACTCCTGTTGAGGCGTTTGAGGTGTCATCTTCACTTTATAAATGTCTCTCATTAAGTTTCTTTCTCACTTCTGTCTTACTTTCACTTTTCTTTCTGGAATAATGTTGTAATAAAGTTGAAAACACACTTCTTTAGTACGGGGCATAAAGGCAGACCTGGGAAATGATTCTCATTCCCATTTCATTTTCATTTATTAAACGATGACTTCAGAAGATTTTGTTGAGGAGATAACTAAGAGACAGCTCTCTCTATCAGAGCTGGACCTGCTAAACCAGGGGTGGGCAATTAATTTTCCCAAGGGGCCTCATGACCAATACTACAAAGGTTGCGGGGGCCGGACCAAAACTCTGAACTAAATTCAGCTCAATATTAATTTAATCGCTTTATAAAATACAGTAAATTATCTGGTTTTGAGCTGCTACTGATAAGAATACATGTTATGATAAGACTGTTAATGTGGAGTAATTCAAATATAGCAGTAAAAAGTAGTAAATACTCCAATCACTATATCACTTTTCCATTTATAACTGTAAAATACCTTTAGCAAGGTTCCTATTGGTATATTTGTATTATATAGCTTGTTTTTTCATGTTTGTAAATTTTCTAGGTGTTTTACAATGTTGTGATGCTTTTATTTTGAAAAGGCGCCGTCCAGTGTGAAACGGGTGCTTTTATTTTGAAAGGTAGTGACAGGAAATAACAGGTGGAACGGTAAAATGATAAACGAACGTAAATAATGAGTGCGTTGTAATTCATAGAAAGTTGATATAAAGTATGAAAAAGGCTTCTATAGTGGCTGACTGACAGGACACAAGGTTTGTTAAAGTTTATTTTCTTCTGTCATATATATTAGTGGCTATATTTGTTGTCTTAACTGTAGTAAAAGTGCTTGTTTGCTCAAGTGCTAATGCTAATGTTTGTTAGCTCTTATGGTGGATTCACAAGGTGAACAAAGAATGCCTTATTACGCCTTCAAAATAAAAGCACTGTGGTTGTATTGATTTCTAATTTCTAGGTAACCTCATGCGTTCCAGAGGAGGACAGCCAACCGGCCGGATGTGGCCCGCGGGCCACCCAATGCCCAGGTCTGTGCTAAACCATCTAGCAAACCAGCCACTCCACTCTTCATCCTCTTCATCCTGCAGGATTTAGAGCCAAAGCTGGTCAGGTAAACTTCCCCAACATGCAATAAAGGACACAAACAACACTGACACATCACCAGATTTTACTCAACTTTAACTACAACTATGAGATCACATCTCAATAAGTTTTTTTTGATTGAGAATTTATTTGAACACGAAATAAAAGATGAACAATTAAAAACAAATGAACAGCAATAAATTCAAGACAACAACACAAAATGAAACAACAAGACTCAACACTTATTTGTGTTCAAAAGGAGTGGGAAGAAACCAAAGCTCATTAAATCCCAGCCCTTCTCCCTATGTTAATTTACTATATTCAGTTATATAACAACAATAGTATTTATATACATGTATGTATCACATATAGTAATGTAGTATATACACTTATTATTACCATTATTAACATAGATAACTTGTTATTATCTTACACACACACATAAGTACACTTACACCAATGTAGTCACAATGCGACAACATTGAACAAACAAACAACAACACGTAAAAAAAGAAAAATAGTAAAAAAAATAATAATAATAAAACAAAATAAATAATAATAATAATAACTAGAAAATTTCCTCTGGGGAAATTCTGAAAGGGCCACGGGGGCTACTGCCGGTGTGTGTACACTATGATGAGATTCTTCAGAGATTTCAAACAATAAATACTAGTAATGTTATGATACTATATTATATACAAGGAGCACACCTACAACAAGCATTCCTCTTCAAGTATTTATTTATACAGCAACCTGTGCCCTTTAACCTCAAAATGTGTGTGTGTGAGTGAAACGTGTATCTGGAGGAGTGTGCGCGCTTACGCCCGCGTTTGTGTGTGTAACGAAAATCACATAAAGTTATGTGTGTGTGTGTGTATGAAGCATGTGTATCTGGAGGAGTGCCGCCACATAACGACTTTTGTGTTTTCTGTCCAGATCGTCTCCATCTAAACAGGGCCTAAGACTTGACCCCTAATTGCTGCTGGATCTTGTCTCAGACCATGTGACTACTGCCCTGATATTTATTGTTAACTCGCAGGTTCATGTTTGGGCCAGAGAGAACCTCTGTTTGCACAAAAAACGTAAGAAACGTATAGCTACAAGGTGATTTTAAACAAGGAAAACAATCAAATGGACACCTTATGATTCTGCTTCATGCTTATTGTCTGCTAACTTGCATCCATCAGACAATGTCCTCCCATAACCAGCGAGCATAAAATTGCCTCAACATATGGTAAATGGAACTCTGGAGATATAGCAAATTCCCATTCTAATCCAATCAAAACATGATTACAACAAAAGCGCACTCCAACAATGCACACTTGTCCTTCAGTTTCCTTTTGAGCCCATATTCACTGTGTGAGCTGTGAGGAGAGAATAGGAATGTGTGATTATACTGTATAGAGCTGGTGAGGGGAGTGTGTCAAAGCGTGCATGCCACACAATGTGCCTGGAGAGATTGATGTTTTTGTCATCCACCTGCTTCAAAGCTGTAAAAAGCCGGCTGATGCAAATAGAGAAACCTAGCCAGGCAGGCTCACAAACAAAAGAGGGGGAACCTCACTGCTCCTCTTTGCACAATTTTTTTTTTTTTGGAGGAATATCTGAGGTTTCTGTTGTGACGCACACTGGGCTCAAATGAATCTAAAGTCTTGTGTCTGGGAGTCGGTAAGTGTTGAATGCCTTTTTTTTTGTTCTCTTAGGGAAATGGGAACAATTTAAGGCTTTTTGTTGGTGTTTTTTTATTTTTTTTTCTTTTTTGCATCGACACAGTGGCAGTGGGAGAAGAGAAGAGAAGGAAAGCAGCAGCAGCAACAGCAGTAGCACAACTCTTCCCTCCCTCTTTCTCTCCCTGCCTTTCTCTTCTGCCTTGCTCTTCTTGCTATGGAGAGCAAATCTGCAGGCGTGCAGCACAAGCGGCTTTAATCGCATTCCAGTTTGCAAAAAAGGGCGTCAAAATGTAGCATCAGAGGATAGCAGAGGGGCAGAAGCATATAGGCGGTGAGCTCTCTGTCGCCTTCTTTCTCTGTCTGCTTCTCCTTCTCTCTCTCTGTCTGACCGCTCTCTCCCTTTTCCTTCCGCTGCATCCAGCGCCGGGCTCCGTCTGGGAGAGGAATGATCTATGGTGCTTTGTTTATCACTGGCCATGGTCACTTCTCTGGAATGCAATTGGCTGGAACTACACCGTGTGGGTCCTGCACCCTGCGTCTCTCTCTCTCTCTCTCTCTCTCTCTCTCTCTCTCTTCCTCTCTCTCTCTCTCTCTCTTTGAAGCAAGACATGAGCAGGGGTGCCTTGTCCGACGTGCCTTTTTATCTCTCTCTCTCTCTTTTTTTTCTCCTCTCTCTTTGTGGCGTTTTGCATGTATCTGAATGATAATGGGACATATTGTTCCCTGGACTCGTGATTGATTGAATGGCTTGACAGCAAAATGTGTTGAAGACATTCAGGAATTTGTGCATGCATGCCCAGTTGTAGATTATCTTGTGTTTTTGTCCATTTTAAGCACCATTTTGAATATGTCCTTTTTGTGTTGTTTTGTAGGGTTTTTTTATGTTTAATGTATATAATGTTTTGCATGATTTATAACCATTCTGGGAGCTTTTATTTTCAGCGCTAAATTGATTTGCACAAGTCGGATTTTATAGACAAAGCATCTTCTATTTGATTTTTTTTAAAAGGGGGAAACATCTGTAGACTAATATGTCAAAAACCACACACACACACACACACACACACACACACACACACACACACACACACACACGCACACACACACATTTAACATATGTTCTTTTTGACAGAAATTCACTTTTTCATTCTCTTTTCACCCTTTACTTTGCAAAAAAGGATTATTATCACTGTAAAATTACTCTCCCTGTCCCTTTTTTTTAGCCTTTACTGTACATCAACTTCTCCTTTAGGTTCCATTTCAACTCTTTTTTTTAAATGCATGCATCAGTGTGTATGTTTGAGCTGCAACCATGACGCATGCTTATTACCTGGCACACACACTGACGTGACAAAACGCCGCTTCTGCCTTTATATACATTACAGAAGAATATCGTCTCTTTCTACAAAGACAAATTGAGTGAAGCCGCCACCAACTATCACTTTTCTTTCCAAGTGTGTTTACGAGTGTGTGTGTGTGTGTGTGTGTGTCTGAGTGTGTGTTTCCAGATAAGTGGGAGCGCGGTGTGTGAAGTCTTAGCCATGGATTACAGGCTTCGCAGATAGGCTTGTATCCAGACTGCTGTCTGACATGAGTTGATGGGATTACAGGAGGCGGTGTCTGTCCTGCCACCCCCACCCACGGGTGGAGGAGACACTGTGGAACTGGGGGTCAGCATGTGTGTGTGTATGTGTGTGTGTGTGTGTGTATTTAAGCATTAGACCACAACAGGCAGGTGCTGAAAGTTACATTTTTTTAGTTTTCGGCTGCAGATACTTTTATTTTATTCAACTTTATGCGGCAAAATTAGCACATTTGACTGGAATTTTCGAAGCTTTAAAAATGTCAGAGCCAAAAAAATATATTCTATATCTATATTTATTCTATATCTATTTATATTTATGTGGTGCTCACTGCTCCTTGCATGATGCGTTCACTTGTGTGTAAAAAAGGATGGGTTAAATGCAGAGGTTGAATTTCCCCATTGTGGGATTAATAAAGTAATTAATCTTAATCTTTAACTCTTTATTTGTGGAATTGTTTAAGGTTAATTTCAGCTTTGCAGCTTTTCCTTAACTGCAGTTTTTTTTTTTTTACAAACTGTTGAGTTATTGATTAACAGAAAATCAGTTGAATTTGTCTAATTTGTCACTTGTTTCATCAACCAAAATTGGTAATAGCTGCATTAAATATTAATATAATTTAATGTCTGGGGTTTTGGAGTGTTTGTCTGACAAGATGGGACTCTCAGAACTTGTGACAGGCATTTTTCTTTTTCCTTTATGACATTTTATAGATTATGGAATACATTCGAAGGAAATAATCAACAGATTCATGGATAAGGAAAGCAGCTGCAGCCTCGCGGAGAGTTGAGTCTGATTATTTATAGCCCCGTATATCAGTCTCGGCCTAATTTGTGTGTGTTAATGTGTTGATTTGGCAGCCGTGCGAGGCAGCACAGAACATTTCGAGGCCTATTATAAGATCATTACAGGTAATACAGGAGTTTTTTTTGAGGAAAAAGTACATCATGCGCAGTTCTCCTTTGATCCCCTGACCCCCTAATTTGCATGCAAGCTCTTTATTTGATCAGCAAGCACCACAGGAAGCATCCCGCCCCGCGATACTTTGACGACAAATCACTGATATCTATTGATAACCGTCCACAATCTGAGCCGGAGCTCGTCTCCGTGCAGGAACACGAGCGCAAGGATGTGGATGCAATGCAAGTCCACTTGAGCTGATTAGTGTGTGAAGTGTGCTTGTTAGGCATACTGTGAAGTGTGCTTGTTATATATCCAGCCCTCACGCTTGATTACTGCTGGCGCTTTACTACCGACGGCTGTGTACAGAGACACTGCTGGGATCTGATGTGTCCGGTGACTAATGGAAATCGGAGAAAATATTTAGCAGCTCCTGTTTTGAAAACAAGAAATGCCAAAGAAAATTGGACGGGATTGAACCACACGTGGCACACTGAATCGCTCTAATAAACTAAATAATAGTAGATTAAAACGTCTCAGAATATCCTCTAAAAAAAAAAAAAAAAATCGACTCCCTCATTTCACTTTATCGTCTTCCTTACATGTCTGTTCTCTCTCTTCCCTCACCCTCTTTTGTACTTGGCACAGCTTAAGTAGTGCCAATTGAATATGTTATTCCATATGCTGTATTATTGGACATGCTCCTCCATAATGCATGCATTTCAACAAGAATCCCTCAGTAATTGTGCGACTAAATCTAACACGGGTTTGAAATACAATGTGAATATATTTTTTTTTTGGTGGGGAGGGGGGTGTGGGGTGATATAGCCTGCTGTGATTCTCCATCTGGCCTGTGCAGTATTGGAATGGACCATCCTCCTTTACCATGCCGGCCCGGAGTAAGCTTCACTTTAAAGGATCAATTCTTTTATTATTGAAGTCAGTCTCGGTAGTGCAGGCTAATACATTCTGCATTGATCTCCCCCACCCCCCCTTTCCCCAAAACCTTTATTGCCATTCCTTCCAGCGAGGCTCGCATTTAAAAAGATATCTTCGGCAGAATAAAGATTTTACAAAGTGACTGGAGGACAAATAAGCCTATAAACTGGGGTATTCACATCTTAGTGGGAAGGAAAAGACAAGGGAGAATGAGGAGTCGGAGTTGCCAGCAGGCATTTTGAATATCATTACCAGCTTTGCGGGGAGAAATTGAAATCATGAGCATAAGGAAAGTACCTGGTAATTAAAAGTGTCTCGCTGCGCCAAGGCTTTGATACCTGCTCAGGAAAGTATACGCCAGTGTTTCTGCCTGCATGTAGATACTGTGGCTGCACAAATTTCGGTGAGGTTTGACATAAAGCAGATGATATGAGAGTGTGTTTTGCTCCTTTTTTCCCTCTGTCTGGAGGATGTCTGTTGATGACAAGCTCTATTTCGTGTGTGTGTGTGTGTGTGTGTGTGTGTGGAAGCAGCCATGGATTGCTGTGGGTTGTGGCTCTATCTCTTATTACTATGCACATTCCTCTGACGAGACCTGTTTAGTTTCCCGGTGATGTTTTTGCCATGAGCCGGATGAACGTGTGTTTAAATTCATCAGCCACTTCTTTCTCATCATCATATGCATCAGCTTAATTGGAATTACTGTAAAAAAAAATCATGTTTTTAACCAAATGTGTCTCAGGTTTGTGGCCCGTGGAGCAGCCACAAACACTCTGATGTGGCTGTATCAAAATCAAACCCTGAAGCATGCGTGCCAGACCCTTATTGAACAAATTTGCGCCAGTGAAGCCAGCAGTTGAGGACATTAATGATCTGGACCCACTGGGGTCTGGTGCTCCGCGCCCACAGGCTAACCGCTCGATCCCCAATCAATAGCTTTTTATTAAAATTGTTTGCGAGGCAACACAAATCCATATTGTTTTGCCTCGCACGGGGCGCCCATGTGAAATATGTCGGACATATTTATATATTTTTTTCCAGATGAATGCGGAAAATGATTGGTTGATATGCATGAGAAAAAAACAGAGGGCTAGTGGTTTGGCATTATTGGAATATCCATTTCAGCATTGATTTTCATAAGAGATGCATTTGTGATTATCTTATTTTCTCTTCCCTCAATAGGGTTGAATTACATATCATATTATCCCTGGTATTAAGGCAAAATTAATAACACAAGTAATTATAATACTTATGTCTAATGATATGCTACGAGGGCCCTATTGATTCAGTCGAGATGCATCTAGGGGAAATGGCTTGGAGCTCTGCCTGACGACAGGCGCTGCCAGTGTGCTCAGCTCTGTGTGTGTGTGTGTGTGTGTGTGTGTGTGTGTGGAGTGTCAACAGCAGAACACAAGCCTCAATCCACATCCAGTCACTTCATACTTAGAATCCAATCTGTGGCCAATAATTAAGCTTTGTTATCTTCTCCGCTTTCACCTGTTTCCTCACATCGCGCCTCAAATGAGTCCAGTTAGTCCGAGCCCTGATTGTATCTGAAGTTTAGATTTATTCAACAGTGTGTCCCTCCGCGTTGCACCGCGGTATTTATTTCTGCTTTCTGAATCATACCAAGGTAAACAAGACAGGACAGCCGTGGATTTATTTATTTATTTTTCCGCAAAAATTGCAGAGTGACAGAAAGACACAAAAACGGACACATCACAATGAATTCTAGACTTTTTTTTTAAGCGCTTTTATTAGATCAGCGTGATCATGAACATACCTGAACATTGTCAGGGAGTGCATTTGCAAAACAGATTTTATTTTTAACCGTAATTCAAGTTTTTTTTAGGGGGGGGAGGGTGCAGTCCAAAGAATATCAAACTGCTGCTGTGTTTCGATAAGACATCTTTAACTTTTTTAATTTTACAAAAGCATGAATTTTTATTGTGCAATCAAGGGAAAATCAATTAAAATTGTGTTGGTTTACTCATTTAAAAATTGACTTTTTGCACAATTAACTCTTTATTTTCTGTAGACTTTCATTGCTACTGCTGAGTGTTAGTCTCTGTATGTGCAGAGTGGTTCTCTCTCTCTCTATATATTATATATAAAACTCCTTGGACAGGTTTCTTCTGTATGTATGGAAATTTAAACCCAATATTAAATGTATTCTCACAGTGTTCTGCAGATGACGGTTCCCTGAGATAGAAAGAATTAGACAAAACATGTCACCAAGCCACCTGGAAAGAATTGACAGAAGTGATTGCTTTTGGTGGATTTGTCTTCCTGTCAGTGTTTTTCCTCCTAATTTAATGTTTAGATCATTTCAGAAACGAATAACTGTATAAGTATCATAATTCCTACTCCTTTGCAGCATGTTGCAGCCATCGCTTTATGTTGTCTGAGGTGGTAATTCTATCCTTAAGCTGCATTTTGACCATTTTCCTCTTGAAAATCTAATAAAAGTCGTCTTTTAGTCGGTTAAATAGGTGAAACAAGAGGCGTGAGGGGAATAAAAAAGGCTGAGGTGTGAGAGAAAGTGAGGAGAAAAGGTGAATTCTGCATGTTGGGACAACATGAGGTGTACAAAATGCTGCACAAGTTTGTAGGTGCATGCACAGCCGAATGCATGGTGGAAATATGGATATGGAGTCTTTAGATGGAAGATTTATGTTGCACAGTTTGTTGTACTTACCTGTGGCTCATGCATTTAAAATGTCACACATTTTGGATATTTTGTGCAGATGTTAACCACCTCGGCTTAAGACGAAGCTGTATATTCATTATGTGCTCATACATTTAACACAATGATATGATAATTTAGCAGATTTGTCAACATCGGAAGCCTTTTTGTTCAAGCCTCTGAGGTGAGAGGACAGTGAGCTGCAGTTGCAAACACCCGCCAAAAGAGGGCAACATGATGTCAGAATTGTCCCCCCACCACCACCACCACCATCACTGCCTCCTTCCAAGTGAACAGAGAAGAGGATGGGGTGGTGGTGGTGTGTATATGTGTGTGTGTGGGGTGTAGGGGGGGGATTGTAGGTGCTGGGTTAAACGTGTAAGTAATAATAATTTACATTTACGCCTGGAACGGCTTCCCCTGCGCTGTCAGTCTGCAGTTCAAAGCTCTCTTCCACTCTCCTGGCAACAAAGCCAGCCGTCTTGTCACGCAGGCGCCAGATAGTGCGCTGGAGTGGATGAAGTTCTTCACAGTCAAGGTGTCATTATGGAAGACCTTGCCTCGGTGCGGCAGCCCGCTTCAAAAAACAAAAGGGGATGGTGGTGCTGTGGGGTAGGGGGGTAGTGGTGGTGATGTGGGGGGGAAATTAAATATGCCACTCTCTCCTTTCAGTCGCCGTCCTCGCTCGGAAGCGGGACTTCCAGACCCCTAAACGTGGCTTTGGGCCTCAGCCAAGGACGCTCACATGCGCGGAACAGTTTTGCGATGCTGTGTTGATTTTGAATTTTAATTCCGATTTGACAGATATCTCTCGCTTGGTGACCATTACATCTTTTGATGAGGTGAAGCCCAGTGGCTGCTGCTTATTGGTAAAAAAAAAAAAAAAAAAGAGCACCAAAGAGCAGTCACAGATCACATGCTAACTGATACCTTTTGCCATCCCTTGTTTTTGGGCTGTAAAAATCCCACAGCCCATTTGTTCTATGATGTGACAGCATTGATGATAGGATGACAGATGTCTTACCAGCCCACCCCTCGGTGCCAAAACCCCCTCCTCAACACACACACACACACAGAAACAGTTTGCCCCCGTTCGGCTGGGAGTCGACCGCAGAGCACAGCTGCATTGCTCCAGTATGGAGCCCTCCCCCCCACACCCCCACACCCCCATTGGAAACCTTCTTCCTCCCCTCTGGAGGAGCGAGGAAAGGCCTCCTTGGCACAGCGCTGGCTCTTTGTTCCCTGCCAGGTCGGCTGCAGGAGGCAGGGTCAGCTGTAATTCACCATGTGGCCAGTAGAGGACGACGTGCCCTGCGTGGCACTGTTGTGCATTAATTTGAAGACGTATTAAGATATCAGACATATAGCAGTTTAACCCATAAGAACCCACGGTGACACACGTGTAACAAACATTTTAAATGTTCTGGACTAGGGATGGGCAACTTAAATGCTGCAGGGGGCCACAGTTTTTCATGGACACTACCACAGGGCCACATATGGGGCCATGCACTTAACCAGATATGATGAAACTGCAATTTTAAATATGTTTACAGTGCAATAACTTAACATATTTCATGCTCAAATGCATGTATAACAGTAGAAATAGGAATACAAAAGGTTTGAAGCAAATAAAAAATAACCACTCACTGTAATTTCTTTTTTTTTCAGTGCAAGAACAGCAGACCAACATTAATTGCAAGAAGTAATATTGTGCATTTTTACACTGCACTTTTAAGATTTCATGCTCAAATGCATGTAGTTGTACTGAGGGCCACTTCAAGTGAGGGTGCGGTTGCCCATCCCTGTTTTAGAATCTCCCACATTCAGCTTTATGCTCCACATTAACTCATTAAGTCCCTTAGCAAGACTGTTTGACTGTGACAAGAAGTGGCATATTTTTCTTACTAGGCTACGTGTAAACCCATTTAACAATTCTAATTCTAATCTAAGTACATTTGACCAAATATCAACAAAAAATAATCCTATCCTGTCACAATTTTGATATGTGTTGTGGCAAAAGAAAAAGGCAAATTTGTGTTTCTGTAAGCAGAAAAGGTGTCTAGTTTGTTTATTTTAAAATAAGAAATATCATAAACATAACTTATATAAACGCCCAATGTAACATGTATGTCATATCACACATCTTTGACATTTAGGGGTAGTATTTTTTTTTTTAAATGTTAGAAATGTGTTCTATGTGGTGCACTTGATCTGTGGTATACCTCCCATAATTTTCCTTTAAGTATAAATAGGTCTGGGTTCTTATGGGTTAAATATGCATCAAACATGTTTTGATAAACACACAGAAACCTGACCAAAAGTCACAGTCTCTTTACAAGAAACTCCTGCTTGATTAAGATCAGAGCAGCTCTGATTTAGAAAATCCCACTGCACCATTTGGAACATTAGGTATAATAGCACCAGAAATTAGGAAAACTGGGACTCGCTGTTCGAACCAAGTATCTATTTTTGTGTATCTTGAGTACTGTATCTGTTTTGTGATACTTGTCAATAATTCCCGCACCCTTCTAGAAACTTTTGCTGTCTCCTAAGATTTTCCACCACAGCAGCAGGGCCACGGGGAAGCGTGGAGAAGCAGGAACGCCTCTGTGGTGGTGGTGGTGTTGGTGGTGACTTGCTGTCTTCCTATCCAGCTGCTTATATCTAACACTAGTTTTTATTAGTGTTATTAATAGGCACAAGGCCTAATTACATGCACTGTAATTGGTTTCGCATGCAACAGTGTAGTGGTAACAACTGTAATGCATAATGCTGCAGCAACGCTTATACAACGATTCAATTACGCTGAACACGCTGTAGAAAATGAGTATAAAATGACTCAGATGTGCACAGATGTAGAGTTGGAACAATCGGTTCAAATCAGTCAATTAGTTGATAGGCAGAAAATTAATCAGGAACTATTATCATAATCAATTAATCATTTAAGTTTGACAATTTGCAGCTAATATGATTATAGATTTGTTGGGTTTGGACTCTTGATTAGATAGAAGAAGCTCTTAAAATCACTTTGAGCTGTTGGAAATTTATATTTTTTTGAAGGTTACACACCAAACAATAAATCAATTATTGGAGAAAATAATAATGAGATGTCTCAATAATAAAGATCATTGTTAGCTGCAGTGTTAGACAGGTCGTGTTCATTCTGTGTGCACGTTTGTAAAGACATTTAACATGTTCAACAGCATATAAAAGCGTTTTTTAGACTCTTGACAGTGTCCAGATAAAACATGCCACTTTAAAGAAGCCACTTTGAGCTTTTTGGCGGATTGTGATGAGCATTTTTCATTATTTCTGACGTCTTACTGACTGAGAATTTGATTAACAAATGGAGAAAACAGTTGTGAGATTAATTGGTAATTAAAAATAATCACTACAGAGACAGTTTTTATTCTGTGTGTGACTGTCAGCAAAGGCCACAGAGTGATTCTGTATCATCTCTATTTGTTGTTTGGACAAAAAACAACTTGCTGACTGTCTCTCTCTCTCACACACACACACACACTCACACACACTGTTGTTTCTCCATCTGCACTATCTATAATATTCCTAATCCCACACACAGCAGCCAGGCACCAGCAGGTGCGTTTAGGCACACTGTATGTAAAACAAACTCTTTCTTATCATACGAACAAACAAACTCATTAGAAATACATATCCTGCTCCCTTTTTGTTCTTTGTGATATTTTATCTAGGCTAATGTGGTATGGATATTCAGCGCAGACTTGTGCTGAAGTCGTCATTTCGATTCACCGACGTACACTCTCACTGTGTGTGTGTGCGCACATTTATTATTATTGCCTTTTTTTCCCCGTCTTGCCAGGTTTTTGTAGAACATTTAGCTAATTGATTATCACATGCCTTGGCCTTATCAGCAAACCGTTATTTTGTAAATGAATATTCAAGAGAGATTTCTCCTCTCTTTGCCTTTGTAGTACATTATTTGTGGACAAAATATGCAAACACAGAGAAAGGCAGCTTGCTTTTCTGCCTCACTGCCTAATTACATTTTTGCGCTTGCACCTATACAGAGACACGGCGTGTATTTATAGCGAAGGAGAATGAATTCACACACTCCCCCGGCTGCAATCGTATGCCAGGCATCTGCTTATGAAGTGGCTCTTTCTCCGGGATGGTTCTGCAACTGCTCCCCCCCCCCCCCCCCCCCTCCCCCCCCTCCACCTTCTACAAGAGGAAAAGAGAGATTGAGAGAAAGAAGAGAGAGAAAGGAGCTTAATCGCTCCTGTCTGTTCCATGCACCCCCCCCCCCCCCCCCCCCCCCACACACACACACACACACACACACACACGCCACAAACCCCTCAAAAATCCAACCGCCTGGCTCATCTTCTGTGTGATCAATTTGACTTGTTTATGTTTATGCGCCGTCGTACTTGTCGCCGTCGCCATCTTTGTGAGGAGCCTTGTCGGGGGAGAGGAAATGGATGGCAGGAGCGAGGAGGGAAAGAAAAGAGGAGAAGGAAGGAAGGAGGGAAGGATGGACTGACAGGTGGGGGGGGGTGTGATGTGAGGGGGGGGGGGTTAGGATGAGAGAGAGTGAGGGATGGAGTGACAGAGGGGATTTGACAGACAGAAAGCAAAGGAGAAGATGGAGAGGGAGTGTGGTTTATCTGCAACATCCCTTGTCATCATATATGTAGATGCCTTTTTGAAGTTTGCAGTGTGTTCCCTGTAATGCACCGTGCACCCGCGCCGCACTAGATTGACTAAAAAACCCCGAGCACCTTAGTGCACCCAGTTAGGCTGCGGCGGCTAATCGTTCTTGGCAGAACATACTCTGCTTTAATTTTAGCCATAATGACGACGAGAGGGGCGAAATGATACTTTAAAGAGCAGAGGAGAGGAGAGAAGAGTGGAGGCAAAAAAAAAAAGAGAGGGGAATGAAAAGAGTGAGAAAAAAAAGGGACAGGGAGAAGAAGAAGAGAGGGAGAGAGAGGGAGAGAAGCTGTGAAGGTGATTAGTTGTACTGGCGGATCTTGGCGGTGGAGGAGGTTGGAACACTAATCCTTGCTTTGGTTGGAGACATTTTCGCGCAGTAGGTCCCTTCTTCCCGCCCCCCTCTCAATTTTAAGCCCCGTGTCAAGCTCAAGCCCTTCTTTTCCAGCGCTCACTTGCTCTCATTTCCTCTGCCTTCTGGCAAGCCCTGCTATTTATAAGAAAAATCATTTTTCTTTCTCTCTCTCTCTCTCTCTCTCCATCTCTCTCTTTCTCCTTTAATTCTTTCCTGGCGTATTTGATTTTCTGCCCTGCTTAGAGAAGGTGCCCAGATGAGTGGCAGGCAGCCAGCCAGGCCTCGTCTCTTCTCTTCTCTTCTTCCTCGCTCCTCTTCTTCCTCCTCGTCCTCCCTCACATGTGGCTTTTAACAGAGGGGGGGGGGCTGCCGTCAGCACACAAACACATATCAAATTTACATTGAATAACAGTAGCGGGCTGCTGCTGTTGTATATTGATGACTAGCTCACGTTCGAAAGCATTCCTTCCGTTTTGCATAACCAGTGTAGCGATGTGAATTGGCCCCGTGCCCAGACAATAAGCCATAGATTTTACAGTATGACATCATTTATCCAGTGCATTATTTGATTGTTTTGGCTGGTTTCTAATTTGATGGATCTCACTCTTGTCTCTTAAAATCATCAGCATCACTTTTTCTGCCTAATCCGTTCAAGCTGGGAGGAAAAAAAGAAGAGGAAAATATATGTATTTAGCACACGGCAGCCGCTGGAAGCTCCATTTCTACAACTACAAATGCATGTATTGAGCAATGTTAATCAGGACAAAATAGCATATATTGTAGCTTTGGCCTGCCTCGTTGCATATAAAGAAAACTGCACTTTTCACATTTACATTCATGCCAAACACTGCAGGGCCTGTCAATGCTTGGGGCCAGATATCATCCAAACTGCCATTGATTTGTTTGTCCTTTGGCCCTTTTCCATGGTTTGGGAAATGAATCATGGCTTGGTTTTTTTTGTTGTTGTTCGTCTTGGCATCATCTGTTTAATCCATACACTCCTCGTTTTCCATAAATAACAGGGCAGAACTCGGCTTGGACCGGCTTGTAACGCTGAGTGCTTTTGTTCTCAAAAGGATGACAGCAGTGCTCGAGGTGCTTCACATACATGCACACACACACACAAATACATCCTTAACCACGCTTTTAGAGGTAAATTCAATTTAGAGAGCATCGGAAAAAGATGCACTTCCATATCTGCGAGGCTACAAGTTCAGATTTCACAATGTATGCATGCCGATCGCTGAGGAACACACCAACGTTTGAAATCACGGAACTAACTCATCAGCTGTTGAATATCGCGGTTTGAAAGGTTTAAGTTACACAGGTCTTACTGTATCCGTAACCTTTCTGTGCTCCTCTTCTGTTTCCGTTTCTCCATCGTTCCCCTGCAACAGTGGGTAAAAATTAATTTCCCTGACCTTTGCGTGGCCCCGAACAGCATGGGGTCAAATTCCAACGTTCATTATAAAGCCGTTTTATTTCACTATAAAATATGTGCAACTGGATAACGAGAGCTTGGGGAATCCGAGTATAGATTTTTATTTCATGATCCTGGGAAAAAAAAACACAGGAAAATAATTAAAGGAGAATAAACAGCCACCTGATCAGATTGGGGGGTTGTAACAGGAACTTTAAAAAAAAATGACTGAAGTGGTCGGCTGTTTTCTAATGAGTGTGTAGGGGGAGATGTGAGATGCAACATATGGAGTTCATGTGATGGTAGAGGTTGTCATTAGACTGATCTGTATGCCTTTTTTCTACGTGCTTGAATGTAAATGCAGATATGCAGACAGTTTACATGCACTGCATTTTTTTTTTTTTGAAAATCTCATTACCTGCGGGCTTTGAAGCTGTTTCAGCAGCAGGATTTTAATGTTTTCTTCTCTGTAATCTCTTTTTAATTTGGAGCTATAGCTGCTATACATCAAGCTCAAACTTCAATTGTTCCTGTTATTTCTCAGTGAGGGGGTTGGGGGGCTTTGTATGCATTTTCTAGATGTTGGTTTTATACAGTAATGCACACCAAGGCAATTGTGCCAGGTGTGTGCCATGCACGTAAATACTGTGTAAGCACGATAATTGTGCCACTTAGCAAGCCCAAGCTGTGTGGGTTTACCTCCAAATAACCTTCCCCAGCCATGGAACCTGTGGCCAACAGCTGCCATGTAGCAGTGTCAGGACTAATATGATGTCTGTGGGGAGAGTCAGATCTTGTTGTAAAGATAAAAGACGTTAGATTTGGATAGAACTGTACATATCCGTTTCAGAGGCAGAGATACTCCAAAGGCAGACAGTAGTAATAGCTATAAACCACAGTGGTTGAACTGTGTAAAGAATGGATGACAACTTCCTCCCACTGTGCGTAAATGAAGCCAAAATTTCCCAAATACAGGGGCCGCCATCTTCCTCTGATGACATCATGTGGAGCCAGAGTGTGCGCAGTTGTGATCG
The DNA here is from genome assembly GCF_030273125.1 of Centropristis striata. Lineage (NCBI taxonomy): Eukaryota > Metazoa > Chordata > Actinopteri > Perciformes > Serranidae > Centropristis > Centropristis striata. The sequence goes on from NC_081536.1 coordinate 30,858,007, forward strand.
GCTGGTGGAGTCAAAAAAAGTCACCCAGTGCTACAATACCGAATAACTAATTGAGGCCAAACATATCCAAATAAATTACAGCTTTAACATTCATCGGTGCAGTAGAAGAAGTATTCAGATCCTTTACTTAAGTAAAAGTACTAATACTACACTGTGAAATGACTCCACTACAATTAAAAGTCCTGCATTCAAAACTTACTGAAGTAAAAGTACAAAAGTATCAGCATCAAAATGTACAAAAGTAAAAGTACTCGTTATGCAGAATGGCCCCACTCAAATATTTTTTATAAACTCTATTGCATTATTTGTATTGATGCATATATGTAAGCAGTCTTTTAATTTGGTAAAGGTAGGGCTCATTTTCACTACTTAAAATACTGTTATGAGGTTTAGTTGAAAAAAAGAAGAAAGAAAAATCACTAAATTAATCATGTTTCTTTGTCAAATGTAGATGTATAAAATGGGAATACCCAAGTAAAGTACAAGTACCTCAAAATTGTACTTAAGTGCTTTACTGAAATGACAGAAATCATCTTTGGAGGAGGTGGAAATAATGAGCCATACTGCAGCCAGCCACCAGGGGGCGAGCTACATGTTTTGGCTTCACTTTTGAAGCACTGCCAATCTTTATATATAGTCTATGAGCTAGAGCTGTAAAGTTATCATATGTACCTGAATGGCAGATAAGAAACTATAATTGAAACTATTTATTTTTCTTTGTCTTTTATGGTCAGCAGACTAGTTGCTAAGTCGCCAGGCCAAGAAGCTAATTTGTCAAGAAAATTGTTGAATTAATAGTCAAACTGTGGCGCCACAGCTAGACCGCTGGATAACTTAACTATAATGTCAATGACTTCTTTTGTATAGTGTTGAATGAATAAGTTTTTGCAATTCTAGCTCCCTCGTCTCAAAGTTAATGGTTTTTTTGGTGGGGGTTTTATGGGTTTTTGCTTAATGGCCTGACATCAACTCTGTGGTAGCACAAGTTTAAGAGACTTTCATGTTTTGTTGTTCAACTTAAAATACCAAGTAAATATCTCACTCTTGAATTTGCAAGCTTTAAAGTCTTTAAAAAGGCAGTTGCTAACAGTGGCTAAACAAGATGTTCGTTTATAGCCTAATGTTAGCTTTTTACCGTTGCATTTGTGCTTCAAAACTCATTCAAGTGGTGTTCATCTAAGCAGGTTATCTTGCTGAACAAAAGGTGTAAGTATCACAAACTTGCATTTGCCACAGGACTTATTTTCTGTAATAAGCCAAAATGCAATGAAAAAATCCCATTGTTTTTTTGTGGAGGGAATCCAGCGATGCTAGTCTCCGGGTTAGCCTTCAAGCTAACTAAGCTAATGTGATAAAAGTGAAACCTTTTCCCTAGCTCCATCACAATTTGAGCATAATGACAATTTATTACAACTTTGCACATATTTTTTTTTTATTGTACTCACCAAGATATTGTTGAGATGTGGGAACAGTGACACCAGTTGGGAGGAAGTCTGACGGGGTAAGAAACATGAATCCAGACCATCAGACATCAGTTTTGCCTGATTTATCCATCCTACTTTTAGGTAAACAGGAAAAGTGAGCACACATAGTTCCAGTAATAACTCTTCATAGAACTGGAAAACCTTGGTAAGAGCCTGTGTGCACTGTGTGAGAGCCAGAAAGGCAAATAAATGTGTTGTAACATAGACACAGTGGAGAAGCATAATGACAACTTCTGCAGACTTTAGCCTCTATAAAACATCATAAAGAACAAAAAGGGAGTAGGATATGTATTTCTAATGAGTTTGTTTGTTTCAAGTGTTTATACAATAAGAAATTCCCCTAGCTTAGAGTGTGTGTGGGATGAGGAATATTACAGGAAAAGCTGCAGAAACAGTTTGGGTAATCATTTTTCTCTTTGGCTAACCAGGAATTTTAATTACAAACCTGACCATCCTGGCCTTTTAATAACGTTTGCATTAATAAATTCTACTAAAATAACTAAACTGTGATTGACTGAGAGCTCAGTGTGTTGTATACAGTATAAAACATGATATCTAGATTATAAATAACTGCTAAGATCCACACTATCTGTCATATACGGCTAATTACACTGTGATGATATACCGTAGGCCCTACTTTGAGGTACATAGTTAGCGACACACAGATATGCCTACACATTATCATTGCCTAAAAGACCTTAACAAGAACATCCCTTCAAATTTGTCCAAATGTCAGTCTTGCCAGTCAGTAATGGACTCCATAGGTGTCGGATAGTGCTTGATTGATACCCCACACTTCACCTCCCCGGGCCAGAAACCACTGCAAACTGTCCTTCTCCTCAAGTAACTTTACACACATAAAAAAAAAAAAAAAAAAAAGCAAATCTCTCTTAATCCTCTCACCTTTGCACGCCCGGTAATGGAGCGAAGTGAATAATGTGCCTGAAAAGAAGTCATCCGATCCAGGAATTTTCCCTTCTTTCTTTTTTTTTTTTTTTTTTCTGGAGTGACCACTGGGCTCTTAAAGTCACCGTCTGGCTGTGTCCTTGCCAGCCGCCAAACTCCATCAAGTCCGACAGACAGCGACGGGCCGGAAGAGCACCGGACGATAAATGGAGTGAAACTTTTAGAGGTGTGTGTCAGAGAGGAGGAGGAGGAGGAGGAGGTGAAGGGAGACAGAGACACGGAGAAGTCGAAGAGGAGGAGGAGGAGGAGAGGGGGGGGAGTCAGTCTTCATCTTTTAATGGCAGCGAGTGTGTGAGGAGAGGACGTGGAAGGAGGAAGGTGGAGGGAGAGAGAGGGAGCGTTTAGTTCTGATAGATATTGATAGAGATTGTAATGAATGTGGTGAGGGCATGGCACCCTAAAGCGCTGCAGTGGTAATGCAGGGTGACAGTGTATTTGTACTAATAACCCTTAAAAGTGGTGATAAAATACTCCACTCCCCTACTGGAGCCCCTGATGGATGTGCTGGGAGTGATTAAACTACATTAGGCTGCGGGTCCACTTACCCTGCGTCTGTGTGTGTGTGTGTGTGTGTGTGTGTGTGTGTGTGGTTGAATGTCTTAAAACACCACTCCCCTCAGGGATCAGGCTATCCCAGGTAGAGGGGCAAATGCACAGCCATTGTCTGCATGTGTGTGTGTGTGTGTGTGTGTGTATGTTTCGAGAGAGAGAGAGCTGTTCTTTGTGTGTGTAGCAAAGCATATGTTGCTTTATAAAATCCTGCAGAATGACACATACTGTACATCATTTGGATCTGTGACGCTAAGTATACACACACTCCTCACTCCAGTGAATTCCCAAAGGTTGGGAGTGCAGTGTCAGTGTCATTGTCATCCAACACGTTGCTGTGTTTTGCTGTTGACAGGGAAGCGTACTCCGCTGCTGCTGCTTTTTTTTTTTTTTTTTTTTTTTTACCACAGGAGATGTTTTGACTCAACATTGAGCCAGGGGAGAAGCCTGCGGCAAGACCACTGTACGAGGCTCAGTGGGAATAGCACCGGTCCTGCATCTACCGGCGTGTTTTTTACTTGGCACTCAACCACACACACACACACACACACACACACACACAACCACAAATGCATGTGTAAACGTGCACACACACACACACACACACACACACACACACACACAGCACATAAATGCATGCACACAGCAGCAGGGGTGCAGATAGGATTTTTGAACTGGGGGGGACGAAGCTGTCAGCAAATGATTTCAACTCAATAAGTTATTTTTCCACTCATGCATTAACCAAAGTATGTTTTATTGAAACACTTTTATATGAACTGTAGTGTGAACAACAACTAACATATTTACATAAATAACAATAAGTTGGTACAATAAATTTCCAGTGCAGCCAAACAAATTTACTGACTTGAAGCTGACTCATTTAAGAACCCAAAAATATCTCTCATCCTTTCATCACCCTGAAGATACTGTTGGGCAACTTCTTGTCTGTCAGGATTTTCTGAGACTATGATGGGATGACCCAAACAAAGTAGGGGGGTCCCGGAGAACTTTTTTGCCCTAAAAGCTTAAATTTGGTGCCTCTCGCACATTCTAATGCCACTATTCCATCTTAATCATTGCATATTTTTTATGAATTATTGTAACGGAGAATAAGGGTTATTTTGTTTTGTTTAAGGCATATTTTGACAATCTTCTAGCAAATTCTGTAGTGGACTCTGATAACACATCCATGTGCTCTTATTTTGAAAGCTACATGTGTTTGATTTTATTCTGAAGTCGGGTGTAACACGTTCTTACCCTAACGCCTTGTGGTGTGTTCAGTATACACTGAAAGTCAGATCTTGAAAGTCGGAACTTGGAGCTCGGAACAACGTCGAAAAATTCTGACTTTCGTTTAGACCTTGAACGCACCATTAGCTGCCGGACTCAATGTAAATCAGTCTAACTAACGGAACATTAATCCTCTGTTTTACCGGCGATGTTTGTCGCTGAAAGTGGGGGGGACGGACCAGGATCACTATGAATCTGGGGGACATGTCCCCCCCGTCCCTAGTCCCATCTGCACGCATGCACAGCGGTAAACAAAGTGGTTTGTAATCTTCCTACAACCTCCACTTTGCAGCATCAAGCAGTAACTACTACAAATATGAACAAAAATAAAAATGAATGCAATATGACTTACAAACTGCACTTCCCCCTGAAAGCTTAAACACACACACACATCTTTACTCCGGCATTTGATTCTCGAGGCCTTGCTTCGTGGCTGGCACCCAGGCAGGTCCGATCTGCTTTTAATGACCCTCCTGGGAACCCTTACCTGATGGGGCCGGCTTAGCCAACGTGTCCAGGTGCAGCAACATAAGCATTTCATTAAAAATTGAAGCCAACGTTTTGTAGAAAAGCTCTCAGTCGGCGCTGGGTAAAAAGGAGGAAGAGAAAGGACGGCGTATTTTTAAAAAAAAAATAAAAAAATAAGAGAGAGACGTTCTGGCACTGGTCCAAAACTAGATGTATGTGAGCTTCTTCTTCTTCTTCTTCTCCTTCTTCTTCTTGTCTGTCTCATTTCCTCCCTCCCCCTCCCGTCTCACTCCCTTTTCTCTCTCCTCCTCTCTCTAATCACACTCTGACTTTACTTGACCTTTCTGCGGCTAATTAGTCGGCTCGTGGAAAAGGATTGTGGGTAGTATATCTCCGGCGAGGATGATGATGATGATGGCGACGCTCCGGTCTTTCTACGACTTGCAAATGTGCTGCTGATTAATTCAGGGAGGCCCTTTTTTTATTTTATTTTTAAATTTTTTTTACACACCTCTCCTTGAAACACACACAAAATAAATATAAAAGTGTAGCTGTGACCTCAGTTTTGCCAGCACAATGGCACACTTTAGAGAAATTTCTTAAATCTTTTGCTTTATTTCCTTACAGGATTTCTCTGATCACACTCTATTGAATAATTCCAGTCATTTTGATCAGCTCAGTAGCTACATGAACACATGCTTTATTAAAACTGAATGTATGATGGTGCTGTTAAGACTTGGAAATAATTAAACTAATGCCGGTTATTTGTCTCAGGGGGGAAATCACACTTGATTGCGTAGTTGTAACGAGTGGGTGGCATAAGACTTGGAAAATATGTATTTTTTATGACTTTATTTATGTCAAATGTGTGTTTCTATTCATGCAGTTGAAAAATACTTTAGTATATGTGTTTGTCTGCGTGTGTGCGAACAGCTGGATATGACTCAAGTCCTGAGCTGATAGCTGTTCTTGGCGTGTTGACGTGTGCCTTCAGGTGCATAGTGTTCTCCATTTCACGCATAAAAGAGTTAGCCCGTGCACGCATACACACATATGGCACACACACACACACACACATGCAAACACACACAGGGACAAGGTAAATGCATGCAAAACATCCGCCCACATGCACAGACACACCGGGGGAACGGAGAGGTAAAAGCAGGTGTGTGTATGTGTGTCAGATGCTCAAAGTGAATCCTGTGTGATTGACTGTGTGTCTGATGTTTCGGTGTCTGCTGCCTCATTATTACAACTTACATATGCTGTTTTTGAGATTAATAATTGATCTACCTTCAGCTAAGAGGAGGAACATTTGGGAACACTTCAATCAGGTGTCTGCTGGATCTGGATTTGCAGGTTTTTTATCATTAGTGCGGTTATTAATAGTACTATTATACCGTATGTCTTTGTTAGTAGCCACGTGTACAATGCTTTATGATACTTTATAACTATTTTTGCATGTTTGCATGCACACACTGCACAATTTATTGGGTTTAGCAGACTATTGGGGAGTTTACATGTTAAATGAAAACAATCTAATGCATAAAACCATTATTTATAGGCCAGAAATAGATTAATACATACTGTAATTAACAAATATGCTGCTGAGAAGGCTTTAAAACACCATTTATACCTTTATATATTTAACAGATAGTATAACTGAGCACATAACTAATTAAAAAAAAAAAAAAGAAATTACAAACTTGTTGATTTATTATAAATTTGTAGAGAGGGGGCCATTGGGGGGACCCATGACCTAAGGACTTGTAAAATCAAGGTTACGGCCCTGAATTTGAATGTTTAAAAAAAAAAAAATGAAATAAAACTTTTCAATTGCATTTCCAGAACATTTCTTTTCTGAAATAGACAATACAAAAAGACAGGATGAAATGAGCTTTTTTTCACCATAAATAATATTATATTATTATTCCTTTAATAATATTTTTTAATTGGTACTTGAGTGGTTGCCTTCTAAAATGTATTAGAAGTTTGACTGAACAGATATCTGATTAAATAAAATTCAAGTAATTAGAAACTGTTTGATTTATTATAAATTTGTAGAGAGGGGGCCATTGGGGGGACTCATGACCCCAGGATTTGTAAAATCCTAGTTACGGCCCTGAATTTGATAAAATAATGAAATAAAACTTTTCAATTGCATTTCCAAAACATTTCTTTTCTTAAATAGACAATGCAAAAAAGACAGGATGAAATGAGCTTTTCATCATCATTCATAATATTATATTATTATTACTATAATAATATTTTTAATTGGTACTTGAGTAGCAGCCTTCTAAAATGTATTAAATTAGAAGGTTACTCTCACCTTCCCATTAGCAGGTGCAAGTTTTCCTATGATTTTAGTTCTGATATTAATGTCATGCTCATGTTAGTACTGAAATATTATTTTATGATTTAGTATGGTTAATAAATGCAATGTTTTCTTGGTTTATAATGACTTCTGAGAGCCAAAGTGATACTTTCTTTGCAAAATGTACAGTTAAATATTTTTTATTTATCAGGATTTCACAAGAAAAATGGCTTTCTTAGAAAGAAGACATAATTTGTATAATCCAAATATATATTTTTAATCCTCTCCTTTTCCGTAAACCACTTAGTGACCCTCAGATTTATCTTGTGACCCCTCGAGGAGGCCCTGACCCCTATGTTGGGCACCCCTGACTTACAGTGTGTGTGTTTTTAGGTGCAGAATCAGATCTTTATTGCCATTGTTGATTTAATTCCCTGCATGCATTGATCATCCAGCAAGCAACCAGCGATGCATACTGCACCTCTCATTCCATAACTGCTGCACTCTGTTCCATCAAATCCCTATTCATCTCTCCACAGCCTCAGACGCCTCAAAACAGCAAAATGCATTTTCAGTTTCTCATCCCACCACTCAAGGAAATACCTGCTACTCTCCATCAAACAGGCATCAATTAAGTGTTGATGTGAGGAGAAAGGACAATCTATAGTTTGGAGGATTTATTCAATTTGCATCCGTAATTGCGTGCAATTTACAAACTCATTATTTTACAATTTAGTGCATTTAACAGCAGCTGGAGGGCAGATAATGGTGGGGCTATAGGGGGCTAACACGGGCCCCAGATGGACCCCAAACATGATGCGAAGCACTAAAATAATGATTTTCATCTGTCTGGCTTGAAGAAAAAGTCACAGAAAAGTACAAATAATAATAATAAGAAAGTTGATAGCAGGGGAAAAAAGCAGCTTCTATGCAGATGATGGTGTTTTTACAACCTGATGAGGATAATGTGCAAGATATCAGTTCTGAATAATTCATAATGCATGTGCAATCATGGAGTATTGATTGTTTTTAATTGACTTATATTCATTTTAATGTTTCATGACTGCATGCTACCTCTGCACAGTGGATTTCAGCACTACGACTAGCAGCAGCGACTAGTAAAAAGAAGAAATTTATGGAACTTTCTGGCTCAGTGCAACATTTCTGTGAAACCACTTTAGTCACTGATACTTTGAAGGTGACACAGCCATACAGCCTAACAGCCTTTGTGCTTTTATTACATTTGGCATGTCCACAAGAGCGCATGAAAGAGTTTTTTTTTGTCATCGCAAAGGTGGGCGGCTCGCAAGCTTTTCAGGCCCTTTTGGATACGGGCTTGATCTGTGGGCAAGATGGCCTTGTTAAGCTCTAATAAAGTCCACGGATTTTCACTGTATGATGCTGTACTTAAAATTGGATTGTGTGTGTGTGTGTGTGCCTCAGTGTGTGTGTGTGTGTGTGTGATGGCCTCTCCCTTTCTCTCCTCTCATAACTGATTGTTTACTGAGTGCTTTCCACCTTTTTTCCCTGAGCCTGTAAGTATAAAATTTTAATTAGGAACACTGACAGGTCTGGCGCATGATCCACAGCCTTGCATTCATCACAGGGAAAAAAGGGGAGAGAGAGAAAAGACAGAAAGAGAGAGAGAGATAGAGAGAGACTTTCTTTCTCATCCCTCTCTACTTCCACGTCTCTACCTCCCCCCTACTCCATCTCCCCTCTCCTGACGCGAGCGCCGGACTTGAGCAGCAGGTGCCATATTACTGTGTACAGAAAAGCAATTAGGCAGCATATTGGATGAATGAGGAGTGCATTAATATTAGCAAGTGCATTTGTCAGTGGCGTTTGATGCGAGTCCTTTTCTTTTCTTTCTGCAACATTAAGATTGTGGCGCTCATAAATTCACTGCTTAAACCACCATCTGCTGCGCTGTCAGCCCACACCGAGGAGAGGGGAGCCATTTATTCCCTTCTGTCTCTCTCACTGGGGAAAGAGAGTGAAAGACAGATAGATAAGAAGAAAATGCATTCGTTCCCTCCCTTTCTTTGCCTCTCTTTTTTTCCGTTCCACAGGGAATGACTGTGTATTAGGATTTATGGAGATGCTTGGCGCACACCAAGCGACAATGCTCTTAAATCTGGCTCTTTTCCTATTGTCTGGAGTGCTACCTTCTGCTTACTGACACATGCGTAGACACATTGCTCCTCATTGTGCTCAATAAGGAGATAAATTCTTACTTGTGCGCCAATTCAAACAAGCACAGAGAATAACTTACAATAAACAGGTGGTTTTGCGATCATAACTCAGCGCCGTGTGTGGCGAGAGGTTGTGACCTCGGACGTTTTTTTTCTCTCTTTTTCATGCATGTATTCTCATTTTCACACAGCGGTTGCTGTTTAAAGGGGTAAGGTAGGGGGGTAGTGTTTTAATTATTGTGTGAAAATTTCATGACAAAGCAACAATGAAGTATTGTCTGCTTCATTAATGAGCGACACCGTCGTTTTTTTTTGTCGTTACACTCTGATTCCAAAACAGACGGGACGTCGTCTGAAGCCGAAATAAAACACAATGTGCTCATTTGCTAATCCTTTTTGACGTATATTCAACTGAAAATGGATCAAAGACAATATATTTAATGGTAAACTTTAGTTTTTTTGTAAATATACCCCTTGAATCCTGCTTTAATTTACGTTTTACATCAAATGTGTATAAATCCACACGTGAAAATAGTCCCTACTAAAAGTGCTTTTTACTCCTATTTGAGTTAAAAAACTACAATTCCCAGCTGTTTAAGAAAATGATTGAGCTTCATATTAAACTGAAAATGGTTCAAAGACAATATATTTAATGATAAACTTTAGTTTTTTGTAAATATACCCCTTGAATTCTGCTTTAGTTTACGTTTTGCATCAAATGTAATGTGCTTTTTACTCCTATTTGAGTTAAAAAACTACAATTCCCAGCTGTTTAAGGAAATGATTGAGCTTCATATTCAAATGAAAATGGATCAAAAACAATATATTTAATTTTAATCTTTAGTTTTTTGTAAATATACCCTTTGAATTCTGCTTTAATTTACGTTTTACATCAAATGTGTATAAATCCACACCTGAAAATAGTCCCTATAAATGTACTTTGGAGTCCTGTTTGAGTAATGGTTGTTAAAACTACAATTCCCAGCTGTTTAAGAAAATGATTGAGCTTCATATTCAACTAAGAATGGTTCAAAGACAATATATTTAATGATAAACTTCAGTTTTTTTGTAAATATACCCTTAAAATCCTGCTTTAATTTACGTTTTACATCAAATATGTATAAATCCACACGTGAAAATAGTCCCTGTTAAATTTACTTTTGAGTCCTCTTTGAGTAATGGTTGTTGAAACTACAATTCCCAGCTGTTTGAAGGAAATGATTGAGCTTCTCTTAAAAAAAACTAAGTCATATATTTGTGACCCATTTTAAAGATTTAGTAAGATTAGTAAGATTTAAGAAGGAATCAGTGGTTGGGCCTGAGATGAACCATTGTTGAGAATAAGATAAATATAGAGTTGCTCCTTATAACCCTAACCTGACATCCTGATTGTATATATTAGTGATATTTACACCTAAGACATACACTAAGTTGGAGTACTGTATTTTCATGCCACAACTAAATACTCACAGTGTTGAATGTGTCCTTTATGTGAGCATGAAACAGGCTTCTTCCAGCAGCTGAATCAGGTTCGAGGACACTAAAGTTCCTCAGGAAATAAGAGGACTAGATTGATTCGTATCTGTTAACAGTGCAAACATCAGAGACGTCAGACGTGTCGACACTCCTGCGTCTTAATCAGAATCAATCATCAGTGTTTGCCTTATGTCTTTGTCCGTTTTACACTCTGATAAAGACGCACTATTGTCAATTTAACGTTTTTGCACTATTAAAGGCTGCAGATAAATCAGTGTCCCCCTTTTTTTTCCCTTAGTGCTGGTGCTGGTGGGTGATGGTGGGGTGGATACATTACCAGGCGCCGGTGCATCATTGCATAAACCTATTATCAGATGCATTGTGTGCAAGTATTTTTAGAGGCGAGGGAGGGAAGGCAGGCAGCTTCGTGCTCCTGGCTGGCTGCTCCGGTGCCGGCAACGCTCGGCATTGTGCCGCCACCGCCACCGCCGCGTTGTTGCCTTCTTCTCCGGGGGCAATCGTCTAAGTGTCACGGTACCTCTGGGGTAGAGTGAGGGGGGGTGCTGTGGAGGGGTGGAGGGGGACAATAACCCCTCCTTTTTTTGTAAATATACCCTTAAGATCCTGCTTTAATTTACGTTTTTACATCAAATGTGTATAAATCCACACCTGAAAATAGTCCCCACTAAATGTACTTTTGACTCTGTGCTGTTTGAGCTAAAAAACTACAATTCCCAGCTGTTTAAGGAAACGATTGAGCTTCATATTCAACTGAAAATGGTTCAAAACCAATATATTTAATGATAAACTTGACTTTTTTTGTAAATACACCCTTTGAATTCTGCTTTAATTTACGTTTTACATCAAATGTGTATAAATCCACACCTGAAAATAGTCCCTATAAATGTACTTTTGAGTCCTGTTTGAGTAATGGTTGTTAAAACTGTGGAAAAAAAGTGTCACGGTACCTCTGGGGTAGGGTGAGGGGGTGCTGTGGAGGGGGACAATAACCCCTCCCTCCCTCCTCAACACCCCCCCACATTAAAAAAAAAATAGAAAAAGAAAGAAAGAAAAAACAGAAAAGTGTCACTGGAAGATTACTGTCACACCGCTGTCACCGTGACGGTGCCCCGCGGGCTGTACGGGGGCGGGATTGGCGGGGGTCGGATGGTAGGATGGGGAGGTGGAGGGGGGCACCACTCCCCTTCCCTTTCTCTCTCTCCCTCTCTCTCTCTCTCTCTCTCTCTCTCTCTCTCTCTCTCTCTCTCTCTGTTGCCCCCCTCCTCCCCCAACCCCTAGCTTTCCTTGGTGATTAGCTCGCCCCGTGGTGAGCGCTAAGCGGCCTAATCTGCAACTGTGAGGTGGTGGGTGTAAGAGAAGCAGAGACACAGAAAAGACAGATTCACAGAGTAACAATACACAATCTAGTAAAGGGGGAGAACAAACACACACATATATATAGACACACAGTACATGCAGTACACAAAGTGTGATAATTAGAGTGTTTTTTAAATGATCTGAAACGCGACATTTCTCAGTGTTTTACATTGATTGTATAGGAAGAGCTTTCACTCCAAATGACTGACAACACTGTTTCTACACTGTAAAACCCAATGATGCTTGTTTGTTATCATAACTTATTTTTCCAAGTTATGAATTGGGAGGGAGCCATGTATGTAAAGAGGAGACTTGTGGAAACCCAGAGAGCCTTTTCAATTTAACAGAGATGTGTGCAAAAAGTCATTTTAACTTAAAACTAGTGCAGTGCCCATAGGAAGTATGTATTCGTACGTGGTGCGAATTTTCATTTGGCCGAACAAATCCACGCAGCGATAGTGTTGGCTAATGCCTCTTGCTAGTGTAACCTTAAATAACACAAAACACGCTATCTTTCCGTCCGTATTATGCTTAGCCTAAAGTTAATAAAGTTTTTTTTTAACTGTTTTCAATGGATCAAACTGATGCGGAAGAAAGGGCTTAAATCTCCACTTAGCATGCTAATAGTGAGATAGCACATTACGCAGTATGCTGCACAAAAAGTACATTAGCATGAACCCATAGCTGAAATACTATATTGCATGTAAGTATCTCATATCAAATGATTATTGGCATTACACTAAGCAACATGAATGTCATCCCTGTATTACATAGTAATGCAACATAAGAAGTGAATAAAGCTAAATCTCTGCTTAGCATGCTAATCGCGTTACAGCAACTCCATAAAACACTTACTTTTCAAAAGGTACACACACCATCCAGCACATACACATTGAACTATGATGTTCGCTGGAAACTATTTGAATATTATTGAAAAATCGAACCTTGTAGCGCACTTTAAAACTCCTAAAGATAGGTAGGCTAAATAGACTTACAGATGAGATGAGTCAGGGCGGAAATCCAGAGTGAATTGTGTTACTGACCAGGTGTAGGCCTATCACACAATGGGGCGGAGCTCCCCTGAAGGGCGTCCGATAGGAAACAGTGCAATGCCGCAACACGTCCTACGTAAATAATGATATTTTGAAAAATTAATTAAAAAATCTTCAAAATCAAGGATGCACACCTTTGAGCCATGTGGAAGCCACATACGAGATCTGAGGTCAGTCTGACTAACGGTCAGAGAGATATGAACTAGACACACACACATACACACACACACACGCTTCTTGCTTTTATAGATAGATATTTTGTATTATTTTAACATAATTTAATTTGTAAAAATGTAATTATGTAAAAAAAAAAAACAGTTTTGAGTTGTCCATCCATCCATCCATTTTCCTCCACTTATCCAGGGCTGGGTCGCGGGGGCAGCTTTGAGTTGAATATTCTCTTTATATCTATCTATGGGATTACATTATAAGCTGATTGTATCATTCAAATAAAGAATAAATAAGAACAGCATTTCCATCCCGTTTCCCCTTACAGTTACATTTAGAACCCCCATCCCAAAGTTAAGTTATTCAAACAGATATATTGAGTCAAATAGCAAAATCTGAGTTAACTCCATTGTCTTTGTTGTCTTGGCTTGCAATTATTTTGCAGCATGGACACTCAAATATTTAAGTTGAAACAACAAGTTGGGTTTGACAGTGTAACCACCGGTCTCTGCAGTAGAGTTTAAGTATAAGTCCAGTTTACTACACATCAGATCAGTTAGTTAACTCTATGGAGTCTTAAAGGGCTATTTTGTCCATTTTTGAATCCTTTTCATGTCTTTGTAAGTAATTTTGTGTCTTTTTTGGTCATTTGTGTGTTTTTGTGTCTTTGGTAATTTTGTGTCTGTTGTTGTGTCTTTTTTTTTGGTTATTTTGTGTCTTTTTTGTCATTTGTATGTCTTCTGTGGGTTTTTGTTGTTGTTGGTTATTCTGTCTTCTCATCTTGTGTCTTTTTTTGGTTATTTTGTGTCTTTTTTTTAGTCATTTTGTGTCTTTTTGTGTCTTTTTTTGGTTGCCATGCTTTGGCGCTTTTGGAGACTCCAGAGGGTTAAAAACAAAATAAACTAAAGGAGCACTTAATACTCTTTTCCACTATTCTTTTCCTTCATGGTCTTTATCAGCAGGTTTGCTCAGTTGGCTTGAAAGCTCCAGAAAATAGACAGTAAGTGCTTCATAAAACTATTTCCAAGATGGAAAAAAAATGAACTTTCATGCTTGTCTCCTTCTCCTGGTTTTGGCCATCATTCAGATCGGTACTAATAACATTCGACTCCCTCAGTTAATTGCTGCGATGTGGGAACAGGGTGACATTGCCAAAAAGAAGTCGAGTGGGAAACATAAGCAGTCAGCCAATCAGGTGTTAAATAAGCCCAAAGGTTAGTCAAACTTATCAGAAAGGCAAATTAAGTTGTTTCCAAAATTGCGTAAACACACCAAAGTTTACAGACCGACTCTCTGTCAGCTCTGACCTGCAGGAGTTGTGCACATTATAGTTTTTCTGTGCAGATAGTATGACAGAAATATGTTAAAAATGTAGTATTTGGCTCCAACTAACCCCCAATGTACAAGTCTTTGTCCATTTTCTCTGTGGTCCTAAAGTTCCTAGGATTTCTGGTGCACTCCCATGCTGAAATAATACTTATAGTGTATGTATTACGTTAATAATTTGCTTAAACAGAACCCTATTAGCAATATGCATCATGTAAGCCTGATATACTCTAAAGAGACAGAGACAACCAGTAGTGGAAGAAGTATTCATATCCCTTACTTCAGTAAAAGTACTAATACCACACTGTGAAATTACTCCACTACAAGTAAAAGTCCTGCATTCAGAACATACTGTCAACTACTACTATCAACAAAAGTAAAAGTACTCGTTATGCAGAATGGACCCACTCAGATTGTTTTATATATTCTAAATATATTATTAGATTATTTATATTGAGGCATTTATGAAAGCAGTGTTTTGATTTTGTAAAGATAGGGCTCATTTTAACTACTAAATATACTGTTATGAGGTTTAATTTAAAAGAAATGTCTTTTAAATCCCGTATTTCATGTTAAATCTCAACCTGAAAGGCAACCTAGACTGTCAGATAAATGTAGTGTAGTAGAAGTATACAAGTATACATTTTTGGGGTCAAAGGTCAAATAAATCATCATGATTTTTGAGCATAAAAATGGCATCATCAATACATGTAGAAATAAGTGTCATATCACTAATATACCTATAACCCACTTGGCTGGCCAGTTAAAACACGTTAAAAAACTTTAAAGCAGTTTTTCTCAGTTTTACCTTTTGTGTAGTTACTGCAGTTAGTTTTGTTTGTTCAAGAAAAGCAAACTGTGAGAAACATATTGCAAAAAAAATAGACCTGATGTATCAAATATGACACAAATTAGAATTGTACATGCAAATTGATATATATATATATTTTAAATTATTATTTGTCAGCAGGTTCAATAAACACTCCAGTTAAAAAAAAAGGAATTTTCTGGCAATTATTTCGTGGTTCATGGTGTTCATATGTACATCTGTATAATGGTGTCTATGTCTATGTATATACAATAAAAAACACAAATATGCTCAATGAACTGTTTTGGAACTTGAAAATGTAAACATAGGATGCAAATATGTACATATAAAAAGGTAAAAATGTAAATATAATAAAACTATATACAAAAAAATGCCATAAAACATATATATTTATAGGTTTTTTTCCTTGTTAGCTGCAACTCTTCAAAAACAAACTTTGTGCAAAATGACATATTATCATTATGATCTTATCTTATTATCATATCTTTGGTTTTACATGACCTGGGGTGTCAATGTTGAATGTTTTTTTGTTAAACTTCACGTGATCTGATCAGGACGGCACGATCATAGATCATTAAAAGCAAAAGTTTGCGGTGTAGAACTTTTCAGGAAGTCCAGTGTGTATAAAACATGATGATCTGCCCCTGAGAGCTTTAATCAGACCCTCCATGGCTCCCTGCCATGCAGTCGCCTTCCTTTGACTCATCTGGATGCCATCACAGGCATATGGGCACCATATTGTGTCTAATAGTGGCGAGTGGTGGCGTGCGGTCTGGCCCGTAGTAAAGTGATGCCTCTTGAAGTGTTTGTGAATTCAGCATTTTGCAAGTGAAGAGTGTTTGTCTGCGTGAGTCCCGACGGGCCGCGTAACACTGACACCCTCTTATGTCCACAGATTGTGTAGTCAGCCTTAAACAGACACACATGCAGATGCATCTGTACTGTACACACACACACACACACATTCTTGTACTTCTATCTTTGTGAGGACCCTCATTGTAATAGTGAATTCCCTTGCAAGGTAATATTAGTTTTGAATTTGTAATTCGTTTTATTTTTAGTTTTTTGTAATGGGGTATTTGTTGGGTGGGAGATTAAAAGAGGTCACAGTAAATTTTGCCTTTATTTCCTTTGTCTGATCCATCTTTATTATGCATGAGAAAAGTTGACAAAGATGAAAATGAACATTTTCACTATAATTTCAGTTGGTTTTAGTTAGTTTTGTAACCACACAGTACAATTTCAGTTAGTTAATTCCAAATATTTTTTTAAACATAAACCTAATTGTAACCTTTGACCCTTAAAACGAAGTCTGAAATCTCAAAAAAGCCTTTAAAGAAGTGAGGACCGGCCGAAATGTCCTCACTTTGAAAAAATGTCCTCACTCTGTTGGTTAAGAGACGTGTTGTGGTCCTCACTAAGTACAAGAACACACACACACACACACACACACACACACACACACACACACACATTCTTGTACATCTATCTTTGTGAGGGCCCTCAATGGAATAGTGAATGTTTCATTAGTTTTAGTTTTAATTTCCTTGTGAATTTTTGTTTTCAAGTTCAGTTAGTTTTAATGAGTTTTTAGAGTGAGTTTGCTAGTTTTAGTTTAGTTTTTATTCGTTTTAGTTTTTTGTAATGGGGTATTTGTTGGGTGGGAGATTAAAAGAGGTCACAGTAAATTTTGGCTTTATTTCCTTTACCTCATCCATCTTCATTATGTATGAAAAAAGTTGACAAAACGAAGGACATTTTCACTATAATTTTAGTTGTTTTTGTAACCACAAAATACAGTTTCAGTTAACTATCTTTTTTTTTTAAAACTCTCATTTTTATTTCAGTTAACGAACATGTTATTTCAATTCTAGTTTTTGTTATTTCGTTGAAGAAGTGAGGACCGGCCGAAATGTCCTCACTTTGCAAGAATGTCCTCACTCTGTTGGTTAACCCTCTGGAGTTCACAAGAGCCCTGCTGCTCTCAGCTTCCCTCTCAAGTTTTGGCTTTTCCAGAAGTTTCCATGTCCCATTTAGCGCGTCAACTCTTTATCAGCAAAGGTTAAAACTACCTCGACCAAGTCTAACATGATTTTACTGAAGTTTTTGGAGAGATTTTTTTTTAATTTTGCAGTGTGGATTCAGCATTTCAATGCATTTTTAATGCAATCTTTTGTGTTTAATGTTTTTTGTGTGTTTTTATGTGTTTTTTGTAATTTTGTTGTGGGTTTTTTTGTTATGTTTTGTGTGTTTTTTGCAAATTTTTGTGCGTTTTTGTGTTTTTATGTGTGTTTTTTTGCCATTTTTTTATGTCATTTTATGTGTTTTTTGTGTGTTTTTTGTATTTTTTTGGTGTGTTTCTGTTTTCAAAATGTTGATTCAGTAAGTCAAAATGAAAAAATAATAACCTGGTCATATAGGTGAGGTTGTACTGAAAACAATGATACCCACGTGGCAGGGTGAACACTTTTTAAGTGGTTTATACAGGCAGAATGAAAAGGAGTCCAAAACCAACAGAATAGCCCCAGACTCCAAAGGCTTAAAAACGTGTTCCGGTCCTCACTATGTAGGAAGTACAAGAACACACACACACACACACACTTTTATAAAGCTGATTCAGTGTTGCGAGAGCACTACATCTGCCTTAAATCATAACTGATCAGACTCCCCAATCAACCATTTTGGCCCGGTCCAAAACGCTCCATTTCCTGACCCAGCTCCTCACTATTAGTCAAAGCCTCTCTCCTCTCCTCTTCTCTCCTCTCCGTTTCTTTTTTTAACAATCCTTCCCCAAACACTGCTCCTGCCAGGTTTTTCAGCCGGCGTAGATTTAGCTGCCTTGTCAGTAGCGCTGCTGTCCTAATCTCTATCACAGCCTCAACTCTGGCCTCGAGGAATGATCAGACAGAGAGGGAGAGAGAGAAAAGGGAGAGAAGCAGATTTTGTGCCAGAATTGCTTTTTTTTTTTCTTTTTTCCTCAAATAAGCAAATGTGTAACGTGGCAAAGGCCCAGTGCAGACCTACCCGCGAGATGTTTATGACTAGAAAGCTGCAGTCTCCCCTTAGTCCTTTGAAAGAGAAAGGGTTGGGGGGCGGGCGGGAGTAGGGGGTTAGAGAGGAGAGGCAGACTTGGCACAACTCTCCGTCTAGTGTTCTGAATTAGCCAGGGTCCCTTTCACCCTAACTCCCGCCCCCTTGTACCTTCGCTCCTTTATTTTCTTTGTCTTTTCATCTTTGATATACTTGTTTTTTTCACTTCCTCCTAACGGCTACTTGCTTGTCATAAAGTCAGCTAATTTATGAAAGATCTGCCGTGCTGGCCTGTGATTTTAAGGATCACATTAGGAGCATGTGCTTGTTTTTGGGTCAGTATTGTTCTTATTTTCAAATTGCGGCCCTCGTGATGATATTTTGTGGCCCCCACCTTGATATGAAAGTTTAATGTGAGTTTTATATGAATGGCACTTTACCGTGTTGTGTGTGGAAGGTCCCTTTGATTATAGTCTTCTTTTTTTTTTATAATTCTGTGTCTTTTTGGGTAATTCTGTGTCTTTTTTCACCTTTTTTTTTTTTTTTTTTTAAGTAATTTAGTTTTTTTCTGTCATTTTGTGTATTTTTTGGGTCATTTTGTGTCTTTTTTGGTAATTCAATGTCTTTTTTGGCCTTTTTGTTTCTCTTTTTAAGTAATTTAGTTTTTTTCTGTCATTTTGTGTATTTTTTGTGTCATTTTGTGTCTTTTTAAAATAATTTTGTGTCTTTTTTGGTAATTCTGTGTTTTTATTTTGTCATTCGTGTCTTTCTTAGTAATTATGTGTCTTTTTTTGGTCATTTTGAGTCTTTTTTTGGTCATTTTCATACTGCCTCCAGCGGCCCCCAGGTAATTTGAGTTTGAGACCCCTGGTCTAGATCATCTGCCATCACCACTGGTTATGGGTACCATGCCAATGTTACGACAGACCATTGCTCCAAGGGTTAGAGTTAGACAATAGTCTGAATTAGTGATCTTTCTCTATTAGCCCATCTACTCGGGTCGACTGTCTCAGAAATTCTCAGAAACATAAGAGCGAGTTATCCAGCTTTATATCACTCAATCTGATTTTGTAACCATAGAATAAAAAACACCTCCTGGTCTCAGCTTTGTTCTGGAACTTAAAAAAAAAAGCCATTTAACATAGTTGCATTCTGCTTTATGTTAATACAAACTTCAAAGTAGTTTTAAAGAGATTAAGAGGGATAAAATCCAGCAGAGGAGCAGGTTGTTGTGTATACACTAAGCTCTCAGGAAGAGAGATAACAGTGGAATCTGCTGGAGAGAATATGGGTTATATTATAATAATAGGTCCAGGGAGCAGTGAGTAGTATGTGGGTTAAATTATACTGTAAGCAGGGACCGCTGGACTGTATGTGGGTCACATTATACACTTTAAATGGTGACTGGTGCACATTATGTGGGCTATCTCACAGTTAAATCCAGTCAAATGTATTCAGATTTTAGCCTCATATACACATTCATGGCTCTTGGGCACCGCTGAGATTCTGCCTTTGTTGGTGAAGCGTTTTGGTTTTTTTTGTTGTGAGAATTCATATATACCACCAGGCAGATATACTAGGAAAAAATTCTCACAGTCCACTTCTGCAAGGTCATTGCAAAAACGTGTCTCACATATTTCTAATCTTACTTAGACGTACATACACTCACACACACACACACACACTGAAGCAGCTCATCCACACCCCGACGGCCTGTAAGCCCTCAGATATATAATTTTCTTCAAATGCACCTTTTCAGACTAGTTTGTCTGCATCCTCGGTGCCCTTTTTCAATCTGAGCTGCCGACTCATCCTGTCGTGTCCCGTCTTTCACAAATCATACAGCGGCGGGGCCGTGCTCGGAGTGGGACAATTTGTCAGCTGTATGCATGAGTAAGCAACAGATTCACCATCCATTACACTGACCGGACAGAGGAGGGAGGGAAGAGAGGGGAAGGAGGAATTGCGTGTGTGTGTGTGTTCATGCTGTCCTATCCTTGTGAGGACCATTTAAAATTTTTAGACCTTCAGGGAGGGCATTTTTGCAAAGTGAGGACATTTTGGCCGTTTGTCATCTGCACAAGTTGTTGGGTGATTGAGTTGGAAAAAGACACAATATTAAAAAAAAAAAAGACTCAATATTACTATAAAAAGACACAAAATGACCAAAAAAAGACACAAAATTACAAAAAAGACACAAAATGACTGAAAAAAACACTAAATTACTTTAAAAAGACACCAAATTACCAAAAATACACATACTTACCAAAAAGACACAAAGATATTAAAAAAAGACACAAAATGACCCAAAAAGACACAGAATTACCAAAAAAGACACAAAATTATTTAAAAAAAGACACAAAATGACTGAAAAAATACACAGAATTACCAAAATGACAAAGTTATTAAAAAAAGACACAAAATGACCCAAAAAACAGACACAGAATTAACAAAAAATACACACAATTATTAAAAAAGACACAAAAATGTTTTAAAAAGACACAAAATTATCAAAAAATGACACAAAATTACTAAAAAAAAGACACAAAATGACTGAAAAATACATGGAATTACCAAAAAGACACAAAGTTATTAAAAAAAGACACAAAATTACAATTTGTCAGCTGTATGCATGAGTAAGCAACAGATTCACCATCCATTACACTGACCGGACAGAGGAGGGAGGGAAGAGAGGGGAAGGAGGAATTGCGTGTGTGTGTGTGTGTGTTCATGCTGTCCTATCCTTGTGAGGACAATTTAAGTTTGTCATCTGCACAAGTTGTTGGGTGATTGAGTTGAAATTTCAGGGTCAAATAAACTCAGTAACAGTTTGTGGAATTCACCCAATGGTCAACTGATGTGTTAAGAAAAAATAAAGAACATAGATATTGAAATGATCCTGTGTTGACCTGTTTAACTGTGTTGACTGATTCTAAAGATGAAGCATTGAGCCTGTAGATTGACAATCTCTTTCTGCACTTGAGCCATGTTTTTTTTTTCCCACTCTGCCCTGCAGGATTGCTGATTGCTGCTGCTACTTCACATTACAAGCTGTCCACCTGTGAACCACTTGAAACCATTTATTGTGAAGCAGCTACAAGATGTCCAGAGTTACTCACCAGATGTAGCGGCGGAACACTAATTTCTGGTATGTTTTTAAGAAATTGTCTACATCTACAACCATTTTCAGCACTCTCTTGCAAATCCAGTCAAGACATGGACAGTTGGTGAATTAATCCTTCATAGGGCACTCATTGAAATACTTGCAAATTCCAAATTTCAACCCTAGAGAATATTGGAGGATATTACATACAGCCAGAATGTGTAAAAAAACATACAAACCCGGGGGAGGGGGGTAATATTTTGAGAAAAAAGTTACAAATTTGTGACCAAAAAAATCTCAAATTAAGGGTGAAAAAGTTACAAATTTATGAGAAAAAAAATCTCAAATTTGTGACCAAAAAATCTCAAATCAATGGTAAAAAAGTTTATGAGATCAAAGTGGCAAATCTACAAGAAAAAATGCGCAGATTTTTGAGATTTAAAGTGGTGAATCTGAGAGAAAAAAGTTTTTCCACTTTTTTCTCGTAAATCTGCGACTTTTTTTCTGGTAGATTTGCCACTTTAATCTAGTAAGTTTCCAAGTTTTTTCTCGAAATATTACCCCCCCTCCCCCGGGTTTGTATTTTTATTGTTATTCATATTTGGCCCTAATATGGCGTCAATAGTCAAGTTCTCCTGGTACAAGTCATTGAAGAATAACTCTGTTTGTACGACTGTTTCTTGCCGATTTTTTTTCTAAATTTTTCATTTTTACATTGGAGGTCAAGGTGAATAAAGTTAATATTATTATATTATTATCATTCTGATTGGTCAGATGTCATGGTGTCACTGTCTGTGACGTAGCCTGATCTTTGCTGATTAGCTGGAAGAAATCCATGTGGTTCTACGACCAAACAGAGAGACATGGGGACCCCATTGATATCCACTGAAGTTACCAAATATAGTTCTTCGCCCAATAAAGTCAGTATTTAATTTGGTTCATGTTTATAACTTCATGTAAAGGAGATGTTCAATGTTAGAGTCTGACATCTTGGACTCGTAGGTACTAATAGAAAAGCCTTAAAGTACAGGATGGTGTCCATGGAGATTCATAGAGTTACTGAGCCAAAGGCCACTAGATCTTCTTTGAAGTCTGTTATATTAAATTGACCATGAGTTCCTCTTCAGAACTGACCTCTTACTCCGAGTCTAGACCGCAAGCGTGTTAGACAGCACACACACTCATTTTAATGCATGCAGCTGTCTGCACCAGCTCCTTCTGGGGTTCATTTTTCGGACATCCTATTGGTCCAACACAGATATATATGGGTCAGACAGCCCAATAGTCTGAAAATACACACTGGTGTCCAGTGACTGCAGACAAACTATTTTTTAAAATAACTCTCTTTTATGGTTTTATTGTGTGGTTGGAGAAAGATAACTTCTTCTGACTGTTGGGAAGTAAGACCAATGGGATGGCACCAACATCTGAACCAGAAGCTTTAATTGATAGTAACTGTATCTCACATCAGACACCGTTTGGCGCTTATATCCCTGATTGGACACATCTGCAATGCCTTACTTTCCAGTGTTTCACTGTCATTTCGTATAAGATCGCCACCACCAGTGTAGGTTTAATTGATTTAGACATATTGAACAATTTAGCTGTGAAATTTTATTCATGTACATGGAGATTTACATGTCTAAATACAATATGAAAGTAACTCTGATGAGAGAAAGCAGTAAGAACGATTGGGCGACGATCTTAAAAGTACATCTGTATTTTTATTGTACTGTATTTTATTGTGAAGGGCAGAAGTACAGTTCGGGTGTGTTGATAACAATGGCTGATAACGGTGTTATTTATTTGGCTCACCCAGAAACAGTTTATGCATTTGTTTGAAAGAAAAGTAATGTTAATACATTTTAAAAACCTTTCAAAATTGTATTAAAGACATTTTTTATTGGAGGTTTTAAGAAAATTTTAGACATTTTAAGGCCTTAAATTCAAGTTATTGGATTTTAGACATTTTAAGACTTTTAAACCCCCTGTGGATACCCTGAGCAATATGTTTAGTTATGTTTAGATTGCGCAAAAAACGACCTCAAAGAAGACACCCAGGCTGATACTTTTGAACCCTCAAGGTACACACAAAGTTTGTGAGTAGCGCTGCTTGCATCTCAGTCACTTTCCTACACATTAAAATGTATCTATGCAGCGAAGAAGACCGTATTACTGATCTGTGTTTTTTTTAAAGTGAACGGATGGGCAACAGGGTGTCATGAAAAACAGAGAGGGCAAAGAGATTGAGTGAAAAAAGAGAGATACAGGAGGTCACCGCTTTTTTTTTGCTGCTTTGACATCTCTCTGCCATTTTATAAAGAAAAAGTGGGCCACATATACATTATATGCCTTCCTGTGAAGACGATGCATGTGTATGTATGAGGTTGTGTGTGAATGGACTCACACAGGACTTCCTATGTATGTTTGTGTGGTAAACTTTTACCATATTTTGACTGCATGTGTGCGATCACGCTGAAACTACCCCTCCTGTTTCACACACTTGTATATGGATGTGTGTGTGTGCTGAATCTCCATATAAAGGTTGCTTGATGCCAGGTCTCATAGGCACTGAACAGAGTAACAGACACATTTCATACATCTGCTTTTGTTAGTGCTTGAGCAATGTGTGTGTGTGTGTGTGTGTGTGTGTGTGTGTGTGTGTCAGAGAGATTAGCAGTGTAGCAGCCAAGTTTTGTAGTTTTACAGAACATGAAAAACCACGAGTAGTCCCTCACCGCCAGTGAAGGAGAACCTCTCTGTGCCTGTAAAGCTCACATCTGAACTCTGGAGTCGACTAACAGCACCACAAAGACTTCACTGAAACTTGTTTATAACATTGTGAGGCCACGATTGAATGTCCGCTCAAAATGGAATTATTTGTTGTCTTGGATTCATTGATCTTTGCTGCCATGTTGGGGCCCAAGTGGTTTTGTGCGTTGTTGTGGCAAATTACTTGGTAGACGCACAGTAGGTTATCATCCTGACTCAAGATTACAAATTAGCTTTGGGCTTTTATAGTATAGCTTTGAGTTCATGCCACATCAGTCAATCAAAAACATCTGTTTGTCAAATTGTTTTTGTCATCACACCATGTTGGATGTATTATATATACACGAAATGCTGATGCAAACCCTATGCCTCGTTATGTTTCGCAACAGTCATAGTATTAAAGCACCGTTCCAGAGAAGTCATATTCTTCCCGATTTAATGCCCTTAAAGCTTCAGAAATTCAGTTTCCACAGTTCACTGCTGTAGTAAATACGAACAGCTGTACACATGCTTTTGTTATGACTACATTACTTATGATCATAAACAAGTCAACATCTTTGTAAGCACAGACAAACATCAAGCAATTGCAACAACACAACAAATAGCAAGCCAGCTAATATTAATCAAGCAAGTGCAACAACACAAAAAATAGCAAGTCAGCTAATATTAGTCAAGCAAGTGCAACTACACAAAAAATAGCAGGCCAGCTAATATTACCCAAGCAAGTGCAACAACACAAAATAGCAAGCCAGCTAATATTACCCAAGCAAGTGCAACAATACAAAATAGCAAGCCAGCTAATTTTACCCAAGCAAGTGCAAAATTACAAAATAGCAAGCCAGCTAATATTACCCAAGCAAGTGCAACAACACAAACAATAGCAAGCCAGCTAATATTACTCCAGCCAGTGCAACAACACAAAATAGCAAGCCAGCTAATATTACTCAAGCAAGTACAACAACACAAAAAATTGCAACCCAGCTAATATTAGGTGAGCAATTGCAACAACACAAAAATAGCAACCCAGCTAATATTAGGCGAGCAATTGCAACAACACAAAAATAGCAAGCCAGCTAATTTTACTCAAGCAAGTGCAACAAAAAATAGCAAGCCAGCTAATATTACTCAAGCAAGTGCAACAACACAAAAAATAGCAAGCAAGCTAATATTACTCAAGCAAGTGCAACAACACAAAAATAGCAAGACAGCTAATATTAATCCAGCAAGTGCAACAACACAAAAATAGCAAGCCAGCTAATATTAGTCGAGCAATTGCAACAACACAAAAAATAGCAAGCCAGCTAATATTAATCCAGCAAGTGCAACAACACAAAAAATAGCAAATCAGCTTATATTACCCAAGCAAGTGCAACAACACAAAAAAACAAGCCTTTTTTGGTCATTTTGTGTCTTTCTTTTAGTCATTTTGTGTCTTCTGTGTTTTTTCGGTTCATTTTGTCTTCTCATTTTGTGTCTTTTTCTTGCTCAAGGACATCTTGGCTTTTGACTTTCTCCCCAGTCCAGACAAAACCAGACAGAACCTTCTCCTTTTGACATGCCACAAAACACTACTAAATATTTGAAGCCTGGGTAGTGATTTTTGGCTTTATTTGGAGCCAAATTTGCTGCATAGCAAGCTGACGATATTACAAATTACACCAAAAATCTTTTCTGTGGTTCTACAGCCACTACAGAAATATATTTACTCCCACTGCTCGGGGAACTCGAGTAACCTGGTCATGATTTTTTGGAAGGAGACATGGCTGTTGAGTTTTTCAAATTTATTTTTTTTGGCACCACAAGCAAGGTTCCATGTAGTTCCATAATATTTGACAGAAGGCAGACATCCTTGGGCTGATATTTTCAACACTCACTCCACAACTCACTAAATAGCTCTGCAGGTAAGAGGAAAATATGTATTTTTGATATTGGGGTGAACTGTTTAACAAATGCAAAATTAAATGTTCCCCAGAACTGCAAAAGCAACATACACACAGTGCTAAGCTGCATCTCAAATTGATCGTCTCATCTCCAGCTTTCAGGTGATGTTCACCACTTCTATGCATTTATTGTTGACCTGCTATCTCCCCCTAAAAATCCACTGCCCACCAAGGTTATAATAGTTTTGGACTTTTCATTAGTTTTAGTTTTACTTTAGTTGTCAATTTTTGTTTTCAAATTCAGTTCGTTTTAATTAGTTTTTAGTGTTTTTGGAAAAAGCTTAGTTTAGTTTAGTTTTTATTAGTTTTAGTGTTAGTTTTGTTGTAATGGGGTATTTGTTGGGTGGCAGATTCAATAAGGTCACAATAAATGTTGCCTTTATTTCCTTTTATTATCCATCTCAGCTCCAATAAGTTTACTAAGTCATAAAACCAGAAAGATGAAATAGATTTCATATCAACCGAAGTTGACAAAGACAACATTTTCATTTTAAATTTAAGTTTGTTTGTTTAAGTTTGTTTTTTCAGTTAGTTATCGTTTTTTTTAAAAAATTGTCGTTTTTATTTTCATTTCAGTTAACAAAAATGTTTTTTCAATTCTAGTTTTCGTTTTTTTGTTAGTTTTCGTTTACTACAATTCTCTATAAAAGGAGCAGAATGATAACTAGTTAAGGTAAGGCACAAAAATCACTGTCCAAACGTTAGTTAAAAAGAACAGGACAAAGAATAAAAAAACAACAACAAAAAAAAAACATGGGACGTAACTTCCAATAACGGGACATGAACATATGGGAGTTTGACCCATATACTGCTGCGTTCGATTGCAAAAAGTGCAATAGAACGGCCCTTGAACTCGGCATTCCGACTCGGGAATTGGGGTAGGATCCAAGCAGCCCGAGTAGGTCGGAAATACGTGGAAAACGTCAAAGCAAAATGGCGCCACACACCGTGAGAGATAAACAGTCACTTTATCTTCAACATTTAGTCTGTTATGTGTCGTTTAATTTAGCATTTGTGTTACTAAAAGTCACAAAGTAAAAGTGTAAAAAATATTTTTGTTTTCCCTATATTTAAACTACATTAGTCTATAAGGTGTAACACTTTCACTTCTTTTTTATTATATCCAGGACATTGATAAGATTTAATTATATTTAAAGTATTTGTAGACCACAATTCCACCCTATATTTGGACCCAGAGAGGACACAACCATTTAACTGTATGTTGTCATTTTTAAATGCTCGATAGACCTCCAAACAAACATCAATTTGCTGTGGCCAGCCACAGCAAATTGATATGTATGGGAAAAACTATAATATTGTTTTACACTTTTACTGTGCTTTTTCGTCCCTACTACGCTCACACAAACTCTTTAATTAACAGAGTGGGAGTGCGAATACCACTACAAAGTAATCCTACACTTTAAGTACCACAAATGCTAAATTAAACGACACATAACAGACTAAATGTTGAAGATAAAGTGACTGTTTTCCACGTATTTCCGACCTACCGGAATCCCGAGTTCAAGGGCCGTTCTATTGCACTTTTCCAACTTGGAGGTCGGATCTTCCCGAGTTCCGAGTGCAATCGAACGCAGCATACCACCACACCCACCGAACTGCTTGGGACCGATGTAGCTTTTATTATCAAATTGCTTCATCACGTCTCAATTACGTTGAATACAAACACATTCCATTGCACTACTTTTCTTTTTTCTTTTACATGTGGACAGCCCATAAAACCCAGCTGTACATAAGCACATTAAATGCAACACAGCAGCTCTGTTTGTTATCTATTCATAAACTTTCAATACGTGCAAAAATACACTCAGACACACACACACACACACACACCTACACACTTTCTCACACTGACATCTGCACTCCTGTGTCCGTACACAAACATTGCCTACACTTACACACACACATGCACACACCAACACACACATAAACACACACCTCTGGTGTGAATGGCCCTTGGCCACAGGCAGAGTTTTCACAGTAAACTAACCTTGATCAATAACCTGCTATGGACCTCAGCAGAACCCACTGTTCTCCCTACTGCTGGATTTCAATATCACGCCTGTTTGAACACTCTAGCCACGGGCCAACTGTACGTGTGTGTGTGTGTGTGTGTATGTGTGTGTGTGTGCACATGTGTGTGTGTATGCATGTACAACTGCTGCCGCTGCATGAATTTACGAGCCTCTGAGCATGTGTGAATGTGTTTGTGGCCTCGTGTATGCTGCGTGTGTGTGCTCAAAGAAATCTTTGTGCATGGATTTCAGTGTGTGTGTGTGTGTGTGTGAAGCCTCGGGGTCTGCTGTGAACGGTGCTAACTGGCCCTCTGAACTCCTCCCTGTGAAGAGAAAGAGAAAGCCACCGGGCATGTGCAGAGGACAGCATGCCATTTACCTGGGCTACGGATGGTTTTTAAAACTGGCAAGAGGGACTTACACACACACATACACACACACGCACACACACACACACGCTCGCACACACACACACACACACACTGAAGATACTCCTGCCTTTTGCCTCAAACGCAAAAGCACACCTTTGCTCCCTCGCCTCAAACACAAACACACTTCAAAAGTTTTTTTTTTTCATTTTTCCTTTTTTATTTTTGGAAGCGATACAGGCAGTACTACCCCTGCGTTTAAAGAGCCTAACCGCTCTCTTCATGTGCCCTTTCCTTGCTTCCTGCCTCGGCAAAAAGGCCCCTCCGCGCCGTAAAAAACTTGCTCGTTTACATCCAGCGCTACAACTAGCGAGACAACCTTTTGGCTCTCCAAGGTGTTTGTCTCACAGTGCTCTTTATATACGGTGGAGTGTGAAGTGTATACGGCCCCTGCTCCAGCTGAAGCTGGGCCTTTTAGAAGAGTCTGATGGTGTTTGAACCGGTATAAATGCTCGGAGAAACACCGGGTGAACTCTGGATGTCGTGATGTGAATGATGGTTATCACATAACGGTTGTATATGTCACATAGTTTTATATTTTTATCATATCTCACATGAGTAGAGCAAGAAAAATCCCATCTGCCTTATATGAGCCTGACACAAAATGACTAAAAAAAGACACAAAAGACACAAAATGACTATTTTGTGTCTTTTTAGTAAAAAGACACAAAATGAACAAAAAAGACAGAAAATGAGAAGACAAAATGACATGAGTAGAGCAAAAAAAACTCCAGCTCAACTGCCTTATATGAACCTGACACAAAATGACTAAAACAAGACAAAATGACGAAAAAAAGACACAAAATGACTAAAAAGACACAAAATTACCAAAGAAAGACACAAAATGAAAAAAAAATACACAAAATGAGGAGACAAAATGACATGAGTAGAGCAAAAAAACTCCAGACCATCTGCCTTATATGAACCTGACACAATATGACTAAAAAAAGACACAAAATGACAAAAAAAATGACACAAAATGACTAAAAAAAGACACAAAATGACTAAAAAAGACACAAAAAGACAAAAAAAACCCCACAAAATGATAAAAAAAGACACAAAATGACCAAAAAAGACACAAAAGACACAAAATGACTAAAAAAAGACACAAAAAGATACAAAATGACTAAAAAAGACACAAAATGACTAACAAAATGACACAAAATGACTAAAAAAAAGACACAAAAAGACACAAAATGACCAAAAAAAGACACAAAATTAACATAAAAGACACAAAATGAGAAGACAAAATGACATGAGCAAAGCAAAAAAACTCCAGCCCATCTGCCTTATATGAACCTGTGTGTGTGTTCATTTGTCTTAATGTACCTGGCTAGGCGTGTGTGTGTGTGTGTGTGTGAGCTGGTGGTTGAATACAGCTGACCCAGATGTGTTAAGTGGGTCATGGGAACACCACCGCCCACACACTGGGGGTTATGGGTAGGCAGCAGTGTTGTGCTGTGTGTATGTGTGTGGAGATGGGGTTAGGACACTGGGGCAGTGCCCTGATTATACTCAGATTAGTTTTGGGAATTCATGGCTCCTCCTCCTGAGCTTTACCCTCCCTAACTCTGTCCCCCTCTACTCTTTCTCTTCTTTCTCTCCCTATCCCTCTCTTCTTAGCTTTAATTTAACCCTCTGGAGTCTCCAAAAGTACCAAATCATGACTTCTTCACCACATCCAGACTAGAAAACAAACTGGACACAAGGTAAAATAGATTTAGTATAAAATGATAGAACTGGATGTAGCCCTCTTTTATTATATATTTGCAACCTTTGTTCACTTTTGCAACATTTAAAATTCTTTATTGAGCATGAAAGTGTTTTGAAAGTCAAAAAAAGATTCAGAATCACATTTTATGTTGGACTAAAGGACTAAAAAAGACACAAAATTACAAAAAAAAAGACACAAAATGACTAAAAATGAGAAGACAAAATCACAAAAAACAACAACACAGAAAACACAAAATTACATAAAAAAAAGACACACAAGACAAAAAAAGACACAAATGACCAAAAAAGACTCAAGATTACTAAAAAAAGAAACAAAAATGACTTAAAAGACACAAAATTGCCCAAAAAAAAAAGACACAAAATGAACAAAAGAGACACAAAATGAACAAAACCCCCCCCACAGAAGACAAGAAAATGAATGCTGGATGCTTCTGTCTATATTAAACTGTATATATATTGGTTTTAAACTGACACAAAAACATTTAAAGACCTCACCTTTGACTTAGAAAAACTTGTTTTATAAACTAAATACCAATTGTTCTTGATTGATCGAATAGCCAGACACACAATCAATATTGAAAACGATCGTTAGTTGCAGTCAGAATCAGTGTTCGTAGAGCATCATTCCATCAATGACAATTTTATTGATATTTTGGAAACTTGGTATCTGCACCAGATTTAAAAAGAAAGTTCTTTGTGTTTGAACAATGTTGGGCTGCACAGCATGAGCTTCTAACTGGCATGACTACAGGTTTTTTTTTTTTTACAGGATGTTTTTTTTCCATAAACAAGCTCTATTTGGATGTTTTTTTAAGCACTCTGGCACCTCATTTGCATACAAAGTACACATCTTGATCATTGAAACATTTAAACGTGCACCTCAAAACTTTTTCTTTAAATAATTGCAATATTGTCTTTCTTTCATTCACATAAACAAACACATGTTTTAGATACAGGAAGTGTAGAGCTGCTGTCTGTCTGTCTGTCCTTCTTACTCATACTTAATCATAGACCACCTACGGTAAAAATGTATCCCGGTACTTGAGTCACGATGCGATATTATTGCGATTTTAAGCATTTTGCGATATGGTGAGTATTGAGATGCAATATTTTGCAAATTTAACTGTTTAACTGTATTTTTTGTCTCCAAAATTAAATTAATTCAATAAATGTTTTGTCAAATAAGAGAAAATTGTCAGTCTATTTGTCTCACTTCAGTCTTTTTATTTCTCCACAATCACTGCAAAAATCAACTGACAAAAAAATAAGAAATAAATAACTAGAATTAAGGAAATACATGCTCGAAACAAGTAAAAGTATCTGCCAGTGCAGCAAGTAAATTTTTCTTTGTAAGAATTCTTTAAATAAGTAAAATATCTAGGCACTATAAAAACCAATGATAGCTTGAAATAAATAGAAATATACTTATTTTGAGCAATTGTGACTGTAGTAACATTAAAATAAGCCAGCAAGACTTGAAACGAGCACGATTTGGTGGTAGTAAATGCTTTTGAAATAACATTAAAACTTCATGCAACTAAAACTCTCAATCTGAACCAATATTTTAGGTAAAATTTCAGCATATTCAACAGTTGAATAGCTTGAAAAGCTTGAAAAAGCGCACAATGTCAATCCTGAAAACAAGTCTTTAAACAATAAGATAGATTTTTTTATGGTAACTTTGGCTTTATTCAGGTAATTTTGACATTTTTTCTGGTAATTGTGTTTTTTTTCTGGTAATTTATACTTTTTTCTTGTGATTTTTACTTTTTTTTCTTGTAATTTTGACTTTTTTACTGGTAAAAGGCAGACTTTCGGAAAAAGTGACACCTGTAATAGTGATTGCTTTGATTGTTGGCCTTTTCCTTCGACAATCCCCAGTTTTTAATACAATCTAAATCTTCTCCTTTCACTTCTAAACTGCTCTATATCCACTGATGTTGAAGCGGTTATATGTTGCTGTTTGTCATCAGAAGAAGTACATTTCAAGCTGACAGGCTTGCAGCATTAAATGGCCTCCCGGTCCGTTCTTTGATCCAGTGACTAGCTGATTAGTGACTGGCCCTCCTCTTGTCTCTTTCTGCTGCTTTCCTGTTTGTGTCCCCAGTGTGAGTGGAAATGGGGCATGGAGGCTGGGCGGGACGGCTGGGAGGAGAGATGGCAGCCAGGGTGGCACGCTGACTGGAGGAGGGCCAACTGCTCTCAAACAGGTAGGGATGTATGCCAACACTGCCTCCATCCCTCTCTCTCTCTCTCTCTCTCTCTCTCTCTCTCTCTCTGTCTGAAGCAGTGGCCGTCATGCTCGCTGACATTCAAAGTTTGTTACCTCCAGTAAAGATTCACTACTTTCCACCCCTCCAGTGGTGAATATATGACACGGTACCATTGCTGTGGTCCTTATTGCCTCAATGTGTGAGACTTATGTTAACTTAATATAACTTTTGGTAAATGGTAAATGGGGTAGGGTTGTCACGATACTAAAATTTTCAACTCGATACCGATACTCAGGAAAATATTCGATACCACAAGGATAAAAACACAGACCCCAAAATTTAACAGAAATATTTTTATTAACAAGAAAAATGCAACATGTAAAAATTAACAGAACCACAGGTTAAATATTTATAATAAAAAACAGTTGTTCAAAAAGAAACTGCAACTGTGATAACAAGCTTCAGATACTCGATACTTTTGAAAATGAGTATTGTATCCGGATACAACGTTTTAGTATCGATACTTTTTTGAGTATCGATACTTTTGACAACCCTAAAATGGGCTGCACTTATATAGGGCTTTTATCCAAAGCACTTTAAACTACACACTACGCTCATTCACCCTTTATTTCAGAAAAAGATTGGCCTATTTTATTTCATAGGCTATTTTTATTTAAGATATCTTTTTTTATTTAAATGTGCACAGCTTTGATTTTTTTAAAAAAAAACAAGGTACTCCTGTTGTTTTACAGTATTTATGTTCACTTGTGGCATGTCATATTGGCTTTGACTTTAACTGAACATTTGCTCTCACTTTGCTATAAAAATATCAGGGTATATATTGTATATTGATTCATATTGTTTGTGTGTTTTATACGTTTTGGACAGGTTGATGGCAAATTTCGTTGTACTAGTACTTTTACCCTGTGCAATGACAATAAAGGCTTCTTGATTCTTGATAAATAACTGCTGAAGAGAAATCCTTAGCTATAAATGCAACTGTCTCATTATCTCAAAGGTGAGAGTGATAGAGGTCTTGGATTGGCTTTTAGAGAGGTTTTCAAAGTAAAAGGCTGCAAGACAGATGTCCAGCTGGCATTCTTGCTTCTGGATTAATGTTAATAACTAATATTAGCTCGCTTTCTATGTCTTGTGTTGTTGCACTTGCTTGAAGTTTTACTATGATTGGCAAAGTTGTCGACTAGTTTTTGATCATAAGTTACATTATGGTCACATAATGTTGAGAGAAACATGCACTACTTCGTATTTTTCTTGCAAGAGTTTAGAAATAGAAGAAGATCTAGAAAGAAAAAGAACAAGACTTGAACTGCATTAAATGGAAACAAAAGTGAGAATGACAAAGAAAGAGGTCTTGGACTGGCATTTATAGAGATTTTCAAATAAAAGGCTGCAAGACAGATTTTAGTAACTAATATTAGCTCGCTTTCTATGTCCTGTATTGTTGCACTTGCTTTATGTTTTGCTATGTTGGCAAAGTTGTCGACTAGTTTTTGATCATAAGTTACATTGTGGTCACATAATGTTTCTTGCAAAAGTTTAGAAATAGAAGAAGATTTAGAAAGAAAATGAACAAGACTTGCACTGCATTTAATGGAAACAAAGTTCCAGTCAGTGGTCTTTGTGTCCTTTTACCTCAAAATTGCTATATTTTCACTGATGTTGAAGTGGTAATATGTTGCTGTTTATCATCAGAAGATGACAACAGAAAAAGAAAAAGGTGAGAGTGACAGAGAAAGAGGTCTTGGACTGGCTTTTACAGAGATTTTCAAAGTAAAAGGCTGCAGGACAGATTTTAGTGACTAATATTAGATCGCTTTGCTAAGTTGGCAAAGTTGATGACTAGTTTTTGATAAGTTATATAATAGTCACATGATGTTGAGGGAAACATACACTACTTCTTATTTTTCTTGCAAAAGTTTAGAAATAGAAGAAGATCTAGAAAGAAAAAGAACAAGACTTGCACTGCATTTCATGGAAACAAAGTTCCAGTCAGTGTTCTTTGTGTCCTTTTGCTTTGAAATTGCTATATTTTCACTGATGTTGAAGTCGTAATATGTTGCTGTTTATCATCAGAAGATGACAACAGAAAAAGAAAAAGGTGAGAGTGACAAAGAAAGAGGTCTTGGACTGGCATTTAGAGAGATTTTAGTAACTAATATTAGCTCGCTTTCTATGTCTTGTGTTGCTGCACTTGCTTTAAGTTTTGACATTTAACATTTCATTTGAATTCATTGAAATGAACTAAGTTTCATTTTAAATTTGTTTGAACTTGAGTTTTTGAAAAAGTGACAGCTCCTGATAGTAAATATATAGAAATAGACTAATAAATAGTAGCAAATAAATAAATAAAAGAGAAGATGTCATAACACTAAGATGCATGAGCAGAAAAATCTCTAAAAACGGTTCAGGTAAAAGCCAAATTAAAAAGATAAGTGAAGCCCTCTGGGCGGTATCTGCTTGTTTTCATACATGCTCTACTCAGTGTAGTGTATCACTTAATGTTACTATCCACATGCTGTCTATGGGCCCAGACTGCCGAAGGACAGTGGCTGTAACTGGCTCAGAGACAGATTGAGAACATCAGGTGTTTTAATTCAACCGTTGTCAGCCTGTTAAACACGGCTGCTCGGGCCAAACTGGCCCTCGGCTACACGCTCTAATGTTTATACGTCTAACTATGAGCCAAACACATCCCCTCAACACGCAGGTCAAAAGCTATGAACTCAGAGTGGGCATGTGCCAGAGACATGGCACGCCTGCCAATTGCTACAAGCCTGTGGCCAGACGGAGAGTATTGAGGGGTCAGGAGCAGCCAAGTGGTGTCCAGTGAGGGATCCCCTGGTTCAGTGTTGGCCAAACAACGCCCCCAGGCTGGCTGGACTCACTAACATGACGAGTGTGTGTAGACAGAGTGAGAAGGAGGAAGTGAAGCCTGGCCGCTGTGGGTTTGCTTTGCTGTCTGCTGGCCAGAGTGTGTGAGGAGAGGTCTGGGTGGATTATATCCACTCCACAGCAACATTACAGTCACTAACGCTTGCTATTCTGGGTTTGTTCTGTTTCTGCAGGTTATAAAAGTCAAGATTGTTGTTGTTTTTTTTCATATATATCTTTATTGGGTTGTCAGGATATAATACATATTATTATATATAATATACATAATCAGTAAGGGTACAATTCACCCATTTTCCCCACCTTTAGACCCCCGAACTAGAGAGTCACATTCACATAAAATAAGCAAAAAACAATAAATAAAAATGATAATGAGCAAATACAACCCTCTCCCCCTCAAAGAATAATAATACAAATAATTATATTAATAATAATGATAATAATAATAATAAATAAATAACCATGATTTATAAATGGTAAACAGATAGTTTATTAATGTTTAATCATCATTTATAAACCGTATATAGACCATTTAGAATGGTAAATACATAATTTATTAATGTTTAACTAACTAAATCATTTATAAATGACAAATAGATGGTAACATTTTACAATAACCATCATTTATAAATGGTAAACAGATAGTTTATTAATTTTTAATCATCATTTATAAACTGTATATAGACCATTTAGAATGGTAAATACATAATTTATTAATGTTTAACTAACTACATTTATAAATGGCAAATAGATGGTATATTAATGTAAGTTGATAGTTACTTTACCATTAACAAACAATTAAATTATAATTAATAGTTTTAATTGCACTCATTATAATATTTTTAACACCATATTAAGTATGTTAATGATTAAATGATTCATATACCTTTAAGAAATTGGTTGAAAACATTTAAAGATTACATGTGTATAGCACTTTGTAAATGGTTAATAATTGGTCTATAAACATCATTTAGTTAGTAATTGTAAAGTGTTACCAAAGGGACATTTAGAGAAGGGATCGAGAATGCTTGGAAAAAAACAAACAAAAATTAGCTATAACAATTTGTATATGTTTGACCACTAAATCAACATACCAAAAACAAAAGTTTAGATTGTTGATGCTGTCACTGATACTGTCGTTGCTTGTATTGATATTAGAGGTGGGGGAAAAAATGATACAGCATAGTATTGATGGATATTTTGCGTGGGGAGAGAGTCGTCTGGAATGCCCTGCTTAGTCTGCTGCCCCCGCGACCCGGCCCCGGATAAGCGGAGGAAAATGGATGGATGGATATTATATCGATTCATGGCAGTTATTATTGG
This sequence comes from Centropristis striata, assembly GCF_030273125.1. Lineage (NCBI taxonomy): Eukaryota > Metazoa > Chordata > Actinopteri > Perciformes > Serranidae > Centropristis > Centropristis striata. Next base: position 30,894,987 of record NC_081536.1, read on the forward strand.
CCAAGCGCGTCTTTAGAACCCTGTCCAGAACACACACACATCTGCCAGAGCAAATAAAACACGACTTTACAGATTTGTCTGGTTCCCATGGCAACTGATCTGAGTCTTTTAACATTAGATATCTGTCAATTCTGAGTCCATTTTATATACTTTTGTTTAGCTGTAGACTGTGAAATCTGATTGACTTCATGATACGAATAAATGAATGAAATTAAATGAATTAATCTTTAACTGGGAAGAGAATAAGACTTGTGAAGTGGATGTAACGCACAAAACGCACAAACGCACAAACGCACAAACCTGACAACAGCAGGGTTTAATTCTGGCCTGTCATCAACTTACTCGCTGAATAATATGTCACTATAGTGACTGCTGATATGACAAATTATTTTTCTTTATTAGAATAGAATAGAATAAAATATCTTTATTTGTCATTATACATTTTATTTTGTTAATTTAATATCTTCATATTCTTTCCTTATAATTGATTTTCCAACTATTTACAATGTCTGTGAGCCTTCACACACAGTACAGGTGGTACTTGAGTTTCACACACACGCACGCAGACACACACACACACACACACACACACACACACACACACACACACACACACACACTCATTCATTCACTCACTCACTCAGATAAACACGCACACCTACACACACACACGAACACACACACACACACACACGCACACACACACAAACACAGCAAACACACACACTCACACTCACACACACACACGCACAGACACACAGACACACACACACACACACACACACAAACACAGCAAACACACACACTCACACACACACACACACACACACGCACAGACACACACACACAGAGCAATCTTATACTTATGTATTTAATATTTTTTCTTAATAATTAATTATTGAACACACCCACACACAGACACAGCAAACCCACTCACTCACTCACTCACTCACTCACAAACACACACACACACACACACACACACACACACACACACAAACACACACACACACACTGAACACACACTCACTCACCCACTCACTCACTCACTCACTCACTCACTCACTCACAAACACACACACACACACACACACACACACACACAAACACACACACACACTCACTCACTCACTCACTCACTCACTCACTCACAAACACACACATACAAACACATGCACAGACACACACGCACAGACACACACGCACAGACACACACACACACACACACACACACAGCAATCTTTTACTTATGTATTAAATATTTTTTCTTAATAATTGATGATTAATAATCTTTTCAAAAAAGTCTAATGTCTACTAGCCTTTGCACACAATACAGGTGAGTTTAACACACACACACACACACACACACAGACAGGCTCCTCAGGATAGCCAAAGCTGAATCAATCTACCGCCAAGTCCACTTGCAGGTCATGGGAGGATAAACACACACTTTGGCCAAATACACACACACACGCAGCCAAAACCAACCTCGACCACTCTGTGGCCAACGGCATTAGCAGCCTCGTCGCTCTCAGCAGGGAATCCCAGCGCCTGGCGCTCCATCTCTCTGGGAAAATCCATCCAGGAGGGAAGAGAGGGAGGGGGAGGGGGAGGGGGGGTTGTGGTAAGAAAAAGCTGGACAATCAAATATTACATAGTGTTTAACACTTCATTTTCAATCCCCGCCGATCCCATTTCCCGCCAGTGTTAATTGCTGCTGTGCTACCTGCCACCAGTGGTCCTTTATGAAATGACTTTTGAATTGAAGCATATGGACGAGGAGCCGCGACGGGAGCCGGGAACGACTTGAGGAAGGGTCCCATTAAATAAGAGCCGGCTAATTACTTTGTCCTCCCTTTTGTCCTGCGCTATCCAGGCTCTCGCCGGCGTTCATATATCTTACTGTAATGAGTAAAGCCAGGGCCCGGCACCTGCGCTCGGTAATTAAACATATAAATTCTCCCCACACACGGAAATATGTGTACTCACCGCGATTGATTTATAAGGCCCTCCAAATTGCACTGTTGAGCTTATTTTCATTGGCTGTTTTTTTTCAGAGGGACTGTGAGGGGGAGAGTCGTTCATCAGCTCAGCGGTGGAAAAGCTCCATCTTTTAAAACACTTGTCAGGTTCCCCTTCTTTCCTTTGTTACTGTTTGTGTTGTGGGTGAAGGTGGTGATGGGGGACTCCCAGCCAGGCCTTTTGGGCTGTTACACTGGTGCAGCCAGCCAAGAACCCCAATGAAAAATGAATTCATAAAAAGCAAACCGTGATCAAATAGGGATCCAAACAAAACAGGACTATGAGTCATGTAGAGTTCCTGCTGCTCATAACTTACTCAGGAAACAGTGGAAGGATCAGGCTGCTGCTGCAGCTTTCAGCAACAAGCTTTTCTCTTTTTCATTCTTAACTGTTCTTATTTTCCTTGTATTTTTATACTGATATAATGGAAGAGCTGGTAGATGGAGCTGATGTTGGGGAGGAGGAAAACAGAGTAAAAACAGACAAAAAAAATTACAAAACCTACCCCTCCCATCCCCACATACACATCTGTACGTACACATATACATACATGCACACATACATCTTGAAATAATAAATATTAACAAAATAAAGAAACAGATAAACAATGACATTTTCTAACTTGTGGTGCTGAGTCACGTGACGTGTGGTCATTGCCTTGCCCCCCTTTAGACGGTCAGATCGCTGTCACAAAGGTCAGGTCACGTCAAGTGACAGACACGTTATGTTTTGATAAATCTTGCAAGATGAAACGGCCGTCAAAGCTCTCCAGTGCGCAGTATCGAAAGAGAAGAAAAGAGGAGGAGGAGAAGTCCCAATCTTTTTTTAAATGCCGTTTTGTGTGAAGACGTTTCATTTGTATTAGCTTGCTAGCTAGGTTGAAATAAAGCAAAGCTAGCTTAACACAGTTAAGCACATTTTTCGAGCGGTTTTCACTTTCATTGTCTCTCTTGTCTCTAAGTTTGTTAGCGTCTCCAGCTGGGCTTCTTTGCGAGTTGACTTGTAAGTTAATAATTATATAGACAGACAGTTGTATTATAGCCTGGTTGGCACCATGGGCAAACAAAAATGGGAGTTCCCCCCTCCGTGAAACAGCAAGCGGAGCTGTTCAACACGAATGGATCTTGCCGAGGGCACCAAATGGGCTAGAGCCGGCCCTGCTGACAGAAATCAAATTAACTCTGACACTGAGGATGACGGCATTATGTTTTAATCCATAGGTCTCAAACTCGTGGCCCACGGGCCAATTGCGGCCCTCGTACGATATTTTTTGGCCCCCACCTTGATATGAAAGTTTAATGTGAGTTTTATATGAATGGCACTTTACCGTGTTGTGTGGAAGGTCCCTTTAATTACTTTTTTTGGTAATTTTTTTTGTAATTTTGTGTCTTTTTTTTGTAATTTTGTGTCTTTTTTAAATCATTTTGTGTCCTTTTTAGTAATTTTGTGTATTTTTTTTGGTCGTTTTGTTTATTTTTTTGGTCATTTTGTGTCTTTTTACAGTAATTTAGTTTTTTTCTGTCATTTTGTGTCTTTTTTAAATAATTTTGTGTCTTTTTTTGGTAATTCTGTGTCTTTTTGTCATTTTGTTGCTTTTTTAAAAGTAATTTAGTTTTTTTCTGTCATTTTGTGTCTTTCTTGGGTCATTTTGTTGCTTTTTTAAAATAATTTTGTGTCTTTTTTGCTAATTTTGTGTATTTCTTTTGTAATTTTGTGTCTTTTTTTGTCTTTTTTGGGTCATTTTGATACTGCCTCCAGCGGCCCCCTGGTAATTTGAGTATGAGAACCCTGATTTAATGAATGACTTCAAGTTTTCAAAGCTACGGTAATTATAAGATACTTTTAGGTAACAACTGCAGATGTTTTAATGTATTTGGTCCAAGAACAGAGGGTCAGCAGCTGTACTTGACTCCTCTACTGGTGCTCCTTTTTTAAATTTCATACATTCAGAGTGTGTGAAACCATACGAGGCTGGTTCTCCGCCATGGCTGATGGAATTCCCTATTAGCCGACTGGAGAACGTTTCCCAGCTGGGAGTCTCAGTCTGAATGTGCTGTGTTAAAACCTAATGAATGTCATAATTAACTGGATATACTTTACATTTAGAATGGGATCCGCTGTTATAAAACCGAATACCTTTTAACCCCATATTCACTCCTCATCCTGCTCTCTCTTTATTCATTTCCTAAGATGACATTTCTTTATCTGCTTTGCATTATTTTTTCTCTGTTTCTTGTTCAATTTCTTTTTTTTTTTTTTTTGGTTTTTGGCCGAGGCCTGCAGCTTTCACAGCATTCCTGACACTTTTGTTAATAAATCATTGGGAAGTTAATGAAAACGGCATTCAGGCATATCCAAAATGATTGTGTTCTTTGTCATGCTAATAAAGTGAAAGATGTTCGTCCAATGGGTGAATGCCTGCACATTACCAGCAACTTCTGATTATGTGTGAGCCTGTTGCACCTCCTTCTTTCTCCCTCAGCCTCTCCTTGTTCCCACTCGCCCTCTCCTCCTCACACACCAATGTTTTAGCATATTTATCTCGCAGGTTATCAACATGAATCCAATAGGTTCCCCAAGCAGACGTCTGTGTCGCTCTAAATTGCTCGGAGGGAAATAAAAGGAGATGGTCGCTTTGACTTGTTGTTGACCTCCACTCTTTTTTCTCTCCATTTACAACCTTTGTGCTCTGGGCTTTTTACATACAGGAGAACAGAACTTAATTTACCTCCAAACTTGGAAATGGATGAAAGTTGCCAACAGTTTGATGGGCAGGTTCACCGTCTACCCAGTCAGGCAACTTATTCTCAGCATATATTAGAGCACCATGGAAAAAATAAGCCAATGATCTGAGAATTAAGTTGGATAAAGCTACAGTTTGCAAACTGCTTGATCTTTTTGGTAATTTTATGTCTTTTTGTGTCTTTTTTGGTAATTTTATGTCTTTTTTGGGATCCTTTTTCTGCCTTTTTTGGTCATTTAATGTCTTTTTTGGGGTCATTTTGTATTGTTTTTGTGTCTTTTTTGGTCTTTTTGTGTCTTTTTTTTGGTAATTTGTGTCTTTTTTGGGATCATTTTGTGTATTTTTCTGTCATTTTATATCTTTTTTCAGATAATTTTGTGTCTTTTTGGGTAATTTTTTTGTCTTTTTTACATTTTCATTTACATTTAGTCATTTAGCAGACTAGCGACTTACAGGAAGAAAAAAAGCAAACAATCAAGGTATAGTGCAGTAAGAGCTATTAGTGCATCAATAAGTGCTAGTGACAATTTTTTGGTAATTTGTGTCTTTTTTGTCATTTTGTGTATTTTTTGGGTCATTTTATGTCTTTTTTCAGATCATTTTGTATCTTTTTGTGTCATTTTGTGTATTCTTTGGTCTTTTAATGTCTTTTTTCGGATCATTTTTTGTCTTCTTTTGGTAATTTGTGTCTTTTTGGTCATATTGTGTATTTTTTGGTCATTTTATGTCTTTTTTCGGATCATTTTGTGTCGTCTTTTTGGTAATTTGTGTCTTTTTTGGGTCATTTTGAAAGTTGCAATAATAATTATAAAACACAGAAATACAAGAGTATTAATTTGAGCAAAATGTGGTGGAGAAAAAGTACAATATTTGCCTCTAAATGTAGTGGAGTAGAAGTATAAAGTTACATATATTGAAATACTCAAGTAAAAAACAAGCACCTCAAAATTGTACTTAAGTACAGTACTTGAGTAAATGTACTTTTCCACCGCTGCTCCTGTGTCTCTTGTGGCAGCGACTGTATTAAGGCGGAAAAACATGGCGGCCACAGGATGTTTAAAATTAGAGCTGTGGTAGCATTTTGGTTTCCATATTTAGTGGAGCGGAGCAGATAACTGCTGCTGGACGATTCTGAGAAGCGCCGCTGCGGACGTGTCGCCAAGTTCACGTCACCAAGTCGGCCACGGCAACGCCCAGCGGTCTCTCACTCTGTGTGGAGATATCCTGAAAAAAAAGAGGAAGATGATAAAGAAGATGCAAATTGTAAGAGCAGTGCCAAGTCTAAATTTGGTTAATGTAGAGCAGGGATCTCAAAATTTAAATTACCTGGGGGCCGCTGGAGGCAGCATCAAAATCACCAAAAAAAGACACAAAATGACTGAAAAAAGACACAAAATGACAAAAAGGACACAAAATGACAGAAAAAAAACTAAATTACTTAAAAAAGACACAAAATGACAAAAGAAGACACAAAATGACCAAAAAAGACACAAAATAAGAAGACAAAATGACAAAAAACCCCACAGAAGAAGACACAAAATAACTAAAAAAAAGACACAAAATGACTACAAAAGACGCAAAATGACAAAAAAGACACAACATGACCAAAAAAATACACAAAATGACTAAAAAAGATACAAAAAGACACAAAATGACTAAAAAAAGACACAAAAAAATAGAAAAAGACACAAAATGACAAAAAACAGAAGACACAAAAAGACACAACAAGACACAAAATGTCCAAAAAAAGACACCAAATGAGCAAAAATGCCACAAAATCACTTACAAAGAAACAAAATGACAAAAATTGTTACGCTAAATACAGAAGAGACAAATAAAACAGAGTCCCACTAGAATAAAAACCAGAGTTGATGACAGGATCACACACAATCAACGACAAAGTGTCATAAAAGCATTTTTTTAAAAGTAAGATTACATTTTTTCTATATTTTTGTGTTTCCAAAACAACTGAACCTCACTTGATTTTTACACATATTCCCCCTTTTTTTCTCCCCACCTACATGAACACGTCTTCCACTGATTGTGCAATATCTGTAAAATGTAGTGTTTATTTATTTTTTTGCTATCTACATTTATTTAATTATTCACTTATTTTGGTCCTGTTATATCTTAATACAATTTTTTATTACTGCCATATGTTCTTGATGTTAAAAGTGTTGGATTTAAGTGCTGGATATATTAAAACAATTAATTTTTTTTTTTTTAAAGAAAAAAAAGACTTTCAGCAACGACAAAGTGTCATAAAAGCATTTTAAAATATTAAATTTTTCTTTATTTTTGTGTATCCAAAACGACTGAAACTCACTTAATCTTACACATATTCCCCTTTTTTTTCTCTGCACCTACATGAACATAGATTGCTGCAGCTCCAGCTACGTTGCTCTGCTTCTTTTCTCTCTTTTCTCTCTTTTTTCTCTCTCCATAAAGCCTGAATGTGAAAGAGGGAATGGAATATTTGATGGGGACGGCTCCCATAATCAAGCTGAAATCTCTGTCATTATCCCGTATCAGCCGATCCTTTTTAAAAAGCACCGGGAGTTACCGGTGTTTTACATGAATTTTGGTTCTCTCCGGTGATACTGGGAGCCGAATATATTTGTCGGGTCGAGCCTCTCTTACAAATGCACTGCATGCTGCTTCTCTTTCACACACACATAAAACCTCCGGTAATGGCAAAACCACAAATAAAGGCAGGCTGAGTAACTGTGTGTGTGTGTGTGTGTGTGTGTGTGAGAGAGACAGACAGGGAAAATGTCTATTTAAATATAGATGCATACCATTTTTTTTTGATGGCAAGTCAGGTTTTTTGGCACCGTTTTCAAGCAAAAGCACATTTTGTAATGTTTGTTTCTTAAAGGAGACTCTCATGTCTATTCTAGGGTGAAACCTCTGTATCGTATCACAGAACACTTATCACAAAAACAGCATGCTGTATCTGCAGAAATCATCACAATATTTATTTCATTTTTTGTTATTTTACGTTTTTTTTTGGTCATTTGTGTCATTTTTTTGATGATTTTAGGCCTTTTTTGGATCATTTTGAGTCTTTTTTGGTGATTTTAGGCTTTTTTGTGTCATTTGGGGTCATTTTGTATCTATTTTTGTTCATTTCTGTCATTTTTGGGGTCATTTTGTGTCTTTTTTAGTCTTTTTTGGTGGTTTTCAGTCTTTTTTGGGTAATTTTGTGTCTTTTTTTGGTAAATGTGTGTCTTTTTGGGTAATTGTGTGTTTTTTTTTCGGCAAATTTGTGTCTATTTTGGTCATTTGTGTCATTTTTTTTGTGATTTTAAGTCTGTTAGGTCATTTTGTGTCTTATTTGGGTAATTTTGTGTCTTTTTGGTCATTTTGTGTCTTTTTAGGTAATTGTGTGTCTTTTTTGGGTAACTTTGTGTCTTATTTGGGTAATTTGGTGTCTTTTTTGGTCATTTTGTGTCTTTGTAATTTTGTGTCTTTTTTGGTCATTTTGTGGCTTTTTTTGGTCATTTTGGTCATTATATGTCTTTTTTGGGTAATTTTGTGTCTTTTTTGGGTAATTTTGTGTCTTTTTGGGTAATTGTGTGTCTTTTTTGGGTAACTTTGTGTCTTATTTGGGTAATTTGGTGTCTTTTTTGGTCATTTTGTGTCTTTGTAATTTTGTGTCTTTTTTGGTCATTTTGTGGCTTTTTTTGGTCATTTTGGTCATTATGTGTCTTTTTGTAATTTTGTGTCTTTTTTGTCATTTTGTGTCTTTTTATGTAATTTTTTTGTCTTTTTCGGTCATTTTGTGTCTTTTTTTCGGTCATTTTGTGTCTTTTTTTTATAATCATGGCTATTTTTTTCTCAAACTGCATAATAAAAATGAAAAAAAAATCCTCCTCTTCTGTAGATAAACTCAGATTTTTTGTGCTTTTTTGCTTATTTGTATCCAAAAAACAACAACAGGAAGTGAGAAAGTAGCGGCTCAGTGTGACATGTGAGGCAGAAAAACCATCTCAAGTGGGACAGATTGAGCTGCAGTGTGAACAGAGCAGACGGAAGACTTCATTTCACAGTCTTTTGTGAACATCCATGTTGCCTCGGATGTGTGTTTGTGTGTAAACGTGGACATGCTAGCTAAAGGGGACATCTGTTTGCCTGGAGGTGGGGGCACACTCCTCTCATAGTGTGTTCCTGTGTGTGTGTGTGTGTGTGTGTGTGTGAGGGCCACATGGGAGCGTGCAGGCAGACACACACACACCGGAGCACAAATGGCAGCGCTGGCAGTTTCTCCATGTTGGAGCAGGTAACTGCAGGTGAGGGCAGGGGGCTCGAAGACAACAACAGCACTTCACTTAGGCCTAATTAGGGAGGCGGCGGGGTCAGAGTCTGAGCAATATGTTGCACATACGCCTCTGTGGTTACACTGGTGCATTATGGGATAGGTGACTGGGAAGTGGCTGCAGCGCTGAAGTCTCTCTGCAAATGGCACCGAGACAAACTAGAGAGAAATCAGGCATATTAGAAGCACATTTTGTGTCTTTTTTGAGTCATTTTGTGTCTTCTGTGGGTTTTTTTGTCATTTTGTCTTCTTATTTTGTGTCTTTTTTCGTCATTTTGTGTCTTTTTTAAGTAATTTAGTTGGGTCAGTTTGTGTGTCTTTTGGGCCATTTTGTGTCTTTTGTTGGTAATTTGTGTCACTTTTTTGTAATTTTGTGTCCTTTTTGTGTCAGTTTGTGTAGTTTGTGGATAATTCTGTGTCTTTTGGGCCATTTTGTGTCTTTTTGGGTCATTTTGTGTAGTTTGGGGGTAATTCTGTGTGTCTTTTGGGCAATTTTGTGTCTTTTTGGCCATTTGTGTCACTTCTTTGTAATTTTATGTCTTTTTGGGTTAGTTTGTGTCTTTTTTTAGTCATTTTGTGTCCTTTTTGGGTCAGTTTGTGTCTTTTTTGAGTCATTTTGTGTCATTTTGTGTCTTTTTTTAGTCATTTTGTGTCCTTTTTGGGTCCGTTTGTGTGTCTTTTGCGCCATTTTGTGTCTTTTTGGTAATTTGTGTCACTTTTTGGTAATTTTGTGTCCTTTTTGTGTCAGTTTGTGTAGTTTGTGGATAATTCTGTGTCTTTTGGGCCATTTTGTGTCTTTTGGGGTCATTTTGTGTCCTTTTTGGGTAATTCTGTGTGTCTTTTGGGCCATTTTGTGTCTTTTTTTGGTCATTTGTGTCACTTTTTTGTAATTTTGTCTTTTTGGGGGCATTTTGTGTCCTTTTTGTGTAATTTTGTGTCTTTTTTGTGTCATTTTGTGTCTTTTTTGGGCCAGTTTGTGTCTTTTTTGTGTCATTTTGTGTCTTTTTTTAGTCATTTTGTGTCTTTTTTTGGGTCAGTTTGCATCTTTTTGAGTCATTTTGTGTCCTTTTTGGGTCAGTTTGTGTGTCTTTTGGGACATTTTGTGTCTTTTTTTGGTAATTTGTGTCACTTTTTTGTAATTTTACGTCTTTTTTGGGACATTTTGTGTCCTTTTTGTGTCATGTTGTGTCTTTGGTAATTTGTTTAATTTTCTTGCAATTTTACATCATTTTGGGGTCATTTTGTGTCTTTTTTGGGTCATTTTGAGTCATTTTGTGTTCATATCATTGTAGGTGAGCATAAGTTAAAAAGGCCTTTTGCTTGTAATATAGTCCCTTCATTTAAAACATATTATTGACAAATGATGGCTATATTCTGTGGTGGTGCTCTCCATGGTACCAGGGGGCACATACGCCTCTGTGGTTACACTGGTGCATTATGGGAAAGTTGACTGGGAAGTGGCTGCAGCACTGAAGTCTTCATTCTTTTTTATGTTGGTATAGACAAACTTTAAGGATTTTTTGATAATTTTGTGTCTTTTTTGCTCATTTTAGGTCTTTTTTGTGTCATTTTGTTTCTTTTTTTGTGTCTTTTTTTAATCATTTTAGGTCTTTTTTGTGTCATCTTCTGTCTTTGTTGGTATATTAAGAAGCTGCGTGTTTGTTTTTGGTATTTGTCTTCATAATGTACATGTCATTTAAAATACATTTTGTAATAGGGGGTCCTCGCCAGAGGCTCATGCTATAAGGAGGTCTCTGGCATGATGAGACTCATGTTGTGATGAAAATTAGGAGAATTATAATAGTTCTTTGTCTTTTTGTTTGGATGGAAACTTACATATAACATATAATACTGTGTGTAGGACTGTGATCCATTGCTGAGAAATGATGAAAATGAAAATGCAAATAATTGAGGTTTTGTGTGTGTTTTTGGGGGAATTCAAGAATAACTGACATGGTAGAAAAAGGACGACTGAAAGCCAGAAATCTCAGCAACTGGCTGCAAAAAAAAGGAGGAAAAAAGTAATTGGTATTGATCAGGAACGCTCCTCCACAGACAGAACCTCTGCAGATATGTTATGGTTATTTTCTACTATACAGGACAGGAAAATCTCACTAAATGTACCATTAAATGTCCCGGCTCTTTCAGCTCCATTCTGATTAGGGCTGAACTTTAAAATTGAAGCTTTTTAACCTCCTAATCATTGTGTCAGAGGAGGGAAGTGGTGGATGTTTTACCTCCTTAAACTGCTATAAAGTTAGATTTTTCTTTTCAGGGCTGACAGAAATGTTTGTGGTGAACCGACAGACAGAATGTTTCATATTAAAATGACTGGAGGATCTCTTGAAGACAGTACAAAGCTCCTCTGAAAACATATTTCACTTTTATTTCGTAGAGATTTTCTCCCTTACGATGATCATGAAACGGAGGTCACCGTCTTTTTATTTAACATCACATCAGTGACACACAACAATAAACATATGGAGGCATCAAGAATCTTTAAAACATTTCATCCCACCATATGTTTCCATAGGAGCTGGAGAGGTTTGATACAGTAAGCTAGTTTTGTTCAAATTAATACTTGTATTTCTGTGTTTTATACTTGTTATTGGAACTTTCAAAATGACCCAAAAAGACCTAAAATTACCAAGAGACACAAAATGACCAAAAAATAAACAAAACAGACACAAAAAGACACAGACTTACCAAAAAGATACAAAATGACCAAAAAAATTACACAAATGACCCAAAAAAGACACAAAATGACCAAAAAAATACAAAAATTAACCCAAAAGACCTTAAATGACTTAAACAGACACAAAGTACAAAAAAGTGACACAAAATGACTAAAAATACACAAAATGACCCAGTAAAGACACAAAAAGTTCCCAAAAAGACACAAAAGGCAAAAATGACCCAAAAAAGAAAATGACCAAAAAACTCACAAAATGACCAAAAAATTACCCCCAAAAGACCTTAAATGACTTAAACAGACACAAATGACCAAAAATTGACACAAAATGACTAAAAATACACAAAATGACCAAAAAAGTCCTAAAATGACCAGAAAAGATACAAAAAGACCGTAAGACTCAAATTGACCTAATAACTACACAAAATAACCGAAAAAATGACACAAAATGACCCCAAAAAGTTCTCAAATGACCACAAAAAGAGACAAAATGACCAAATATCAAGCAGTTTGCAAACTGTAGCTTTATCCAACTTAAATCATGTTTCCACATAGACTCAGTCAGACTCCTTATCCTTCCCTGTGTGATGAGTGGACATGTGTGATGCTCTGCTGTCCCTAATCAGAGCCACCTGAACAGTAACTCAGCCGCTATTGATCAGGACAACACAGCATCCGTCATGTGGAGGAGAACAAAACAAGCCAATATAGCTTTCAAATGCTTTACTGCCCTCTAGAAAACATCAATGGAGAAATATTGGCCCAGTTTACATAGAAGGCAAAAAGAGCAAAAAAAAAAAAAAAAAAAAAAAAAAGAGGAGAGGAGGGGAGGGGGGGAAAAAGATGGCCGCCGTTAAGCTGTTAGTCAAGAGAGCCAGATTTACCGTTTCTATTTCTACATTTTGCTGTGTGCGGATCGATGCAGGAGTCGGTTCATTTTCTCCCACATCAATACTGGTACAGTCCGCCTTTCATCCTGGACACACTGGAGCTGCTGGATGCTGGCCGGCGCTCGAGGTGACGGCTGCCCTCCTGCAGCACCGGATCAGCTCAGGCTCACCTTTCCACGCTGTAACCTCGCCCGCCAGGAGGGAGGAGGGGAAACAAATAAATAGCTGACCTCTCGTGAGTGGTTCGGGGCGATGTCTACCTCTTTTGTAGTCAGTCGGTGGAACTTTCCAGGACCTTTTCCCACTTCCTGCTCGGCGGCAGGATGCTAAATGTTGGCCGGCTACTGCGCCTCCTGCCCCGGCGTCTGACTGTGGAGGTGTCTCGCTCAGGGTGAATGCCTTTTTTTTTAAACGCCTTGGGAGGTGTGAAGCCCCCCCCCCCCCCCCCCACTCCCCCATCCAACCCCGGCTCAAACCTTAAAGCAGCAGCAGGGAGAGGAAGTGAGAAGAAAACTGGCCTGAGTCTCAGCGCTGGAGGGCAGCCCCAACCTCCAACTCAGCACCCGGACTGACCTCACTTCCTGGGGGGGCGAGGTGGTCGGGGCGGTCGTGAGTCGGGCTGTGGAGAAGGAGGGGGGGGTGGGGGAGGGGGGGACTTGGCATGCAACTACGAGAGTGTCTAGTCCAAGGTGCTGTCAGGAAACAGAGCCCCAGGACAGCAGCTCTACACTCTGTTCACATGACTTCTCTTCTGTTTGATGCCTGCCTTCCTTTGTTTTATTCTCATTTCTTTTGGTTTGATTTTTGTTCTTTTTTTTGTTTTTTTGTTCTTTTTTACAAGAAAGGGCACATGTGCAGCCCATAAAATCAATGTGTTAAATAAGTTTGAAGTTTTTGTTTTTTTGCTGAAGGAAGGACAAAAATCATTTGTCTTTCATTCAGCTGTAACACCTGTATAATCCTCTAAATATTGTACAATTATTGTTTTATTTACACTGTGATATCATTTAGAAAAAAATAATGACACAAAATGACCCAAAAAGATATATTATCAAAAAATGACACAAATTACAAAAACACACACACACACACACAAAATGACCCCAAAAAACACACACAAAGTGACCCAAAAATACTTTAAATTACAGAAAAAATTAGACAAATTACAGAAAATAGACACAAAATGACCAAAAAAGACCACAAAATTACTAAAAAAGACATACAATTACCAAAAAAGACACAAAATTACCAAAAAATGACACAAAATTACCATAGAAAGAGAGAAAATGACCCCAAAAAGATGTAAAATTACCAAAACATGACACAAATTACCAAAAATGACCCAAAAAAACAAAAAAAATTACAAAAAAAGACACAAAAATTACCAAAAAAAGACACTAAATGCCCCCAAAATGACACATATTATCAAAAAAAGACACAAAATTACCAAAATATACACCAAATGACCCAAAAAGGCACAAAACTTTGCATACATTGTTAAGAGTGTCTAGTCCAAGGTGCTGTCAGGAAACGGAGCCCCAGGACAGCAGCACTACACTCTGTTCACATGACTTCTGTTCTGTTTGATGCCTGCCTTCCTTTGTTTTATTCTCATTTATTTTGGTTTGATTTTTGTTCTTTTTTTTGTTTTTTTGTTCTTTTTTACAAGAAAGGGCACATGTGCAGCCCATAAAATCAATGTGTTAAATAAGTTTGAAGTGTTTTTTTTTACTGAAGGTAGGACAAAATGCTATCATATATAATAAATAATTTGTCTTTGAAAGGAGACTAATGGTCTTAACAAGTATATGTACTGTAAAAAGGAATTCTACACAATTATATGAGCAGAAAAGGACCCAAAAAGACCTTAAACTACCAAATAAAGACATAATATTACCAAAAAAGACATGACCAAATAATGACACAAAATGACCCAAATGACACAATATTATCACAAAAAGACACATGACAGAAAAAAGACATAAAAATACAAAAAAGACACAAATTACCACAAACACACACAAAATGACCCAAAAAACAAATAAACCGCAAATACTTTAAATCACAAGAAATTAAACAAATTACAGAAAAAAGACACATAATGACCAAAAAAAAAGACACAAAATGACCAAAAAAAAAGACACAAAATGACCAAAAATGACACAAAATGACCAAAGAAAGAGACAAAACGACTTAAATAGATGTTAAATGAGACTATGGACGGGAAATCTCTCACTAATCCGCCTCACAGCTCTTGCAAACTCTTGTAGATTGTAGATTAGGTTAAAAACTATTTATTAGGCTAGTTTGTCAAAAACTGCTGATTAGCTTGTCGGAGAGTGTCTGAAACAAAACGGTAGAGACGTTGAAATCATGTGACCGTGGTGTAGTTTGCTCAGAGGTTGAAGAAGTATTCAGATCTGTTACTGCAGTAAAAGTACTAATACCACACTGTGAAATTACTCCACTACAGTAAAAGTCCTGCATTCAAAACTTACTTAAGTAAAAGTACAAAAGTATCAGCATCAAAATGTACTTAAAGTGTGTGTCTGTGTGAATGAACACTACACAACAGAGGGTAATAACTCTCTGCAGAAGTTATGTGAAGGATCATTAGGACGACAAAAAAACAAAACAACATGACAGCTAAACAAAAACAATCAACAGAGGTTTGATTGACAGGACCCCGGGGTGCCTGCGCCCATGGGACCAGACCTCGTTGTTGAAGCATCACAGGGTGCAAAGTCACCACTGGCTATGATCATCACACATAATAATAATCAAAACTAATCTCATAGTATTAGTCACGCATAATATTTAAATAGTAATGACATGTGAGTTATACTTGTTCCTAATATATCTGAGCTAAGTTGACAGCGTATATGTATATCAATGAATAAACATATATTTGTCTTATTTATATAACCTGTCTATTGTTTTATTTGAATAATTTTATAGTGTTACCTAAATTAATTTGATGACCGGGCCTCAGCATCAGTCAAAAATGGTCATTTTGTGTATTTTTTTTGGTCATTTTGTGTAGTTTTTTCTGGTCATTTTTGGTCATTCTATGTCTTTTTTGGTAATTTGTGTCATTTTTTTAAATGTCCTTTTTATGTCTTTTTCATTTTCATTTTGGTCATTTTGTGTCTTTTTTTGGTAATTTGTGTAACGTTTGGTCATTTTACGTCTTTTTTTAGTCATTTTTATGTCTTTTGGAGTCATTCTACGTATTTTTTTTGGTCATTTTGTAACTTTTTTGTCGTTTTTTGGTCATTCAACTCTTTTTTGGTCATTTGTGTAATTTTTTGGTCATTTTACGTCTTTTTTTTTTTAGCAATTTTTATGTATTTAGGAGTCATTCTGTTTCTTATTTAGTGATTTTTATGTCTTTTGGAGTCATTCTGTGTCATTTTTTCTATAATTTTGTAAATTTTTTGGGTCATTTTGTATCTTTTTTTGGTCATTTGTGTGATTTTTTTTGTAATTTTGTGTCTTTTTTGTGGTATTTTTGGTCATTTTACGTCTTTATGGGGTCATTTTGTGTTTTCTTTTGGTAATTTTGTGTCAAACCCCTTAAACATGCAGGTTGATTGAATTTTCAAACCCAAATCTACTTTGCATGAATAAACAACCTGTCACTTCATATCATATGTATATATGTATATATATATATATATATATATGTATTATATATATATATATATATATATATATGTATATGTATTATATATGTATGTATATATATATATATATATGTATATATATATATATATGTGTATATATATATATGTATATGTATTATATATATATATATATATATATATATATATATATATATATATATATAAATACTTATTTGTAAAATAGCTCAAAAAGAGAGCTGCGAGGTCTTTCAGAGAAAACTCTGTTGTCTGAAGTTGAAATGTTGAAATGATATTTCTTACAGTGTTTTCCCACAAAAAATGCTGCAGTGATGCAGTTGAGAGTCTGCAGAGTCGGGATGTGTAGTTTTCTTTCCCATTCAGTCAGAAATAGGAACTACTACACAGTTTAAAATAGATCAAATAGACTCAGAGGGTTAAACACTGGCTGTAAATCATCTCTCCATATGTGACTAATTTAATTTGAGACAGTATATATTTAAGGAACGTTGACACAAAAAAAAAAAAAAAAATCCCTGACTGATGAGAGAACGAGGAGGTTTTTGCTGTTGTGCAGCGAGTTAAAAACAGCAGTTTGTACACAGATTAAAGTCTTCTGTTCCACTCCACTGTGTTGGTTTTTGGGTGGGAAAAAAAGCGCTGAATTAATTTTTTTATTTTCCCGCTGCGGAGTCTGAGCGCCCTTAGTATTTTCATCTCGCACATCATGCTTTTAATTATGGGACATATTGAGCAGCGTGTCCAATACACAATGGCTCCGCTGGAATATTCATGTCCAAAGTTGGAGGAAAGTGGAAAGGGGAGGGAAGTGAGATGTAATTGTATATTGTTTTATTTGAATAATTTTATAATTTTACCTAAATTAATTTATTGACCGGGCCTCAGCATCAGTCAAAACATTTTTTTCTTAGTTTTTTGGTCACTTTTTTTGGTCTTTTTTGGTCATTTTGTATCTTCTTTTTCTTTTTTGGCCATTCTACGTCTTTTTTGGTAACTTGTGTCATTCCATGGTAATTGTATGTCTTTTTTTAGTCATTTTTATGTCTTTTTTTTTAGTAATTTTTATGTCTTTTTTTTGTAATTTTTATGTCTTTTTTTGGGTCATTTTTTGTCTTTTTTTGGTAATTTGTGTAATTCTTTGGTCATTTTATGTCATTTGTATGTCTTTTGGAGTCATTCTGTGTCTTTTTTTGGGTCATTTTGTGTATTTTTTGGTAATCTGTGTAATTTTTTGGTCATTTCACTCCACTGTGTTGGTTTTTTGGTGGGAAAAAAGTCATTTGGAGTCATTCTGTGTCTTTTTTCTATCATTTTGTTTCTTTTTTGGTAATTTGTGTTTTTTTGGGTTATTTTGTGTCTTTTTTGTGTCATTATTGGACATTTTACGTCTTTAAGGGGTCATTCTACGTCTTTTTTTGGGTCATTTTGTGTATATTTTGGTCATTTTGTGTCTTTTTTTGGTCATTTGTGTCATTTTTTGGTCATTTTGTGTCTTTTTTGTGTCATTTTGGTCATTCCACTCCACTGTGTTGGTTTTTGGGTGGGGAAAAAAAGCGCTGAATTAATTTTTTTAGAGAGCGAGCTCCGAGCGGAGTCTGAGCGCCCTTAGTATTTTCATCTCGCACATCATGCTTTTAATTATGGGACATATTGAGCAGCGTGTCCAATACACAATGGCTCCGCTGGAATATTCATGTCCAAAGTTGGAGGAAAGTGGAAAGGGGAGGGAAGTGAGATGTAATTGTAATTAGTGAAGAACCTGGTGCTGCCAATTCTCAAAGGAGCATCTGAGTCACCTGCTGTGTGTGTGTGTGTGTGTGTGTGTGTGTGTGTGTGTGCATGCATCTGTCCTCCTGGCTTAGTGTACCTGGACACACCAGGGAGTGTGAGGAGCTCTCTTGGCTTAACTAGGAGACGTACCTGTCTGTCTCCTCGCTGCGGGCTGAAGTGGCTAGTTAGCATATGCGCTGCCATGCGTGCGTGTTTACCCTATACGTGTGTGTGTGTGTGGGCATGCACGAGTGTGTGTGGGCATGCACGGTCGGTGTGTGTGTATGTGTGTGCACGTGCGTCGGCCTCATCTCAAGTCTCACCGGAGACTTGTTGTCTAAGATTAATGAAGGTCACCGGAATCCTCCAAAGTATTCCGATAATTAAGGCTTTGTTTATCAAAAACAAGTTATATTAAGAGCAAAAAGATTCATGGTAATTATTCATAATCTTAACAATTCAAGTGTAGCCACCTCATTTGTGCCTTTAATTCTTCTTGTTAATGTTTTGCATAAATCTGCATAATTACTTGAGATGCCTGTTGTATTTTTGACAGCTACTCAGTTCGTGTGCACTAAAGGGTATCCAATGTGCCTCGCGCTGCATACTTAAAAAGTGCCTGTATGGCTGGAGCTGCACGGCAGATTTGAGCCATCAAGACGGCTGCGCTGCGGCAGAGAATAGGCTGTTTTCTATCAAACGGAGTAAATGGATGCTTCTGCTTCTGCTGGTTAGAACGAGGGCTTTTATGAGGCGAGGCGTCCCCCCAAATCACGCCGCTAAATGGGGGCACCAGCGAATAAATCCTTTGATTTGAAAAGCCGCCTCGCAAACAGGAGTTGCTGTCGTGAGTTTGCTTTTATTTTGAAGATCAAATCCCCCACGATAATATACACTTGACATAATTCAACGTGCAGTCTGTGTGTTTACTAAATACACACATCACCTTAACCTGTTATTGTTCAAAGACCTTTTCGGTGGTTGTGGGCAGTGGATGTTTAGGGGGAGATAGCAGGTCAACAATAAATGCCAAATATAAGTGGTGAACATCATCTCAAAACATCCAATTAAGATTACTTAATGCATTAATTATTGATTTATTGAAGCCTGTTATGGTGTATAAAGGCAAGGCAAGTTTATTTGTATAGCACAATTCAACACAAGGTAACTCAAAGTGCTCTACATACACATTAAAAACAGCAAGACACAATTGAAAACAGTAAAAACAGTCAATTAAAACAGGGAAATAGAAATAAAAATACAAATGATATAAAATAAGATACAGCAGGATAAGAAAAGGGTCATAATCATGTTCAACTGTGTCCCATAACTTGTTGCAGCAGTTTTTCGGTTGATACCGTTTGCTACACACATTTGGTGCTCAATAATGCAATTTTATTCATATCAGGAATGGATGAAAATGACCAAAAAACCTCCAGAATATGACGTCAACATATAAAGACCTTTTGAACAACAGAGAAGAATCTACATATCTCAGGCCACGCCCTCTCAAATGTCCGCTCACTCTGCGTGATCGCTGCGACGGACACTGGAGACACAAGCCGTCGCTAACTGTGCACAACCTCAGCTGATCATAAACAAACCAGCATGGCTAATTATGCACAGCTTCTCCACTGATCATAAACATAGTGATCGTGAATTAACCGGCATCGCTAACTGTGCACAGAGTGTCCGGTGCTTGTTGTAAACAAACAGAGATCGCTAAGTGAACACCTCCTGCAGCAGCAGCACATACACACTGTACTGCTACAGAGCTAACTGTTAGCCTGTTAGCACATACACACTGTACTGCTACAGAGCTAACTGTTAGCCTGTTAACACATACACACTGTACTGCTACAGAGCTAACTGTTAGCCTGTTAGCACATACACACTGTACTGCTACAGAGCTAACTGTTAGCCTATTAACACATACACACTGTACCGCTACAGAGCTAACTGTTAGCCTGTTAGCACATACACACTGTACTGCTACAGAGCTAACTGTTAGCCTGTTAACACATACACACTGTACTGCTACAGAGCTAACTGTTAGCTTATTAACACATACAACTGTACTGCTACAGAGCTAACTGTTAGCCGGCTCTGTGATTGCAGCTGGGAGAGACTGCTGCAGGAGGAATGTGCCGCTTCGACTTGTTCTGATGCCAAAAAGTTGCTAATTATAGCAACAAAGTCACTAAGTTTGCAACACTGCTTCGCCGGCTGTGGAAACAGCCCTTATGCTGAGATTTAGGTTCATGAACTTTGGTCATTTTGGAGATTTCTGTGTTTTTCAGCGATTGGATGACCAGCACTTCTGTTCTTCAAACTGCTGAGAAACCCCCTTATTGTCAATATACCTAGGAAAGCTGCACATCCTGTGAATGCTCCCTGTCTCTAGTTTGTGGTTGTAAAGTTTCATGAGGCTGTGATTATCCCAGAGGTCACAGCAGGTTATTTTATACACTGAGATCCAGACTAAAGAAATGCCTCACTGCAATGAACTGGCTACTGATGACTAACATCATCCCACATGAAGATTTTTTTTTTAATTCAAAGCCTGTTTAGGGACCTCAGTGTGCACAAATATTCAAATACAGTTGGCGGAAATGGCAAATTTGTACTACATGAGAAAAAACTATGCTGATAATGTGCAGTTTAAGGCAAAAACCACATAAAGTAGCTGTGTGTAAAGAGAAGACTTGTGGGAACCTAGAGAGCCTGTTTTCATTCACATAGCATGATGTCAGAGGTCACATGGCCGCTTTGAAAATCGCCAAAATAGCCTAACTTTGTATGTTTTTTCAACAACTTCCTGACATCCTAACATGCATCCTAACAATTTTGTGTATTTTATGGCCATTTTGTGTCTTTTTTTGGTAATTTGTGTATTTCTTGGGGTCATTTTATGTCTTTTTTATGTCTTTTGGAGTCATTCTGTGTCTTTTTTGGGTCATTTTGTGTATTTTTTGGTAATTTGTGTAATTTTTTTGGTCATTTTATGTCTTTTTTTATGTCCTTTGGAGTCATTCTGTGTCTTTTTTGGGTCATTTTGTGTATTTTTTTGGTCATTTTGTGTCTTTTTTGGTAATTTGTGTCATTTTTTGGTCATTTTGTGTCAAGCCCCTTAAACATGCAGGTTGATTGAATTTACAAGCTCAAATCTATTTTGCATGAAGAAAAAACCTCTCATTCATCACAAACTTTGTGAATATCAAGTTTTTGTTGCGGTATTGTTGGGTTTTAACAACATTTCATATCATATATATATATATATATATATATATGTATATATATATATATACATATATATAATAAGGGGAAAAATACTCAAATACTTTTGGAAAATTGTTGGAATAGCTCACAGAGAGAGCTGTGAGGTCTTTCAGAGACAGCTGTATTGTTTGAAATTAAAATGTGATATTTCTTACAGTGTTTTCCCACAAAAAATGCTTCATAATGCAGTTGAGAGTCTGCGGTGTCGGGATGTGTAGTTTCTGTGCGTTTGCTTTTATTTTGAAGATCAAGTCCCCCTCTATATAATATATATACTTGTGACATAATTCACCGTGCACGCCCTGAGTCTGTGTGTTTAGTTTGACACGTCTGCGGCGCCCTCCTTGTTAAATCTCTGCTGATGCAATAATCACATGTAAATGACCAGTGCATGGAAACGCTCTCTCTTGGTTTACATAATCTTGTAATGACCTCTTGTCTGTGATATTGGCCCTAATAGATTGTTCTTGCTATTTTTTTTACTTATTTTTTTTGCCGGCCCCTGGAATTACATGGAGAGTGAAGCTGGCCTATTAGCACCGTGACATGAGTGATTTAATTTACCCTCAGTCTCTCTCTCTCTCTCTCTCTCTCTGTTACTCTGTCTCTCCTCTTATTTAGCATGCGACAGGCGTGGACAGTAATGGCTGTGTGATTGGGCTGCGCCGGATGATGATTTTAATAAACACACACACGCAGAAGGGGCCAAAGGTCAACGGTGTTTGGATTCATCAGCCGCACAGGTAGGATGGAGCTGTGAATGATGACACACACTTTTAACAGATGCACTTTAATAACCGGTCAACATGTGCTGGGAGAAAAAAAAAGAAAAAAAAAAAACTTTGCCTGTGTTTTTCCTCTTTTCTCTGATGTTTGAGCGATGTTACAGAGCAGTGAAGCTCATCATGCTGCGTTCATCGGTGTGTGAATGAATTCCTGATGGTGGCAGGTGGCATCATTTACCGTTTTTATTACGTTTTTATTAAAGGATCCCCATTAGCTTGTGCCATGGCAGATCGCTAGTCTTCCTGGGGTCCACAATCCAAGAAGTAATACTCAACAGTCCTACAATAACTTTAACAGTAAAAATAGATTCCAAAATATATTAGAAAAGTGCAGCACAAAGTTCATTTTTTGCACAAATTAAAAAGACAGTTTGCAGAATCAAACCATTCAATTATAGCCATTTGGATTAAATGTTTAGGAAAAATTGGTCAAGTGCATTTGATCAGAAAACAAATAAAATACAAAAAAAATGACATCATGAATCCAGGCAAACATCGCTTTTATAAAAAGTAGCGTCCTTTCAATCAAAATAAACAAAAAAAATGTAAATAACCCCCAAAAAATATAATAAGCCCAACACCTAACATTAACCACTGACAAAGTACATCTTTAATTTCTTTTTGTAGGATATTTTGCTTTTTTCTTGAAGGATATCAAGTGGTAAATCATTCCATATTTTACTTGCTCTATAAAGCACTGTTCTTTTCAGATAATTAGTTCTTGGATGTGGCTCTGATGTTAATTGTGTGGCAATATATTATTTCGATTCATGGCCGCCAAGTATCGATATTTAGTGTTCCGACGGCCAGCTGGCAGTATTTTCTTTTTTTTGTAATTTTTTATTTTGTTTGGAAAAGGCATTTACAAACAGACATCAGCACAAAAATACAAAAGCAATGGTTTTCATAGACCTTTTCCATTTTTCCCCACCCATTTATGCATACAGGTGACCAAAAGAGTCTGCAAGAGTCAAAAAAGACCTCCTGGTCCTTCATGAGCCTCCATATTCACTATCCTGGAAACGTCTCATTATATAGTCCATTGAATATAGAAGGTTTAGTACATTCAGACACATACACACACATTAGAGCCACACTTCTACCCACATGTTTACAACCTGCATACCTGGGGTTGGCTGGCAGTATTTTCACCGTTTTCATTTTTTTCCTGAGGCCGTATCGGGCTCACTTTTAGAAATATTCTGGAGATGCTGGTATCATATGTAAAATAAAGCCAACAACTTTGCCTCTGTTTTACCTCTTCTGCTCTTTTCCCTGATGTTTGTGCACAAACTCTACATGTTAAGTGCAGGCTGCAGCATCTGTGCATCCCGTGACGTCCACCGCGTCACACTTCTCTGCGTACCCAGCCCTCCGTGCAGGCCTTGTGCTCCTGCTCAGAGAAACATGTGGCTCTGATGTTAATTGAAATTTGTCTAATGAAGTAAAGTTAAGGAAGAGAAAGAGAGAGAGACTGGTAGGTAGACAAAGAGAGGGCAAGAAGGAGGAGAAGTAAGAAGAAGAAAAAAAAAGAAAGCTTCAACTTTCTTTAATTATGTTTACCCAACAGGCTTTGCTTCCTCATTTAAATAGCATAAACATCTGGCCATGGCGCGCCACTAGCATGGCGGCAGTAGTCAAGCAAATCTTGTGGAAAATAATGAAATTAGATCCCTGGTGCTGTGACAGTGGAAGGGCAGAAGACATCCGCTCCATGTTAATAAAATTGCCATGAATGAGTGAATACAATTAGGAAATTGTCAGTGGCGGCAGTGAACTTTTGTAACTCACCGATGTTTGCATCATTCGATTAAGGCAGCAATTTGGACTTGTTTATTTGCGGCTGCTGTGGCTTTTATTAATTGTGACCTGGCAGTGATTGGCCTGCGATTAAACCAGTCACATATGATGTGGCGGAGGGTGAGGGATGGATTGGTGGGCAGGCTGATGGAGGACACTTTTTTTTTTATTGTTGTTTATCTCTGTGAGTTGATGTCGAGGAGGATGGAGCCCTGTGTGTGTGTGTGTGTGTGTGTGTGTGTGTGTGTGTGTGTGTGGGCAGAGTGAATGTGTGGATGTGGGTAATCATGATGCTCCACATTTGAATTGAGGTAGTGATGAAGTCCTTATGTGTTTGTGAATCAACATCTGGAGCATTTTTAATCTTAACCCTCTGGGGTCTGAGCCTATTTTGGCCGTTTTTGAATACTTTTGATTTTACCCTTCATGTACCACATAAAAAAATGTTTACTATACCCATATTTGGTAACCTTCTTTTCTTCACCTATATGATCTAACAATTATTTTTTCGATTTAACCTACTTTATCAACATATTGAGCCCCAAAAATACACAAAAATCATGA
Organism: Centropristis striata; assembly: GCF_030273125.1. Lineage (NCBI taxonomy): Eukaryota > Metazoa > Chordata > Actinopteri > Perciformes > Serranidae > Centropristis > Centropristis striata. The sequence goes on from NC_081536.1 coordinate 30,919,515, forward strand.
AATCCGAGTTGAAAAATGATACTATTTACTACAATAAAAACCACAAATATGCTCACTGAACTGTTTTGGAACTTGGAAATGTAAACATAGGACCCAAATATGAACATATAAAAAGGTCAAATTTAAATATAATAAAACTATATACAAAAAGTCCCATAAAAACATAGTTTTTTTTTCTTGTTAGCTGCAACTCTTCCAAAACAAACTGTGCGAAATTACACTTTATCTTTTTATCATATCTTTGGTTTTTCATGACCTGGGAATGTCAATGTTGAATATTTTTTTGTTGAACTTCACGTGACCTGATCAGGACGACACGATCATAGAGCCCAGAGGGTTAATAATGCTTTCATTTAGTATACACAGCATACATGAGGAAGAGTTTTCTGTTCTCCTTTTACCCTATAAAGCCAAGTGTATCATATTTGACACAAGTTTTGGACACCTCTACATCATGTGTGATTTTTTTCCCCCCCTGAAAAACCTGATGTATACATGTGTTGAAGATAAACTAACTGAGCAACAAATTGCACAAAAATACCAGATGTAGATAAAAATGATACGCAGGTTCCACTGGTGGAACGTTGCTGCAAGAAAGCTTCATTTCAACAGATGTATGATGTTGTGTTATATGTAAAAAAAAATGTTTTGCATGTTTGAGGAAAATGTTAAAAGGAAAGTCAAAGTCATAATATGATAAAAATGTTAGGTTTTATATGTTTTTATAAGTTTTAAAAACTGTGAGCAACAAATTGCACAAAAAAAGCTGTTGTATCAAATATGATACAAATTAGAATTCATATATGCAAATTGATATATATATATATATATTTTGTCAGCAGGTTCAATAAACACTCCAGTTTTTACAACAATCTATTGTATCGCAATACTCACCATATTACAAAATGCTTAAAATCACAATAATATCGTATCGTGACTCAAGTATCGGGATAAAATGATATCGAGGGCCTCTGGGGATTCACACCTCTAGCCACCAGAGTGTGTGTGTGTGTGTGTGTGTGTGTGTGTGTGTGTGTGTGTGTGTGTGTGTGAATGGTAAATAAGCGCTCTGAGTGGCTGCAAAGACTACAAAATCTCTATAAAAGTGCAATCCATTTACCTTTCTACCATGATCCTAAACTATAATTGGCTAACTGTTCTGTCAGAGGCGGGACTTTAGGCTTTTTTATTTGAGTTATTTTTAATTAAGGGTATAAAGAATAAAATATGGAAGCTTTATATTAAATGAATATAGTGCCCCTGCTGTGTTTGGTAGGTTTATTTATTTTAAGTTACAAATTAAATGAAGAAACTGAAGGATACTGTAGCGGATCTTGGCTGAGATTATTTTCTTTAAGAGGCTGAAGCAAGTTCCAATTTAAGAGTAGAGGGAAGATATTGGAATCATACGAAAGTAAATAAAAGTAGATGAAAGTACAACAACATATGAATTAATACAGTGGAAATGCAAAGAAGAACTCTGTCACAAAAGCTTGAGATTAAAGGTTCAGGTCCTGGGAAGGCATGGTGGTTGTTTTGTTAGTTCCTGCAGTAGGAAACAGAAGTCTGTGGTGATCATACTATTATTGAACTATTGTTTATGTCATATACAAGTAAAATACCATACAATATCCGGTTTCAGTTTCTCCTATGGGAGAATGTGCCATATTAAATTGTCTTTGGGTCATTTAAAGACGTCACATTGAGCTCTGAAAAATCCAAGATGGGCATTTTTTTCAGACATTTTCTAGACTGTAAGTGATTTTATAGATTCATTAAACAGAAAATAACAATGGGCAGATTAATTGACCATAATTAGAACTGTAAAGACAGCCAATAATAATCTAATTATTATAACACCTTAACTGATTATGGATGCTGACTTAACCTTTAACCCTGTTATTTTGCAGGTCAAATTGACCCATTTATCTATTGACTCAAATTTAAAAATCCCCCCAAAATTGCTAAAAGTATATATATTTTTTTGGAATGAAACTTTTTCTGCTTGGCTTAATAAGTGCAATCAATATATACAATGAAAATGGTTCATTTCACGTATCAATGTCATGTAAAAACATTGTATTTTATATATAGGTCTTTCAAATATCCACAAAAACCATGCATTTATTATGAAAAACATGTCAATTATCCTCATTGAACTATGATCTGTGAGAGGTAAAAAACGTCATTGCACTAAATATTGAATGGTAAGTAATGGAGTTATTAATGAAATATAAACAATGCTTATTGGGATTTTTTTGGTTTCTGACACTTTTGGATAATCAAAAGAAATGATAAAAGGTGTTTTTTTTTTAGATTATATATAGTAAAAATAATTTCTGTAGCATCTTAAAACAAGACATCCATCATAAAATTTACTGGAAAAACCTTCATCACATCCGGTACTGCCTCCTCTTCCCAGCAGACATAGTGTATTTACTATATATTTATATTTATATATCTCTATACAGACTGTGGCGCTTTGGAATAAATCCGTTCAAATGCTCTCAGTCTTTATCATCTTCACTCCTCGGGTCTGCCGTTCACCATTCCAAGAGTTCCTTTTGCAAATTTGAAGTAGTGCGTCCCTACCCTCCTTGCTCTGTGCTTTCCAGAGAGACGACTGTGTTTACTTTACAGCCTCACGCAGGCAAGGGAAGGGATTACATTTGTGGAAATGAGTTGTCATTTCAGGAGGTAATAATGGATTTGGGCCTGAGAGCTCGACAAACACAACACGGGGAGAGCGGAGAGGATGAAACATGGGAGCCGCGGTAGAGAATGTGTGTGTACATTGCAGATTTGTGCACACAGGAAGGATGGGACCCACAAAAGCACACACATGCACACACTATTTGGCTGGACATCTGTACAAATGAGAGAGTACTGGTGGATTCTGCTGGGGTGCCTGGTTGGGGGGTGGATATCCCACCACAAGATTCCTCCAATCTTCAAAGCTCCAGTCCGGTTGGAAGTAATGGTTTCCATCCCTGTTGCCAGATTGGGTTTGTCCTGTCATCACCGCTGTATTTACTGACAACCATGTTTTATCTTTTGTCTTGGCCGCCCTCAGAATTGCCTCCGTAGTATTTTACGCTGACTTGAAATGTCTCTTTTGTCTCTGGCTGCAGTTTTTGGAAGTTCCAATCACGTCTGCCAAAGGAAACAGTTGGGTCTAGTCGGTTTTTAGCCTCCTGTCTGTAACCGTGACCTTTGGACTGCACAGTAGTATGCCAGTCACATTAAGTCCATCATCATCATAACACAAGCCTTCTTTATTCCACACAGCACCCCATATGTAGCCGTGCATAATGCCTCCATCCGCTGCATTATCTCCACTGCTGACTGTGTGCCAGAAACAAAAACAAAAAGGTTCCCATGAATTATTCTAAATATTGACCTAGAACGATTTAGGATTGCATCATCATCAATTAGTTTCAAGGACTGAAGTCTTCGATCTGACCGGACATGATCCAGGCCTGAGATAGGCTCCTAGACCGTATAATGGACGTAGTCGCTGTTGGTTTGTGGTCCGTTTGAGGCATTGAGTTCAGAGTTACACTCGTCGCCATCTTGTGTCGCCATCTTGTTCTCGAAAACACGGAGCAGACTATATTTGGACTGTGGAGGAGCGAGAGGGATCTGATCACTGACTACAGCCTCTCTACACCTCAAACTGACTGAGAGAAGTTAATGCTAATTCATGTTAACATTAACTGGGATGCTAATTTTGGCTAGCAAAAAACAAAAATAAAATGTACTTTACTCACCTCTATTTAGTCTATTAGTGCAACCAAACGCTGAACAAGACGTTTTTAATGGACAAAATGTTATAAACTGACATTATGTTGAATTTCCCCATTGTGGGAAAAGTAAAATTAAGCGAAAATACAGTGAAAGGGTCAAAGTTATGAGACCAAACCGATAAATGTACTTTTAAAAAAAACAAAAAACTTTACTGACGTTGCCGTGGATACGCATTGTTCTGCTTCTCTCCTGATGACGGCTCGCCTTGTTAGTGACCTGTCAATCAAAGGTAGCCACGCCCCAAATCATACGATTCTTAATCTTCTATTTTCTTCTAAATGGGGCCATTATTTACACTATTAACATAAAATTGTCTCGGAGAAGATTTTTTTTACTAGCGATTGAGACCATAGTGTTGTCCTAAAAAAATGTCCTGAGGTGATAGATCAAGTGAGAAGTTTTCTCATTTTGAATTGAAATGAATGGACCCAAATGCTTCTGCAGCCGCCGTCAGCGCCCCCTGCTGGAATTTTTGGTAGAATGCAGCTTAAGCCACTTCCTGGTTTGCCTCCCTGCTCAGACCTGGAGGTTGCCGCTTGGATGGGCTATACCTAAATGATATGACTCCGTAGGGTCCGTGTGTCAATATGTCTGAAACCCAAGTGGATCACTGTTCATGTGTAGAAAGTTGAAGTGAAAACTATTCCAAGCTGGATTGCTTTAAGTGTTGAGTGCGTTGGAAAAAACTCATAGAGGGCAGTATCTTATAAATTGGTGGTGAATGATGCAGCTACCAGTGTGTTCTCTTTCTACTTGGTTATGTCTCGTTGATCACACTTTGGACCAGGTCCAAGTCTCGTCAGGTGTGTTTGCATTGGGATTGTCCTTGGGTTCCTTTGGAAAGGGGTTCTTTTCTCTAGAAGCATCAATTCATGCACAATGAAGAGGAATGTTTTATTTGCACCTAAGAGCACTTGTTCACGATGTTTACATGAATCCTTAGAAATTAATGCAGTGGGATGTTTCTGGACATTCTTTTTCTTCAACTTTCTTCTGCAAGGACAAATGGCGCCAAACCAAGGATGCAAACCTGTTGCAATGGAATTAATAGTTAAAGATTTTTTACTAAAGAAAAACTAATGAACTTGTCTGTGTAATTTTTTTGTGAACTGTTGTAATTGTTTTTCGGTCCCCATGTAGAGGGGTGGGGTGGGCAAATTCAAAGGTTATGCTTTCAACTCAACTCAACTCAACTTTATTTGTAAAGCACTTTAAAACAGCCACAACAAAGTGCTGCACATAAACAAACAGAACAAGAGACAATAAAATAAATAAAAACAGGAATAAACACTAAAATAAATAGTTTCATTGCTTTTTAAAAAAACAATTTAAGAAATTAAAGAAATTTCAGAATATGTTCTCTGTATATTGTATTGATACATACATTTACCTGTGAAAACCAATTAAAAAATAGTACAAAAATAAATGAATGCACTGGGAAGATGCAATTACAAGAGAATGATGGGGGCAGTGGTGCAAGGTCAGCATACTCTTAACAAATGACAATGGCAATTGTGGAAAGTTTTCAAGAGCCCCTTGCCACTTTTACTACCTCTAACTTTAAAGGCTGAATCTTGATGTAGGTTACAACAACACCAGCCCTAGCTGAGTCAACATTTACTGTGCTAAGTTTGGAAATGACAGCACAGAATACACTGCCGTGGACACCACTTAGTTTGGATCTGAAAGTCACGTAATAACACAAACAGACGTTAGACTAGCCGTTCCTGTGTTCAGAGGAGTAAAATTGCTGTTTTTGTCAATGGAGTCTGATGGCTTTGATGAAAACATAGATAATGGCTTCAGTTCCCCGTCATAAAGGGCTGTCTGACAGCAAAGTAAAGGGGTGAAAATAATATAAAGTGATATTGATTTTTTTAGGTAGTCCTTTTTTAGCAGCAGCCCCTGACTACAGTACATATCGCTCTGTTCAAACCCACCAGACTCCTTTGACAAAAAAGTTATTTCACCTCACAGAACACCCTGTTGGCCCACCAATGGTTGGTAACAAATACTAGCTAGAGATGAGGATATATACGTAGCAACGCCATCGTCCATAAACTATGTCAGTTCACATGGGAAAACATTTTCAGAAGGCCTTAGAAAAGTAGGATTTCATAGCTAAAACACACATAGCGTAACTGTATCCCAAATCGGACACCGTTGGGCTAAGATTCTATCAAAATTTCACAATAACTACTAATATAAATGATCATGTTATGCTTTCAATTAATTAAATGGTGTTAAACTAAAGTCTAACTTCTTATCTTTCAAATCATATATCATTTTAACCGTTTACATTAGCCTCGGGTTTACCAGAGTCGTCAAAAGGACGCTAACTCCGGTGAATTAGCCGTGCGCTAACTGTATCCCAAATTGGACACTGTTCGGCTGAGATTCTATCAAAAATTCACATTAACTACTAATATAAATGGTCATGTTATGCTTACAATTAAATAAATGGTGTTAAACTAAAGTCTAGTTCTTATCTTTCAAACCATATATAATTTTAACCGTTTACATTAGCCTCGGGTTTACCAGAGTCAGCAAAAGGATGCTAACGCTAATTAGCCGCATGCTAACTGTATCCCACATAGGACACTTGGGTCTCCTCGCTGCAAAACAATGGGGGCTGCTGAGTTTTTCTGGGGAAATTGGATGTTTCTGTTATCAACCATTGTTATCAACACACCCAGACCGTACTTCTCCCCTTCACAATAAAATACAGTACAATAAAAATACAGATGTACTTTTTAGATCGCCGCCTGAGTGTCCCCCAAGCGATCTGACTGTTTTCTCTAATCAGAGTTACTTTCGTATTGTAATTAGACATGTAAATCCCCATGTAAATGAATATAATTTCACACATAGATTGTTAAATAAGTATAAATAAATTAAACCTTCACTGGTGGTGGTGATCTTATTCAAAATGACGTGAAAACACTGGAAAGTGCGGCATTGCAGATGTGTCCGATTTGGGATACAGTCTCTATACTTTGACCAAACTGTTAAGGATCTGAATACATAAGGAACAGTACTGGGAAACTACAGAATTACTTAAAAACCTCACAATAAGTGATAATGGACCTGCTGTATAAGAATAGTCACTCGCTAGAGTTTGCACAAGTTTTTTTTTAACAAATTTGGGGGTTCTTGGGGGAAAATCTTTGGCCCAGCATTATTTGGCTTTGATCTTTCCTAGTGGATATGTGTTTTACTCCTCTTTATATGTACAAAACTCTGCAGGCAAGTATATAAATAATGCCATTTGTGTCACAGTTGCTTGTCTGCATAAATGCATGGTTAAAAAGCATGAATGTAAGCATTTTCCATTTCTGGAAGTAGGTCATGTATACTGCCCTACAAAGCGTATAACTGCAGTAACTACATTTTTGGTCAAAATTGAGTTATAACTAAAAACTCCTTGATGTCTGTTTTATCTTGTGACAAAGTTTTAGATTTAAATTTTGCTTTATTTCAGATAAATAATTATATAAAAAACACAAAATCCAACTCAAAACCAAGCAGTAATTGCACTTAGCACAGTCTGCTTTGGATATATATACCAATTTAAACATAAAAATAATAGAAATTATAAGTTTATTTGAAAGGGAAATTATTATATAGATACTGATGAAGTGAAAAAAGTGAGATAAAATTATATTAAGACTAAAATATAACATTTCTTTATAGTATTAAGTCTAAAATACGCACATCTTTGAATAGAGTTGTTAAACACTTTTAAACACAAAATTATAACAAAATAAATTTGAAAAAGTTTATTTACTGAAAACCGAATATAAAAGCTGAAAGAAGACAACAACATTACTATTAGAAGCTTTTACAGCAAAACCAGAGTGCGGTAAGTACTTTTCTGGGGTCAAAGGTCAAATAAATCATCATGAGTTTTGAGCATAAATATTACATCATCAGTACATGTAGAAATAAATGTCATATCACTTGCCTACCTATAACCCATTTGGCTGGCCCGTTAAAAAACTTTAAAGCAGTTTTTCTCAGTTTTGCCTTTTGTGTAGTTACTGCAGTTAGACTTTGTAGAGCAGTGTAGCATAGCACAGTGAGACAAACATACTGTAAAAAATATATACTTAAAGTTGTAATGCAGCTATCATCAAGCCTCATGATGGTATTAAAGGAAAATCAATACATCTCACTGTACAGAAAGACTGGGTGGGTCTTACCTTCCATCAGGGGTCCTAGGCAGATTTTTTTAATGATTGAACCATATGCTTGAGCTATTGAGAATGTATGTGCTTGATGTGTGTAAAATGATCATTCCAGGGTATGTAGAGGTGAGGGGCAAAGGGGTTCGGTTCTACTAAGACTGGCTTTCTCACATACAGCTGTGAAATCACAGGGCTCTCCTATGATACATAATGTAAGCCACAGGACTCATAGTTAGTGCATGTTTCATAGAAAATATCATTAAGTCGAGTCTCTTATATGATTTCTATAGGTTAGGTGATGGGGTGTATGCATATGTGTGTGTGCAGAAGAATGTGTTTGCATCTGCGTGGAGAATGAATTAGTGTACAAGTATCTTGTGCATTTTTGTGTGTTTGCATGTTTGCACGAATACACATGTATCTCTATGTGTGTGTGTGTGTGTGTGTGTGTGTGTGTGTGTTGTGAGACGGATGGGTGTGTGTGTAGTTTCAGTTTGATGATGATATACCAAGTAAAACTCAAGTACTCAAATATACTCAAATATATTTAGTATAAAATGATAAAACTGGATGTAACCCAACATTTAAAATTCTTCATTGAGCATGGTAGTGTTTTGAAAGTTAAAATAAGATTCAAAATCACATTTTATGTTGGACTAAAGGACTAAAAAAGACACAAAATGACCAAAAAGAGACACAAAAGACTAAAAAAAGACACAAAATGCGAAGACAGAATTACAAAAAAAAAACCCCACAGAAGACACAAAATGACAAAAAAGACACAAAAGGGACAAAATGACAAAAAAGACACAAAATGACTAAAAAAGACACAAAATGACCAGAAAAGACACAAAATGAGAAGACAGAATTACAAAAAAAACCCCACAGAAGACACAACAACAGACACAAAATGACAAAAAAAGACACAAATTACCCAAAAAGACATTCAAAAATGGACAAAATAGCCCCATAGACTCCAGAGAGTTAACATACTTTTGTTTTGTTGACCCAATGTTTTATTTATTAGAGTGCAGGACTTATAGTTAGTGCATGTTTCATAGAAAATATCATTAAGTCGAGTCTCTTATATGATTTCCTATAGGTTATGTGATGGGGTGTATGCATATGTGTGTATGCAGAAGAATGTGTTTGCATCTGCGTGGAGAATGAATTAGTGTACAAGTATCTTGTGCATTTTTGTGTGTTTGCATGCTTGCACGAATACACATGTGTATCTCTATGTGTGTGTGTGTGTGTGTTGTGAGACAGATGGGTAATAGCCCCTGTGCTGAAAGCGGGGCCCTGTGTAACGTGCAGCCCTGATTGCAGACCTGATTACCTGCCATATGCTAGCTGAAGGGTTGAGGGCCGGACCAAATGAGAACAGTATGCAAACGTTAAAGCAGCGTTTTTATAGCACAGTCATTATGCCCCCGCTCTGGCAAATGAAAACGAGCGTGGCAGGGAGGGAAAATAATGAAGTCGTAAAAAAACGGACGGGTCACGGTGCGTGGTCGCCGCCACCTCCACCGCCGCCACCTCCCAGCTGTAATCCCATTGGCTGCAGGGGAAGGGGAAGGGTCCCCTGCTAAGATGATGGTAAAGCGTTGGTTAGACCGCAGGGTGGCCCTGTTCAATCGAAAAGCTCTCCTAGAGAGGGAAGATGGCAGTTAAAGATCAAACTGCAGCTTTTTTCTTCTGCAAATCACCTTTATTTGGAGAATGAGCTTGCATGCATGTGTGTATGTGTGTGGGTGTGTGTGCCTGTGTGTGATGTGATTATGATCCTATTAGCCTTTGCATTCTCCATTATGCATGCAGCGTACGGGGCTAAACTGACCTTGTAAGACGATCATTGACTCTCCTTGGAAAACACTTGTTATCCCAGGATTAACACACACACCAATTACTACCTGCTCGCCACATGAGCCCGGGAAATAAAACATTTCCTATCGGTGTCTCTTACAAAAGGGGGACAACCAGCCCTCTGTTTACACACGAGGATGTGGGGGCACGTAAATATATATATACTTCTTTGTAATATGTACACTTATTTGTTTTTGGATGTATAATTTAAAGGCAGAATATATTATCTCAATGGCAGGGATGTGAATGGGCTGGATTACTAAGCAGCCACTTAATGCAACTGATAAAAGCCATTATTGAGATTGTACAGCATGTTTTAAAAAATCATCTCCATTCATGTTTCGTGGGTGGCTCGAAGTCCCAGAGGTTTTGCATGAATGATGTTACAGAAACTGGTGGATCTCCTTCAAAAACATGATGCATTAATGGGTCATTTGTGTCTTTTTTTTGTCATTTTGTGTCTTTTCTGTTCATTTTGTGTCTTTTTTGGTCATTTTGTGTCTTTTCTGTTCATTTTGTGTCTTCTGTGGGGTTTTTTTTGTAATTTTGTCTTCTCATTTTGTGTCTTTTTTGGTAATTTTGTGTCTTTTTTAGTCATTTTGTGTCTTTTTTAGTCATTATGTGTCTTTTTTAGTCATTTGTGTCTCTTTTTGGTCATTTTGTGTCTTTTTTAGTCCTTTAGTCCAACATAAAATGTGATTTTGAATCTTTTTTTTACTTTCAAAACACTACCATGCTCAATAAAGAGCCCTCTGTTTACACACGAGGATGTGGGGGCACGTAAATATATATATACTTCTTTGTAATATGTACACTTATTTGTTTTTGGATGTATAATTTAAAGGCAGAATATATTATCTCAATGGCAGTGATGTGAATGAGCTGGATTACTAAGCAGCCACTTAATGCTACTGATAAAAGCCATTATTGAGATTGTACAGCATGTTTTAAAAAATCATCTCCATTCATGTTTCGTGGGTGGCTCGAAGTCCCAGAGGTTTTGCATGAATGATGTTACAGAAACTGGTGGATCTCCTTCAAAAACATGATGCATTCATTTTTAGAGAAAAAGGCCCAAAGAGGAGCTGTTAACTCTCTGGAGTCTACGGGGCTATTTTGTCCATTTTTGAATCCTTTTCATGTCTTTTTTGTGTCTATTTTGGTCACGAAAGACACAAAATGACACAAAAAAAAAGACACAAAATGACCAAAAAAGACACAAAATGACCAAAGAAGACACAAAAAGACCTAAATTACTTTAAAAAAGACACAAAATGACACAAAAAGACCTAAATTGCTTTAAAAAAGACACAAAATGACCAAAAAAAATACACAAAATTACCAAAAAAACACAAATTACCAAAAAAAAGACACAAAATGACAGAAAAAAACTAAATTACCAAAAAACACACAAAATTATTAAAAAAAGAAACAGAATTACCAAAAAAACCCACAAAATTATTTTAAAAAGACACAAAATTACCAAAAAAAGACACAGAATTACCAAAAAAAGACACAAAATTACATTCCATACCAATGGAAATCACATTAGGATGTGTCTATTCTGTTTGATGTGTTAACAAGAGGACATTCTATTCCGGTTATGCTTTAATCATGTTGTTAATGGAATACTGGGCTCCGTATAAACCCAGTATTATGAGTCTAAGTTGTCAGTATCGCGTTCGTTGGTTTTGTGCTGAAGAAAACCGATTCCCATTTAACAAGCTAAGACTCCCACCTTACTACAAACCTGTTAGCTGCATGTAAGGAATGACTGGTGTTGCCAGGGGCTCCCCATCACTTTTCCCATTTCCATCCATCAGGAGAAAAGGGGAACTTGTGCATAATCCTGAAGCCCATTGTGGCCTACTTAGTGGGAAGGGAACATGTCTCTCCGACTGGTCGTGCCTTTGTATGTGGGTCAGCTTCATTCAAATTCTCTTTCATTCCAGCTCTTCTTCCGAAACTGTGGCCCATCATTAGCTGTAATATAGGTCACCCCAGGCTTTGTGAGGCTCCAGCCCCATTTGCATTCTTGATTCAGACGTAGCAGTCATAGAGTGACTCTAGGTAGGGAGGTGGGAAGCTAGGGGGGAAGGTGGCATCAGAAGTAAAGGCGAAGCTTTTATCACTTTTGATGAAAGGATGGGGTCAGTCTGGATACATGCTTAAAAGGATCAGGGTGTTTTCCCAGTGGTGGGAAGATGAAACTCCTATAGATGCAGGTTGAAATGCACAGTGGGTACCCAGGCTCTCCTTTTCTTCATGGAAAAACCCCGAAAAGATGATTTATTCCTGCATTCAGACCCACTGTTACATGTCATAATTCCAAGAAATGATCACATTATAAGGCAAATAAATGCCATTAGGATATTTAATGAAATACAACTACAAAGCAATAAAAAGCCTCCAGTTGGCAGCCCCTCAACTTGGTACCAAGGTTATTATAGTAAACTGTAACGGGTTGTGTATGGACCCAATTGCAGCAGACAGGATACCAGGAACACTTGGTTATTGCTTTTAATTAGGGCCGGGACTTTAAATTGTTTAAATTAAATTTGAACAAAAAAATTGACGCATTTTAATCACACTTATTTTTGCACCGCGGAACTTTGCTCACTGGATGAGTTTCAGGCGGACCGATTATACTGGAGCACCAACTAGCGTTCCCGCTCACTGAACAGAATCTCACACGCACAGTTCAGATCACCCAAAAAAGAAACAAATGACCAAAAAAGACTCAAAATGACCCAAAAAAGAAACAAAATGACCCCAAAAAGAAACAAAATGACCAAAAAAAAGAAACAAAATGACCAAAAAAAAGAAACAAAATGACCAAAAAAAAGGAAACAAAATGACCAAAAAAGACACAAAATGATCTTATTTTTGCACTGTTTCTCACTGGATGAGTTTCAGGCGGACTGATTATACTGGAGCACCAACTAGCGTTCATGAGTTGAGACAACAACAAACCACAGTGAACATGAAGGAAGAAGCTGCTGAGACGCTTTGGTTGGCCCCGTGGATGATGGGACATTTAGTTACTAAAAAGAAGCGTCGATAAGAGCATGGTCAATTGAGGTCAATCACTGACACTTTTATTTTATTTTAAATGGTACGCTTTATGTTGAACTATGTATTATGTTGTTGGTGCAACTGGCATTTTATGTTGAACACTTTATTGTTTTGTCCAAGGTTATTGAGAGAGTTGGACTGAAATGAATTCGATTTTTTTAAACCAGCTGTTGGTTAATCAACAAAGTCTGTTATGGCCTCTCAAGCAACAGAGAGATGTTTTCTAATAGTCAGGGTTTCCAATGTTCTGAATGTACTTGAAAGTATTGTGTTTTACTTAAAAAAAACAAAGTATTATAGTTTACAGAAGGTCTACCTACCTATAGGCTACCTGAATTTCTGAAATGTACTGTATTTCTAAATATGCTATTGCTACACTTACTGGCAAAAAATGCACTGCGATTAAAATGTGATTAATTTAGATTAATTAATTACAAAGCCTCTAATTAATTAGATACATGTTTTCAATCGAGTCCCGGCCCTACTTTTAATGTAAACCTAGGCAGGTACAGACCAATGCAAGTAATATGCGCTTTGAACAGCTCGAATGCCACATCAACGTCTCTTAACAAAATCTCTGGCAAAGCAGGTTCGACTGGCAATGAAACTCCAGGTCAGGGACAAAAGGCTGGTGTGTTTTTCGCAGGTCAAGCAAGATGGGTAGATCAGAGGCAGGCAGGGTCAGCAACAAGAAATCGGTCAGAGAAAAATCACTGTAAAGTCTGTCACTGAAGAGCAGAGAACTATCTGACAGTGAGTGTGTGTGTGAGGCAGGAGTCTTTATAGTGGCTTGATTAGTGATCAGAGGCAGCTGAGTGAACAGGTGAAGAGAGTCTGGCTGATGAGGAGGGAGTGGCTGACAGGTGGAGTGGAAAACTACTGGGAGACAGAGTTGAACTGTGACAGTAAATGAAAACTAGAGTTGAAAAAAGTTTCATTAACTGAAATTAAAAAAAAGTAAAAAAAAAACGATTACTAACGGAAACTGTATTGTGTGGTTAGAAAACTAACTAAAATGAACTAAAAATTTAGTGAAAACCTCCTTCGTTTTAGTCTTTGTCAACTTTTTTCATACATAATCCAGAGTTTCTATTTCTGCGCCGCTGAGTGTGTGTATTCCTGTTTTGTGGGCTTCCGGCAGAAACGCAAATGAAATTACCGTAATAATAATAATGATAATAATAATAACTTTATTTATATAGCACCTAAATGGGTTAAAACTAACTGAGTTTGAAAAGAAAATTCACAATGAAATTAAAACTAAAACTAATGAAAAATCCAAAACTATTATCACCTTGCTTGGTACTTGAGGCAATGAGCACTCTACTCCTGCATTCAAATCAGGTCAGTAACCTTTATTTGAGTTTTTAATTGAGGAGTGTGAGGCTGTACTTGGCTCACACACCCCCAGAGACAGGTGTATTCACAAAATACAAGGTTTACAGTAAAAACTAAACAGATGGTTATGACAATGACCTGAGAGCAAATAAAGCTCATCCTGTGAAATGCAATCAGAAAAATAGTTGTTGCTTTGTCATAACATGTCAGGGGAATCATGAAGAAATCTGATCTTACTTCTACCTGTTTATCCCACTTGTTACCCGTCTACTGTAAAGATCCTTTTCTCCTTTCGAAGTCATGATTACTTCACGGTGGAAGAACAAAAGGAAGCAAACACGACCAAAGAGTAGTGGGCTACATAGCCTTGTGAAAGTCTCATTTTACTGTGTTGTTTGGTGTCAGAATGGAAGGAGTGATGGCTCCAATATGCTGCTACACCATCACAAGTGTAGGTTTAATTGATTTATACTTATTTAACAATCTACATGTGAAATTTAATTTATGTACATGGAGATTTACATGTCTAATTTCAATACAAAAGTAACTCTGATGAGAGAAAGCAGTCAGAACGCTCGGGCAACGATCTTAAAAGTACATCTTTATTTTTGCTGTACTGTATTTTATTGTGAAGGACAGAAATACGGTCCGGGTGTGTTGATAATGATGGTTGATAATGGTATTATTTATTTGGCTTACCCAGAAACATCCAATTTCCCTCGAACATCTCAGCAGCCCCCATCATTTTACATCGAGGAGATCCAAGTGTCCGATTTGGGATACAGTTAGCGCACGGCTAATTTACCAGCGTTAGCGTCCTTTTGACGTCTCTGGTAAACCCGAATTAATTGGAAGCATAATATGATCATTTATATCCATCCATTTTCCTCCGCTTATCCGGGGCCGGGTCGCGGGGGCGGCAGGCTAAGCAGGGCATTCCAGACGTCCCTCTCCCCAGCCCCAGGAGGAGCTCTCCCCCACAGTCCAGCTCCTCCTGGGGGACCCCGAGGCGTTCTGGGTCTTCCCCGGGGCCTCCTAGCAGTTTATATTTATGCTAGTAGTTAATGTGAAATTTTGATAGAATCTTATTCGAACAGTGTCCGATTTGGGATACAGTTACGCTAAATGTTTATGGACGTTTCTGAACCTTAACTATCGTATAACGCGGAGGTCCTGGGGAACATAGGACCGGGGGAACATATAGGACCCGGGAAACATAGGTCCTGGGGAACATAGGTCCCGGGGAACATATAGGACCCGGGAAACATGGGACCCGGGGAACATAGGTCCCAGGGAACATATAGGACCCGGGAAACATGGGACCCGGGGAACATAGGTCCCAGGGAACATAGGACCCGGGGAACATAGGACCCGGGGGAATATAGGACCTGGGGAACATAATACCCGGGGAACATAGGACCCGGGAACATAGGACCCGGGAAACATAGGACCCGGGAAACATAGGACCAGGGAAACATAGGACCCGGGAAACATAGGACCAGGGAAACATAGGACCCGGGAACATAGGACCCGGGAAACATAGGACCCGGGAAACATAGGACCAGGGAAACATATAGGTCCCAAGGAACATAGGGATGACTCCTTGTGGATGGACGTTTCTGAACCTTAACTATTGTATCATGATGATCTAACACTGCAGTTGCCCCGTAAAGATATTGTAGAATAATTTCTAAAACATTGGCAGTGGAGGAAATTCAGGGTTTTACACATATCTGACAATAGTCAGATATGGATGTTCTAGTCTAAATAAAGACCAAACTGGAATTTTGATACCCCTGTAACTTTAATTCTTCTGCAGTGTGGTTCCATGCATGGGGGGTAAAAAAAAAAACATTAATCCCAGTCCTGAAGTCGTCAGCAGCTCCAGCCTCGGTGTTTAGTATGCAAAGGCAACAGAGCCTATTGACAGTTTTTTTTTCTCCTTAGCAAATTACATGTTTCCACCTTAATTGTTATTGGAGATGTTATCATGAAGCGGATGCAGCCCTCGCTTCTGAACCTGCTACAGCCTGACAGTGGTGTGAAGGGGGCAGAGGAGGGGAGTTATGCAAAATACGGCCTATGTATAATTAATGACCCCCCTCCTCCCCCCTTTTCTCCCCCACCCACCCCACACACACACACACACACACACACAACCCCTCTATCCTCTTTAGGATGGACAGCTGGCGCCACGGTGTCTTTTTGACCTCTAAGGGCTGCAGTGTTAAATTGAGATACTGAGGGCGAGGAGGGAATGGGAATTGGTAAAGGGCGGATACTGAAGAGAAGACACACACACACACACACACACACACACACACGAACACACACATATACACACATATGCACAGAATTAAAGGGGCGCTAATAGAACAGGAAAGCAAATGTTCAGGCTTGCCATTTGGGAAACTTTATATGTTCAGACAATTTAGAGAAAATTAGAAATTAAAAAATGAGAAGTTGTCTTTGCGGATGATGGACACCATTTGACAATTACTGCACTATAAACCAACATTATTATAGTTAACGAAAACTAACGAAATAACGAAAACTAGAATTGAAAAATCATTTTCGTTAACTGCACTTTACATATATAATTCAATTCAATTTGACTATATATAACTCCTGACACAAAACTTGCCACTTGTATAAAAAAATAATATCTCAATACATTAGAATATGATGGATAAGGAAATTTAGAGTAGTTCAAGTGGTCTTTTGTAATATTACATTTTTTTGAGACACTGAATTTTAAGTCTTTTTAGTCATAAATTAAGACATGAAATGTTTCATTCTGTGTGTAATGGATCTATATAATGTGTTATTTCCACTTTTTGAATTGAATTACTGACATAAATAAACGTTCCTATGATATTCTAATTCATTGAGATGCACCTGTATACTATATATCAAACACTATTTTTAATATCTTCCCAGCCTGCATTATATGTTCTGTATAAAAGGTTTCCATATAGACATATATACGACAACATACTATATAATAATACTGATTGATACTGTGTGCCAGAGATTTTATTATGACCTTTAACAAGATACCTGCACCTGTTTGAACCCTCTAGAGTCCATGAAACCACCTGCACATTACTTCTTCATGACGTAAAGAGATAAAAATGAAGCAACATGGAGTCTTGCCATCAGCTTCCCTCTAAAGTTCTGGCTTGAAACTCCATGCTGGATTTTTTTTGATGATATTCGGCCAAGTAAAAGATATTATCCTCATTGTACCTGTTATATGTTCTATTTGCAACCTGTGTTCATATTTGCAACGTGTACATTTCTGTGTGTGAAACATAATTTTCAAGATCAGATTTTATGTTTTCCTTTGTTTCTTTTGGGTTCAAAATATTGCTCTAGTAAGTCAAAGTTAAAAATTAATTATCAGGACATACAGGTGAGGTAACGCTGAAATAAAACTGATACCAACATGGCATGGTAAAGATTTTTTAACAGATTTTTCAACAGATTTTTTTAACGGACATAAACGGCCAAGATTCCAGAGGGTTAAACAATGTGTATCTGTCTTCTCTGTTTTTCACTGACATGCAGAAATCTGACCAGATTCTGGATAAATGACCTCATCAAAGAGCATCCTGGTCATTATTACACTCTATTTACATACTTTTTTCATACTCCTGACCAAAAACTTGCCTGAAATATACTGAAAAGTGTAGAAAAAATGACATCACTTTTATTTTTAGCATCCTTGTGAGGACATTTGTTGCTATAGAAGTACCATAAGACAACATACTACATAATAATATACTATATAATAATACTAATAGATACTGTGTGCCAGACATTTTATTATGACCTTTAGCAAGATACCTGCAACGTTTTAAATAATTCTCTGTTTTTCACTGACATGCAGAAATCTGACCAGATTCTGGATAAATGACCTCATCAAAGAGCATCCTGGTGATTATTACACTCTATTTTTATATTATATTATATTGTATTATATTATATTATATTATATATTTTTGTGATACTGACCCAAAACTTGCCAAACTTGTAGGAAATATACTGAAAAAGTGTAGAAAAAATGACATCACTGTTATTTCCAGCATCCTTGTGAGGACATTTGTTGCTATAGAAGTACCATATACACACACACACACACACACACACACACCATGCACATCCACGTCTGACTTTTTGCACGCTCTCATCACTTTACTGTACTCCCTATCTCCTCCATTAATTGATCTAAACAGGCTCAGATTATCTCGGCTCTTATGCAAAAAAGCCAGAGTCACTGCCAACTCTTTCAAGATAGCAGCAGGCGAGACAGACAGAACTTTGGCTGAAACTCCTCCTGCGCCTTAATTCCTGACGGGAAACACGTTAATATCCCTCCACCGCCCCCCACCAACCTCCCACCCATCCACCCCCTCCGCCTTATCTCCACCCTGAGCCTCTTTTGATGTCCCAACTCTAATCAACTCGTCCGGGCCGACGGATGTGCGGCTGACACGGGACAATCGGCGGAATCTAAATCGTTACATCTCCCCTGACATTACCGTGGCATTTTTGTCGTGGCAGAGGTAAGGAGAGGGAGAATCGGTTCACGGGGACCATAATTCTTTCCATTGGGGGGGAAGTGGGGAGGGGGGGGCGGGTGGCATATTCATATTAGTGTGGAATTAGGCCCCTTTTTAGATGCAGGAAATCCAGTGTTGGTGAGGAGAGCGCTGGAGTCCGTTATCAGGCACGGCGTAGGCCCTATTCATAGCGACTGCTATCAGCATAATTCTTTTTGACATTTCAGATAAGCATCTTAACGGAAAGCTCCCAACTAGGCAGACGGGGGAGTTGTCAAATAATGAAGGAATCCTACATGTTTACTACTAAAATATCAACCTTTTAAATAGGTGTCTGGATTTGACTGTTATCTGTGAACCCTCGTCCTACCGCTTCCTGTATCTCTGGGGTTAGAGTGTGACTGTGTGTGTGTGTGTGTGTGTGTGTGTGTGTGTGTGTGATGGTGATTTGCATCAACTCATGCAGTCTCCACAGTGTCTCTGTGTGTCTCTCCGCTGTATCAGAACACGCCATAACACCGTACATTAATCCTATCCGCCTCTAATCTGCTAATATTTCCTGGAGAATTATCTGAGGACACTGTTTCATATGCAACTAACCTGTGAAAAAAAAACATGAAGATACTGTTCAAAATGGCTAAAATGTAAATTTAACTTAAGTCCTGATAAAACGTTTTTCATTGGTCAACTTCATCATGAACTTTTTATGTTCATTTTGTGTCTTCTTTTGATGGTGTCATCACTCTAGCCTCTCCATAGGGTCACATTGGGGGTATTTTTTGCCGTGTTTTTGTCTTTTTGTGTCTTTTTTTGTTCATTTTGTCTTTTTTTTGTTCATTTTGTGTCTTCTTTTGATGGTGTCATCACTCTAGCCTCTTCGTAGGGTCACATTGGGGGTATTTTTTGGCGTGTTTTTGTGTCTTTTTTTTGTTAATTTTGTCTTTTTTTTTGTGAGGACACTGTTTCATATGCAACTAACCTGTGAAAAAAACCAAGAAGATACTGTACAAAATTGCTAAAATGTAGATTAAACTTAAGTCCTGATAAAACAGTTTTCATTGGTCAACCTCATCCCTTTTCTTCGAGCCAAACTCTTGTCAATAAAAGTGAACATTTTAGTCTTCAAAGAAAATCATTACCATTTATTCAAGTGTTAGAACCCCCGGTACACAGCATACAACCTCAAAATATTGTTCTAATTGTTATTGTTTATTGTATTTATCTATTTTTTTGCACTACCTCAGACCTGAAGCTTGTTATCATAGTTGCAGTTTCTTTTTGCACAACTGTTTTTTATTATAAATATTTAACCTGTGGTTCTGTTAATTTTTACATGTTGCTTTTTTCTTGTTAATACAAATATTTCTGTTAAATTTTGGGGTCTTTGTTTTTATCCTGGTGGTAACGAAAATGATATCGAATATCAAATAGTTTCCTGAGTGTCGGTATCGAGTTGAAAATTTTTGTATCATGACAACCCTAGGTCCTACCGCTTCCTGTTTCTTTCCTGTTTAGAGTGTGACTCTGTGTGTGTGTGTGTGTGTGTGTGTGTGTGTGTGTGTGTTTGTGTGTGTGTGTGTGTGTGATGGTGATTTGCATCAACTCATGCAGACTCCACAGTGTCTCTTTGTGTCTCTCCGCTGTATCAGAACACGCCATAACACCGTACATTAATCCTATCCGCCTCTAATCTGCTAATATTTCCTGGAGAATTATCTGAGGACACTGTTTCATATGCAAATACGCCAGAGGAACGGGGTAAACACGGCTCGCCGGTGGAACATCTACAGTACCCGGTGGTGTTGGTCGGACAGATTAGGCTTCGGCTGCACTGCTTGTTTGTGTTAGGTTGCGGCGCGGAGTAAACACAAACAAATTATCCTTGGATTATGGGTCAACCTCTAATCAACGGTCAGCAAGGACGAAGGCCTCACACTGGAGATGAGCTGTCTATTAAACACTGTGCATCCATCCATCCATCCATCCATTTTCCTCCGCTTATTCGGGGCCGGGTCGCGGGGGCAGCAGGATAAGCAGGGCCTTCTACATAGTTGTATCTTTGTCAGACTTCTAAGATCATAAATCTGAACTTTACAGGTAAATCATCACAGTTTTTCATGGACACTACCACAGGGCCACATATAGGACCGTGCACTTAACCAGATATGATGAAACTGCAATTTTAAATATGTTTACAGTGCAGTAACTTAACATATTTCATGCTCAAATGCATGTATAACAGTATACAAAAGGTTTGAAGCAAATAAAAAATAACCACTTACTGTGATTTATTTTTTATTTCAGTGCAAGAACAGCAGACCAACATTAATTTCAAGAAATAATTTTGTGCATTTTTACACTGCACTTTTAAGATTTCATGTTTTTGGTCATTTTGTGTGATTTTATGTTCATTTTGTGTCTTTTTTTGATGGTGTCATCACTCTAGCCTCTCCATAGGGTAACATTGGGGGGATTTTTCTGCGTGTTTTTGTCTTTTTGTGTCTTTTTTTGTTCATTTTGTGTCTTTTAATTTTAATAAAACAACAGGGAACAAGAAAGTACTGTATGTATATACACTATATCTCTTCAGGGGCCCATTTGGTTCCTCGCAGTGGTGGAATGTAACTAAAGTGCTGTACTGAAGTACAATTTTGAGGTACTTGTACTTTACTTGAGAATTTCCATTTTATGTATCTTTATACTTCTACTTCACTACATTTTCAGGCAAATATTGTACTTTTTACTCCACTACATTTAGCTGACAGCTTTAGTTACTTTTCAGGTCGAGATTTAACATGGAAATTAAAAGTGATTAGACATTTTTATTTATTTATTAATCCTAATAACAGTATATTGAGTAGTTAAAATGAGCTATGCCTTTACAAAATTAAAGCACTTACATAAATGCATCAATTCAAATAATCTAATAATATATTTAGAATATATAAATCAATCTGAGTGGGTCCATTCTGCATAATAAGTACTTCTACTTTTGATACTTTAAGTACATTTTGATGCTGATACTTTTGTTCTTTTACTTCAATAAGTTTTGAATGCAGGACTTTTACTTGTAATGGAGTCATTTCACAGTGTAGTATTAGTACTTTTACTGAAGTAAGAGACCTAAATACTTCTTTCACCACTGATTAACATATACAATTAATCCAGTTGAATGTTCAATCAGGATTTTACTGTTTTTATTGATCACAAACCCATGCAACCAAATAATTAATCTTAATTCTTCTTTTTCGTACTTAAAAATTTGATTGCAAATTGTAAATAGTTCATTTTGATGTACATGTTGTGTTTTTGCAATTGTGCACAATGTGCATTTTATTTTCGTTTTGGTTATAGTTTATTAACATTGGTGTATCTCAAAAAGTAAGTTATGAACACACTCACAATACATTCACTGGGGTTTGAAAGGATTTTGTGCAACTTTTTTTCCATTTACACTTTTGAGGGATACAGCTGGGACATTATTAAGAAAAGTGTGAGAAAATAGGGTTTTTTTTGCACTTTTAAGCAATTTATTTCATTAGTATGGATACAAG
The DNA here is from genome assembly GCF_030273125.1 of Centropristis striata. Taxonomy (NCBI): domain Eukaryota; kingdom Metazoa; phylum Chordata; class Actinopteri; order Perciformes; family Serranidae; genus Centropristis; species Centropristis striata. Next base: position 30,941,907 of record NC_081536.1, read on the forward strand.
TCAACACATATTATTAAAATTTGGGATGGAAGGGTTGTATTGATTAAAAGCATATTAAAATGCTAAAAAAAATGGCACTACAGCATGTAAAAATGTGCATTTTGGCGCTGATACTTTTGTACTTTTACTTCAGTAAGTATTGATTGCAGGACTTTTACTTGTAGTGGAGTCATTTCACAGTGTAGTATTAGTACTTTTACTGAAGTAAGAGATCTAAATACTTCTTCCACCACTGGTTAACATATATAATTATTCCAGTTGAATGTTCAATCAGGATTTTACAGCTTTTATTGATCACAAACCAACGATCAAATAACAACTGCACAACCTGCTATTCAAACCTCTTGTCTGGGAAAGAAAAAGTCTTTAAAAAAATGTTTTCTATGTCCAGTTTCTTTCAAATCAAAAGCAGAACTTAAATAGCAATGAGCAGACAAAAACAACCACCAACAGAAAGAACAAGAACATGTCACAATACCAACCGCGGACCCAAAGATGATGCCAAAATTAATAATAATAAAATAAGAATGGAATGAAAAGCATTCAGAGTGACACTTTCAAGAGGCATCAAGTGTGATTTGTATTCTCTGTGAAACACAAACAGGTTTTTGAATGAAGGAAAGACAAACAGTGGTGCGCCAAGGTAAAGTGTATTTATTGTGTTGGAGCACGGAGACGGAGAAAGAAGAGTGACTGGAGGAGAATGTCACTAATAGGACAGAAATAATCAACAGCAGCGATTGAAGAAAGCCGCCACACATGCATGTTCATATGTTAGAGGGCTGTGGCCAGTCAGCCACATAATAGAACAATCACTCTGTCACTCATCCTCTGCTATTCCTGGGGCTCGTACTTCGTTTAAAAATCCTGTGTTTTATTCTCTTTTGTCCTTTTTTTTTTTTCTCCTCCTGTCATTTTCGTCTTCCTCCTCTGTCCTGCTCTTTGTTTCCTCTGTTCCTCTCTCAGATCCGTCCTTGGTCACCGTCTCCCATTATTCCTTCATCATGATGCATTGTATGTCAATGGCAACCAACTATTTAATGCGTCTTCCTCACTCGGCTTTTGATGTGTCAGGATAAATCGCATGGCAGTGATGAAACAGATCAACTCGTGTGTCTTGTGGAATTATTTTTGGTACATATGAACAGGTTTTGGGGTACAAGGGCATGAAAGTTTTCAGCTATTTAGGAAAAAACACATGTCAAATTTCAGTTTGGATTTCTCAAAAAAGGACAATTAGACAGCAGGGATGGGTAAACTTTGCTCCGTGTTGGTGCTTTGTGGGATGAACCTGTTGTGGTTTACGTAAATATGCAAGAAAGAAAAGAAACCAGGCTTTGATATCTTATTGTGAAGGGAAAAAAACCAAGGAGATACTGTACAAAATGGCTAAAATGTAGATTCAACTTAACCCTCTGGGCTCTGAGCCTATTTTGGCCGTTTTTGAATACTTTTGATTTTGCCCTTCATGTACCACATACTATAAAATATACCCATATTTGGTAACCATTTTTCTTCACCTATATGATCTGACAGTTATTTTCTTACTTTAACATTATTGAGCCCAAAATGATACTATTTACTACAATAAAAACCACAAATATGCTTAATGAACTGTTTTGGAACTTGAAAATGTAAACATAGGATACATATATGAACATATAAAAAGGTAAACACTTAATAATTAAACTACATACAAAAAAGTCCCATAAAAACATGTATATTTATAGGCTTGTTGTCATGGTTGGTAGAGCGGTCACATACTGATCGGATGGTTGGAGGTGAAATAGTTACAAGAGTCACGTGAGTACCGCAAGTTGTGTAAAAAACGTAATTTAAGTTAAATAATTTACTTTTCACCTCAATTATTCAGACACATTACAGCGGGCGGTGAAGTACATAAATATTGCTAATTTTTTCGCTGCCTGTACACACGACCTATACTGACGTTTTTAAGGGAGAACAGGCTGGATGACCCCTAGTGAGCATGATGGAATCCAGCGGAAGAAAGATTATGGAGTCAAAGAAGAGAGAGAAAAGCCAGGAAACAAAGTGAAGGTACAGAGTGTAAAGAAGGACAAAGTCCACTTAGGGAGGGTGGAAGGGGTTGTGTATGGAGACTGGTGTTTGTGTCCTCACTGAAACCATGTCAATGTTGAACTTACGTGTGTATTTTGACTTCCATATGAGGCTACATCACGTTTTACATCATCTACATAATGACTTCAAAACTAATTTAATAACTTTTATTAATAGAGCACTTTTTCAAAACATGTTACAAAGTGCTTTACAACAGATAATAGAAATGTAAGAAAATGACATCATTCGGTGCAATTAAAAGACAGTTTAAGAGTTAAAATTCAGGTTAAAATCCGGAAAGGCTCTCTGATAAAAGTATTTTTTAAGAAGAGATTTAAAAGACTCAGCCAACCAGGTTGTTCCAGTTTTCAGCCGGGCTTTTTCACCCAAACCCAAATTTTTATTGCTAAACGTAACCAAGTAGTTTTGGTGCCTAAACCTAACCAAACTGTGACCATTTAACAAGGTTAACTAGGTGTTTTAAACTGCAAAAGTTATGTTTAGTGATGAGAACCTGTTGACCTCCTGCAGGGACACTAATGTAAGGTTTTTTTATTAGAGGTTAGCAGTAGATAACGTGTGGTTGTGTTGTTTGGAGGACTCGTTGCTTTGCAGCTTGTTTTTCTGCTCAAATTGCCACGTTGCATGATAAGGAATCTTCTTTTTATGAAGTTATACAATACATATATACAGTACATGCTGTATGCAAGTAAGACATGAAACATTGCTCTGATTAGCATGTTTGTTTGGAGATAAAAACATAGGAGGTGCTGTTGCACTGTATAATGTCACAGTTAGAGAAACAGTCACCTGAGCCAACACCATTAAAAAAAGTGTTGCAGATGTCACTTTTGCAGTCACTTATAAAGTTGGAATAGAATAATTTCAACCTCTTTCCATGAAATGATTGTGACAATGTGATTTATTCTTGACAGATAAAGTGTTCTCAAAACTTTATTAATCAGTCTCTTCCAAACATATCACAATGGAAATGAAACAACAACTAACAGAGGATTGTGTCAAAAAATGTGTCAAAATTATTACAAATCTATCTATATAAGGGCAACAACACCCACACAGGATACATTAATTAACATGTGCAATAAAACTGACATGTGCAATACAATTAATAAGTGCAAGACATAATATCAACCTCATCTATGACTTTTGTAACATTTTCACTGGTCATTTATTTATTGTTATATTTATTTGTTGCATCACACGTCCTTGTTTTTGTCCTTGTTTTAGCTCAGTGTTCTAACATATTTTTAAATGTTTTACTCATGTTTGTTTTGTGTTATGTTTGCTTTAACAATGCACCCGAATGCACCTTAAGCAGTGGCACTCAATTTCGTTTTATAGTTGACTATATAATGACAATAAAGGCTGTTTGATTTGGTCAACATCCACTGTAAACACAATGAAAACCACATAAATAGCTGAAAATTCTTATAAATTCTGCCTTAAATCATGAGTGTTTTTCCTGACACATTGTAGATCTTCCTCCCTAAATTGAGGTACACCCAAACATTTCTAACCCTGCTACAAAGTTCCTAATAAAACTACAAACTCACTTTTTCTTTGTGGTAATTGGTCCAAAAATCAAAATGTTTTTTCCTTCTTCACTTATTTTCTCCTCACCCTTTCACTTAGCAGAGCTGTTGAGGCCACAGGATGCACGTGGGTCCATGCAATACAATTAATATGTGCAAGACATAATATCAACCTCATCTATGACTTTTGTAGCATTTTCACTGGTCATTTATTTATTGTTATATTTATTTTTTGCATCAAACGTCCTTGTTTTTGTCCTTGTTTTAGCTCAGTGTTCTGACATATTTTTTTATATTTTACTCATGTTTGTTTTGTGTTATGATTGCTTTAACTATGCACCTTAAGCAGTGGCACTCAATTTCGTTTTCATAGTTGACTATATAATGATAATAAAGGCTGTTTGATTTGCTCAACATCCACTGTAAACACAATGAAAACCACATAAAAAGCTGTTGTTTTTTTTTTCAGAAAAATCAAAAATTCATATACAGGTGCATCTCAATACATTAGAATATGATGGAAAAGTCCTTTTCCAGTAGTTCAAGTCAAATAGATGACATACTTTTCAGACGCCAACATTTCCATAATAAACAAACTTTTTTAAAAGTGGTCTTTTTGTAATATTCACATTTTTTTGAGACACTGAATTTTAGGTCTTCATTAAATGTAAGCCATAATCATTATAATTAGAATAAATTAAATAAATGAAGACATGAAATGTTTCATTCTGTGTGTAATGGATCTATATAATGTGTTATTTACAATTTTTTTAATAGAATTACTGACATGAATAAACTTTTCTATGATATTCTAATTCATTGAGCTGCAACTGTAAATTCAACCATAAATCATGAGTGTTTTTCCTGACAAACTGTTAATGCTCCTTCCTAAAAACTGTATTTCATCCCCCCAAGTAAAAGTGCTGGACATTTCTAACCCTTTTATAAAGTTCCTAATAAAACTACAAACTCACACTTTTTCTTTCTGTGGTAATTGTTGGTCCAAAAATCAAAATGTTTTTTCCTTCTCGTATTTTCCCCTCAACCTCAACCTTTTTTACTTATAAATTCTGCCATAAATCATAAGTTTTTCCTGACAAATTGTAGATCTTCCTCCCTAAATGAAAGTACACCCAAACATTTCTAACCCTGCTACAACGTTCCTAATAAAACTACAAACTCACTTTTTCTTTTTGTGGTAATTGTTGGTCCAAAAATCAAAATGTTTTTTCCTTCTTCACTTATTTTCCCCTCGCTTTTTCACTTAGCAGAGCTGTTGAGGCCGCAGGATGCACGTGGGTTCACGCTCTCGTAAAATGTGCAATACAATTAATATGTGCAAGACATAATATCAACCTCATCTATGACTTTTGTAGCATTTTCACTGGTCATTTATTTATTGTTATATTTATTTATTGCATCACACGTCCTTGTTTTTGTCCTTGTTTTAGCTCAGTGTTCTAACATATTTTTAACTGTTTTACTCATGTTTGTTTTGTGTTATGATTGCTTTAACTATGCAACTAAAGGAGTGGCACTCAATTTCGTTTTCATAGTTGACTATATAATGACAATAAAGGCTGTTTGATTTGGTTGAGATCCACTGTAAACACAATGAAAACCATATAAATTGCAGAAAATAGTGTTTTTCCTTAAAAATTGTAGATCTTCCTCCCTAAATGAAAGTACACCCAAACATTTCTAACCCTGCTACAACGTTCCTAATAAAACTACAAACTCACACTTTTTCTTCGTGGTAATTGTCGGTCCAAAAATCAAAATGTTTTTTCCTTCTTCACTTATTTTCTCCTCACCCTTTCACTTAGCAGAGCTGTTGAGGCCACAGGATGCACGTGGGTTCAGGCTGAATCTGGCCTGCAGGAAGAGAAGTGGTAGAAAATATATAAAGAATTAAGTGTTTTTATTTTCATTTAACCTTTTTTTCAACAGTTTTCATTTAATAAAATGCTTCCCGTCTTATCAAGTCTCATCTAGTCAAGATTTTCTGAAAAAGGTTACTGACAAATAAATACACAAAATGAATACACTCTGTGTCACCCAACCAGGTGAGAAGAAAAAAAAAAAAAATCTTCCCTTTCGTTTTATGCATTCTTGTATTTTTTTCATAAGTAGACCTTCTCACTCTGGTGGCATATTTTCAATCATTATTAGAATGCCGGCAGCTCAAGGCTCGCAGGCTTTAACCTCTGGTATGTTTGGTGTGTGATAAAAGGCGAAAGCACTATCAATCTTTATTGTCTGGCCCGCACACTGTAATTGCATTCAATAGTCCACTGATTCTCTTGTCTGCGCTAATGTCGGGGAGCAGAGAGGAGCCAGATGCTCTGACTGCACCGCGTGCACGCACACTCACACATGCGCAGGTGCACAAACACACAGTTCAAGCTCTTATGCATTAAAAAAAATAACAAAAAATACACATGCAAGGGTGCTTATAGTGGAAAATGCTGCAGGAATATGCACAAACACACACACGACACATGGGCAGCGCTGCTTGGCCCCTGGTTGATAAATTGTTGACAGTATAGATTGTGAGCAGCTGTGCTTCCAGAGAGGATATAGAAGAAGATTCATCCTCTAGTTTCACACTCAGATTGTTTATGTGTATGTACAGTATATATGTATATGTGTGTGTGAGTGTGTGCTGGTGATGTCACCGCTAGGCCAGGTCATGTATTATTCAAATTTAAGCAAGACGACGGAGGGAGGGAGGGGAGAAAGGAGGGGTGGAAGAGCTGGAGGAGTGCCAAACACTCGATTGGATCTCAATGAATAGTAAAGAGGCAGACGGGGAGAAAGAGAGAGAGAGAGAGAGAGCGAGAGAGAGAGAGAGAGAGAGCGAGAGAGAGCGAGAGAGAGAGAAAGAGAGAGAGAGAGCGATAGAGAGAGCGAGAGAGAGAGAGAGCGAGAGAGACAGAGAGAGCGATAGAGAGAGCGAGAGAGAGAGAGAGAGAGAGAGAAAGGGGGTACACTCAAAAAAATGATTCAAGCCCTAATGTGACACATTAATGTATTGTTTGTCCAATGAAAATATATCAATTAAAATCAAATCAAAAGTAGTTTAAGAAGAGTTTTCAAATTCTATGTTTTTAGGTTGAACGAACACAATTTCTTTATTTTAGCTCTCCAATTTAAATACAATACATACATGTTTTCAATTTGAGTTCGACCAAATGTAAAAAAATGAGCTACATTAACTCAAATACATTATATTGCATCAATGGATGCACTTGTTTTGAGTCTGGGCTACATATATTTGTTGGATGGAAATTCTGCCCACAATTGAATTGAGTTCATCCAATGAGTTATTTTTTTGAGTGTAGAAGAATCCGGAGAGAGAGACAATCAGCATGAGTGAGGGAAGAGGAAGAAAGACATATATGACAGTAGAAGGAGTTATTTGGAAAGCCTCTTGTAATACTTCATCCACATTCTAATAAAACCCAACCGCTGCCTCTTCTTTTGTTATTCTACATAAGCTGCAGGAGTTTACCAGAGTATGAAGTCAGCTTTGTTTGTGCATATGTCTGCGGCGTGATGTGACGTGCACGCCATCGCTTTGATTCCATATAACCAATCCTCGCCGGCTGGCTGGATGGCGCCTTCAAGTCAGGTGGCGGTGCATATTGCAGAGGCTCACACTGTGGCCAGCCTCGATAAGACACACACGCCCAGCTCCAGGTAATAGATTTGGGCTTGTTGTCATATCCACACAAAGCCTCCAACCTCGAGGATCAAGCCAGATGAAAAGCCGGCCTTTGATATTGGTTATGCCAAGACCACTCGTATGTTATTTTGTCGGATTGTGAATGACACACGCTGTATATATTTATATATTTATGTATGCTAGTGCAGTGCCTGTAGGAAGTATGTATTCATATAGTGGGAGATTAAGTCGATTTTTCAATTAAAGTAGAGTGTAAAAAGACACAAAATGACAGAAAAAAACGAAATTACTTAAAAAGACACAAAATGACTACAAAAAGACACAACATGACCCAAAAAAGACACGAAATGACAAAAAAAAGACACAAAATGACCCAAAAAAAGACACAAAATTACTAAAAAAGACACAAAATTATTTAAAAAAAGACACAAAATGACAAAAAAAAGACACAAAATGACCCAAGAAGACACAAAATGACTAAAAAAGACACAAAATGACTAAAAAAAGACACAAAATGACCCAAAAAAGACACAAAATTACTAAAAAAAGACACAAAATGACCCAAAAAAGACACAGAATTACCAAAAAAAAGTCATTAAAGGGACCTTCCACACACAACACGGTAAAGTGCCATTCATATAAAACTCACATTAAACTTTCATATCAAGGTGGGGGGCACAAAATATCGCCACGAGGGCCACAATTGGCCCACGGGCCGCGAGTTTGAGACCCATGCCCTAGACACACATCCACACACACACACACACACGCTTCTTGCTTTTATAGATAGATATGTATATACAGGATTGTTGGGATTTCACAGCTGGGGTTGGTTTGTTTTCGCTCTTACAATGCACAAATTGGGTTATATGTGGTGCTAATTAATGCTTTCAGTGGTACTGTTTTTGTTGCTCTTTTAAGTGGGCCAAGGCTAACAGGCTAACTAGCATTAAATCCCAGCTGAATTGGGTATAAGTGAAGCTCTGGTCCGTCCTCCATCCTACAGTCATACATTAGGAGGTTGATGATTTTTTTTGGCCGCGCGAGGCAAACAATCTTGGCACAGATATGCAGCTTTTACCATCATTCAGAGCTCCGTCCACTCTTTATAATGTTGTTTACTGCTATGACTTCTTTGTGTGCGCATACATTTGCATGTTACACACATGCATTCACACATTCACTCGGAGCCAGTGGGGCATGCAGCTTGCACACTACATACAGTAATACATTGCTGAATATCAAAGGAAATTACCCTTCACCTTGGTGCATGGATCTTAGCGAGTTCCTTAACCAGAGGAATGGGCTTTGAACCAGGCAGATTCCCCCAGGGCCCGTATCCCGGCCCCTCCCCGGAACGCCGCGCCGGATAAGGGCCGTAATTCCCACTTTTAGGTTTCCATTAATCTGATCCTGACACAGGGGAGACGGGCTGCTTTGCATATCGCCTTCCCAAGATGGAGGGCTATTTACATGATCGCCTCCAGATTGAATATGATCAGTAGCCCACCTCCTCTGCAACTGAGACGGAGAAATGCAGATTTTTTTTTTTTTTTTCAGCGGGTATTTGCTGCATTATCATGGATGAAATATTATTCACTCAGGTATATTCGCTATAGCGTTTCGATATGTCTCAAGTTAGACTTGATGGATACGTGTTGCGGATATTACAGCGCTGTGCTTGATTCCCTTGACGAAGGCCAAATTTCTTTTATGAATGTGACAGCAGAGATGGATAGATTGACCCATTTATCATCGCTCACTGATAGCGCTAATGTGAAGAGAACTACCCCCCCCCCCCCCCTTCCCCCCCCCCCCAACCCCTCCTTCTCTACAAATGTGAGGAACACCAGTGAACAGTGCTCCATTTGAAACCATGAAGGCAAACCCCCATGTAAATGTATCTGTAATGAACGCTGCTGCGTACAGGAGGTGCATTATTCTCTTTCTGCTACATTTATTTCTGAATATCAAATGAATATGATAAATGTGGAGCGAGGGGGCGGCGGTAGAGGTGGCGGCGGGGGAAGCAAAGTAAGCTGAGGATAGAGATGAGTGATATTGTTATTACACCGCCGAAGATGAGCAGCAGAAAGTTGAGATGGTGTGAGACTGTAGCGTAGGGGGTACACACACACACACACACACACACACACACTCTTGCTCTTTTCCGAGCAAACATGCCGCATCCTTGTCCGTCCGTCATTATCCATCCCTTGAAGTACCTTCATTGTTTTTTTTTTTTGTTTTTCTCTTCTTCTTCTTCCAGTACGTCAAGCCGAGACACAATTCCACACTCATGTGAGTCCCAGTTGTGAGCTGATACGCAGCGAGACAACAACAATGGGATGTGGAAAAAATAGAATATCACTGTACAAACACCACCGCTGTTTAGTGTGATGAAAGAGCAAATCCTCACTCAAACGGCGCCGGTGAAATATTGGTGACAAGGCTTAGCAAATGTGCATGCTCCTGTCTGTTACTTCAAAGTTACACTGTAAACAATTGTCTTGTAAATTAACAGTAAAATACTGGAAGCAGGGTTGTAGAACCTGATAATGTAATAAATTCCCGATAATGTAATAAAAATCTGAGCTTGAGTCCATTGGAAATGTAATAAAACCTGATAATGTAATAAGTTCCCGATAATGTAATAAAGTGCATTTCCCAATAATGTAATACACTTTTTACCAATAATGCAATAAAGTATAACACCAAGCACCTTTAGATTTCAAGAAGCTGTTGGATGCATTCGTGTTGTCATGGATACCTCGTTTGTGAAAAACAGATGAACGGGTCAAAAGTTAATAAACATTCAACTTTGACCTGTTGGTGGCGCTAGAGCTCTTGAGCTAGTGGTGATACTACCTGTATTAAAACTTGTGAGTTTTAATATAGGTAGAGTATGTATAAGCCCTTTTGGGTTCCTTGCCGCTACCTTGCACCTTCCTTTGTTGTTATCTCTTTATCTTTGTCTTTTGTCTTATTTGTGCAAAATAAAAAACTTCAAACTTCAAAAACTTCAAAGTATTTCGACTCTTGACAGGGGAACTAGTCGGTGGGGATTAACTAGATTAAAGTGGCAAATCTACAAGAAAAAAAGTCACAGATTTAAGAGATTTAAAGTGGCAAATCTGCGCAAAAAAGTGAAAAAAAAGCAGATTCCCCACTTTAAATCTCATAAATCTGCACATTTTTTTCCAGTAGATTTGCCACTGTCATTATTTTTATTTTATTTTTGTATTAGTATTAGTAGTTTATTTAAAAGGGCACAGTGCAATTTCATAAAACACATGATTACACATGGTTAAAAAAGACAGAGTTAGCCAGAAGGCTAGTTTCCATCTGTAGTCCCCTGGCCAAGATGTAAAAAAAAGCAGAGAATTACGAAAATAGCTACTTGTTTTAATTTAACTTGTGAGTTTTAATATAGGTAGAGTCCCTGTGTATAAGCCCTTTTGGGTGTCTTGCCGCTACCTTGCACCTTCCTTTTGTTGTTATCTCTTTATCCTTGTCTTTTGTCTTATTTCTGCAAAATAAAAAAAACTTCAAACTTCAAAAACTTCAAAGTATTTCCACTCTTGGCAGGGGAACTAGTCGCTGGCTGTAATCAAACCAGAGGTGCAGCTTCCTTTTTGTGTGAGACAATAGGCAGGGAAGTATTCCTCCATTACATCCTCACTTCTGTTACGTTCTACGAGGAGATCATACGTCCCACTCGATAATCACCCGCCGAGATTTTTGCGCGCGGTGCTAATTGTCACTTGGGCGCACGCTTCATGTAAACAGTGTGATAGAAAGCCATCACACGTCCCCAGTCACTTTGTCTCAGGCTGTTTTCGGGCGCGGGGAAAACATTCGAGCTTCCCCTAAGTGCATTTCATGCTTTTAATTGACACCATTGCATGTTAATTCGGAGCATGTCACGGATGTGTCACACCAGTAAGCCGCCAGTGTCCGACCTCATGTAATGTCGAATTACATTCCTGCTGCTCATCGCCGTGACAATAGATAAGCTTCTCCTAGGCAACACCAAGCAGTTCAAACAGTCATGTGTAGCTGAGGTGTTTTTTTTTTGTTTTTTTTGTCTTGCTTGCTGTCCTCTTAACTCTGGAGTCGGCCAATGAGCAGGCTGCATCGTTTTGTTGTTGTTTTTTATTCCATTTCCCTGTGTCTGATCACTTTCTGTCTGTTTCACATTCTGATTCTCCCTCATGTATCACAGTGGGCACGGTCCATTTGGACTTCTTTTACCTCTGTTATTGCTGCTGGACACAAGATATTTCATGGTTTCAAGCAGTGATGGCTCAGACTGTTCTCCCCTTAAAAACGTCAGTATAGGTTATATTTCAACCTGGTCTCACAGGAATCCGTGAAATAGCCACGGATTTGCTTAACTCAAAATCCGTGGAATAGCTACGGAATCACTCAAATTTCCGTGAAACTGACACGGATTTCGCTACAATGCAAGTTAATGACAGTCATATCCCGTGGCCATTCCAACATACAAAGTGATTATGTACATTCACTGAGTGAATATTTAGAAAATAAAACATATATTTCTCGCTAGAAATGTGATCAAAATCCATTTTTATGCAGAAACTAAGTCAAAATATTGTTTTTTTTTCACTAAAAATGAGAGAACTGTCCACCATGTTTTTTGTTCTGACCACTGGGACCTTGAATGTCACGTGACTTGGAACAAACCAAAAGGAAAAAATATCCATGGAATAGCCACGGGATATGACTGTCATTAACTTGCATTGTAGCGAAATCCATGTCAGTTTCACGGAAATTTGAGTGATTCCGTGGCTATTCCACAGATTTTGAGTTAAGCGAATCCGTGGCTATTTCACAGATTCCTGTGAGACCAGGTTCTTATATTTACAGGCAGCAAAAAACAAGTTATGCTTTCATATTTTGCCTTCCCAGTAATGCGTCCCCTGCCATCCTGCTGATGTAGTAGTGATTGACAGCCAAGCCATTTGAGGACTCGTGGTCTTCAACAGAGTTGTTCTGATTCCGATACCAGTATAGGAAATTGCTTCAATGCTGCGGAAAATGCTGGTGTCCATCCACCCTCCTCATCAAGTTAACCCTGTGGAGTCTCCAAAAGCTCCAAATAATCCAGACTTGTTGCCTCCATCCAGACTAGAAAACAAAGCAGCGTGGAGCCCTACTGTAAATTGACCTCTAAAGTTCTGGCTGTAAACTCCATGAGGCCAGTTTCAGTTTGATGATGATATACCAAGTAAAACTGGAGACAAGCTCAAATAGATTTAGTATAAAATGATAGAACTGGATGGAACCCTCTTATATGTTAGATTTGGCACCTTTGTTCACCTTTGCAACATTTACAATTCTTTTTTGAGCATGATAGTGTTTTGAAAGTAAAGAAAAAGATTCAAAATCACATTTTATGTTGGACTAAAGGACTAAAAAAGACACAAAATAACCAAAAAAAATGACACGAAATGACTAAAAAGACACAAAATGACAAAAAAGACACAAAATGATTAAAAAAGACAAAAAAAGACACAAAATGACCAAAAAAGACAAAATGAATAAAAAAGACACAAAATGACTAAAAAAAGACACAAAATGATTAAAAAAGACACAAAATGACTAAAAAAAGACAAAATGACAAAAAAAAGACACAAATGACAAAAGAGACACAAAATAATTAAAAAAGACACAAAATGACAAAAAAAATACACAAAATGACAAAAAAGACACAAAATGATTAAAAAAGACACAAAATGACTAAAAAAAAAAAACACAAAATGACCAAAAAAAGACACAATGACCAAAATTGTTAGGCTAAACACACAAGACACAAATAAAATAGAGTCCCACTAGAATAAAAACCAGAGTTGGATGGCAGGATAATATTCTGCATGCTTTCCCTTTAGTTTTACCAGCCCAGATAGGTCATTAGAGGCAGAATGAGCCCATGAAGAGGCCCATGGCAGACAGGGCGCCCATGGGGAGGGGACCAGCAGCGTACATATGTCTCACCAGCATCCCCTCTCTTGTTGTGGTCTAAATTAGTGCCATTTGGGGAATTCTTCCTTTGGCCGGATGAGAGATACAGGCAGTGTGAGGAGAATCCAAACATTTTGATTTGCCATTTGGCATTTGGATTTTTCACTTCGGCACCGGAGACGAAGCCGCCCAAGTTCCTGGTTCAAATGCTTTAACCAGACAAATTAACAGAGTCACTACAACACACTTCATCATTTCAGATTTGGTACCAATTTAGCTTCATTTCAACATTTTTCTGAACAGCTTTATAATTAATAGTTAACACCATGCCAACAAGTTAAACTGGCCCCTTTTGTCTTTGTGCTTCAGCAGAGTTTTTGCAGAAAACTCAGCAGAAATATAACACTGTGCACTTATTTTATGACCAGTATTTGCTTGCATGTAATGTAAGAAGGATGGATTTACCAACCTACCAATTATAATGGTGGAAATTAACTAACTACATTTACTCAAGTACTAAGTACAATTTTGAGGTACTTTTTCTGGAGTATTTCCATTTTATGTAACTTTCTACTTCTACTCCACTTCATTTTGAGGGAAATATTGTACTTGTTACTCACTACATTTAACTGTCAGCTTTAGTTACTTTTCAGGTTAAGATTTAACATAAAAAACATAAACATTTAAAATTATTATGCATTTTTATTAATTAAACCACGTAAATTTGTAATAACTAGATAAAATTATTGACCCTTATTGAGCCCTTATTGACAACAGTAAATTAAAACCACATAATTACCAAAAAAGACACAAAATGACCAAAGACACAAAATGACCGAAAAAAAAGACCAATAATGACCAAAAAAGACACATAATGACTAAAAACAACACATAATGACCAAAAAAGACACAAAATAACAAAAAAAAAACACAAAATGACCAACAAAAGACACAAAATGACCAGAATAAGACATTAAATTACTAACAAGCTACATTTACTCAAGTACTAAGTACAATTTTGAGGTACTTTACTTGAGTATTTCCATTTTATGTAACTTTCTACTTCTACTCCACTTCATTTTGAGGGAAATATTGTACTTGTTACTCACTACATTTAGCTGTCAGCTTTAGTTACTTGTCAGCTTAAGATTTAACATAAAAAACATAAACATGCATTTTTATTAATTGAACCACATAAAAGTATAATAAGTGGTTAAAATTAGCCCTTATTCACAACAATAAATTAAAACTTACAAAAAAGCATCAAAAATAATAATATATTTGGACAATCTGACATAGCGAATACTTCTACTTTTGATACTTTAAGTACATTTTGATGCTGATACTTTTGTACTTTTACTTCAGTAAGTTTTGAATGCAGGACTTTTACTTGTAGTGGAGTCATTTCACAGTGTGGTATTAGTACTTTTACTTAAATAAGGGATCTGAATACTTTTTCCACCACTGACGAATACACAGCTGATTGATTAAAACAGTTTTGAGGAGATATTTAGTCGAAATTATTTGATAAAAAGTTGAAAGGAAGGAACACTTAATTTTAACTTTTTATCTCATAATTCTGACTTTTTAAATCATAATTCTGACTTTTTATCTCATAATTTTTTACTTTTTATCTCATAATTTTTTACTTTTTATCTCATAATTTTTTACTTTTTATCTCATAATTCTTTACTTTTTATTTTGTACTTTTTTTTTCTACATATTGTCTTATAATTTTGACTATTTATCTCATAATATTGACTTAAAATGAGCAAAAAAGAAACAAAAAAAAAAATTCAACAAAGCCAAGTTTTCATTTTTCTTTTTTAAATGGTGGGAATGGACGTCCATAGCAGTCCTTTAATTCAGCGTTGCACTTTAAAAAATAATCGATATTCTGACTTACAGAAACATTTCCTTTAACCTCCTGAGACCCAAGCTTTTGTTTTGTATATTGTTAATTTCTCCTAGATATTTTGGATCAGTAGGACCTGATGAGTACAAAAACTAAGCATTGTCTTTGAACAGGAAGTAGTTTTTGAAAAAAAATGATGGGTTAATTTTTACTGTATAACACAATTAATTCCCTTGTGTTTAAAACTGTTTATTTTCTTGCATTTACACCCTCTCATTTAAAGTAAAAGTCTATTCGTTCTCAAATGAGTACTTCCTGACTAGCAGTGTTGTAGCTTGTTGCTAAAAATAGTCAAACTTGTACAGAATATCAAACTACAAACATTATTAAGCACAAATAAACAAGTTTTAACCATAAAATCTGATCAGGTTTTGTACCTGGTCCACTTTTTTTCTGGGGATAAGCTGCTGATTGACTTTACCAAGATGCTGCCATCTGATTTTTATACTGATTAATGTATTGACTACTGAGGACAACAGGTCATAGTTAAGCAAAATTAAGTATAAAGGTCCAGCAAACCTAAAATGAAATGTCCACATATGAGGACGCAGGGTCACAGGAGGATAATGCAGCTTAATAGCATATTCAGTAGAGCAGTTGTTGTTGTTTTTTAGTCGTCCCACATCACAAACCAAGAAAATGTGATTATGATGACATGATAATGTCACAGACCTGACAGAGCTTCCTCCACCGCCACAGAAGACAATGTACAATTGTTACAGCCTCATTATTACTTCCCATAATTACTAGTTAATTGGTTTTGACAAGTTAAACCAGTGACTTTAATTACATTTGTTAAAACACCTGTGGAAAATAGAATATAATTTTTTTTTGTTTTTCTGTCTTATTTTTCTCCTGTCTTCTGTAATTATCATTATTAGTTTTATTGTTACTCATGCATGCTCCTTTTAAAAATATATATATATTTTTTTCTAAATAAAATTCTATTTACATTTTAGTAGTACCGCTTTCTCTGTCTAATAATGATACATAATATTTATTATCCTATAATAATACTTAACTGCTAGATCTATAACTGAAACACGCACACACACACACACACACACACACACACACACACACAGGGGTACCATTATTGTCGTTGTTTAATATTCACTCCCTGTCTGTCCATATCACTGTATTGTATTGTTGCACAATAAAAAAATAATAATAATAAAAATAAAAGACAGTTTAAACAGTAAAAAAAGAAAAAAAAAGAAAATAGAATTGAATGTTAATGTACGGTCAATGTACCGTTTAAATTCCTATATTTTTTAACTATTTTGTTGCAAAATATGGCACAATATATGTTTTTGCCTTAATTTTACTTGATCTTTGATCAGTTCAGAGAAGTCAAGATAACCTTAATATTCACTAAATTCACAAAATTTACAATGAAAAATCAGCTAGTGATTTTAAGTTTGCTGGCCATGATCATCAATTTCTGCTGACCATGTATTTGTAAGATATTGTGAGTTGCTGACCAGCGACAGGTTTCAGGCCATAAATTACCCCAAAAAGAATCAAATTGACCACAAAATGACAGCAAAAAAAAGACACAAAATGACCAAAAAATTACACAAAATTAAGCAAAAAAGGACTCAAATTGACCAAAAAAGACACAAAATGACCAAAAAAGAAACAAAATGACCAAAGAAAGACACAAGATGACTAAAAAAAGACAAAATGACCAAAAAAGGAAACAAAATGACCCAAAAAGACACAAATTGACCACAAAATGATAAAAAAGACACAAAATGATAAAAAAGACACAAAATGACCAGAAAGACACAAAATTACAAAAAAAAGACACAAAGTGACCAAAAAAAGACACAAAATTACCAAAAAAGGACACAAAATGACAAAAAAGTGACAAAATTACCCCCCAAAAGGACACAATGACAAAAAAGGAGACAAAATTACCAAAAAAAAGACATAAAATCACCAAAATAATTTGCTGGCCTTCACTGAGCTAACAATCTGAAAGAGAATAAAACCTGTAGTTGTCATACTTCTTGTACAAACTCTCCCATCCTGCTCTGTGATGTCACCACTTGTTATCCAGGCCAGACACAGTTGTCTCCATCTCATTTGCACCATGTCACAGTCCCAAGTGAATCAAGACAAATTCAAAATGGCCGCTGCAAAATGGCTCCAAGATGGGAGCTGTGAAAGCAGATGACTGTGTGTCTCACACTGTCTGTATCTGGCTGAAGAGCGATAGCACCGGGCCCAAGAATAGCTCCAAATTATTCATAGCGAGGTATGACAAGCTCTGGTGAAAAATATGAATGTGTCTGAGTCCGTTGCTGCAGGCCACAGGAAGAGATTAAATATAAAGCTGTTAGCCGCTAAGGAATACTGATCAAAGGCCTGAAACCTGTCGCTGGACAGCAACTCACAATATCTCACAAATACATTGATAATCACTGCTCTATGTCCCTTATCAAGACATTTAAGTATGTTTAGATGGTGTCACATTGGGTAAGCTTTACTGAATCTTCTGGCCTCTAACAAGAAAAACTCAAAGGATACAGGATGCGGAACCAATCAGAACAAAAAAGACACAAAATGACCAAAAAATTAAATAAAGTTAAGCAAAAAAGGACTCAAATTGACCACAAAATGACAAAAAATGACCACATAAAGACACAATTTGAGCAAAAAAAGACACAAAATGAAAAAAAAGACACAAAATGGCCAAAAAAGACACAAAATGACCACAAAATGACCAAAAAGACACAAAATGACCACAAAATGATCAAAAAAAGACACAAAATGACCAGAAATAAACAAAATGACCAAAAAACACACAAAATGACCCAAAAAAGGCATTAAATTACCAAAAAGACTAAAACACATGAACACTTTAACACAGTGGAGACAAAGCTGACATCCAAAATTATTTGGCGACCCCCCAAAATCACCTCGTGACCCTTAATTGGGGTCGGGACCCCAAGGTTGAGAATAGCTGCCTCAGGGACAAGCAGTTGTACCCCGAAAGGCACAAATTCAGCACATTATTTATGAGAGCGTCTAAATAAAATGTAAGATAAATAGTAATCAAATAAAAAGACTAAACTTCAAGAAACTACAAATAAGGAGGTCAAAGGTCAGGGTGAGATTCAGAGATGACTCATGTTAGTGTGCAAGTTCTCAAAAGAAAGAGGGAAAAGGACAAAAGGAAGCATTTCTTTTTCATTCTGGTTCCTTGTTGCTGTTGTTGTTGTTGTTGTTGTTGTTGTTGTTGACATTATCAAATGTTGAACAAAAACATCTCTCTGTCTGCGCATTTATATATATATATTTTTATATATCATTGTTACTTTCAATCTAAGTCCTTTGCTGTAAGTTTAAAGGTCCATTCTGACCTCCTGAGTGTGTAACAGTCAGCTTCAAGACAGAGACTCCTTGGAAAGTAAGAACGCGACACTTTGGGATTTGTCAGAAAAGACACAAAATTACCCAAAAAAGAATCAAATTGACCACAAAATGATTAAAAAAAGACACAAAATGACCAAAAAATCCAATAAAATTGACCACAAAATGACAAAAAATGATTAAAAAATGACACAAATGGCCCAAAAAAGAAACAAAATGACCAAAAAAGACAAATTGACCACAAAATAATCAAAAAAGGCACAAAATGACCAAAAAAGACACAAAATGACCAAAAAAGACACAAAATGACGAAAAAAATAAACAAAATGATCAAAAAAGACACAAAATGACCAAAAAAGACATAAAATGACCAAAAAAAGACACAAAATGACCAAAAAAAGAGGCAAAATGACGAAAAAAAGAAACAAAATGATCAAAAAAGACACAAAATGACATAAAATTAAGCAAAAAAGGACTCTCATTGACCAAAAAAGACATGAAATGACCAAAAAAAAATAGGATGTATGTATGTGAGCTCAGTGGCTGCTTGTTTTAAAAGCCTGATGTTGGAATGAGCTACTAAGCATGGTTGTGCATCAATCCTCCAGTTTATTCAATCAGGTTATTTAGCAGCTTGTTTACTTGTTAGCTATACGCTTTAAGATTGCACTTCAGCACATGCATATATTTATATATATATAAATGTATATATAGTTATATATGCTGGCTCGGACTCACATGCACACACAAACTCAATCTCTCCTACCCTCCCACACACACACACACACACACACACACACTGCTCACTTTTAGCCCTCAGGCGTCGCATTTGAGAGTTTCATTTACTTGATTAAATCATATTTGCATATGGAAATTGTTTGAAAATGATATTAATTTGTTATATTCAAAGGAGAATTACTTTCTCATATTAAAGCTAAATCAGACAAAGGCTGTGAGAGTGACAGGTGATGATATTGAACTTTGCTCAGTTGGGGCCTGTCGGAAAACACACACACACACACACACACACACACACACACACACACACACACGTACAAAATGCATGTTTTTTCCACCATATAAATCAGTCGACACCTTCTCGTCTCAGGTGTGCATGCGTCCAGATCGTCCTCCTCTTCCTCCATTTCAATAAAGACGAAGGTCAGCTGCCGTGCGGCGAGCTGCAGGTTTTTTTTCCAACCTTGTGTGTTGCGTCCAGGTGTGTGTGAGTGATGGAGCTCGACGAGACGTCACCGTGGGACAGATCTCCTCCTGAGCCAACTTAACTTATCAGGAACACGGACCAAAAAAATCAGGCTAATTAATTAAGAACAGTATTAGAAGTAATGGGATATTATAATATAAATTGCTACATTCTGGAACCAATTTAATCCAATTACTGGAACCCCTCATGAATATAATACCTCCAAAATCACTCCGTCAGAGTCCAAAGGGAGATGTGTCTGACTACTAAGACTGAAAGAAAAGAAAAGGGGAAAAAAAAAAATCTGCTCCCTTTTAACAGTGAACACCAACGATGATTTAAATTGTTGAGAGGAACTGTTAATTTGAGTAATAAACCTAATGATGATTTTTTTTTTCTAATTGACATTTCGACCATTTACAACCTGAGTAGGTTTTGTTTGAGCTCCCTTGTGCTTGATAAAGACGAATGACTGGAAAGGCTGATTGGTGCTTTTTCCCTTAATGGCTTCTACCCAATTTAGAAAATGTCTTAAAAGAGACAAAATAATACTATTCTCCAGCAGTTAAAGTGGAGTGCGTTTTGGAGAAGTGGATGGGATAAATTGACATTAAGAATCACAGCAACTTTAAAGGCTCAGAAATCATTTCATGAGGGATAAATCCACATTACAGCGTATAAAACGATACATGAGTGCTTTGGAGATGATTTAGAGGAAGGTGGCAAGACTCTCACTGAGCATCTCATAAATGGGAACAAATTGCAAAGCAGTTTGTGATCGCTAAAAAAGCAGTGGAAGAACTATGCATTCTTACACTCATTTACTCAAATAGAGACAAATATTGTTTTCCGCTCACTATATTCATTGAATTTATAGTTACTAATTACATTACTTCACATATTTACAATTTGCTTATGATTAGTTTAAAAGATGTACTTTTATAGATTAATCTACCGAGTGTAAAATAGTTACATTTAGCACCAAACCAACTACAACAGTAAAGTAATAAAAGGCAGATTATATGACATGTATGTATGCTATAATGCATTAAAGACACAGGCAACACAGCGTTAAAAGTGTTACAGATAAATAAATAAGTGGAAGAGCTGGCCGAACAGAAGGAAACATGCATTTGTTTGGCTGTATACTGTGTTGGGTTGAACATACAGTGGGTTGTATATGAATCTAGAATAGTTGGTTGTAATATATTGGGTTGTATATAAAACGGGGATATACTATTCATATAAAACTGGAATATTTTCTATATTGTACTCGTTGGTACCCATAGAAGCCAGTTTCATTCAGATATCTTGAGGTCAAAGGTCAAGGAACCCCTTTGGAAATGGAAATGACAATTTTTAAGGCACTAGTTTTATACCGAGCGACTGAAAGCCTCTTAAAGACGGAAGCTGGGTCCTCAAGTAGGGCTCTTCGACCAGAGCCTGGTCCCGGCTGGTGCCCGATTGCAAAATGGTCCTTTGGTTTTCCACCGCCAAAGAACCGGCTCCTGGCTGGGAGAACTACTGGTTCCACAGAGGCACCAATTCCCTGCTGGTCTTGAACAGTGAACAACTTACGTCACGGTCTGGGGGCGGGGCTAACTGACCAACAAGACCAACTCAGCGCCATTGAGAGACCAACTAACACGTGTATCATTAATTTATTGTGAAGGTCTTTGATACGGCTGGGTGAGCAGGGTCATCCCTATGTTCCCCGGGTCCTATGTTCCCCGTTTTCCCCAAAAAGGGTCCTATGTTTCCCTGTAGCAATACATACTGCTCCCTGCAATCTATCAATCTTTATGGTAGACTCTCAGCATGGCCAGCAGGCCTACTGTCGCATGGCCCACCTTAGCTCAAGCAGCACAAAACTTACATTTGCACAGGTTACTTTGCAGTTAATTTTTTTTCTTTTTAGATATATACGATTACTCATGTTTGTATATTCCCATCCCTAATCATATTGTCTTGCATCAAGACTTAGTTTTTTTCTTTTAGGGTGAGGGTTAGGTTATTTGGGTTAGGGTTAGGTTAGGGTTTTGTTAGGGTTAGGTTATTTGCATATGCGCGTCAAACAGCCCGTAGGCCTACATAGGCCTATAATTTGGCAGTAATGGTGGAAAAAGTAACAGACCGGGGAAAGGACCCTTTTTGGTAAAAGCGGGGAAAAAGTGTCCTATGTTCCCCAGTCTCATACAAAGAGGGGAACATAGGACCCGGGGAACATAGACACGGTCCCGGCTAGCCTGCTAGCGTTAGCGTGCTAGCGTTAGCTTACAACAAAGTCCAAGATTAACATCTTACGTTCAGTGTTATTAAGAATGTATTCGGCGTCCATAGTGATTAAAATGAGCAGCAGAGATGTGTTGTAGAGACATGTAGTCTGCTGTTGTTATTATAGTTACTTGCGGAGACATATACAGACGTTAACAGTGACATAATGATGTCTAGAACCCCTGGAAGGGCAAACAGGTTCAGAGCTGGTTCACAAGTTGGACCAACTGCGAACCAGCTCTTGCACCGGCTCCGAACCGGCCCTGAAACTTCTTTGGTGGAAAAGGAGTAAAGGAGTTTAACTGTGCTGGTTTAACATCGGTCACACGTGCATAGTTTGCCGTTCTTTGCTCGTGTGTGTGCTTATACATGTGTGATCCTGAAGACCAATCAGAAGCACTCATACACTTCTATACAGGCTTTGAATAAAGTGACTATAAAACTTTTCCAAAGAAGAAATGAAATTATTTCACAGAGAAAAACAAAACTCGGTTGCTCTTTTAATCAGCAACAAATTCAACCATGCCTTAATGCATATTTAATTACATCAACTTTCCCTTTTTTTTTTTTTTTTTGATCAAAGCGAGAGGGAAGATCTCGTTAAACGGAGGCATATGGACGTTAGTGTGAAATATTGAGAAGTATATGAAAGAGGAGCCCTGTATTCCCCGGTGGATCCCTCAGACAATCACGCCAAAGAATGGAGCAGAATGAATTGAGGTGCTTGTTGTTGTTGAGAAAATTCTCTGCTCACCAGTAAAGCTATTATCCCATTCTACTGAATACAATACAATTTGAGTCAGTTCAGTTTTATTGATACTCTCACGAGCAATTTAGCAGGTAGTGTTGGTAGGAACAGAGCAACGTCTCATCCCACCTTATTCACATCAACAAACAACAGATAATGCAATAGCACACAATGTAAGTGTAATGGTAGAAACAGCATACACCAAGGCAGCTTTGGTGGTATTATCATACGCTTAGACATGCTCACTGACAATATAATTCTGTCTGAAATGCCTTAAACAGCTTTCTACCATCTATTGCTGTGTTTCTGTCATATTTATCATAAAAAAGGGTGATACACATGCTTAGTTACGGCTCTTTGATTTTAAATTAGAAAAAACGATCAATGTTTTTAAAAAAAATAACCCAGCAAGGTACTTTAAAAATAATTTTCTCTCCATTCTTAATTGGTTCTTTATAGATGTTTTTGCTTTGTTATAGCCTTAAAGCCCCTGGAAACATAAGTAGGCTATTTTTCTAACATAACATATTTATGACAAAATATGCCACAATACAAGTTTACAAACAACTGAAAATATTGTTCACAGTGACAACCCAAACAACCCACTACTTGTCATCAGACTCTCATTAAAATGGAACAATACCCTGACTGGAAGTATGTGATATTACCTTTTTCTAACAAAGCCCCAACAACTATAAAGCAGTGACATGGCCCAATGAAAACAATGACTGTGATTGGCTACAATGGAAAAGTCCAAGCTGGCTATTGGAAGTAAATGGTTCACAGTGTGCTCGCCAACATACAGACAACATGTAACTAGTAAACAGTATTGGGGGTGTAACGTAGCTAGTGTAGATCATAGACTGTTTAATATTATGGACATAGTCAGTGAGATGTCAGCCATTGGTTAGTGGACTGGTACCTTGGTGAGCAAAGGGCATCTGTTATTCAAAATGGACAGATCACCCCCCTAGAGTGTATTTTAGTCCAACCAAACACTAAACAAGACATTTTAAGTGATCAAAATGTTTAAAAATGTATAATATAAGAATTAAAACTGGTGGTTGAGACCATATACTCATTAACCCTTTGATGCACAACATGGGTCTAAAGTGACCCGATATGTATGAGTTTGTATGTTCTATATCTTTGCAATAAATTATTTTCATCATTCAGTATTCCAGGTTTTTCTCAATTAGTTTGTTTTTGATCATCATCCATCCTAATTTTATGTTTTCCTTTATTCATTTTTTAATAAAATCCCTTATTGTAACACTACTCTTCTAATGCACAAAATGGTTGAAAAATGACCCATATCCATGTTTTAGCTAAGTAGTTTGCTAAGCTAACTACTTAGCTAACTTCTTGGCTAAGTAGCTTGCTAAGCTAACTACTTAGCTAACTTCTTGGCTAAGTAGGCTATTTTTTATGTTCATGGTGATTTTCAAAGCAGTCATGTGACCTCTGACGTCATGCTATCTCAATGAAAATAGGCTCTCTGGGTTCCCACAAGTCTTCTCTTTACATATATGGCTGCAGAGGTCACATGACCGCTTTGAAAATGACCATGAAACATGAAAAATTACTAACTTTGCAGCGTTATTTCGACAACTTCCTATAGATTCCTTAGATCTTCTAGTTTCATATGATACCAGTATCTCCAGTATATTCCTAAAAGTGAGCCTTAGAACGCTAAATATTTTACATCGTATTAATAGATTCCAAAGAGAGGTATACATTTTTGCTTATACAGTTTCTTGTAAAGTTGCAGCTGCAGTAGCTAAACTGTACGGGTGCACAAGGGTGTTCGTAAACAATCTTCCTATCCTGGTGACCGCTTTTTCTTTTCCTTAATCTATTTTTTATTTGTTTTTTGGTATCTGTTTGTATGTTATGTTATGGTGTTTGTATGTTGTGTATGGACTCTTAATTGTACTGTACAAGTGTTGTGTCATGTCTTGTGATACATGTTTGTCAGTGTCTATGATTATATGTGTTGTGACTGTTGTTGTTGTTTTTGTTTTGTTGATGGTCTCAGAGAATGGACAATTTGATTTAATGTTTGGACTCCAGGAAGAATAGCTATGCTAATGTGCTGGTGCTAATGGAGATCCAATAAGTAAATAAAAATATAAAAATAAAAATCTGTTCTTGGCGGGCATTAATTGATATAATAAAACGATCAATGTTTTTAAAAAAAATAACCCAGCGAGGTACTTTAAAAATAATTTTGTCTCCATTCTTAATTGGTTCTTTATAGATGTTTTTGCTTTGTTGCAGCCTTACAGCCCCTGGAAACATAAGTAGGCTATTTTTTCTAACATAACATATTTATGACAAAATATGCCACAATACAAGTTTACAAACAACTGAAAATATTGTTCACAGTGACAACTCCAGGAAGAATAGCTATGCTAATATGCTGGTGCTAATGGAGATCCAATAAATAAATAAAAATAAAAATAAAAATCTATACTTGGCGGCCATTAATTGATATAATAATGCCACGCAAAATATGGCGATACTATTCTGCATCGATTTTTCCCCACCTCTAAATAAAGAACTACTCCATTGCCTCTAAATCTCACACCCGTCACTGCTGGTTGTGAATGAATAAAGTCAGTATTTGTGTGTTGACTGATGTTTCTTTGTCAGTCAAGTTTGCCGTACTTCCACCCTGTGAAACAGCATCTGGTTTGGCTCTGATGCCTTCACAGCCTCTGAGAAATCCTTCACTGAAACTCCACCAGTGTTTTGTGATTAAAGTCATTTTTAGCGCAGGTCTTTGGCAGGAGGCAGTGAGGTGAATCTCCGTTTAAAGCTGCTGATTCTTGGCTACAATTTCAGCCGTACGGCGTTAATCACCGCGTGTGTGTGAAAGGTGTACACGTCTGTTTGTGCGTCCGATGATTACTCATGTTCACACATGAGCTAACTCTATATGTGGCTGCACTGACAATAGCCCTGGTGACTGTGTGTGTACATGTGTGTCTTTGTATTTAATGATGTTTTATATATGTGTGTGTGCGTGGGAGTGGATTTGGCCCTCTCTCCTTTTGTGATTGTGACTTTATTAAAGGTGTTTGTTCTGTCGGATGGCAGAGACACAGAGGAAGCTAAAATGGAAAGCACATAATCTGCACATTATACACATCATGTGTCAAAATATAGAAGAGTGATTTATGTGACAATCCCAATCCATGACATTTTGCTGCTTTATGGTATCAGAATGTAATGATAAATATCATTTATTATAAGCACAGCATAAAATTACCATGAACTAGTAGCCAAATGCGACTGAATGGAGGATTTGGTTGTTTATCTTTCAATTCTTTCATCCTAGGGAACATTGTAAAAATATCCAATGAGACATTTAAGCTAATATTGAGTCTTAAAACAAGTAGAAAAAAAAATGCTGGGGAGGAGGGGAGTTTTTTTTATATAACAAATTGGATTATTTCATAAGTTTTAGGTAAAAGTGCACTGGAAGTTCTATGAAACTGTAGTTACATAAAAGTATATTGGCAGTTTCAGCGCTTTTTTTCTTCTGTGTTTTGCAGCTTTGAAAATACTTTTATTTTGAAATGGTCTCTTGAGAATTAACTTCACAAATCTGAGCATCTTGTCATTAAGCTAAATGAATAAAAACTCTAAAATCTAATAAAAGCAATTTTCATTTTAGTTCCAGAGTGGTGTCAGTGCAGGATTTTGCAAAAAAAAAAAACACCTTTAAATGCTGTTCCAAAAGCAGAAAGCTCCACTACGTTGGCCCTCAGCAGCTTCTGAAACAACGCCAAATCAAAAACACATGAAAATCCAAAAACAAATACAAGAATGGGAAAAAACCCCAAAATCAAATGTGCAGCAGAAAGCCAAATCAAATACATTAAGAGAAAAAATGCTGCAAATACAGAAATGATGCAAAGTCAAAATCACACAAACACAGAAAACAAATGTAACACAAAAATGCTGCATATGCAGTCAACACAGCAGAAGTTCTAGTAGGGGGAGCACAACGTTGATTCAAGAGAGAAACCAGACAAGAAAATCGATTAGCAATGGAGAAAAAAAGAAAATTATTTTTCAATTTGTTGCCTCAGAAGGTGAAAAAAAAAAGTTGTTAATGATTTTTTTCTACATGTCCTAAAACCAGTCTTTAACAAGGGTTAAAGGGGGGGGACAGTTTTTAACCTTATCCCAGAATAATTATGAGTGCAGCCAGACCATTCAGTCAGAGTGTGAACTGTTTTCAGACTTCAATAAAATGTCTAACCTTTAAGGGCACCAGCACTTCACACATGTATCAGTCCACACTGACTATAACAATCAGTCAAGGCTTCACTTTTACTTTGAGCTTTGCAGGTACCATGGGGTCATTTCTTCCTCATACTTGACCCATAGTATAGTTCTAGATCAGGGGTCGGCAACCTTTACTAACAAAAGAGCCATTGTTGGTTAAAAAAAAGAGAAAAAATGTCGGAATGGAGCCGCAAACCTTTTTTTGTGCCTTACAGTGAAGTTAAAACAGCCTACTCAGTCTAAATGAGGCTATCAAAATTACTTATAGGCCATAATTTAGCATTGAGCATTTATTAATATGATTTCGTAATAATCCAGCGAGGTCTTAAGTGTAAATGGGAGGCTGGACACCGAAGAAATATCTCAGGAAAATTTGGAATCGAAAGCTAGCTTAGCTAGAAAAGCTCAAAACTAGACTTGAAGTTGGCAAAATTTAGAGGTTAAGGTGCTGAGCTGTAGACTTTCATAAGTTTCTTAAGCTATGATGCACATTTTAGTTGACTTTTTAATGCCATATATAAGCTGCACTTTTTTACAATTGAAGAATGCAAATTCCAATGGGCTGACGCCAATGGTGAAAAAAAAATAAAAACGTAAAGAAATCAGTAATTCATCTCCTACAATTATTTTGTCACAGCCACAGGGATCCACTGCAGACAGCCTGAAGAGCTACATGTGGCTCTGGAGCCTCAGGTTGCCTACCCATGTTCGTTCTAGATAGATATTTCCAGTGGGGTCATCCCTGTTTCCCTTTTTTTTTTAGAAAAAAGGTCTTATGTTCTCCGTTTTTCCCAAAAAGGGTCCCATGTTCCCCTGTAGCATAGGACCCTTTTCCAGAAAAAGGGTCCTATGTTCCCTGCAATCTATCAATCTTTACGGTAGACTCTCAGCATGGCCAGCAGGTCTACCGTCGCATGGCTTTAAATCTAGGATTACTCATGTTTGTATATTCCCACCCCTAATCATATTGTCTTGCATCGAGGCTTAGCTTTTACCTTTTAGGGTTAGGGTTAGGTTATTTGGGTTATATAAAACTATATTGGCAGTTTCAGCGCTGTAGTTTTATTCGGTGTTTTGGAGCTTTGAAAATACTTTTATTTTGAAATGGTCTCTTGAGAATTAACTTCGCAAATGTGAGCATCTTGTCATTAAGCTAAATGAATAAAAACTCTAAAATCTATTAAAAACAATTTTGCATATTGTCTTGCATCGAGGTTTAGGGTCAGGGTGAGGTTATTTGCATATGCGCGTCAAACAGCCCGTTGGCCTACATAGGCCTATTTGCCATGGAATTTGGCAGTAATGGTGGAAAAAGTAACAGACCGGGGAAGATAGGACTCTTTTTGGGAAAAGCGGGGGAAAAGGGTCCTATGTTCCCCGGTCTCATACAAAGAGGGGAACATAGGACCCGGGAACATAGACACGCTCCTGTTCTAGTTCCTTAGAAAGCAAACACACCACTTTTCTATGATGCCTGGTTTGAATGTAAAGATTAAATGAAAAGTTTACTTCAAATTCTCAGCCATCAACTTAATATGTGCCCACTCTGTGTGGATAAAACAGATGCAGCGCACCACAAATGGAAGGAGTGATGCTCTTTGTCAGCATAAA
Organism: Centropristis striata; assembly: GCF_030273125.1. Lineage (NCBI taxonomy): Eukaryota > Metazoa > Chordata > Actinopteri > Perciformes > Serranidae > Centropristis > Centropristis striata. Next base: position 30,970,644 of record NC_081536.1, read on the forward strand.
CTGCAACAAATTCATTTCTTACTCTCCCATCTACATTTTCTCTCTTTAAGTGCATTTTTTAAAAGCATTATCTCTCAGTGTCTTGAACCGATGGCACACCTGAGTGAGACGATGCCCACCTCGACGCTCAGCCTGCGTTTTAAACCCTCCGTCTGTGGTTATCTCGCGGCCCGCTGCCATATACACCTCGCACGCACGCCGGACGCCCAGAAATGATGGCATGTAATTGAGCTGCTGTAATTTGTAGTGATTGACCCAGAGGGCTGGCTATTAGCAATTGTCAGCTGTAATGATAGATCCCTTTAGCATTACAGAGCCGTCCCGAGTGTCCGCACCCGCTTAACTTGTTATTTATAGATCGTGTCAGGCCTGTAATAAACATAAAGCATAAAACTGCAGCTAATGTGCTGCTAATGAAATCTGGACATGAGCAACTTTATGAATTGAAATAATTCACGGGACTGTTTCAGTGACGCTGGGCGCCTCCAACTCAGGAAAGGTTAGCAATGTGTGTGTGTGTGTGTCGGTGTGTGTGTGTGTCTGTTTCTGTGTGTGTGTCAGTGTGTGCATGTGTGTGTGTGTGTGTTTCTGTGTCTGTGTGTGTGTGTGTGTGTGAGTGAGTGAGTGAGTGTATGTGTGTGTGTCTGTACGTGTGCGCGTTTGTGTGTCTGTGTGTCCGGTTCTGTGTGTGTGTGTATGTGTGTGAGTGTGAGAGTGTGTTTGTGTGTATGTGCATGAATGTGCAAGTGAGTATGTGTGTGTGTCTGATTGTCACTTCTCTGTGTGTCTATTTCTGTGTCAGTGTGTGTGTGTGTGTGTGTGTGTGTGTGTGTGTGTGTGTGAGTGTGTGCATGTGTGTGTCTGTGAGTGTGTGTGTCTGTTTCTGTGTGTGTGTGTGTGTGTGTGTGTGTGTGAGTGTGTGCATGTGTGTGTCTGTGAGTGTGTGTGTCTGTTTCTGTGTGTGTGTGTGTGTGTGTGTGTGTGTGTGTGTGTGAGTGTGTGCATGTGTGTGTCTGTTTCTGTGTGTGTGTGTCTGTTTTTGTTTTTTGTGTGTGTGTGAGTGTGCGAGTATGTGTGTTTGTGTGTGTGTGTGTGTGTGTGTGTGTGTGTGCAAGCATGCATGTGTGATTGTGTCTGTTTCTGTGTGTAAGTGTGAGTGTGAGTGTGTGAGGTAGTGTGTGTTTAACAATAAATAATTATAAATAAAATTGACTTGACTTGTGTTTGTGTGAGTGTGTTAGTGTGTGTGTGTGTGTGTGTGTGTGTGTGTGAGCTGCCTCCCTCATCTCCAGCTGTAAATGTATATCTGCAGTCAAAGCAGATGGAGTGTGCTGTGTTGAACTGTTACTCTGCCTTTGGTTAAGTGGTTGAAAAAACTATATTCAGTCTTTTTTTTCTCCTCCCAACCAAAAGTATGACCTCCATACACTTCACTTGTGTGAGGAGTGCATTACAAGGGAGCCATGTTGGATCCTTGAAACCTCCCTTTCAGATCGCCATGGCTTTTTTTTTTTTGCTCTGAAGAGCTTTCAGTGTGATAAAGCTGAGAACCTGATGGCTGCATGTGTAGGGGTGGGAGGTATGTTTTTCACAAAAAATATATTAGAAATAAAGCATTCACTGCTCACCTTCGAAAACATAAACTATGCAGAAAACATCATTATATTCTTTTAATTACTATTTTGAACAGCTTGAATAACCTTAAGTCAAATGTAGAATGGTGCTTTTTTTGTTTTGGAGTCTGTGAAGAGGTTTGGTTATTGCTGTTTGTATTACAGTGTGTTCAGTAGCATTAAATCCATTTTAAGTACAGAAAGCACAAAATAGCAGCTTTCTGCCACCAACTCTTTATATGATGTTCCATTTTAATTTCAATTTTAACACTAAACTAAACACTAAAATATGCAAATGTTATTGTTTTTTATTTTTTATTTAAGTGTACTTTTGCATGAGAGATATGTGATATGAGAGCGAGATATGAGTATTAGTGCATGGGTCTCAAACTCGCGGCCCGCGGGCCAATTGCGGCCCTCGTGACAATATTTTGTGGCCCCCACCTTGATATGAAAGTTTAATGTGAGTTTTATATGAATGGCACCTTACCGTGTTGTGTGTGGAGGACCCTTTAATTACTGTCTTTGGTAATTTTGTGTCTTTTAAAAAAATAATTTTGTGTCTTTTTTAATAATTCTGTGTCTTTATTTAATAATTCTGTGTCTTTTTTGGTAATTTTGTGTCTTTTTTTGGTAATTTTGTGTCTTTTTTTTGGTTATTTTGTTTCTTTTTTAAGTAATTTAGTTTTTTTTCTGTCATTTTGTGGCTGGAATGCTTTTCTCATAGGACTTACATCATTATAAATACATACAATAACACAACCATGACTTTATCTAAATCAAAACAGAATGTGACAATTTACTCAACATTTTTAAACATTTATTTGAACATATTCACAACAACTGAAAACTTTACAAAGTCAAAATACTTTATAGTTAAACTGACACACTTTATTGTGATTCATTGTTATTTATGACACACTTCATTTTTTAGGAAAAGCAATAATGTTCCTGGGTCAATTTGACATGTTTTATGATACAAAAGTGTCAGAAACCAAAAAACTCCCAATAAACAGTGTTAAAATGTCATTATCAACTATCATAACTAATCATTATAATCAAAATGTAGTGTAAAGGTGTTCTTTACCTCTCACTGATCATGGTTCAATGAGCATAATTCACACGTTTTTCTTAAAAAATGCATGTTAACATTTTTTTTTAAATGTAGAAAGACCTAAATATAAAATACAATGGTAATACATGATATTGACATTTTTATTGTTATTAAAAATGCTTTTAATTGTTTTTTTATTTTATTTTTAAACTTTAAAATGGGTCAATTTGAGCCACAACATAACAGGAGGGATAACTATATTTATATAAATATACATTCTGAATTTGATGCATTGTGTTTTTATTCACGTTTTACAGAGCATACTAACATTTTTGGAATCAGGGTTGTGTCTACAAAGTGGGTAAATATAGTTGAAAAATAAAAATTGAAAACTTGTTTTACAGTTCTCTAAAGGTGATGCTTTATATCAATATTTGAAGTTCAGAATGATAATATTCCAGATATTAATATACTGCTCATATACTGCTTTATATCAACATGGGGAAAATCTTTGACTTTACTCTTATTTAACTATTTATTTTTATCTTTTTAAAGGGTAAAGAGGATGCTGATGTCACACTATATACTATACACTATAATATACACAAAACTATATATACTATAAGCAATAGTTTTATCATTTTAAATAATGATTTCTACCTATTATGCCAAGACGAAGAAGAGAAGAGGAAATGTTTCTCAAAATACTCCTGATAACAACACAGTTATGTCACTTAGGTCACACTCGTCAGAAGTTTATTAAGATAAAATTTATTCACTGCAATCCCTCTGCATAATTTTCATTTGCAGCACTTTCTAATAATTAGGAAGTTGAGAGAAAATCACAGAATGTCCCCTGAGCAGTCGAGCTCTCTGAGTTTTCCTGCAGGTGTGTGTGTGTGTGTGTGTGTGTGTTCTTGTACTTCCTACATAGTGAGGAACGGGACACGTTTTTAACCGTGAGGACATTTTTACAAAGTGAGGATATTTCGTCCGGTCCTCACTTCTTTAAAGGCTTTTTTAAAATGTAATACTTTGTTTAAGGGTTAAAGGTTACAAAAAAATGATGATTAACTGAAACTGTATTGTGTGGTTACAAAACTAACTAAAATTATAGTGAAGATGTCCTTCGTTTTCGTCTTTGTCAACTTTTTTCATACATAATGAAGATGGATAAGACAAAGGAAATAAAGGCAAAATTTACTGTGACCTCTTTTAATCTCCCACCCAACAAATACCCCATTACAAAAAACTACAACTAATAAAAACTAAACTAAAACTAAAGCATTTAAAAAAAAAAATATGAAACTAAAACTTGCAAACTCACTCTAAAAACTCATTAAAACTAACTGAATTTGAAAACAAAAATTAAAAATCCAAAACTACTATAACCTTAGCAGGGAATCTATCTGGTGGTGGTGGTGGTGGTGTGTGTGTGTGTGTGTGTGTGTGTTTGTGTGTGTGTGTGTTGTTCAGATCAGTGTATTTTTCAGCGTGTGCCGTTAAAGCTGCTTGTTAGAGCTGCTGTCCACGCTGTCTTGTATTTACTCTGTGTGTCTGTGTTTGTGCACACATGCATAGAATTGTGTGTCCGTGTGTGTGTGTGTGTGTGTGAACGTGTGTGTGTAAATCTCCTGCTGCCTTTCCCCCCCATCTTATTGCTTTCTTGAAATCCTGTTGATTCGCCCAGTCCCCGAGGCTAGAGACCCATACACAGCAGATGTTCCACTGAAAAGGCCATGAATGTTTAATCATTTGTGTTATTGATGCCGCCTTTTTGTTTGTTAGCAAGTGTGAGCGACTGTTAGGGTCTTATATGTCTATTTTTGCATGTTATGCATTCATCTATGTGTGTATGTGTGTGTGTGTGAGTGTGTGTGTGTGTGTGTGTGGCAAAGAGAGATATTCTCACAAACACAAACAGCTAAAAAAAAGGCTCTTTTTACCTCACATACCCTGCAATGAATGAATAATGAAGTCTATTAAAAATGTTATTCAGGATCATTATTGAGTGTGCTGTGTCAAACATCACATGAATGCACTCACACACAAAACAGGACAATCTTTTTTTTTTTTTTTCCTCAAACAGACCAAATGACCAAAAAAGAAACAAAATGACAGACAAAAAGTAAGTTACTTAAAAAATAAACAAAATGAACAAAAAAAGACACAGAATTACCAAAAAAGACACAAAATTATTAAAAAAGACACACAATTATTAAAAAAAGACACAAAATTACCCAAAAAAGACACAAAATGACTCAAAAAAGACACAACATTACGAAAAAAGACAGACAATTATTAAAAAAAGACACAAAATGACCCAAAAAAGACACAAACTTATTTTAAAAAGACACAACAATATTAAAAAAGACACAAAATTATTTTAAAAAGACACAAAATTATTAAAAAAAGACACAAAATGACCCAAAAAAGACACAAAATTACCAAAAAAGACACAAAATTATTAAAAAAGACAAAAAAATTACCCAAAAAAAGTGATTAAAGGGACCTTCCACACACAACACGGTAAAGTACCATTCATATAAAACTCACATTAAACTTTCATATCAAGGTGGGGGCCACAAAATATCATCACGAGGGCCGCAAGGGTCTTATATGTCTATTTTTGCATGTTATGCATTCATCTATATGTGTGTGTGTGTGTGTGTGTGTGGCCAAGAGAGATATCCTCACAAACACAAACAGCAAAAAAAAAAAAAAAAAAGGCTCTTTTTACCGCACATACCCTGCAATGAATGAATAATGAAGTCTATTAAAAATGTTATTCAGGATCATTACTGAGTGTGCTGTGTCAAACATCACACACAAAAAACAGGACAATCTTTTTTTTTTTTTTTTCCTCAAACAGAAAGTTAAACCCTACTTTCCTCCCGATCATGGATGAACAAACTGGGCTCTGTCTCTAAACTGTGATTTGTTGGACTTAAAGCTGCTGTTTTAGTATTTGAGCTGACAGCCAGATTTGATCATAATTAGACAGCATGCCGTGGGCTTTGATTGGCACGGTAATTGGATTGTCATTGGGGCTGAAAAGCTATTATCTTAGGATCATGCCCCATGAAATTTGTTGGAAAAACTTCTGTGGCCGTCATTAAGTCGGCCATCTTGGGGGCCTTCGCAAATGAGCTTTTTTTTCGGGGCGAAGGAAGAGAGCAAAAAGAAAGAAGGGAGGGGTGTTTAAAAAAAAAAAGAAAAAAGAAAAGGTACCTGTGCACCGCTGGGACCCTTAGATCCTTCGAATCGCAGCGAAGACAATCTGGGCTCTATTGATTAATGATATTAGCGTAGCAGGTAGCGCTAAGTCGAAAAGCGGCGTGCTGGGTTATTGCCCATCGCTCTCGCCCACTCGCCAGTAACGGAGGTGGGGTGAGGAGGGGGAGGGGGTGGGGGGGGCAGAGAGTGAAGGAATGGCATAATGAGAGAGACTTGAGCCTGGAAACAGTGCAAAAGGGAGGGGAGTGATGGGAGGAAAAAAGGGGGAAACTGCAGGGTGGCTTTTCATTTGCAATTGTTTATGTAAAGTATCAGGTGTGATGCCCATTTTAGAGGCATAAGTAGCAATATGAGGTAATGAAAATGAGAATAAGAGGTGCGAGAAGTGAAATAGGTGGCATTCCTCAAAGCCGTTCGGCAATTAAGTCAATTTACACACCTCAGAAACAACAGCAAACACATCTGACTCCCGGTGTCGCGCTTTCTGTTTGTTTCTTTGCACTTCAGGTGTCAGGAGCCAAAGTACACACACAATCACACACACACACACACTCACACACACACACACACACACACACACACACACACTCACACACACACACACACACACAAACAAACACATAGCACAAATACTGAGAATAACTCACACACACAGTATCAAACTTCACATACAATCAACTGTTAATATTGGGAATAATTCTGGATATTATTTTGTTACTCTCTCTGGTGCCGTTTTACTTTAATCGGACCGTTATTGAACTGATACTGCCAGATGTGTTTCACATTTGCAATATTTAAAATTAGTTTTGACACAAAAAGACACAAAATGACAAAAAAAGACACAAAATGACTAAAAAAAGACACAAAAAAACCCCAAAATGACTAAAAAAAGACACAAAATGACTAAAAAAAGACACAAAATAGACACAAAACCCCAAAATGTTTCTTTGTTAGGGCCCTCACTGGAATAGTGATTTTTTTTTTAGTTTAGTTTTAACTAGTTTTAGGTTTTTTTTAATGGGTTATTTGTTGGGTGGGAGATTAAACCCACCCTTAAAACAAAGTCTTAAATCCAAAAAAAGCCTTTAAAGAAGTGAGGACTTTGCAAAAATGTCCTCACTCTGTTGGTTAAAAACGTGTCCCGGTCCTCACTATGTAGGAAGTACAAGAACACACACACACACACACACACACACACACACACACACACACACACACATATCAAGCATTAGACACCACACACAAAAATGTACACTTGTGATCTGCCTTTTTAAGTAATAGTAAGTAAGTAAGTAAGGCCATGCATTTATGAAAACCAGCTAAAATTACTTATACAATCACATTTTAGGCCTTGATGTTTACAGCAGATTTCATTAATACCAGGTTAATTGTTAAATGCATACAATATTTTAGAATAATTACTACTGACATCATCCATCACAGCTTCTTTTGACACTTGGAACAGTTTGAATGTGTTTAAGTTTGATCGTAACTGCACTGAACATCCTCACACACTGCTCACAATTCTGTTTTCCTCCTGAATATTATCAAAGTGATAACCAATCATAAAACCAGTTCTAAACAGTGCTTTTTCTAGATATTCTCCATATGTGACATGAAAACAACAATGTGTGGCCATACTTCTGGTTGATGTGTCTCTTTCTCTCTGGCTCACTGAGTCAGGGAGAAGGGGCCGACTCTGAACTGAACAACTGGCACTAAGTTACACATTGTACCTTTAAATAAGAGGCTTAATACCATAAAACCAATTTCTCCTTCAGCAAAACTAACATAACTCTAAATTGCTGTTGCAGAACTTTGTTGTGAGCAATGACACGTATGTGAATTTGTGTTGTAAAACCACTGACCTTAGGTTTAGGGCAAAAAACTTCCTGGTAACACGTTATAAAAGACAGTTGGTAGAGCGTTCGTCCACCGATCGGAGGGTTGGTGGTTCCATCCCTGACCATGGCAGCCTACATGTGGAAGTATCATTGAGCAAGATACTGAACCCCAAATTGCTCCCGATGCTGTGTTCATCGGTGTGTGAATGAATTCCCAATGGTGGCAGGTGGCACCGTTCAGGGTAGCCTCTGCCACCAGTGTGAATGTGTGGGTGAACGGGAGAATGAGCGCAGTCTGTAGTGTAAAATCGCTTTGAGTGGTTGCAAAGCGACTAGAAAAACGATATATAAGTGCAGGTCCATTTACCATTTACCATAAGTGAAGTAGTTACAATGGTCACATGACTACTAAGTTTCATGAAAGACGTAAGTTACGTAAACAACATAACTTAAGTTAAAAATAATTTACGTTTGTTTTCAGATGGGATGCTAACACGACTCTTCTGGGTGACGGTTCGCCATTTGTTCGACACATCCATCACCCAAACCTCCAACTAACCAAATATCAACCCTGATATATAACGTATGTATAATGTATAACGTATGTTTGGGACTTGAACTCTTGTCTTGACTTTAGACTATAAAGGCCGAGTGTTTCTGTGTTCCACATCTTGTTTCTAACTGTACATGGACCCTTCTTCTACTCTCAGCTCAATCTGATTGACTTGAAGAATTCCACCTCCATGTTTCTGTGTGTGTCTCTCTGTGTGTGTGTGTGTGTGTGTGTGTGTGTGTGTGTGTGTGTGTGTGTGTGTGTGTGTCCATGCCTCAGGCAAACGGCTCCCAAATTGACATTCCCACCCCTCAAGGCCAATTCCTGTGCTGTAAATCCTCCGGGGGCCAAGAGGTGACAACATGGCAGCACTACACACTGTTCCCACACAGAAAAATGATGACATTAATATACTTGAATAAAACAATGTGTCATGCATTAGGGAGCATTATGTTATGCTGTTTCTTACATAAAACTCAGGGGGAGTGACTGAGTGTGTGACTGTGACTGTGTGTGTGTGTGTGTGCCTTGCAAACCTCTGGTTTATGATATAGGCCAGGGCTCTCAAACTCAGATTACCTGGAGGCAGTATCAAAATGACCAAAAAAAGATACAAAATGACCCAAAAAAGACACAGAATGACGGAAAAAAAACACAGAATTACCAGAAAAGACACCAATGACACAAAAAAAAGACACAAAATTACAAAAAAAAAACACAAAAAGACACAAAAAAGACACAAAATGACCCAAAAAAGACACAAAATTACTAAAAAAAGACACAAAAAGACCAAAAAAAGACACAAAATGACAGAAAAAATACACAAAATGATTTAAAAAAGACACAAAATGATAGAAAAAAACCGAAATTACTTAAAAAAGAAACAAACTGACCTAAAAAAGACAGAAATTCCAAAAAAGACACACAATTATTAAAAAAAGACACAAAATTATTTTAGAAAGACAAAAAATGACCCAAAAAAAGACACAAAAATCATTAAAAAAGACACAATATTATTTTTAAAAAAGACACAAAATTTCTAAAGAAGACACAAAATTATTAAAAAAAAAAGACACAAAATGATCCAAAAAAGTAATTAAAGGGACCTTCCACACACAACACGGTAAAGTGCCATTCATATAAAACTCACATTAAACTTTCATATCAAGGTGGGGGCCACAAAATATCGTCACGAGGGCCACAATTGGCCCACGGGCCGCGAGTTTGAGACCCATGATCTAGGCTTTCTGTACATAACAATATATATGTTTTGCATATATGGATGGAAGATAATGGCTGCAGCCTTACATCATATCTCAAAGGTGTAATGCAGCAGGGGAAGGTTTTGTCTCTCTCTCTCTCTCTCTCTCTCTCTCTCTCTCTCTCTCTCTCTCTCTCTCTCTCTCTCTCTCTCTCTCTCTCATTGTGTCTGTGGGTGAAAGTTTCCATGCAGGCACTGTTGATCATGGCCTATCAAGTGTCATCTGATTTGCATTCAGTGGACGCATCATTATTCACAACATTTGATGTCCACGAAAACACATTAGACCTCTCTGTTCCAGTGCCGAGTGGCGTTGGCCGCGGCCGCCCAGACATCATTTGTGAGCCCAAATAGTCCAAATGTAAATTGATATGTAAGAAAATGCCCCATTAACTTTTTCATTAATGGTTATAATGCATTCTGAGTGTCCTCCGCGGGGCGCTGCGCTTCCCTGAGCACGGCCACGCACACATGTAGCACACACACAAACAACGCACACACACACCAACACGGTCAAACATATCCATGCAAATACACACACACACACACACACACACAGGCATACTGATAAATCATAGCACAAATACTGAGAATAACTCACACACACAGTAGCAAACTTCACATACAATCAACTGTAAATATTGAGAATAATTCTGAATATTATTTTGCTACTCTCTCTGGTGCCGTTTTACTTTAATTGGACCGTTTTTTTAACTTTCAAAACAATATTATTAAGGAATTTTAAATGTTGCAAATGTGAAACACATCTGGCAGTATCAGTTCAATAAGATTCAAAATCACATTTTATGTGGGACTAAAGGACTAAATAAGACACAAAATGACTAAAAAAAAGACACAAAAAGACACAAAATGACTAAATAAAGACACAAAATGACTAAAAAAGACACAAAATGACCAAAAAAAGACACAAAATGAGAAGACAAATGTCCAAAAAAAACAAACAAACACAGAAGAAGACACAAAATGACTAAAAAAAGACACAAAATGACAAAAAAATGACATAAAATTACCAAAAAAATGACACAAAATAACTAAAAAAAAAAACACACAAGACACAAATAAAATAGAGTCCCACTAGAAAAAAAAACAGAGTTGGATGACAGGATCACACACAATCACAAGATCACATTTATGTTGGTTTTTACCGCACACACAATTAACACAGACACACACAAACAACACAGACACACACAAAAACACGGTCAAACATATGCATGCAAACACACAGGCATACTGATAAATCATAGCACAAATACTGAGAATAACTCACACACACAAACTTCGTAAGTAGCAAACTTCACATACAGTCAACTGTAAATATTGAGAATAATTCTGAATATTATTTTGTTACTCTCTCTGGTGCTGTTTTACTTTAACTGGACCGTTATTGAACTGATACTGCCAAATGTGTTTCACATTTGCAACATTTAAAATTCTTTATTGAGCATGATAGTGTTTTGAAAGTTACAAAAAGATTCAAAATCACATTTTATGTTGGACTAAAGGGACTAAATAAGACACAAAATGACAAAAAAAAGACACAAAATTACTAAAAAAGACACAAAATTATTTAAAAAAGACACAAAGGAAAACACAATTTCAATTCTCTGTATGTCCTACAGCATTGATAAATAAAGTTGACTTGACTTAGTAGTTTTTCAGTTTTTCAATTTTCAGGTCAAGATTTAACGTAAAAAAACTTGATCAATTTAAAATTACGCATGTTTGTATGATAATATATTTAGAATATATAAAACAGTCTGAGTGAGTCCATTCTGCATAACGAGTACTTTTACTTTTGATACTTTAGGTACATTTTGATGCTGATACATTTGTACTTTTACTTCAGTATGTTTTGAATGCAGGACTTTTACTTGTAGTGGAGTAATTTAACTGTGTGGTATTAGTACTTTTACTGCAGTAAAGGACCTGAATACTTCTTCCACCACTGCTAATAACTGATTACTGAATCTGACTTTCATGGCCGATCATTTCTGTTTAAAAAAGAAGTGCATCACCTGTAGTTTATGAACACCTGAGGGTCAGTTTGATTAAATATTCCACATCTCTGACCTCACCAAATCTAACTGACGTCATATTATTACACAGCAACAACACAGAACACCTATGACTCTTCAAATTAATTTATTATTTATTCTAATTTATTGTTCCTTTAAAAAACTTAACAATCACACTGGCTTTCATGGAACATTTTCCAGAATTCAAACTTAATGCTTTCACAGAATCTGTCAAATCAGAAATGTCAATGTATTAAATACTCAATACAGATATAGAGGCTTTATAGGCTTTTTTTTCTCTTATTCTTCTTTTAAGCCAAAGCCTGCTTAGGCTGCAGATAAATGAAAAGCACTGACATGATATGTCAAATCAGACATGCAAATGTATTAAATATAAGTTATTGAAGCAAAAAGTAAAACAAGGCTCATAACCCAAACAGCTGCTCCGAAAGCCAGATAGGAAACAGTGTTTTTATATTTGTATTGATCAGAGTTTCTATGAAAGTGTGAGGCAGCCGGATCACACAGGGGCAATAATCTCATTTTTTTTTTGTTATGCACTATGTTACTGTCATCTTTGCAAATGTTTAATTTATCTGCACATTATTTAATGTCCAGCAATGTTTAATTGCCCGTTAAAGTCCAATTTCTCTGCAACTGTCTAATACTTTAGCAAAGGTTTCAGTTTAGATAACACAAAATGACCAAAAAATACGCAAAATGACAAAAAAAGACACAAAATGACCAAAAAAGACATAGAAAGACCCAAAAAATACACAAAATGACCAAATCGCAATGCAACATGGGACTTTTCTAGAACTTTGAAATCATCACCAAAAAAAGGACACAAAATGACCAAAAAAAGACACAAAATGACTAAAAAAAGATACAAAATGACAAAAAAGACACAAAATGACAAAAAAAGACGCAAAATGACAAAAAAAGACACAAACAGACTAAAAAAAGGCACAAAATGACATAAAAAAGACGCAAAATGGCAAAAAAAGACACAAAAAGACTAAAAAAATGAGAATACATGTGGGAGTGTTGCAATGCATCATGGGACTTTTCCAGAACTGAAATCATGGTGGAAGACGACTATAGCGGAGGGAGCTCAGATATAACAGCTATAAGCGCTCAAATACTTTTTGAATTTCATTTCTATCTGCTACAGAGGCTGAAAAATCTATTATTTAGTAGGAAGAGTTAACACTTCTGTTGAATTTACAGAAAAACTTCAGGTTTTAGGGGCTTATTTTGAAAACCGCCCAGAGGTTTTACAGGCATTTTTTAAAAGAGTATAAATAGTACAATTTAAACATTGTCACAATGTCGCAATGAAAATGGAACCACAATTAACAAAAGATTGTGTTTGAAAAGAAAATTATTACAACTTTATGGGCAACAGTGTATATATGTTGACAGTGTGTGCACACAAATACAGCAACACTCCACCAGTTGTCATTCCAGGAGTTAATATGTCTATTGTTTGGCCAGCAGCATGTCAAGCACTTATCCTGAGTGTTTGCAGGCTGCTGAAGGGAAAAAAATTAAAGGTGAGTGTGTGCAAAACATTCACACACACACACACACACACACATTCTTGTACTTCTATCATTGTGAGGACCGTGATTGGAACAGTGAATTTCCTTGCAAGGTTATAAAAGTTTTGGATTTTTCATTAGTTTTAGTTTTAATTTAATTTTTGTTTTCAAATTCAGTTCGTTTTAATGAGTTTTTAGAGTGAGTTTGCTAGTTTTAGTTTAGTTTTTTTTTTTAAATGCTTTAGTAAAATTTAGTAAATTTTGCCTTCATTTCCTTTGTCTTATCCATCTTCATTATGTATGAAAAAAGTTGACAAAGACGAAAACGAAGGACATTTTCACTATAATTTCAGTTAGTTTTGTAACCTCACAATACAGTTTCAGTTAGTTATCGTTATCATGTCACCTTTAACCTTTAAAACAAAGTGTGAAATCTAAAAAAAGCCTTTTAAAAAAGAAGTGAGGACTTGAAATGTCCTCACTTTGCAAAAATGTCCTCACTCTGTTGGTTAAAAACGTGTTCCGGTCCTCACTATGTAGGAAGCACAAGAACACACACACAGGTCGCTAGGCTGCAAAACCATGGCAACATTTACGGGATCAAGCCTGAGTGGCAACTGTGAGAGTTGCGTTCTCTCTGTTTGTGTGTTTATGAACACGTTGGAGCATGGAGACTGCAGATAACTTAGCACAATAACTAAGTTGGCCATGGAGCAGAGAAAAACAATAGTAGAGATAATAGAGGAGAGCCTGCTGCACACTCACATCCATGGATGCTTCATGCGTTAGACAGAGTTATTATCCACTCGGTTATGGTATGCATCAAAACAAAAACATTTAACAAGTTTTTCTTTTCTTTTCTCCTGCTTTGTTCTCAGTCAACGACTGCAATGTTTCTATACGGTGCTGTATTAAGGATAATATATATAAGAAAACGTTCAAATTAATGACAAAATTATTTAAGAAAAAAAGTTTGGAATTCTATTGATATTCATCTTTATGATATATACATATCTTTCTTTTTCTTGGGAATTTACATTGTCTGTTGGCCAATTTTAGAGTGTATTTTCATTGATATTGACATCTAGGATTCTCTGTGTTAATTTTTAAAATAATGTTTATTTTACATTAGGGCTGGGCGATATGGACCTAAAGTCATATCCTGATATATTTTGGCTGAAAAGCAATATAGGATATATATATATATATATATCCTGATATGTTTTATTGCAAAGTGAGAGAAAATGTTCAGTCAAAATCAAAGAATTAAAAAAAACAAAAACGTTTATTTAAGTGAACATAAATAGTGTATAACAACAGGAGTAGCTTTATTTTTTATTTTTTAAATCAAAGCTCCATAAAGTGCACATTTAAATAAAATAAATCTTAAATAAAAATAGCCTATGTAATAAAGTAGGCCTATCTTTTTTTTCCAGAATTAAATTTATTTATATGAGAAAAGAATAAAGAATAACCCTAGTAAGGGCAGCATTTATATATATATATATATATAAATATATATTTTTTAAACTATATTAATATATGCGATATGGTCTAATTCCATATCACATTTAAAAATATATCAATATATCTTTTATTTCGATATATCGCCCAGCTATAAATTCTAGTGATATTAAATTTATTTTCTTTTTCTTGGGAATAATTTCACATCATCAATGAAAATACACTTAAATTGGCCCTGCTTCACCTGCTGCCCCCACGACCCAGCCCTGGATAAGCGGAAGAAAATGGATGGTGGATGGATGGAAATTGACCATCAAACCAGGGTGTCTGTGTTAATTTCTTAAAATAATGCATATTCATTCATAATTCATAATGCATGCAAATCCATGCAGATTGTTTAAAGTTCTCCTTTGATGCTGGTCGAGGCTTGTTTTAAAGGTGAAGGCTGGCATTAATGCAGAATATCTGAGTCCATAAACTGGTGCTGCTGTCTGTGATGTTTGTATTGCTGCTTATTCCCTGCAGCTCACTTCGTGGTGGGTTCATGCACCGAAGAGGCCGTTGATCACAAAAAGTTTGGGGAGAAGTACAGAAAAGACACTGATATCCTCTTGATGTAGCCTCGGAAAAATATAAAAAGCATAATTATTCCGAGAAACATGAAGCAACATTAATCAGCGGTGACTGTCGGGCAGCGTCGGTGAACCTCAGCAGGTGTGGCAGCCATCATCGGAACAGCTGGATCCAGTTGTGATCATCCCTCCCTTTTCTCCTGTGACATCTACTTAGAATAGATGAATGAAAAATGAGAAAGCTTCAATATTTTTTTCCTTTCTCTGCACTTGTTCACCCGCTCCCCTTTTTTTTAACTCCTCTTCCTATTAAATTTACTGTTGAGGGAGTGAAGACATTAAGAGTGAAAAAATGCAACAGATAATGTGGACATTTCATGCGTAAGCTGCGTTATGAGCGATGTATTAATGGGGGGAAATTATTGTGCATTCAATTATGGCACAATGTCTTCCAGAGATGTTTGTGTGATTTGGCTGTGGCCTGCCGCGGCGGGGGTCCCCCCTGACTGATGAGCACCCTAATCTGCTAATCTCACCAACCGGGGTGGATGGGGAAGTGGGTGGGGGGGGCGGCGGTGGTTTATATGATGAGCGAAACGCCTCGACTCGCCGCCCGCTAACGGTGGCCAATAAAATTAAAGAGCCGGTGCGTGCCCGGGCACAGAGGAAGACGAGAGAGAGGAAATCAGAGATAGATAAACAAATAGAATCATAAAAAGGCAGGGCGCTGGTGAAGTGGTAATTCTGTGGGAGTTCATTAGGGGAGAGATGGAGGAATGAGGAGTGGAGGGCTAAACTGTGGATGACATTACCTCTAATGTGGCTCCCCTGCAGAGTTTGTGATAGGGTGGCCGTTCCCGGCGAAAATAGGGTTTTTAGCATGACGCCACGCTCACAGAGACAAACTCCCACTAAATAGGATTTTTTTTTTTTCTTGAGCATTGTACTATTTTAGTGCAGAAAACATCTCCAAATGGGCTCCTCAAATGTGTTCAGGCATACCGCCAAGTTGAGACAACATGGACAAATGAGTTTTGTGGTGAGGCAAATTTGCGAGGCGCTACGATGTTTGGAGCAGTAAACCTAAAGCAACCTCTTTCTCTCAAATAGAGCCAACCACCCGTCAGTTACATTCCATCAATTATAGTGTCTAATATGAAACAGAAATAGTTTTATTCTCATGGACGGAGGGGAAATTGCCCAACATTCAATGACCAATTAACCTGTCAACACTCTGTGATGATGCTGAAACGCTCTGTTTTTACTTCTTGTTTTTCAAAGGCAGTGAACATAATTCAATCTCTTAAACAGTCAGTTTAATCCCGTTTACAAGAATATCATGTTTTTATGTCTCGTGGTGTCTATCCATGCAAATATATTTGGTTTTGTTGATATTTGAGATTTCTGCCTCCACCCCAGTACAAAGATGGGGAATAAAATTGTATTTGTGGTGCTGATTTTATCCAAACTGGCTGAACTTGCGTATTTTGTTATGGCAAGTTATGGAAAATTAAGTACTAAATAGTAGTAATTAATAGTAACTAATTAGGTAACAGTACTGATGGAGTCATAGTGCAAAATCCAACTTGTATTGCTGCATTAAAATGGATGTTTGTTTAAACATTTGGTAGTTTTGAGAAGGGCGGAAGTTGTTCAAGAGGTTTATGCAGAAAAAAGTAGAAAAAAAACGTAATCTGTAAAGTTTTTATCGCGTTTCTTTTAGAAGTGGACATTTTCAGCCTTAAGGGCCTGAAAGTAAATTAAAGTGGGCCCAGAGCAGACCTGGGCATTAGGCGGCCCGCGGGCCACATCCGGCCCGTTTGCTGTCCTCACCCGGCCCGCGTGAGGTTACCCAAAAATTAGAAATCATCACAACCGCAGTGCTTTTATTTTGAAGGCGATTTACATGTTACCCGAGTTACCGAGGTACCTTGTCAAAAACACCTATTGCATTTTGCATAAAGTTAATAAATTAACAATTAACAAGTTAATAAATTCCTTGGTCACCTTGTGAATCCACTGTAAGAGCTAACAAACATTAGCATTAGCGCTTGAGCAAACAAGCACTTTTACCATAGTTAAGACAACAAATATAGCCACTAATATATATGACAGAATAAAATAAACTCTAACAAACCTTGTGTCCTGTCAGTCAGCCACTATAGAAGCCTTTTGATACTTTATATCAACTTTATATGAATTACGACGCACTCGCTATTATTTACCGTTCGTTTTTCATTTAACTGTTCCACCTGGTATTTCCTGTCACTACCTTTCAAAATTAAAGCACCCGTTGCACACTGGACGGCACCTTTTCAAAATAAAAGTCACAACAATGTAAAACCAGTAGAAAATATTATACAAACATGAAAAACAAGCTATATAACACAAAAACACCAATAGGAACCTTGCTAAATGTCATTTACCGTTGTGTTTAAAATAAATGGAAAAGTGATATAGTGATTGGAGTATTTTCTACTTTTTACTGCTATATTTGATTTACTCCACATTAACAGTCTTATCATAACATGTATTCTTATCAGTAGCAGCTCAAAACCAGATAATTTACTGTATTTTATAAAGTGATTAAATCAATATTGAGCAGAATTTAGTTCAGAGTTTTGGTCCGGCCCCCGTAACCTTCGTGGTGTTGGTCATGTGGGCGCTTGGGAAAATTAATTGCCCTGGCCCAGAGAAAAAATAAAAAATCTGTAACATGAAATCATATGTACTTTTCCTGACTTTCCGAGGAAGGAAAAAAAAAATCGCAGTTTCTTTGAACTGCTCATAACTCACATCTACATTGCTTCATTTTAAAGAGTTACAAGCCAAAATAAATTGGAAACCACTGGCCTAGAAAATGAGTCTACAAATAAAGGAGCTGCAACTTAAAAGGATACATAATATTTACAGCATTCATCCTCTTGTTTCCTCTCCTCTCCTCTCGTTTCCTCTCCTCTCCTCGTTCCCTCTCCTCATTTCCTCTCCTCTCCTCTCCTCGTTCCCTCTCCTCATTTCCTCTCCTCTTGTTTCCTCTCCTCTTGTTTCCTCTCCTCATTTCCTCTCCTCTCCTCTCCTCATTTCCTCTCCTTTCCTCGTTTCCTCTCCTCTCGTTTCCTCTCCTCATTTCCTCTCCTCTCCTCCTTTCCTCTCCTCTCCTCGCTCCCTCTCCTCGTTTCCTCTCTTCATTTCCTCTCCTCTCATCTCCTTGTTTCCTCTCCTCTCCTCGTATCCTCTCCTCTCCCCGTTCCCTCTCCTTGTTTCCTCTCCTCTCTTGTTTCCTCTCCTCTCCTTGTTCCCTCTCCTCTTGTTTCCTCTCCTCTCCTTTTGTTTCCTCTCCTCTCCTCGTTCCCTTTCCTCTTGTTTCCTCTCCTCTCATTTCCTCTCCTTGTTTCCTCCTCATTTCCTCTTGTTTCCTCTCCTCTCCTCTCGTTTCCTCTCCTCATTTCCTCTCCTCTCCTCGTTTCCTCTCCTCTCATTCCCCTCCTCTTGTTTCCTCTCCTCTCCTCTCCTCTCCTCTCCTCTTGTTTCCTCTCCTCTCCTCGTTCCCTCTCCTCTTGTTTCCTCTCCTCTCATTTCCTCTCCTCGTTTCCTCTCGTTTCCTCTCCTCATTTTTTCTCCTCTCCTCGTTTCCTCTCCTCTCCTCTCCTCTTGTTTCCTCTCCTCTCCTCGTTTCCTCTCCTCTCATTTCCTCTCCTCGTTTCCTCTTGTTTCCTCTCCTCTCCTTGTTTCCTCTCCTCTCCTCTCCTCTCCTCATACATAATATTTACAGCATTGTGTGTTAAAAAAAGAAAAGCAGTCAGTGTAGTCAGTCCCAGATCTTTGCGTGCTGTTTCCTAGTTTATAAATAGTACCAAAGGGATTACAAGTGAAAGAAGTGTTGCTAACCGCGCTGGTTTTATCTGTCTCCATTGTCTGCCGTCTACCTCTGGACGTCTTTGTGAGACGTCACTTTGTCTGTAAAGAAATTTGTGTTGCTCTTAGCGTTCTGGCGGATTTGTCGTCTGCTGGAGCATATTTAGCAGATGAAACGTGTTGTTGTGACAAGCATGATAGAACACATATGTTGCCGAGGGCGATCCTCCTCCCTGCCTCCCCAGTTGTGGCGACACGAGCAACTGATTGTGTTTTTTTGCTCTTCAGAGTGTGTGTGACGACCAATGTTGCCGTTGTTGTTGTTGTTTTCTCGTGTGAGCTCCTGGTATCTCATGGCGCTTTAATGTTGCCCGGAGCTCAGAGTGTGAAAAATAAAGAGTTGCTTATTCTTTTCTTTCTCTCCGTTACAGTGTTTTTTTTTTCAACCTGACACCTTTAGAGTTCTTCTCCTTCCTACTTGTTTCTTCCCAGTCTCGTCTCCTCTCCTTGATTCCTCTCCTTGATTCCTCTCGTTTCCTCTCCTTGTTTCTTCCCAGTCTCCTCTCCTCTCCTCCTCCGTGTTTCCTCTCCTCTCCTCTCCTGTCCTCTCCTCTCCTCTCCTTGTTTCCTTTCCTCTCCTTGTTTCCTCTCCTGTCTTCTCCTCTCCTTGATTCCTCTCCTTTCCTTGTTTTTTCTCCTTTCCTCTCCTTGTTTCCTCTCCTTGTCTCCTCTCCTTGTTTCCTCTCATTTCCTCTCCTCGTTACCTCTCCTCTCCTCTCGTCTCCTTTCCTCTCAATGTCTCCTCCCCTTGTCTCCTCTCCTTGTTTCCTCTCATTTCCTCTCCTCGTTACCTCTCCTCTCCTCTCGTCTCCTTTCCTCTCAATGTCTCCTCCCCTTGTTTCCTCTCCTCTCTTCATTTCCTCTCCTTGTCTCCTCTCCTCATTTCCTCTCCTTGTCTCCTGTCCTCTTTTTTTCCTCTCCTCACCTCGTTTCTTCTCCTCTCCTCTTGTTTCCTCTCCTTGTCTCCTCTCCTTGTTTCCTCTCCTCTCCTTTCCTCTCCTCTCCTCTTGTTTCCTCTCCTCTCTCCTCCTTTCCTCTCCTTTCCTCATTTCCTCTCCTTGTCTCCTCTCCTCTCCTCGTTCCCTCTCCTCGTTTCCTCTACTCGTTTCCTCTCCTGTCCTCGTTTCCTCTCCTCTCCTCATTCCCTCTCCTCGTTTCCTCTCCCCTCCTTGTTTCCTCTCCTCTCCTGTTTCCTTTCCTCTCTTTTTTCCTTTTTAACATTCCTCTCCTCTTCTCTCCTTCCCAGTTTCTTGTCCCCATCTCCTTTCCCTTTCTTTCACTCTTCCCTATACCCTCTTTCCTTTGATTTCCTCTCCTATTTCTCCTTCCCTTCTTCCCTCCTCTCCTCCTCTCCTCTCCTCTCTCCTCCCTGTTATCCACCACTTTAGAGTAGATGTAATTGCTCAGACAGAGCAGCGTTCGGAGCACTGTGGATGTAAATGCTGCTCCGTGGCGGTGGCTGACTTAATGAACAGCAGGGCTCGCAGCCCTCTGGCAGCACTTAAACTTTAAAACATCTATTATTGAGGCGTGAGAAAAAAACAGAGTGGCCAGCACTGACCCCTCTCTCATCCCTCTCTTTTTATATCTCTAGTCACGGGGGTGGAAGGGTTGATGTTGTTGAAAGATAAAGGTGCTGCATGTAGCAGTTTTCAACTTCACTGCATAATCGTCAAATTAATTTGTGATAACTTGGTTTAAAGTGCAACACATAGTACTTTTTGCCTCCGCCTGCGTCTGTTTGTCTTAAACGTTGTCTTCCCTTCTGCTTCATGTTAAAAAATAACCAGGGCCGGATTAATGTACGTGGAGGCTGCAGGGCAACATTGATCTGTGGACCCCCTTCATTCCTCAACATATTCACAATTAATGGAATGGCCATTGATAAACAGAGAACCTCAGGTTTTTGGGGCAGAGGGGTTGAGAAGGTCACACTATAAGTGGACGTCATTAGTAGCCAACTCATGGGACTCATAAACCAGGTCTTTGGAGTGTTTCAGGAGGAGGAATTATACGGTGGATGTGTATTTCCCAGTCTAAGTTTCTCCAAGAGTTGCTGGTCTTGGCAGAGTTAAAGTTGACCTGACTGACTGAGTGACTATTTCTCTTTTGATTTCCTGAATTGTGTTGTTTTGTGGGGATACGAGGTTGTAACAGGTTGTGTATGGACCCAATTGCAGCACACAGGATACCAGGAACACTTGGTTATTGCTTTTAATGTAAACCTTGGCAGGTACAGACCAATGCAAGCAATATACACCCTGAACAGCTTGAATGTAACAACAAAGTCTCTTAACAAAGTCGAAGCTGGTTCGACTGACAGGGAAACTCCAGGTCAGGGACAGAAGGCTGGTGAGTTTTCCACAAGACGGGTAGATCAGAGGCAGGCAGGGTCGGCAACAGGAAATCAGTCCAAGGAAAATCGCTGGAAAGTCTGTCATTGAAGAACAGAGAACCATCTGAGGCCCCGTTTACACGAGGACGCTTGCGTGTAAAAACAACAAAATATTTTATCGGAAGTGCCTTTCGTTTAGACGGTGACGGCGTTTTGGGGGCTTAAAAACGCAAAAATCTGAAACCACCTTCCAAAGTGGAAAAGTTAAATACGCTCCGCCGTAGCGTGTCCGTCTACACTGACAAGACGCAAAACTCTGCTCAGATCTGCTCACGTCACGTATGTGTTTACGTCACATACATGCTCCAGTACAGGAAAATAAACAAACGTTGGATTATTTCCATGCGTCAGACCTTCAAGCTGCTCTGGCAGCTCTAATAAACTTACAGCAGTCTTTCCACCAAATGTACAGGATATGTACAGATAGTATTAGTGAACAGAGAAGGATCTGGAATTACCTCTATCACATTTTGGGATGCACCTGGGAGATCTAGTGGATGGTGGATAACTTTGTGGAAGGAGTAGCTGATGAAAATGTGTGGCGTGAAAACTTCCACATGCCCAAAGATGCTCTTATCGCTTTAAGTGATGCCGCCTGGTTGCATACAATCGAATTTCACACTCTTTTGCGTCACCGTATGCAGCAGATTTCCTCCCGAAAACACTCGTCTAAACGAGGAATAAAAAGTGAAGACGCGACGCCACTTGTGCGTCTTCTGTTCAGACCGTCCTCGTGTAAACGTAGCCTGACAGTGAGTTTGTGTGAGGCAGGAGTCTTTATAGTGGCTTGATTAGTGATCAGAGGCAGCTGGGTGAACAGGTGAAGAGAGTCTGGCTGATGGAGGGAGTGGCTGACAGGTGGAGTGAGGAGGAGGCAGGCTCAGTGGAAAAGTACTGGGAGACAGAGCTGAAACTGTGACAGAGGTAACACCCAGTGTGGACTTTTTGGTTGACATTGTGAACAGGATTGGGACTGAACTATTTTGGGGTTATGGAGAAAAAAATGATCAGTCAAAGAGTCTTCAGCAAAGTGGTTCAACTCTGAGACTCTGAAACAAGTCTTTTCACACATACAAGTAGATATTGGCCAGCTCACTGGATATTTTCTCTGTTTCGGACCGTTCTCTGTAAACCCTAGAGATGGTTGTTAGATCAGCGGTTTGTGAAATACTCAGACCAACAACCGTTCCAAGTTCAAAGTCACTTAAATCACCTTTCTTCCCCATTCTGATGCTCACTTTGAACTCTAGTAGCTTGTCTTCATCATGTCTACATGACTAAATGCATTGAGGTGCTGCCATGTGATTGGCTGATTAGATATTTGCATAAGCAAGCAGTTGAACAGGCTAGTGTGTATATATATTTTGCAAACAGTTTATTTTATTTTATTTTATTCATTTTTCATGGTTCATCTGTGTAGATTAAGTGTGAAGGTGTTCAGTAAATCGCTGGGTCTTCAGTCTCTTTCTTTAGAACTCCACCCTGGCTTTAAAATTCATGCTTAGTTTCTGGTTTTATTGTAAGGTGATGGAGGCTGCCAGACCTCTTGGTGAGCTTCTTCTTCTAAAGTAAGAAAAAAACCAACATATTATAGATTTAGTGATGTTAAAATGCTACACATAGCAGCTACAAAAGGAGCATTTGAAACAGAGCTGGGCCCTCTTCAAACCGTTGCCGTCCTCTGGTTAGCGTGTGCACAATGTAAATACAACCTGTGAGTGCAGATGGAGTCAGAGTTAGCTTAATGCTAACCTCTCTCTCTTTCCCGCTATCTCTCTTTCTCTGGGAATACAAATTTAAAAGGCCATTATACTCCATCACCTCCACCATGCACGGTGTCAGTGCCATCGCTGCAGTGTCAAGTGTCTTATTTCTGTATTAGAGGGGGAGAGATAAGTGTGTGTGTGTGTGTGTATGTGTGTGTGAGCAAACGTATGCCTAATGCGCTACCCACTGAATGTGTGTGTAAGTGAAAATATACTGTACAAGAGGTTAGCTGTGAGTGTGAGTGGGCCTTGCTCCGTTCTGGACGCACTTATCTCTCTGCTGTGTAATGGATCCTGCTGGATATTTGCATAAGGTATGGAGGTGATGTCATTTGGTCCTCAGAGCTGCATTTCAATGATGGTTGACTGTTGGCAAAGTGGACACACTCTGAACAAGCTGCACCACTCCACTTCCTTCTGTTCAAACTTTGATCAAACTTTTAGTCAACTGGATTGAAACTGCTCTGAATGGTTTATTCAAATAAGGGTTATTTGCATTATATAGCTTGTTTTTCATGTTTGTATAATATTTTTAGGTGTTTTACAATGTTGTGATGCTTTTATTTTAGAGAGGTGCCATCCAGTGTGAAACGGGTGCTTTTATTTTGAAAGGTAGTGACAGGAAAAAACAGCTGGAACGGTAAAATGAAAAACGAACGTTAAATAACGAGTGCTTCATAACTCAAATAAAATTGATATAAAGTGTCAAAAATTATTTGCATTATATAGCTTGTTTTTCATGTTTGTATAATATTTTCTAGGTGTTTTACAATGTTGTGATGCTTTTATTTTGGAGAGATGCCGTCATTTTGTGTCTTTTTTTTTGTCATTTTGTGTCTTTTTTGGTCATTTTGTGTCCTTTTTTGGTCAATTTGTGCTGTTTTGTGTCTTTTTTTTAGGTAATTTTGTGTCTTTTTTGTTTCTTTTTTTAGACATTTTGTGTCTTTTTTGTTTCTTTTTTTAGTCATTTTGTGTCTTTTTTGTGTCTTTTTTAGTCATTTTGTGTCTTTTTTAGTTATTTTGTGTCTTTTTTTGGTCTTTTTTTGTAATTTGGTGTCTTTTTTTGTCAATTTGTGTCTTTTTTTGTCATTTTGTGTCTTTTTTTGGTCATTTTGTGTCTTTTTTTGGTCATTTTATGTCTTTTTTTAGTCCTTTAGTCCAACATAAAATGTGCCATATAATCTCTAAACCACCCAAAACCTAAAAAACTTCAGTAATAGAAAAGAAAATCAAGATACATAGAAGCCCACATTCTCCAACCTTTACTTTGAAGAGCACGACGGTGGTTTGTGTTTTTTTTTTTTTGATGTCGGTGTCACTGTTCAAATGTCAGCACGCTGGAGAAACTTTTGTGAACATGTTAAATAGTTCAGACTACGCAAAGGTCACATCCAATCAGTTTTGGTCATTTTGTGTCTTTTTTTGTCATTGTGTGTGTTTTTTTTGGTCATTTTGTGTCTTATTTTAGTCATTTTGTGTCTTTTTATATCTTTTTTTGTTATTTTGTGTCTTTTTTTAGTCATTTTGTGTCTTTTTGGTTATTTATGTCTTTTAGTCACTTTGTGTCTTTTTTGGGTCATTTTGTATCTTTTTAGTCATTTTGTGTCTTTTTTTAGTCATTTTGTCTCTTTTTTGGGTAATTTTGTGTCTTTTTTGGGTAATTTTGTGTCTTTTTTTAGTCCTTTAGTCCAACATAAAATGTGCCATATAATCTCTAAACCACCCAAAACCTAAAAAACTTCAGTAATAGAAACAGAAAATCAAGATACATAGAAGCCCACATTCTCCAACCTTTACTTTGAAGAGCACGACGGTGGTTTGTGTTTTTTTTTTGATGTCGGTGTCACTGTTCAAATGTCAGCACACTGGAGAAACTTTTGTGAACATGTTAAATAGTTCAGACTACGCAAAGGTCACATCCAATCAGTTTAATTGTACTTACAGTATCAGGATCTCTCCTCAGTGAAGCCCAGCTCCCTCTCCCCTCCCCTCACTAATAGCCGTTGTCTTAATGCCAAAGTCGGTATTTTTCAGGTTAAATTTGGGGGTGGCGACGCTGGGCGGCAATATTAATCTCGCCAGCGACGTCGCGGCGGTGGTAATGAAGGATGGCCGGTGTTATTTGTATCCTCGCGTGTCGAGTGTTTTGTCAAAAGTAGGCGAGTTTTGCTTGCCTGGTAGATTTGTGTTCTCCCCCGGGAGCCGTGGCCCAGTAAGAGACAGCAGTTGCTCGACATAATTAGACCGGGAAGGTCCTTGTAAACTCATTAATATCTCGCCCAGGCTGAGAGGGCTGGCTCGATGGTGGTTCCTTGGCCAAGAACATGAAGAGGTTTTTTTTGCAGAGGAAAGGAAGATTTGAAGTAAAAGCAACAAGATGAATGGAGGTTTTTGAGCTAATCAAGTTGAGGTGTTGTTGATGAAGAGCTGCAGGGTTTCTGGGTTCACTGCACCGTTTCACAGAGAATCAAACACATGAAGGCTGCAAATAAACAAGAAAAAAACCCTCCAAGCCTGTTTCTAGGGGATGTTATGCTTTGGTAATTGTGCTAAATGTAAAAGTTATAAGACATAAGTAGGCCTGTCATGATAATTACTATATTGATATATAAAAATAGACACAATAGTTTTTTTCTGGACTCAATATATCATATGTCATTTTGTGTCTTATTTAGTCATTTTGTGTCTTTTTTGGTCATTTTGTGTCTTTTTTAGTCCTTTAGTCCTAGAAAACAAAGCAGCGTGGAGCCCTACTGTAAATTTACCTCTAAAGTTCTGGCTGTAAACTCCATGAGGCCAGTTTCAGTTTGATAAAACTGGAGACAAGCTCAAATATATTTAGTATAAAATGATAGAACTGGATGGAACCCTCTTATATGTTAGATTTGACACCCTAGTTCACTAGTTCACACTTCCTAGTTTCAACAATTTAAATTCTTTATTGAGCATGATAGTGTTTTGAAAGTAAAAAGACTCAAAATCCCATTTTATGTTGGACTAAAGGACAAAAAAAGACACAAAATGACCCAAAAAAGACACAAAATGACCAACAAGACACAAAATGACAGACTAAAAGACACAAAATGACAACAAAAGAAACAAAATGACCAAAAAGACACAAAATGACCAAAAAAGACACAAAATGACTACAAAAGGACACAAAATGACAGACAAAAAGACACAAAATGACCAAAAAAAGACACAAAATGACAAAAAAAAAGACACAAAATTTTATGTTGGTTTTTCTTTGTTTCTTTTTGGTTCAAAATGTTGATCCAGTAAGTCAGAATAAAAAAATAAATTATTATCAGGTCATATAGGTGAGGTTGTGCTGAAAAAAATACACCAACATGGCATTTAAACATATTTTAAGTGTTGTATACAGGCAGGATGAAAAGGATTCAAACATGGACAAAATAGGCCAAAACTCCACACGTGTTTCCATTAAAGTTGAAGTGAATATTGAAGCGAAATTAAAAAGAAATGTTGCATTAAAGAAAATGCAAATTAGGGACGTTTGCATCAACTGTCCGTGCAAGAGAGGGCAGCAGAGGAAAGGCCACGGAGCGTCCCAGAATGCACTGCTGCTCCTCTCCCTCGGGTACACCTGCACACTTTGTGACCTCTCTGCTCAGTGGACATCATCAGGCAGATTAAAATCAGTTAATGCACTTGGGGCTAGTTGACTCTCTCTGTCACATGCACACACACACACACACACAAACACACACACACACACACATACACACACATACAACACCATCAACCAGCCATTTCTCACTCACTTTTTAAAATTAATACCCATTGTTTTTGCTAAGCAGAGGATGTCCCGGAGGCTGCCTCACGGGGTTGTGTGTGTGTGTGTGTGTGTGTGTGTGTTTGCAGCGTGTGTGTGTGTGTGTTAGGGCTGCACATTAGATTCAGTAAAGAGAGGGTTTCAGTGGATTACTATGGCCCCAAAGTGCTGTGCCCTTTCATTAACCTTGCCTCTTAATCGTCTCATTTAATACAAAACAAATTTCTAATCTGCAGCCTGCTAAACAGTTCTGCAGTTCACTCTGTGGCTGAGTGTGCGAGTGTCTATGTGTGTGTGTGTGTGTGTGTTACTGTTACTCTTATTGCCTAGGGTTCCCTCTGCCTAGCCCCCTAATTACTCCCCGAAACAGGCGGCCAGGCTCCTCCTATGTGCTATCATCATTTTAAATTTATTTTGATTGATTTGTGTCAGCTTTAACTATGCTTTGGGCCGAGGTCGATAAATAAAGATCAATACTTTAATGTTTTCCTCTGAACCTTTATTAAAAAATAGATTGGCTATAAAGAGGGCTGAATTACGAGGAGGAGTGCCTACTTCCAATGCATGTCAACTGGAATCTAATTGAACAACATTGAACTGGCGGAGATTAGTCCAGGGAGTGTGAGCTGCAGGAGGGCCGGAGTGAGAGGGAGGAGGGAGGGATTGATGCTGCAAGATGAGAAAGAGAGAGAAAGAAAAGTTTGATAGTTGTTTAGTCCGGCTGAAAACAGCTCTGCTCTCAAACACGCGTACGACAGAAAGTTAGCGTAAAGCACAGACTGAATATAAATAATGGACGTAGTCACCGTGACGTCACCCATTGGTTGGTGGCACGTTGGAAGCCTCAAGTTCAGCGTTACACTCGTCGCCATCTTGTTTCCGATACAGGAAGCAGACCATATTTGGACTGTGGAGGAGGAGAGGGATCTGATCACTGACTACAGCCTCTCTACACCTCAACCTGACTGAGAGAAGCTGCTGCTAATTCATGTTAGCATTAACTGGAGCATTAACTGGGATGTTAGTGTTGGCTAGCAAAAAATAAAAACAAATCCTATGTAACTTACCTCAGAAAACTGAGCAGCGACTCCTTGGAGTGTCTGTTAGTCCAACCAAACGCTGAACAAGACATTTAATGAACAAAACGTTCAAATAAACTGTCATTAAGTGAAAATACAGTGAAAGGGTCAAAGTTATGAGACCAAACCGGTAAACGTCCTTTTATATATCTATATAACGTTGTATATAACTTTACGTTGCCTTGGATACGCATTGTTCTGCTTCTCTCCTGGTGACGGCTCGCCTTGTTAGTGACCTGTCAATCAAAGGTAGCCCCGCCCCAAATCATACGATTCTTTATCTTCTATTTTCTTCTAAATGGGGCCATTATTTGAACTATTAACATCAGATTGTTTTGAAGAAGATTTTTTACTAGCGATTGAGACCATAGTGTTGTCCTAAACAAAAATTCTGAGGTAATAAATCAAATGAGAAGTTTTCACATTTTGCATTGAAATGGATGGACCAAAATGCTTCTGCAGCCACAAACTCTCGAGGCGAGCCATCTGAATTGGCGTGGTATTTAAATGACGCTTATTTCGAGCCGCCACATTTATCAACAGCCGATCATTTTTACGATGTAATTGCCGATATACGATCGTTTGATAAATCCCACGTAAACCCTGTCGTAAGATGAAATATACGCTCAGATCTGCCCTCGTTTGATAAATGAGGGCCACTGAGTGTGATGTAAGCAGTGGCTCACTTTTCTCCAGATTCATAATATACAAGAAGGGATTTGCTTTAGTACTTAAAAAAATACAATTATTCATTCCTAAGCTCTTTGCTTTAAAGTACCAGGGAAGCTCTCTCTGCAACAATTAATGAAACAAAATCCTATTGAACACACCTGTGTGCAAGATTCTCACAATGGAGCCCTTATTACGTGACATTATATTCATTTGGCAGATACTTTTGTCCAAAGCCACTTAAAATAAGTGCATTCAAACCAAGTAGGAGCTGAATGAGACTCATTGTATGCTTGATTTTATTACCTTTCCGGCTACATAATAAAAGAATCTGGACCTTTTTTTCGGTGTGTTTTTTACCCCATTTTTTTAGCAGGATAAACAGAGGTGTTGTGTGAGTATTCCAGGTGCCATCAATGTCTCAGATGCCGTAAAAGACGTTGTTAAAGTCGTGTAAAATGTTGTAAACTGTCACAAGAGTTAAAGACACTAAGGTGCAAGTGCTCTCTCTCCCTTTCTCACTCTTTGTCTCACTCTCAGTGAATGAACTTGGCCTCAAGCTGCTGTTTCTTGGTACTAGATCAAGTCAGTAATTTGTTATTGATATGTTATTTTAGTAATATTCATGCTGGATGAAAAAAACCCTGATTTGATCATATTTTACAGGTTTACTGAGCAGGAGTTCTATCGCCAAATATATGCCTGTTAGGTTCAGTGACTGGGGCTGTTAGTTGAAGTTTTATGGTAAATAAGTGCTTGCAAAGTTTGTTGATATGTAGTGCGAAGAGGTCGGTGAGTCTCTGCCACTTTAGTCTTGTAAACCTGCAGCTTTTTTCTCACGGATTTGCCACTTTAATCTCGTAAATTTGTGACTATTTTCTCAAAGATTTGCCACTTTAAATCTCGTAAATCTGCAACTTTTTCCTCTCATATTTGCCACTTTAATCTCGTAAACCTGCAACTTTTTTCTCACGGATTTGTCACTTTAATCTCCTAAATTTGCAATTCTTTTTCTCGCAGATTTGCCACTTTAATCTTGTAAATCTGCAACTTTTTTCTCGCATATTTGCCACTTTAATCTTGTAAATTTGGGACTTTTTTCTCGCAGATTTGCCACTTTAATCTCGTAAATTTGGGACTTTTTTCTCGCAGATTTGCCACTTTAATCTCGTAAATTTGCGACTTTTTTCTCGCAGATTTGCCACTTTCAAATAACTGATGGGTTTATCTCTTTCATTTCTCCACAGGGAGGTCAAAGGTCAGGTTCTGTAACAAAGAAGAAGCCCTGGAGGTGTAATGTATCTAGCAAGGTAAATATTTTCAATAGTTTCCTTTTACATTAGTTCAGTATGTGTCTAACTGTAACTGGGAAGTATTAATTCTCTATGACATTATATGTTTTACAGGTTTTGATATTCCTTGAAACAAAAAAGATCAGAAAGTCATCACAATAAATAGGCAGTCACTAATAAATGATGAGACTGAAAGCATCACTGGACTCATATAAAAACAATAGGCTGAAGTATTTAATAATGTTCATGGACTGGACCAACCAGGTTAAGTCTGAGGGCAGGGCGGATTAAAATGCTCTTGTTGTTATTTGTGTCTCTGTTATTGTCAGACAGACAGAACACAGCGTCCTCTGTCTCTCCAATCCACACTGTGATTAACCTTCTGTACAGGACTCAGATTATGGCCTAAATGTAGCACACTTACACAGACACACTCTGAACTATATTTGATGATTTAAGTAGGAAGCTAACTCAGAAACTAAAATTAGGCCAAAATGGTCATTTGAACACAAGGATGAACTGATTAGATTTCACTGTGCAACAAGTTCTCCAACCTACACGACAGAAGAGGTCGTGTGTCAGGAGCAAAAATTATGACACGTATGTACGTATCACAGTTTGCGGTACAGTGGCGCGTTCTAAAAATAGCACACATGCTGCACATTTGTGGCTGTAACAAAAGCTGCAGTTTCTGTGGATTTATGTTGTAAGATCACTGAGCTAGGTTTAGGGCAAAAACCTTCCTGGTAGGGTGATAAAAAAGACAGTTTACACAGTAAATACATTTACGTAAATGCAGTTACGTAAAAAAACGTTAAAAAACGTGATTCACGTAACTTAATTAAAAAATAATTTACTTAAGTTTTCACACATGACTTAACAACGGCGTATTAGGTATAAAAAAAAGTACGGACCCGGGGGAAGGGGGTAATATTTTGAGAAAAAAGTCGCAAATTTACGAGATTAAAGTGGCAACTCTGTGAGAAAAAAGTCGCAAATGTACGAGATTAAAGTGGCAAATCTGTGAGAAAATGACCCAAAAAAGACACAAAATGACTGAAAAAATACAAAATTACTTAAAAAAGACACCCATTTACCAAAAAAGACACAAAATTACAAAAAAAAAACCCACACAAAATTACCCAAAAAAAGACACAAAATTACATTACATATAAAACTAACATTAAACTTTCATATCAAGGTGAGGGCCATAAAATATTGTCATTGAGACCTATGATTAAAGGAAATGGTTTATGGTTTATTACAGCTTTGGGTTTTATTTCCATACTTCTGGCCAACAGGTCTCCAGTATTGATAACATTGTACACACCAACGTAATTGCTGATATTCGGAAACGTGACAACAAGCCTGAAGAAACAAAATAAAAATAGTGTAGATGGTAAAGAAACACATGATCAGACAATTAAAGTGGCTTAAAAGTAACCGCTTGGATAGACTTTTGAGGAGGACAAAACAAAGGAGAAGATGAACTTTAAAGAACTCAAACTGACTCGGTAGATTGGAGAGCGTTGGGTCTTTGAGATGGACCCTTTTTGTTCATTGTACACGTGCATGGGTTTGTAAGAAAAACAGCAATAATACATCCACAGTAATGTGGAACCTTTTAACAGGGAAACCCCGCTGAGAAGAAATTATCATTCAGCGGAGTGCCTGTGAATGGCACATAGTAAAACCACAGCAAAGTCCTGTGGAACAGTCGGTTTAAGAGTGTTGATCTAAAAAGCGCCTGACATTTTAATATTTATCCTGTTTATTCCACATCCTCCTCACCAGATTGCATTTTACTAAAAGCAAGAACATTTCCAGCACAATCCAAACTTTAGTGATTACATTTTTGACAAGCAAAGAGAAAAAAAAAAAGAGTGAAAAAAATCAAAGAGACAGAGTCACCGAGCGATAAAGAAAAGTGTTTAACACAAGGTGGAATCACCGCAGTACTTAGGATCTCATATTTCACCATACTGTCACTTTTATTTGAATACCTGATGTATTAAAGCCTAGTTAAATGCAAAGGATTAAACACAATATAAACTTGATCCTTTTCAGCAACTGGCTCTTAATCTGTCTTTGTCTCCGTCTCAGGTGGAAGAATACTGATGTATTGCTCCCAGCTCCTCGCCGCTGCTGATCTGCCTTCAGTCAGGTATGTGATTGGAGCTCACACATATAAGGGTGTGCGTGTGTGTGTGTGTGTGTGTGTTCTTGTACTTCCTACACAGTGAGGACCAGGACACGTTTTTAACCAACAGAATGAGGGCATTTTTGCAAAGTGAGGACATTTCGGCCGGTCCTCACTTTTTTAAAGGCTTTTTTTTAGATTTCAGACTTTGTTTTAAGGGTTAAAGGTTACATGGTGATGATGATAATTAACTGAAACTGTATTTTGTGGTTACAAAACTAACTAAAATTATAGAGAAAATGTCGTTCATTTTCGTCTTTGTCAACTTTTTTCATACATAATGAAGATGGATAAGGCAAAGGAAATAAAGGCAAAATTTACTGTGACCTCTTTTAATCTACCACCCAACAAATACCCCATTACAAAAAACTAAAACTAATAAAAACTAAAACTAATAAAAACTAAACTAAAACTAAAGCATTTAAAAAAAATAAAATACTGAACTAAAACTAGCAAACTCACTCTAAAAACAAATTATAACGAGCTGAATTTGAAAACAAAAATTCACAACGAAATTAAAACTAAAACTAATGAAAAAAACAAAACTATAATAACCTTGCAAGAGAATTCACTGTTCCAATGAGGGTCCTCACAAAGATAGAAGTACAAGAATGTGTGTGTGTGTGTGCGTGTGTGTGTGTGTGTGCGTGTGTGTGTTTGTTCTTGTATGTCCTACATAGTGAGGACTGGAACATGTTTTTAACCAACAGAATGAGGACAGTTTTGCAAAGTGAGGACATTTCGGCCGGTCCTCACTTCTTTAAAGGCGGGTCCTCACAAAGATGGAAGTACGAGAATGTGTGTGTGTGTGTGTGTTGGGAAAAGACGAGCTAGCTGCTATCTTGCCTTCACTTATAAGTTTGGCTGGTTAACAGTCCTGAGAGGTGAAATCCTTACTGGGAGGGAGAGTAGAAGGAAGGCCTTGAGTTGTGTCCATCTCAGTGGATACACACACACATTTACACACACACACACACACACACACACACAGTGGCCAATGGAAGTGGGTGCGGGGGGGGTTAAGCTGGTGAGAGTGTCAGAGGATACGTGCGGTTGGCTATAGTGCATTTTGTTGTAATGGCGTCCCAGTTGTCTTGTCAGAAATCAATGGGAACCAGGAGTCTCTGCAAGCACAGGGAGGTCAAGGCTTCGTCTGCCTAAATATTTAATTCTGGGAACACGTCTGGAGCTTTTAAAGCTGAGCACACTGCCCTCCTTTCTCCTGGACACAAATACACGCTTCGTTTTTGGACTTTACTGTAAATGCACCGCTCACACGCGTGTGGAAACACAAACCACGCGAACAAACACACATAAGTCATAAACACGCGCGTTCGTGCATGCCGATGCCTGTCCACCCCGGCTCAGGTCAGGGCTGGGTTAAAATCAATTCTAATCAATTATTAAGAGCTTGGGTATCTCAGCGATGCTAAAAAAAGGAGGCAGTGGGTTGAGCTGATGGATGTGGTCCACTCCTTGCAGCACAGCCTCCTCTTGGACAACTCATAAAGCCTCCAAATAATCAGAGAGAAGGAAAAGACTCTGATAGGAGGGCAAAGGTTGAGGGAACATCAATATATCTATTGTCTTGCAACGCTTTGGTGTTTTCACCTGGATGACAGGAATGTTTTAAATAACTCGGCTGATTCATGGCTTGAACTTTTAGTACTGCATTTGGTGTAGAAGTTAGACAAAATACTTGAGTCAAAAAACAAATCAAGACCCTCAAATTGTCAGTTGCAAGGGGTGCTGACGGCAGCTGCAGAAGCATTTTAGTCCATTCATTCAATACAAAATGAGAAAACTTCTCACTTGATTTATTACCTCAGAATTATTTTTTAGGACAACACCATGGTCTCAATTGCTAGTAAAAAATCATCTTCAAGACAATTTGATGTCAATAGTTCTAATAATGACCCCATTTAGAAGAAAATAGAAGATAAAGAATCGTTTGATTTGGGGCGGGGCTACCTTTGATTGACAGGTCACTGACAAGGCGAGCCGTCATCAAGAGAGAAGCAGAACAATACGTATCCAAGGCAACGTGTTAATAAAGTTTTATATATTATGTTATGTAGATATAAAAATGGACGGTTTGGTCTCATAACTTTGACCCTTTCACTGTATTTTCACTTAATGACAGTTTATTTGAACGTTTTGTTCATTAAAATGTCTTGTCGGCCTCACTGCCCTCCGTTTCTCGGCTGGTGGTCCCGTTGGGACCTTGGGACCCTGCTGCTGCTGCTGCTGTTGACCTAGTCTGGAGCTTTTCTTTGCAGCCATCGCTCCATTTTTCCAGCATCAGTTGTAGCTAGCTGCTAGCTGCTAGCAAACTGCAGCTGCGGTAAAGCAGCAAGGCGCCAGTTTTTCTTTCTTTCTTTTTGTTTGTATGATCTGAACTGTGAATTCCTTTTAGTGAGCACAGCGGAAAAAATAAACAAACTCAGTTGATACGATAAAATTTTGGACAAATAATGAAGCCGACAACAACTAAAACATCTCCTTGTCTGAAATTATGTAATTTAATATTAACTTTGTGCATTTATATTTTTTCCAAAATGATTTGGCGACCCCCAGAAATCATCAATTGGGGTCGGGACCCCAAGGCTGAGAATGGCTGGACTAAATAACCAGTGTTACTCAATTGCTGTAAACTCACGACTAGCCAGGTAAATATACATATTTTGCTACACATGCTAGTATCGTAGCCCAACATAAGGCTTTGTTGATTGCATTTGTCCAGTTTGTTTGAGGAGCAGCGTGGCTGGAGCATGAAGTTCACCATCCTCGTCCTTCCCCCAGCAGAGGACATGTCAGGGTGGGGCCGGGGTGACCCAGATGGGCCTAACTCCAATCAATGCCGGCTCGTCTTAAGTGTGATCACTAAAGACAGACAGACAAACACACATAAACGCACACGCACACACATGCACAGATAGGATGGCCGCGCGGTGGTCGATGGGCCCCTGGGCTGGTCTGAAAAGGCGTCACATCTTAGAAGCATGTCGTTCCAGCCTGATGAGCAATCTGCCTCATCAAAAGACCTTTATCCCAATCAATACGGCTTTCGGCAAGGGAGCCCTGAACCGCCTGTCCACGGTCCCCACTCTGTGTGTGGCTGCGTCTCTGTGTGTGCGCTCGACAGGGGATACGTTGCTGCCTGTACCTTGTGCATGTCACATGCAAGGTATTCATTCAAGGCTGTACAGTAATAAGAGCAGGGGATGTTATTGTTATTTCCACTGTAGAAATGTCTGTTTGTGCATTCTGCATGTGTCACTTCAAGTTCAAGTGTGCACGGGTTTGATGGTTGGAGTGTTTTCTGGTGGTTTAGTTTGAGTGTTTGTGTGCATATTTGTCAGTTATGAATTCAAACAGGAGTAATAAAGTGCATTAATATAGTGGATGTCTGCTAGTTATGGTGGTCAAACTCTCGCCCACTTTCTCCTGAATTCATTCTCTCTCCTTTTTTCTGTTTCATTACTTTCATTGACTAAGAGCTGGAGCCTCTTCAGTCATTTACTTCTGCACTTCCATTAAGTTTGGCCACTCAGAGGAGACCGATTAACAAGACTAGCAGTCTGAGTGTTCTCTGTGAGCTCAGCACTGCTAATGTTAGCATGCTAACATGCTAACAATGACAATGCTCACACACTCATGCTAAGGTCGGTTTGTCACATTTTTCTTTTTACACAATGACATCTTTTCTTCTTCAAGAATCCATTTGCATTGCTGATATAGAGTATCATCTATGCAATACAATGCATGTTTCCTTTTGTGTTGAAGTGAAACAAAAAAGTACATGTTAACCCTCAGGAAAAGCTCCAAATCCAGACTTCTTCATGACATCCAGACTAGAAAACAAAGCAGCGTGGAGCCCTACTGTAAATTTACCTCTAAAGTTCTGGCTGTAAACTCCATGAGGCCAGTTTCAGTTTGATGATGATATACCAAGTAAATCTGGAGACAAGCTCAAATATATTTAGTATCAAATGATAGAACTGGATGGAACCCTCTTATATGTTAGATTTGACACCTTTGTTCACATTTGCAACAATTTAAATTCTTTATTGAGCATGATAGTGTTTTGAAAGTAAAAAACAGACTCAAAATCACATTTTATGTTGGACTAAAGGACTAAAAAAGACTCAAAATGACTAAACAAAGACACAAAATGACCACAAAAGACACAAAATGACAGATAAAAAGGCACAAGATGACCAAAAAAGACACACAAAAACACAAAATTACTAAAAAAAGACACAAGATGACCAAAAAAGACACACAAAAACACAAAATTACTAAAAAAAGACACAAGATGACCAAAAAAGACACACAAAAACACAAAATTACTAAAAAGAGACACAAAATAATTAAAAAAGACACAACAGGCACAAAATGACCAAAAAAGACAGAAATGACCAAAAAAAAACACAAAATGACTTACAAAGACATGAAAAGGATTCACAAATGGACAATATAACCCAAGACTCCATAGAGTTAAATAACAAAACAAAGCAGAATATCAAAATTGGAGTTTACATTTCTCCTCATCATCACCAACAGCTTTCTCAGATAAAACCTTGTTCACATGGACCTGAAGTCTTGCGCACACTTTTCTTTCACTAATACCAGTTTATATGCAGAAAAAGGCATATGCATGTTTTTTTTTGTGGGTAAGCATATTTTACACATCTGATCCCAGATATAAAGTTGAAACAACTAGGCTGAGTATGTTCTCCTCTCCTCTTCTTATATCGGCCTACTTTGTAGTGTAGATTGGTCAGTATATTATTATATTTATTCATAAGGCAGCCATTTAAATTTGTGTAAATATTATATATCAGATTATATTTTTGCTACAGCACTAAAGCATGCACAATATGGCATTGTTTTTTTTAATCATCTCTGTGTGATTTGATTGATTTATATACAGTCTATGCTCCAAGCTCAAGCGGATGACATCACTGTGACATCATCACAGGTCATTTTCTCAAACTTGAACCCACTCGAAGCTCCTCAAGCTAATTTCACAGTTTCACGTACCACTAGTAAATAAATTGGTGGAATGTTCCATTAATTCCTAATAAAAAGTTGAATGAAATTGGCAGCATGTATGGTTGCGCCTGTGTAATATGTCAGCGTATGATACTCTATGATGACAAATTACCATTCTCAGAGAGTCTTTAGCCTGTTGGCCATTACAGCAGAGCTGTGAATTCATCTCTTATCTCGCTCATCCTGCAACTCCCGCAGGGGGCCAGCTAATTAACCTAATAAAAACACTAACCATTTTCCTAAGGTAAATTGAATTGACTTGTCAACGGTGTACGTCAATACACATAAGGAGCATTAGTCGTTAGTGGGAAGAGCGTTAAAGGTGGCTGGTGAGTGTACAAAGAGAGCTTGGTACAAAACACTTCCTGATGAAAATTATTTCAAATTAAAGGTGCAAGCCCCAGAGTTTGGGCCACAAGGCTTGATTGATTCAGTGTAAATATCTTTTTCTCTAATTAAATAGGCAATGTGTTTTATTTCCAATTCCATGCAATTGGTGATTAAACATAGAGATAATTTACAATAAAATTTTGCATTGACTTCCATTCTTTTTCGCAGCTAATTCATTCAAAATCAAACTTTCATCATGTGTGTTTCATTTCCAATACCATGCAATTTGTGACTAAACATAAAGATAATTTAAAATAAAATTTTGCATTGACTTCCATTCTTTTTGCAGCTAATTCATTCATTCATTTTTAAAATTATTTTTCCTTACACCACCTCTCACTTGTACGTTTTCTAGCTATAAATGAACAAAATTAACTCTTGCAGCTGTAAAAAGTTCCAAAATCATACAACTAGAGTAGTGACTGTAGATTTAACTTCTTTCTCAGGCCATATTCTTCTCTCCATCTCTTTGTTTCTCTCCGTCTCTTCCTCTACGGCAGCCTCCCGCTGTCTGCCTTCCTGCCTCATCCTGTTAATGTTAATAGCGCCGGCTGATGTTTTAATAAATTAAGCTTGATTAAGAAGATTGTCGCCCTTTTGATTCTAATGGGGTCTTAAACAAACTCTACCGTGATAGAATAATCATGAAAAAAACACACTGAAGTAGTGTAGAGTGTGTGGTTCTGTGTGTGTGTGTGGGTGTGTGTGTGTGTGTGTGTGTGTGTGTGTGTAGGTGTAGGTGTGTGTGTGTGTGTGTGTGTGTGTGTGTGTGTGTGTGTGTTCTTGTACTTCCTACGTAGTGAGGACCGGAGCACATCTTTAACCAACAGAGTGAGGACATTTTTGCAAAGTGAGGACATTTAGGCCGGTTTAGGTTTTTTTTGGAGATTTCAGACTTTTTATTAAGGGTTAAAGGTTACATGATAATGATAATTAACTGAAACTGTTTTGTGTGGTTACAAAACTAACTAAAATGATAGTGAAAATGTCGTTGGTTTTTTGTCTTTGTCAACTTTTTTCATACATAATGAAGATGGATAATAAAAGGAAATAAAGGCAAAATTTACTGTGACCTCTTTTAACCTCCCACCCAACAAATACCCCATTACAAAAACCTAAAACGAATAAAAACTAAACTAAAACTAGCACTAGGCAAGACAAAGCAAGGCAAGTTTATTTGTATAGCACAATTCAACACAAGTTAATTCAAAGTGCTTTACATACAAATTAAAAACAGCAAGACACAATTGAAAACAGTAAAAACAGTCAATTAAAACAGGGAAATTAAAATAAAAATACAAATAAGATAAAATAAGATACAGCAGGATAAGAAAATAGATAAAATAATAAAAAGCACAAGTCAAACATTGCATAGTTAAAACTAAAACTAATAAAAACTAAACTAAAACTAAAGCATTTCAATAACATAAATAATAAACTTAAACTAGCAAACTCACTCTAAAAACTCATTAAAACTAACTGAATTTGAAAACAAAAATTCACAACAAAATTAAAACTAAAACTAATGAAAAATCCAAAACTATTATAACCTTGCAAGGGAATTCACTGTTCCAATGAGGGTCCTCACAAAGATAGAAGTACAAGAATGTGTGTGTGTGTGTGTGTGTGTGTGTGTGTGATGGTTTACGAGCGCTCCTCTTGCTCGACCATTAAACTCCTTCCTCTGGTCTCTCCCTGTGGTGGTGTAACGACCTGCAATCAGCTCTGAGTGTATCTCCATTAAAAGGCCTTTTCCTTCCCGCCCTGCACCGAGGCAAACGGCTCCGTTAGATAAATTAAAACACACAGGAGGCTCCAAAACCTCTCTAGTTATTACAGATCTATAGTTTCTCTTACTACTGCCGCCCACCGCGATAGTTATGGTTTGGTTATTTTCCTTTTTTTCAGAAAATACTTTGCTTTATGGACAATATGTTGTCCTCACTGCAGTGTAGCAACTGCAGCTAATCAACTAGCTAAACTCTTCCTTATAAATGAAGACGTCAGTCGTAGTAAGCTTTAGTTGCTCTTTACTGTGGCTCTTTCTCTCATTACTAAGTCAGAGTGAAAACTGTAATTAAAAAATTAAAAAAAAATTACCATTTAGTTCTGTAACATGTGATTTCCCCATTTAGTGGAGCGGCTAAGTGCTCTTTTTTGGCAGAATTGTTCAGCTCATGATACAAGCGTGAAAATTGACACGAACACTCTCCATGGGTCACTTGACAAGAAAATTGTCCGAGACATTTGAAATTTCAAGATGGAGGCCATTTTTCAAGATGGCCGACACCTAAGTGGAGCAGTCAAGTGATATAATGGTTTATTTGGTGATACAAGCATAAAAATTGGCATGGGCAGTATCTGTGTGTCACTTGACAATAAGCAACCCATAGCTACTTGAAATTTCAAGATGGCGGCCATTTTTCAAGATAGCCGACACCTTAGTGGAGCAATTAAATGATATAATGGTTTGAAAATTTTGACTTTTTTCTGGTAATTCTCCTTTTTTCTGGTAATTTATATATTTTACTTGTGGTTTTGATTTTTTTTCTGGTAATTTTGACTTTTTTTGGTAATTCTACTTTTTTTCTGAAGGCAGATTAACTGTTTTCTTACAGAATACTTTAAGATTTATTGCAAAAATATATTTAAAAAATCATTTTAAAAATGGTTAAAAAAAACCCCAAAATAAATTTGCAGCATTTTTTCTTAACAACTTCCCGACACTAGTTTCATGTGATACCAGTATCTCCAGTATATTCCTGAGGTCGCTATGACAAAAATATTGACGACTTCTTCTACTAAATATCAATACTTGGCGGCCATGAATCAATATAATATTGCTGTATCGATTTTTTCCCCACTTCTAGTACAAACTGTGAGGAGACATAACAGTAAAAGTCCTTTGAGACACTCTGCATTCTCTTTTAGTGTCCAAAGCTCCCTAGGAATAAAGTTATAATTATGCTTTAATCAGTACGGCTGCTGCCCACCTAGCATTAAATTGTTAGCCAGCATTTCTCATAAATAGAAGTGATTAATTTCTGGGAGGTGCACTAATAAGAAACGGAGCGTTTGAACAACAGGATTAGTGTAACATGCAGTGACTGAAATATATTAGCCTGTATTTAGGCATTATAATTTATAAAGGACAACACTTCACTTCAAATGGGCACAGCTCTGTCTGAGGACTAGTAGAAGTGTACTGGTATGTGTGTGTGGTTGCCCTTGGAATTAATATTAAATGTATTGTTGACAAATCACTTGAAAGTCCTCCAGTAGAGAATAAACCCAGACTGGAGAAGAGGTCAGGAGGTGAAGAGAGGCAGTCCAAAGGGATGCCGATCACCTTGAGCCAAAGACTGCTGGCAAAAAAAAAGCAGTAAAAACAGTACTGTTTTGTAGTACTTTTATTTAGATGAGAAAATAAGTTATTAGACTGGAAAAAAGGAAGCCTATGCAGGTTTTAACCCCTG
Source organism: Centropristis striata (assembly GCF_030273125.1). Classification (NCBI taxonomy): domain Eukaryota; kingdom Metazoa; phylum Chordata; class Actinopteri; order Perciformes; family Serranidae; genus Centropristis; species Centropristis striata. Next base: position 31,011,861 of record NC_081536.1, read on the forward strand.
GTTAACCCATTATTGGGCGAATAACTATATTTGGTAACTTGAATGGATATCAATGGGGTCCCCATGTCTCTCTGTTTGGTCGTAGCACCACATGGATTTCTTCCAGCTAATCAGCAAAGATCAGGCTACGTCACAGACAGTGACATAGTGTATAACAACAGAAGAAAAATCAAAGTTCCATAAAGTGCACATTTAAATAAAATAAAACATCTTAAATAAAAATAGTCCATGAAATAAAATAGGCCAATTTTTTTCTGAAATAAATATATTTATATAAGAAAAATAAAGTTTTTCCATCAAAAGAAACTTTGTTCTGCCATATAATTGACAGGAAAATACTTTATAAATGCCGCATAAATTAAAGATTTTATCATTAAATAGTACAGTATATTTCTGTCAGAGATATGGTGTTTTGGACATTTAACAATGAGAAAAAGTATTTTTACAAAAAAATAAATGCAAAAATAATACTTGTATATAATAATAATAATAATAATAATAATAATAATAATAATAATAATAATTATATATATATATATATATATATATATATATATATATATATATATATATATATATATATATATTATTACAGTATTTTTTCTTACAAACATGGTGCCAGTGTATTTTACAGTGGAGTAATATATTTAAAATTAAGATAAAAATGTAAAAAATACTGTTTTGGCTGATATATACATTTACGGTGTTTCATTTGTTACTGAATTTATCATTTTATGGTCTTTTACTGTCAGGGTTTTGCAGTTTTTCACTGTAAAATCTACAGACATTTTTTACAGTGTAGGGCTAAACTAAATATTAAAGAAACCAAATAAATGTCATTCAGATTTGTTCAAGTAAATACATATCAAGACTTATATTTTCACTGTTGCTGTTTTCAGACTGGTGGGGGCTTCTCTTAAAGTTGTGAAGAAATATGAGGAGAAATCTAAGAACTTTGTTTTCAAGAACCTCATTTGTTCACAACTTCTTTCTTAGGAAGAAACTTCAGGAGAAAGGAGAATTTCTTCATGAATACCAAATCTTCTTACATTTTGTCTTAAGAGCAAAGTTGAGAAAAAGGGGCACTTAAGAGGCATTTCTTTCTTAAGAATGCTTTGTGAATCTGGCTCCAGGACCTCAATTATAACTTTCATAAAAAGTTTTAATTAATGCCTTTAATTGTTGACTCTAATCAGCACAGCATATTAGTGGAAATGTTTACACAGCTCCTTCCATCATTTAATTATTTCCATATTTGTACATATTGTTTCTACTGTTTATATTGTTATATACATATTTTTAAATGCTGAAGTACTTGCCTTAATGTATATCTGTTTTTTAGTACTTGTGCAGCAAATTCCTTATATGTGAAAACAGACTTACTGGGAATAAAAAACAATTCTGATTCTAGTTCAAGCAGGTCAATCATGTGGGCACTGAAGGCAGAAAGGTTTGTTTAAATTAAATTCTAAAGATAGACCCCCAAGGTCTTTGGGATGTGACAATAAGAAAGATCCAAACATACAGACGCATCAATACATTGCTCACATGACAAGGTCCCTACTCTTGTTATTACCATGGCAACCTCCTCAACTTCATTGTTATGGTTGAGTCCTGACGGTGGATGCTGAATCACTGCTGACCTCACGCTCAGAAACACAATGCAAACGTGTTTAAATGTACAATGCACACAATAACAATAGAAGAGACATACTGAAGTGTATTTATTATATAGGACACACACACACAGGCAAAAAAACACAACAGCAAAGTTGCATTACATTACAAATGATTTTTTTTTTTTATGTAGGCCTATGAGTTTTTATGTTTTATATCATTGCAATAAATTATTTTCATCATTCAGTATTCCAGGTTTTCCTCAATTAGTTTGTTTTTGATCATCATACATCCTAATTTTATGTTTTACTTTATTCATTTTTGAATAAAATCCCTTTTTGTGTCACTACACTTCTAATGCACAAAATGGGTGAAAAATGACCCATATCCATTTTTTAGCTAAGTAGCTTGCTAAGCTAAGTACTTAGCTAACTTTTTTGGCTAAATATTTAGCTAAGTAGCTTGCTCAACTAACTACTTGGCTAACTTCTTGGCTAAGTATTTAGCTAAGTAGCTTGCTAAGCTAACTACTTTGCTAAATTCTTGGCTAAATATTTAGCTAAGTAGCTTGCTAAGCTAACTATATGGCTAACTTCTTAGCTAAGTATTTAGCTAAGTAGCTTGCTAAGCTAACTACTTTGCTAACTTCTTGGCTAAATATTTAGCTCAGTAGCTTGCTAAGCTAACTACTTGGCTAACCTCTTGGCTAAGTATTTAGCCAAGTAGCTTGCTAAACTAACAACTTCGCTAACTTCTTGGCCAAGGATTAGCTTGCTAAGCTAATGACTTAGCTAGTTAGTTAGTAGTTAGCTAGTTAGCTAAGTAGCTAGTAGTTAGCTACTTAGCCAAGAAGTTAGATGTAATAACACAAAAAAATTTCTTTCTTCATAAAGTATGAGAGGCAAAATGGAAATAATGATCTTTTGTTATCAAAAACAAGAAATTTAAAGAATACTAAGAATATTCAATGATAAAATAAGTTAATATCAAAAGGTATTAAAACACACAGCCAGCACTAAAAAACATGGGAAATGAATGCGGGTCATTTTTGACCCATGTTGCATCAAATAAATGCAGCTGATCAATAAGCGTTTTATTAAAAAGAGTTTACCAGAGTGAAAGAAGGCCGTGTACCCAGTTATAGCACTTTGTTGTGTTGTAGAATGACAATACACGAGCCTTGAGTTGTCTGCACAGACAACTCAGCCTTCATGTAACATTTCATTCTTGACCTTTTTAATGGTACTTTGATTTTTCTGGAGGCTAACTGCATCTTAAAGTCTTATTCACCACAATAAGTTTGTTCACTTACTCTGGAAACTTTTTTTTTTCCAACCCAATGATATTAGTTTGACAGTTAAATAAAACCAGCCAGGACCCCAGAATGCAGAAATAATGAAATATAGGCTACAGTACTGTGAAAAAGTCTTAATCAGGTGAGAAGAATAGATGCTGGTTTGAAGGTAAAGGGTGGTCACACTGAATGTTGATTTTATCACTCACTTTGAATTTTATTAATTGATAAAATAATAAACTATTAACATTTCTAGATTTGGAAGCATTTTACAGCATTTTTTTTCCACACCTGCTTTAAACTTTTGCACAGTATACAGATGCATATATATATTAGAATATGATAGAAAAGTCAATTTCCAGTAGTTCAAGTCAAGCAGCCCCAACCAAGTATTGAGTCATATAGATGGACATACTTTTCAGAGTCAAACATTTCCATATTAAACATACACACATTTTTTTTGAAACACTGAATTTTAGGTCTTCATTAAATGTAAGCCATAATCATTGTAATTAGAAGAAAGTAAAATTAAGACATTCTGTGTGTAATGGATCCATATAATGTGTTATTTCCACTTTTCTAATTGAATTACTGACATAAATAAACTTTCTATGATACTCTAATATTTTAAGATGCACCTGTAATTGAACAACTGCACAATCAATCAATCAATCAATCAATCAATCAATCAATCAATCAATCAATCAATCAATCAATCAATCAATCAATCAATCAACCAATCAACCAATCAATCAAATTTTATTGAAGACTCAGGGTCCATAGAAGACAGATATTCAAAACAGGAACAATACAGAAAAAAAATTACACAGCAGACAAAAACATGACATAAACCAAAAATACAAAAAGATTGTTTTTTGCCCCAAATTACATGGGATTAGCATAAAATGGACATGTCTGTAAAGGGGAGACATTTTCATTTACATATCTGGAGGTCAGAGGTCGCAAAGACTAGAAAAGTGCTATATAAGTGCAGGTCCATTTACCATTACTATAGTCCATTTATATATCTTGTGTGTTTTACTCATTTTCCCCCAAATTAAGCTAAATTAAATGTTTTTGATCAAGTGCACGGCATGCAGGAGTGCTTCCCGCTCTTTCATTGATCAGAACATCTCTATCGCTGCACGCTCTCTCATGGATGTGTGTTTCACACTCACCAGATGGACTATTACTTTCTTGGAGCTTCTTAACAGCCAAATTCTTACAGCTTAAGTGTGGAACATGGATGGGGGTCGTTCAAATATGTTCTCGTGGCCAGTTTCTTTTATACTTGTAATGTTTACAGATGAATGAAGTCTTTTTTGATCCCGATGCCAGTCCTTTAATATCCTCCAATTTGCATACTGTCCAATCTGCTACATATAGAATATGTATAATGACGTGTAGCCTTTTGAATTCAGCACACCTGCCCGCTTCAAAGTGATAACTTTTCTTTAAGTTAGTTATTTTACCAGGAGAATGTGACTCCTGGCATTGACATGAAGAGATCAGCTAGAGAGAAGACGTATCACAGGCTTTGGAGTACAGAAACACAGTGGTGCTTCTACTTTATTACCAATATTTGGCAGAGTACAGACACTCAAACCTGACGACAGACAAGTTTTACTTTGGCCGGTCGTCAACTTACTCAATGAACTAATGCTAATTACCAACAGCTGGTTTGATCTTCCACCACTGATGCTTTTTATTTAATACTTGAAAGTTTTATCCACTGGTTGTTAATGAAAAAGAGAGATTCATTACCATCTGAGCTAAGCACATTCTACCTACAGTTGATGGCCATTCTCACACTCTAATTTTCACTCTCATATGCAGTGAAATGTTGCACCGTCATGAAGTAGAGCACCACTGTTACAGCAGGCTGAGGTGGAGAAAACACATTCGAGTACAGTTGAAAAAGGATCAGTGTTTGATCTGCTTTATTTTAACCAATGCCAATGTAATCAGGTGTAGCTGCTATCTACTATCTTTGTTTGCATAATGTGAGAATCATAGTTCCAGTTAATTACCAGTGTGTTTTTAAAAAAAAGAAATGTATAGAAGGCTTAAAGCAGGGGTCTCAAACTCAAATTACCTGGGAGCTGCTGGAGGCAGTATCAAAATGAGCAAAAAAAGACACAAAATTACTAAAAAAAAGACACAAAATAACAGAAAAAACCTCAATTACTTTAAAAAGACACAAAATGACAAAAAAAAGACAACATTACTAAAAAAAGATACAAAATGACCAAAAAAAGACGGAAAATTACAAAAAAGACACAAAATTACAAAAAAAGACACAAAATGACTGAAAAAACATGAAATTACTTTAAAAAGACACAAAATGACAAAAAATACACAAAATGACAAAAAAGTGTCAACGCCTACTAAATAATAGATTTTTCAGCCTCTGTAGCAGATAGAAATGAAATTCAAAAAGTATTTGAGAGCTTATAGCTGTTATATCTGAGCTCCCTCTGCTATAGTCGTCTTCCGCCATGATTTCAGTTCTGGAAAAGTCCAATGTTGCATTGCGACACTCCCACATGTATTCTGATGCATTTCATTGGCCAACGACGTAACCGCTTTCCCAGCTTTAATGGTAGAATAACGCAAGATTATTGGTAGTAATGCTGTAATGCTTTCCCGCCTTAAATGGATTAAAGGAACTCGCTTTGTGCTTGTTGTTTATTTCCGTGTTTACATCTTTCACTGCCAACTTTTCAACCAATAAGAAATAATAGTGCTAGTAGATTTCTAGCCCTCCACCTTCGCACACGCCCCTCTTCAAATCTTTTTTTATCTGGTCCACTTACATTTCTGCTCTGTGAAAGAAACCAAATGTGTCAACATCACTCTGATTTGGATGAACCAAACAGACTTGGGTTGTGAAAGCGATCTTAGTTAAGCTAAGGTTGACTTTTGGGTCATGGATCCATTCAGTAGGTATGGCAAAATACAACTGAAATATATTTTTGAAATCCCTGATGTGGTTACTGCTTTGGTTAACAAATGTATTCGATCCAAACCAGTTCATGGAAACATCCCTAATTCGCATTTTCTTCAATGCAACATTTCAAAATTTTGCCTCAGAATTTCGATTCAACAAACACGACTACTGAGTGAGGGCTGGACTGTGCCACTGAACTACATGTGTAAATTTTCTTTGTCACTTTTGAGTCAAGTTTTGGGTTCTTGGGTCTTTCTGAAAAGAATGAATGTTGATCTCAGTGAGAGTACCTGATTAAATAAAGGATAAAAAATGACTCCAACTCGCCTTGATCGCCCACGCCATCTGTCTTGTTTGTTTTTCCTCTCTGCTGTCATTCTTTCTACTTTGTCACCCTGTCAGTTTCTTTGTGTTACTGTTTTGATCGCCACCATTGTGCATCTGTCCACACATCACTTCTAACTGTGTATATTCATCTGCATCCATACCCTGTATGTGTCTATATGCACGGCTCTGCATCTGCATGTGTAGTTTTTGTGTGTTTGGCATGTTTCCTGCTCCCCTCATTGTCTCATTAGAGGAACAGACTCCAGCCATCACACAGCACTGCAGCAGGGACCCATTTACATCAAAATGATACCACACACACACATTTATGACCATGTATGTGTGCACACACACTTTGCACACATCAATACAAACTCAAAGACACATCCATACACACAAACAACATAAAACAATGGCAGTGTATCGTAGCAAGTCAGACATCTGCTTATATATCACAAATAGATTTGTGGTTTTAGAGTTTGACTCATGACACTTTGATCAGATTTTTAGGGTTAGCTCCAATGGATCGCATGTAAATTGTTAAATTGATAACTCAGCCAACTGGCTGTCAGGACTCAGATGGGGAATCAAGAGCAGATCCAAATAACTTGCAGTGATTTGGTTTTATTCAAAGAACAGGACAGACCAGAAGGCAAAAACAGAGTCCAGGTACAGGCAGGGTTCTTTAACAGACAGGATGAAACAGATTATTGAAGCACAACAGCACAAGAGTACTTTTAAAAATTGGCAACCAAGCAAAAATCAATCTAATATAAACTTTGATTAAACTCTAGTCTTACTCACATGGAAGTCATGCAACATGCAGCACACACTGATAAACTTAACTGAAAAGACAGGCTTTAAATACTCAAACTGATGAGAGAAAAATGAGGCCACGTTTATACATAGCAGGGTATTTAGAGAAACAAATATTTCCCCCCCTCCGTTTTCAAAAAAGTTGTCATTTACATCAACCCGCATAAATACGCCATCGAGCGCCATTATAAGTACGCCAAACCTATTATATGGGCGGCAGTGTAGGGAGAAGGATAAAGCCATGCAAGCCAATCAGAATCCTCAGAATCAACAACAACGAATAACACGAGTGACTTCCTGTTCCTTTCTAAACAACTAGATAGAATGAGCGTGAGAACCTAAAACCCCGTTTCTCCCAGTTGACACGACAACACATAACCGGAGTTTTCCACTTTGCCCGGAGTTTTTAGTAATTTTTTAAGTAAGTTTTCCGCGATAAAAACGGGGATTTCCTGTGAGAGGCCAATGAGAGGCCAAACCGCATGGAAATATCTGCGTTTTCCCTTCGTGTAAACGGGTCCTGAGAGACAGGTGACACAGAGAAAATGGCGGGAAAAGAACAAAGACAGGAAGTACTAAACAAGGACATGGGCGGGGCCCCAGCCACATGACTGAAACACATGGTAGTATAAACATTAATTAATCAGTTGGTTGCCTTATTACATCAGCCTGTAAGAGACTGTTCTTCCCCAAAATACAACCGATGTTCCTTTCACACATCACCTAACAATGGCCCCACTTCCGTTTGTAGTTATTATCGCCCTCAGGTGGCCGGAGTATAAAGCATTAAAATGTGCCTTTAGGGAGGGATATTGGATATAACCAGGCGGCAACCTCCTGGTCTGAGCAGGGAGGCAAACCAGGAAGTGCCTTAAGCTGCATTCTACCAAAAATTCCAGCAGGGAGTGCTGACGGCGGCTGCAGAAGCATTTGGGTCCATGCATTTCAATAGAAAATAAGAAAACTTCTATGGTCTCAATCACTAGTAAAAATAATCTTCAAGACAATTTTATGTAAATAGTGTAAATAATGGCCCCATTTACAAGAAAATAGAAGATAAAGAATCGTATGATTTGAGGCGTGGCTACCATTGATTGACTTTTAATCAATAATAAAAACAAATAACAAACCCTAATAGGGTTAAATGCAATAAAGGACACCCTCTTAGTGGATTAGACTTGTTAAATGGGTTTCAACTTAGCCTAGTGACAAGAAAATAAGCTTTTTGAAATTCGCTCCTTTTTTAGATTTCTGTTTCCAGTCACACCAGGGTGTTGAATATGTGTCACTGAGGAACTTAATGCGTTAATGTGAAGCACAAAGCTGAATATAGGAGATTCAAGAACATTTAAAGTGTTTGTTACACCCATGTGTACACACTGTGGGTTCTTATGGGTTAATGTAGCTTTACATTAAAAACATGGCATGCAGTCAGACACTTTCATCTGCATCCTGTCTGTATTTTCAGGGTGTATTTCCAACACTCTCCATCACTCAGTGCATATATGCCAATGAGTCTCTTTATGGAAGTGTTTGTGCGTCTGGATGTGCATGTTTGCAACTGCCACCTCCCTCCTTCTCCCTCACCCTAAACGCTCTCTCTCTCTCTCTCTCTCTCTCTCTCTCTCTCTCTCTCTCTCTCTCTCTCTCTCTTTCTCTCTCTCTCTCTGATATACATAGCAATGACCCCTGTCTCAGTCATGCCGGCACCATGCTGTGAATTCCATCTAAGCAGAAAAACAAGTGGAGATTGTTATGCAAATGGCTATGTGGTGGGCCTTGTGCAGGAAGAAAAAAAAAATGGCGATGTTTGTATCCTTATGTGTGTGCTGGGAGGCAGCAAGAGGGAAAAATGAGGGAATAAGATACAGAAAGAGCAAGAGAGAGGGGGGGAATCAAAATAGAGAAGAAACAAAAATGGAGGGTGGAAGGAAACGTAATAAAAAACACAGAAAAATGCAAACAGCAAGGCGTGATAAGATGCTGCTTTGAATGTATGTTTACAGGAAAAATATCCGCCAGCAGCCTATACCTGCTGGATGTGTTTACCATGTGAGGCTCCTTCACTGATCAGCCACCAAGTGTGTGTGTGTGTGTGTGTGTGTGTGTATCATGCAAATGAGTCTCTTTTTGTGGTTTGTGTTTGTATATTTTTGCATCATATATCATATGTATGTCTCTGTGTGTGTTTCTGAAAATGCTGACTCTTTCTTTCTCTCTCTCGCTGTCAACATCTGTACCCACACACACACACACACATATATATATATATATATATATATATATACAGACACAGACACACACACACACACGGATATATACATACAGACACACACACACACACACATACAGAGACACACACACGCACACATACAGACACACATACACATATACACACACACACACACACACACACACACACACACACACACACACACACACACACGCACACATATAAAGACAGACACACACATTTACAGACAGACAGACAGACAGACAGACACACACACACACACATACAGACACACAGACACATATATACAGACACACACACACACACACACACACACACACACACACACACACACACACAGCATCAAGAGCTGGGAGGTAATGAAGGGAAATAGCAGGTCAGTTACTCTTTAATTGTCATTGCACTTCATTGGGAACACATCAATCCAGCAACGCTTCACTGAGCAGAAAACAATGGCTTCACACACACACACATATATAAAGGCATTAATATTTGTGATAGGCCCAACATGGCCAAGATGAAATACATAATCATGTGTGGATTTGATAACACTTTCCTTTTATAATATGCTTTGTACTCCGAATACATTGCTTTGCCGAATATATTTTGGAGGAAACAGTCATACATTGCTCTACAACATGGGTCTCAAACTTGCGGCCCGTGGGCCAATTTACGGCCCTCGTGAATGATATTTTGTGGCCCCCACCTTGATATGAAAGTTTAATGTGAGTTTTATATGAATGGGACTTTACCGTGTTGTGTGTGGAAGGTCCCTTTAATTACTTTTTTGCGTAATTTTGTGTCTTTTTTTTGTAATTTTGTGTCTTTTTTTTAAGTAATTTTGTCTCTTTTTTGGTAATTTGGTCTTTTTAAATAATTTTATTTCTTTTTTTTTAAATAATTTTGTGTCTTTTTTAAAAATAATTTTAAAAAAGTATTTTTTTCTGTCTTTTTGGTCATTTTGTGTCTTTTTTCAGTCATTTTGTGTCTTTTTTAAGTCATTTTGTGTCTTTTTTGGTCAATTTGATACTGCCTCCAGCGGCCCCTAGGTAATTTGAGTTTGAGACCCCTGCTTTAAAAACTGGACTTTCATCAGTGTTCAGGTTGTGTCTTGTCCAATGCTAGTAACTCTATCTCTAAATTACCTAATTTTCTGCATTAATTTGTCATAAAATGTGATTTGATCTGCATCTAAGTCCCGATTAGACAAACACAACATGCTTAACCTAGTAACAAGCAAACAATTATAATATTTCATGTCTTTATTGAATATATCCATGAAACATTCATAATGCTGGTAGAAAAAGTAAGTGAACCCTTTGACTAATGACTCCATTAAGAGCTAATTGGATTCAGGAATTAGAAAACTTGGAGTGCTAACAATGAAATGAGATTTGAGTGAGGTGTAGAGATACTCTGACCTGTAAAAAATACCTGTTAAGCACATTGTTTTTTTGTCTATACTTGGGACTAAGATGCAGATCAGCTCATATTTTATGACAAATGAATGCAGAAAACTAGGTAATTTCAAAGGGTTCACATACTTTTTCTTGCAACTGTAATTATTTTAACCCTTTAATCAAACCCTTATCTGTTTCCTTACCTTAACCAAGTAGCTTTGTTGCCCAAATATAACCAGTTTTTATATAACCAACTAGTTTTTATTATCTGCTTATCCTGCTGCCCCCGCGACCCGGCCCCGGATAAGCGGACCAGAATGGATAGTTTTTATTCATTTTTTAAGAAGTTTGGTTTACGAATATAAATATGTATGTGAGTGCCTACATGTGTGTTGATGTGTTTATGCATCTGTGGCCCAGTGCTCCCACTATTTCTCTCCCTATTTCTCAATTTTTTTGTCAGTTACTCTATCTCGAACTTCTCACAGACCAGCAAACACACTCTTACTCACTCGCACTGTCTCTTCCACTTTCTCTGTGTTTATCTCTCACACATAAACTCTCCCCCTCACTGTCACTGCTTCTTTCTCAGTCTCTCTGTTTCCCTCTCCTTTGCTTTCTGAGGCGCTCGAAAAACACGCACACTTGATCGTTATCCAACAGTGTCATCAATTATTAGGTCTGCTTTATGAAACCCCAGTGCAACTCGCCACCAAACGCTCCGTGTGTATTGCTATTCATAGTGGACACTGATCACACACACTTTTTTGTTTTTTTTGTTGTTGCTTTGTCTTGAATGAAGGTTGCATCAGTTTACATCAGCAGCAGACACCGTGGCAGGCTGGACCCCCCCAACCCCCACCCCTCCGAGCTGTGAGGGCATCGCCAACGTAAAGGCAGCCGGAGAAAAGACCACAGATCACATCACCTCAAATTCAGCGTCTTTACACTTCTTATCTCTGACTGTTGGAATTGATTTGGATGCTAACAGCCTTTTAACCTCATGTGAACCTGAGGGGGGTTCTCAGGCGGCTCCCTGCGAGGATTTAGCCGAGACGAAACCCGAAACTGACACTCATATTTGTGGAAAGCACAAAGAAGAAAGTGCTTTTTCTGGGTTGTAAACACAAATTAATAAAAAATACAGTATTGTTACAATAAGAGGTACACTGTAAACAATTGTCTTGTAAATGAACAGTTAAATACTGGCAGCAGGGTTGCAGCATTCTACTGTTAACTTTACAGTTCCTCTCTTGTTAATTTTACAGTTTGTTACTGTGATAAAACTACATACTGAATTACAGTAAAATCCTGCATTTCATTGATTTCTACAGTAGACTTACACACAGTATAGAGCTGAAGCTAGTTGCAATATTGTTGCAGTATACAATGCAATCATATATTTTATGTGAAATGGCAACCTACCTACAAAATTTGCCCAGAATGCATTGTTTCCTACAGTATAATACCTTTTTAATGGAAAACAGTATGTTACTGTAACAATTTGGCTGTTTTCTCACAGCAATCTGTTACAGTGTACAATGTAGCTACACAGTAAAATCAGCATACCCAAATTAACACTATAAGAGTTGATCTTAACACTTTTAAAGTGTCTATATGGGTCCACACCTCAGAGTGTTAATGTTACACCAAAAATAGTCAAATTTACACTGACTCAGTGTAAAGGTACCAACACTCGAAAAAGTGTTACATTACCACTCTGAGGTGTGGACCCATATAGACACTTTAAAAGTGTTAAGATCAACTCTTATAGTGTTAATTTGGGTATGCTGATTTTACTGTGTACACGTTTAAAAGGCATAAGGCACAGAAAAATGTTAGTTATTCTTATGTCATTGACATAAATTGACACATTGAAGTGTCTCCAAAGATAAACCATATGACACTTAGAAATATACCTCCCTCTCAAAATAGTGATATTTCGGTGTGACCCAGTAAAAAAAACATTGTGCCGTTTTGGCCCGGTAACATGAGCAGTCTGTCCAAAACGGCAATTTCACGGTGTGTGTTTGTTACTGACAAAATATTATATTATACTTCACCAGGAGCTTTGTAATTTTTTCACCCCAAAAAATGTAGAAATGACTTTGGACGAAGGGCTTGCTAGCGTTAGCACCACTTTAGCATGCTAGCTAGCAAAGCCGAACCATAGCATCATCTTATCACGTTTTATATCTAATCCTAATATCACATTCAATCCATAAAGCACAATCTGCACCATTCATATGCTGTATTTCTTCAGTTTTAAAGAATCTATAAAATACAGTGCCGAGACAAAGCATTGTGTAATAAACTGCCAAAGTGGCAGACATTTAAACACAACATGATCATATTCAAATGTAACATCACAACAGTCACAACAACAGTTGTGCAGATCCAAGAAAACAATAAAGAATTCTATTTATGGCACTTGGAATGGCAACTACTAAATAAATAAAAATAGTAATAACAAAATTAAGAAAATGAGAATTAGATGTTGGCAGAAAACAAGATGAGCTAGCTCATATGAGTTTAATTTAAGAGCAGATATCTAGACATTTTCCATGGCTTTCTTAAAAAATATTTTTGTTATCATCAATAAAACCATGGAAATGTCTAGATATCAGCTCTAAAATTAAACTCTTGTGAGCTATTGTTGTTGTTATCATTATATTTGCCCAAACAAATGTACCTTTAGTTGTACCAGACATTAAAATGAACAAGAAATTGAAGAAAACAATGGTCTTATATTTTTTTCCATCCATCCATTCATCCATTTTCCTCCGCTTATCCGGGGCCGGGTCGCGGGGTGTGCAGGATAAGCAGGGCATTTCATGACTGTATATTTATAAAAACATGAACAAGCATCAGGATGACTTGTTGTGCAGATCCTAAGAAAACAATAAAAAAAATCAAATTATGGCACTTGGAATGGCAACTACTACCAATTAGTAAAAAAAATTTAATAATAAAATTAAGAAAATGAGAATTAGATGAAGAAAACAATGGAAAATGTCTAGATATCAGCTTTTTTTTCCAGCTTTAGTTGTTGTTATCATTATATTTGTCCAAAGAAATGTACCTCTAGTTGTGCCAGGCATTAAAACTACTACCAATTAGTAAAAAAAATACTACTAATAAAATTAGGATAATTAGAATAAGATCCAAATGTGTTAGCAGACAAAGGACACAAAGCTTAATAACACATGTCCGACAATGAAATGAACGCAGTGGCTTGTGCAGTATTGCTGCAGGGAAAAAAAAAAAGTTATATTTTCATTTTCAACCTCCACCAAATTCTCATCATAATTATGTCAATATCCCTCCAAATGCAAACACTTCCAATCCTGACAGAAAGTAATATGGTGAAAGGCCATTAAAAACGAGCCCCCCCATCCACTCACACACACATATGCAGACCAATCACCTTCCAACTTGCCCCCGCCCTCCACCCAATAAAACTTTTGGCAGGCCTGAGCTGTTGTAATTGGCAGCCGGCTTGCCGTGCCGATAGACTCCCCTCAGTCCTACGGGTCAAGAGTAATTTACTGAGCTGCTAAACGCCGCTAGTTTCTCTCTCTTTCTCTCTTTCTACCCAGTCCAATCCCCTCGCCCTCCACCTCCTCCTCCCGCTCCCCAACATCCATATTGGAATTCCCATCCAGGCTGTATTACAAGCCGAGATGATGGCTTAATCCCTTGTTAATTAGGGACAACATCTCCAGCAGCTGAGGCTAAAGCGGAGAGCGGCGGAGGCTCCAGAGACACGAGGGCTCTGGCCGAGCTCGCGGCCCAGCCAGGAGAGCCTGGCTGGGGCTCAGAGAGCTGGCGAGGGATGGGGGTAAGGAGGAGGAGGAGGAGGAGGAGGTGGGGGGGCTTGGATGTTGCGCTGGATGAGGATTGAAAGGGACTGCTGCCTAATCCCCCACTGATGGCTCCTCTAGACTAATGGAGCCTGGACAACTGGGCAACCGGATGCTCCTGTTGGCCCACTCCACTCCACTCCACTTCAGCTGGGTCAGGAGCAGCGTGGCTCCACTGGATGTTTAGAGGGGAGTTTTGTTAGAAGGCCCCCCCCCAATCATTTGGCTGGTTATCGCCAAACAAAATGCCTTTTTTGTGGGATTTGTTTGACCGTACACAGGCAGGTTTTCCAAAGTGAGTGACTGCACGAACGTGTGTGTGTGTGTGTTTATTTGTTTATTTATTAACTCTTTATCGGGCGAAGAACTATATTTGGTAACTTCAGTGGATATCAAAATGGGGTCCCCATGTCTCTCTGTGAGGTCGTCGAACCACATGGATTTGTAATTTTTAGAGAAAAAAAGTTGCAAATTTACTAGATGAAAGTGGCAAATCTACAAGAAAAAAAGTCGCACATTTAAGAGATTTAAAGTGGCAAATCTGCACGAAAAAAATCATCTTTTTTCAAGCAGAATCACCACTTTAAATCTCATAAATCAGCGCATTTTTTCTCGTAGATTTGCCACTTTAATCTCGTAAACTTTTTTCTCAAAATATTATTTTCGCATGGTTTTTTTTACACATTCTGGCAGTATATAATATCCTCCAAGTTTCTCTCGGGTTGAAATTTGGAATTTGCAAGTATTTCAATGAGTGCCCTATTAAGGGTTAAGTGACCAAAAGTAATTGCTGAAAATTTTGCCAATGTCCAAATATTTATGGAAATGACTGTAAGTTAGGGTTAGGGTTGGGCATTTAGTTGTGATGGTGAAGGTTAGGTTCATGGTTAGGGTAAGGGGCTAGGGAATTCCAATGAGGGCCCTCACAAAGATAGAAGTAGAAGGGTGTGTGTGTGTGTGTGTGTGTGTGTGTATGTGTGTGTGTGTGTGTGTGTGTGTGTGTGTGTGTGTGTGTGTGTGTGTGTTTATATGGATATTTGTTCATCACCTCATCTGCTTTCCTTGACAGCTATGGATCATATTTCCCGCGGTACACATAAAGCAAAGCCTCAGTCGCACTCAGACAAACAAACAAACTTAATCCCAGTCATAACCGTCTCTACACTGTGTTTTCTTGTGTAAAATTGTCTTGTGTAAAACTGTCTGAAGAAGAATTTGCAGGTAAATGGAGGGAGAAGCAGGAGGAGGAGGAGGAGAAAAAAAAGGGTTTGGTGGAGACTGTGCAGCATGAAAGATGAGGGGTAAAAAGGCGGATGAAAAGTGCATCTTCTTATGTTTCCTTCTCAGGTGGCAACAAAAGCCCATTTATTTGGGCCTGCATTTCCACTGGCTAAGTGTTGGAGTGTGGTGTTAGCAGAGTGCATTATAAATACAGCCAAGCTTGTCGCTGTCCCCCCTAAACCCCCCCGGAAGGCCCAGACTCCTGGGGAGCTCCAAACACCAGGTAATTATCCACCACCGTACCGCCCGCTGCTTCACTACCTGTGTGTCCAGCATCACTAGAGAGAAGGATAGATGGATGGGGTGGGGGAGAGAGACGAGGAGGGATGGATGGAAATGGAGAGGGATCAAGGTAGAAGGACAGAGAATGTGTGTGAGTGTATGTGTGTGTGTGGGGTTAGAGCTGAGGAGAGAGAAAAAAAACATGGAAATGATGTGAGAGATGACTGAGATGGATGAAAAAGAAACGTTTGATGTCCTATTTTAAGGAACTGTATGCTGCTATCTGACAGGATGTCTTCTATGTCGTCTGTATGAGTCAACACATGTACTGTACTATGGGAAAACTCATTGGAGAGTCATCAACCTATCAGGAAACAAATATATACCATATCTTTAAAAGGTGAGCCTACTAATATAGCGGGTTTCTCAAAGGGGCAATTAGCCCAAAATGACAGGGTGGACAGCAATATCAGGGACACATGGAAGGTTTTTGATTAAATCAAAGATGGCCGAAAAACCCCATTGAGGATGCATTGAGCTGGGATTGGCCCAAGGGTTCCAGTGATACATCCTTTGTGAAAAACGGATAAACGGGTCAAAAGTGAATAAACATTCAACTTTGACCTGTTGGTGGCGCTAGAGCTCTTGAGCTAGAGTTGATACACAGTATCACCACTTGAACCCAAGTAATGGGTGGTCTGCTGTTAATTTATTACAGTATTGGGCAATTATTACATTATCAGGACTTGGGAAATGAAAGCTTACCTGATAATGTAATTACTAGACAGTTAGTGACAAAGCATTATAGTGACACACGGGTCTTCTTGCATACCGTATTTCCTCAATTTAAAGCCGGGTGTAAAAACCATTTTTAGTAAATAAAAGCCGGCCTCTTTTATAAGCCGGGTGTCTTACCGGTGTTATGTTAAAGTCTGTTCCCCGTCGATATGTGTCCCCCTTACCTTAACCTGCACCAACCTGACCCCTGACCCCAACCAGTCCTCCTTTAAGTTGTTAACATGAGCCCAAGTTTACCTTAACCCCAAACAGTTCTCTCTGCAAGGCCTAACCTTAAACTGAAATCCTAACTCCAACCGTGGAGGTGATGCTACGGAGAACACCATTCAGGAAACATCATTTGACGGGTAACAGATTTCAACACAACACCTGTATTTAGAAGTTTCACCACACAAGTTAGTACTGTAGGTAAATATGGTTGTTTCTCCCGCTGTCCTAGTCATTCTCTGTAAAGTCCAGCCGTTTACGCACATTCTTCTGGGCTTTTTAGTAGTTTAGACATTTTAAATCCTGCTTCAAATGAACATTCAGCTCTGCAAAAAAAGAAAAGTTGGGTGAACTCAAAATTTCAAGGCAAAAAACTTCGATAAAACTTTAAGTTGGACAATTACACTAAATATTTTAAGATTTGCTTCTGAGTTTACTCAACTCTGAATTCTGATTTTTGTCAACTCAACTGTAAGTTGAAACATGATAAGGGCTGCTTACCTGTGTGGACTCCAGCTGGAGGCAGCACAGAACAGCCACAATGAGACTTCAAGTGCAACTCGGAAAGTTGGCTTTCCCGCATTTCACAACAAAGAAATAAGAGTTTGCTCCTTGTTTTGAACCCCAACGTAAAGATATAAGTAACAACAACTCACCAACCTGTGTTTGAGCAGACAACTGGCTTCCTTTGTTGTGCTAATGTACATTATTGCACTAAATATCAATAACTTATATTTCCAAGTTTTACCAACTTAAATCACTGTTTCAGGCCAAAAAATACAAGTTGGCTTTTTTGCGGTGAGCGTGCTGTTCATTGTTTGTTTACATCCCAGTACTTCCAATATGGCCGACATCCGGGTAACTGGCTACCATGCGCTGTGTAAAACACTCTAAAAAGTGCCGGTCAGAGCTGCTCTGATTTTCTTTTTTTAATAAAAGCCTCCTTCCAATAGCAGCCTGCCCCTATCATTAGCCGGGTCCCAAACTGATTTTTTATGAATAGAAGCCTCGGCTACTATTTGAGGAAATACGGTGTGTGTTTGTATTTGAGTGAATTAAATCACGTCGACATATGCCGTACTGCTCTTAAACTAAAAACGAACCATAAAAATGCAGAGAAAGTGAGTGAGGCAGAGAGGGAAGAGAGCTCCCTGGCCTTGTGGCTCACCCTGTTAAAGTGTCTTTATTAGGAGTCAGGGACTGATCACACTGCTAAGTGACCTGCCAAGGTTACGGAGAAGGGCAGCCGTGGTAATTAGTATGCTCTTTGGTGCGGCAGGGCCGCATTCGGCTTCAGCGACATTAGTATGCTTCACTGTGGGACTAAGGGGTTACGCTAAGCTACACTAGCCATTAGTATGCTTACTTCTCAGTGTTAGATGCCGTGCTAGGCTGTGTTCATTAGTCTGCCCCAGTCAGGGATGCAGTGGGTAGTGAACACAGCTAAGCCCACTTTTCTACTTCTTTGCTGTGTTTAATTTGTTTGAAGATTGCATTTAATTTAAAGACTGCCATAAGTGTTTTTCGGCTAATTCAAATAGCAAGTGATATGAAACTAATGCTAGTTAAATGCAGTGTTGGCAGCAGCAGGCACTGGTGGAGAAAGTGTTCAGATGCCTGACTTAAATAAACGTAATAATACCACACTGCATTACTCCACTACAAGTAACAATAAGTTAAAAATCAGGATCAAAATGTACTTAAAAATATCATAAAGTATCCATATTATTGCTGCTGCCTGATAAATAAAAGAAAAAACAATGGTATGTGAGCAGGATTCCCTTTGAGAGACTTTTTTTTGGTTCATTTGCTCACCTCCATAGTATTATATTATTATTATTGATGCATTTGTGTAAGCAGCGTTTTAATTTCCTCAAGGTAGGATTAATTTAAACTACTTAATATACTGTTATGTGGTTTAATAATAATAAAAAAAGCCCAATCACTTGAAATTGATCATGTTTTTAAAGTAAAAAGTGCAATATTTGCCTCTAAATGCAGTGAAGTAGAAGCTTGTTTTCTTGTGTGTTTTTGTAATTTTTTGTGTTTTTCTTTTATTTTTGTGTGTGTTTTCTGTGTGTTTTTTGTAATTTTTTTGTGTTTTTTGTGTGTTTTTTGTATTTTTCTTGTGTGTTTTTGTGTTCAAAATGTTGATCCAGTAAGTTAAAATGAAAAAATAATAATCAGGTCATATAGGTGAGGTTGTACTGAAAACAATGATACCAACGTGGCAGGGTGAACACTTTAGGTGGTTTATACAGGCAGAATGAAAAGGAGTCCAAAACCAACAGAATAGCCCCAAAGGCTTAACTGCATTTTGTGTCCACAAAATGTAATTGTTTTGTCCAATAAGAGAAAATTCTCAGTCTATTCATCTCACTTCAGTCTTTTTATTTCTCCACAATGAGAGTCAAACCCACAGACTGACCAAAAAGATTTAAAAAAAAAAGTCTTATAATTGACTCGTTGAAACCTGCAGGGACCCCGTTTATACACCTGGTGGAGTCCCATCACAGGAAGGTGAGCTCTCGCT
The DNA here is from genome assembly GCF_030273125.1 of Centropristis striata. NCBI lineage: Eukaryota > Metazoa > Chordata > Actinopteri > Perciformes > Serranidae > Centropristis > Centropristis striata. The sequence continues at coordinate 31,031,423 of NC_081536.1, forward strand.
TCTCTCCGGAAAGAAAAAATAATAATTCATGCTGATTTTCCGAACACTGCAGCTGTGTTGGCTGGAGCATATAAGGTGATGAGCTCCCACTTCCCCTCCCCGTGCCCTTCCTTCCTCTGCAGGGCAAAGCCGGCCTTAGTGGCCGCCGGCCATTAATATGCAGCTCGTCAGCGGGCCAGCGCCAGGCTCGGCTACGCTAACCATTGTTCCGCCACAATCAAATTAGCCCTGCTGATGAGGCCTGAGCTCTGTGACCTCCACGGGCCCAGTGGCTTCCCGGCCCCAGAAATGACAAAGAAGATCTGAGAGCTGGGGTCTTCGGGGACGGCGGGGGCTCACATACTGATTTCTGATTATGTCGGCTCTGCTTTTATTTATATATTTACCCGCTGGAAATAATTGAGACGAGGTGTTGACTGCAATATGTGAAACACATGCCCCCCAGCAAGTGGCATGTGAACTTGGTGTTGATGTCTAGCTAAGACAAAGGACTCGTATGATGTGTGTGTGTTTGCTATTTCACATGTGTGGTACTTTTATTTAGTCCCTGCAACTCGCCGTATACGTGTCACGCCGAGACATTGGCAGTCAGCTCATCCCTCCCAGATCCCTCCAGACCATCCCTCCTCCTCCTCCCTCTCTCCCTTCACCTCTCGTCCACATTTGTCTGATTTAGTGTGATCAGATGTGAGAGCCGACGCCTGCTGCTGTTGTTAATGCACCGTGGGCTCCACATAATAGCAGCTCACACTGCCTATGCTCCTACTCTGCTGTGCGGGGACCATGAATCAGGTGGCAACTGGAAAAAAAAAAAAAAGAGGTGGGGAATTAGACATGCAGCATACTAATATTTACAGTCCCAATATACACACTGTAATAAATTATTCGGTAACGCTTTATAATAAAGTCCTTGTAATAACCATTAATTAACAAGTAATAAGGCCCTTGTAAGTCCTTACAAGATGCTTAATAACATTATTGTGTGTGTATAAGCTTATATAAGTGTTAATAATAGCATTACAAACACCCATGATCATTTCATCTGAATCTAGATATTTTGGTAATGCTTTATAATAAGGTCCTTAATAACCATTAATTAATAAGTAATAAGGCATTGTTCTCGCTTTAGATCCGGTAGTCCGGTACAAAAAGCATAGTTAACTTATAGTTAACTTATAATAGATGATCAATAAAGTATATTTTAATATCAATAAGCAAACAAAATAAGATTAATAAAGGCATGGCAAAGACATAATGGGTGGGTCATGGGTGTTTGTAATGCCATTATTAACACTTATATAAGCTTATTAACACACAATAATGTTAATAAGCATCTTGTAAGGACTCACAAGGGCCTTATTACTTGTTAATTAATGGTTATTACAAGGACCTTAATATAAAGCGTTACCCATACTTTCTATTAAAATATGCTTAAATAATATATGTAACATTTACTCAGGGTCAAAATCACTTTTTTCAGTGTACGCTGATGGAAGTAGCCCCTCGGTTATTGTTCTGCATCCCCTAGTCCATTCTTTTACCCATCCCGTATGCACCAAATCAACTGAAATATACAACCATATCGAGCAGATTTGTGAAACAAGACTTTATCGCCAGGGAGTTCTCCCAAAGCCGGGCTGACCTGCAGATTTGATACGGATCAGCGAGGGTTCATGGGGAGAGCGGAGCACGGAGGAACACGGTAAAGAAATCACAATCAGATCGCATAATTACACTTCGGATGAGTGCAGATCGGGTGGCAGCTGAATGGTCCCGGTGAAGGGGGAAAATGAGAGAAAGGGCTGAAGCAGGAAGTTCATGTCCTGTAATTTTCAAACATGTTAAAAGTGATACCTTGACAGTTTGGATGTTTTTTCTCTTTTTCCCTTCAGCAGGCAGATATCACATTGTGGAGGAGAAATTGTCGGCACTCGTACTTATTGGTACTTAACTGAGAACCGGCTTGTTAGAGTCGTTAGGATTCTGACCTTTGTCACCAATAATTTGACAAGTGCCAAATGGAGAGGAGGGAAAAACAGACTAAATTTCACCGTGTCAAGCTTTCACCTGGAGACACACTGCTGATTATCCCCCAACTCCTTTGTTTGCTCTGCAAAGATCTGGACATGCATTTGATGCATTTTTCAGCAATTTAACCCATAAGAACCCAGACCTATTTATCCTTAAAGGAAAATTATAGGGGATATACCACAGAGTGGACCACATAGAAGACTTTAACCACTGTCTGAGTCACACAAACCAGAATATATGGACTGATCTGTTAGTAGCTAAAAGATTTTTCCTTTAACCCACAGGAACCCAGACCCAGTAATCCTTAAAAAGGAAAATTATGGGGGATATACCACAGACCAAGTGACCAAAATGACACAAAATGATCAAAAAAAGACGCAAAATGACCAAAAAATTACATAAAACTAAGCAAAAAAGGACTCAAATTGACCACAAAAAGACATAAATTGACAGAAAGACACAAAATGACCAAAAAAAACACAATATGGCCCAAAAAAGAAACAAAATGACAAAAAAGACAAGAAATTACTAAAAAAAGACACATAATGACCAAAAAAAGGAAACAAAATGACCCAAAAAGACACAAATTGACCACAAAATGATCTAAAAAAGATACACAATGACTAAAAAAAGTGCACCACGTAGAACACATTTATGATGTTTTAAAAAAAATACTATCCCTTAATGTCAAAGATCTGTGATTTGACATACAAGTTACAATGGGTGTTTATGGTATTTATGTTTATAATATTTCTTATTTTAAAATAAAAAACAAGACACATTTTCTGCTTACAGAAACACAAATTTGCCTTTTTATTTGCACCTCCACAACATTTATCAAAATTGTGCCATTAATGATGCTGTTTAACGACTAATTATTTTTCAAAATTTGTTCTTAAGTAACAAAATAATAATCATATATACATAATAATCATATAGTCATAATCAATAATAAACAAAAACAAATAACAATTTGACTTTTTGGTTGCATCTCCATAACATATATCAAAATTGTGACTTCAATTTGTTCAGGAAATACGGTCAGAACAAGTTAAATGCATTACAGGACAACCTATATATGGATTCAAATTGTTAAATGTGTTTAAACTTAGCCTCGTAACAAAAAATAAGCTCTTAGAAATTAGCTACTTTTTCACGTTTCTGTTTCCAGTCACAGGACCATGGGTTCTTATGGGTTAAAAAAGGATCTTTTTTCAGAAAATACATTTAAAAAATAAAAAAAGAGACTGTATTTTATTACTTTATAATTACTTCATGTGTAATGAGAAGCCCATGAGTTTCTTATGTCCTGCTATTGTTACAATGCCACATTATACAAACTCAGTTTTGCCATTTAAATCAATAATTAAGAAGGATATGCTGCATCCAACCTGTATTTTACTGGCTGATGCAGTCAATAGAAAATGACACATGTTTTCTCTGTAAATTGATGTTTTTGGTGACAGCTCAGATTCCACAGATTTTTGGAATTGCATTTGTTTTGCCGTTTCAGTTTGCCAACACAAATGTGCCTAACATGATTAAATGAAAAATAATCCAAGCTAATCCACACACATTCTGAGGCCACTGCAAAATGATTCTTTGTCCTTCCTACAAGAAACAATGTCAGCAATTAGACGGAGGAGAATTTTAAAGAAACCACCATTATAGTGTTGATGCTGCTGTGGGGACAATGCCGTTGTTCAGATGTCCCATTGGTCTGACGGACAAATACTCTGAAGAAGTCATCTTTTTTTTTTCCAACCCTAACCAAGTGTTTTTTTGTGCCTTAACCTAAACATTCCTGAACTAGGGCATAAGTATAGAATAGGGCATGGGAATAATGAATCAATGATTGTTAAGAATTTGGTCAATTATATGGAATTTTTAATTGCTCTATGTATTTTTTAATTTTTGTTAATTGTATGTCAATAAGCCAATGAGCTGAGAATTAAGTTGGATAAAGCTACAGTTTGCAAACTGAAAGTGGCAATAACAATTATAAAACACAAAGAAATACAAAAATATTGATTTGAGCAAAACTAGCTTACTGTATCAAACCTTGCTAGCATGAATTACTGAGTTTAATTTGTTTCAAAACTTATTAGAACTAAAAAACACACTTAAATATGCAAGATTACTGTGAAAACTTGAATTCTTGACATTATCTTTACAGTTTAATCTCACTTGAGTTAGATTACGACCAACAGGAAGACTCTTTTCGTCCTTTCAAAATAAAAGCGTCCGTTATCAAAACAGGCTTTTGCATAGTGCTGTATATTTATCTTTCATTTTGCCCATGTATGCATATCTTTATACATGCTGGAGTATGTATAAAAGCATAGCGCTTAATCGATTAATTGGTTGTTAACAGGTTTCTTCCAAATATATATATTGCTATCACATTTTATATACCTTCTTATATTATCGAAGGTTAATCTACAGCTTATGTACATTTTGTGTACTGCAGGTGGACAACAGGTGATTGTGCCTTAAGGCAGTTTCTGGCTGTGTGATATTGTATAAGAACCTTTAACTGTTAACAGCATAATATAAGTATGAGTAGAACACCATGTGGATAAAAGTCAACTTCCATGATGTTGTAATCAATCATCAAATAAATCCCCACTCAGTTTTCCCTGCCTCCTGGGTTGGACATGCGTCCATTGGCGTTTCACAAAAAGGATAGATTTAACTAAGTGGAACATGAGTCAAACCCAAAGCTGTTCTGTCATATGAACAATGTTGGAAAGATCAGGTCCCAGTCCTGTCCGGAGTTGCCCTACAACATGTAGCACAGGTGATTTTTCCATGCTGGCCATTGGTTGGGTGCTTGGGTAGAGCATGCAGAAAGAAGAACAAGTTGTCACATAGACGGTCCGTAATTAGGTCACGAAGAAATTAGTCTTTTGTTGTTTGACGATGTTGGCATTGGTTCCGATAGAAGTTCCTGAACGTTTGTTATCTCTCCGGTTCGGACATTTTCATTGGCGTCGTTGTATACTTGACCTTTCTTATTCACCCTTGGGTGTTTGTATTTTTCTGCCCAGTCAGAGTTCTCCAGCAACAGTAATTTGTCAACCCTGTCTCACTCCCAACTCCATATGGGATGTACCAGGCTTTCCATTGACTATAATGTAAATCTATCTATTGGGGTCCCTGGACAAACCCTGGACTTTGACCACAGTCAATGTTGTTATTTGGAGTTATTACTGGACAACTCCAGTAGTGTGAAAGTAGTTGGCTTTAAGCCCAACCTTGAGCTGTTACTCTAAGGGCTTTTATTGCCAAAAGTTAACTGTTTCCTGTGAACATGAAAGTTTATTTTGAAAACTCCTGGTCACACGCCGTGGGCCATGTCAAGTATCAGTATATCTGACGAATTGGGATAATAATTCATTGCGTCAACTACCCCTGCCAGTTCTCAGGACCTCTGGTGTCCACAAAAAGACTGGCAAGAGTTTCCTTCTGTCTTATAATCTATTTGAAGATACAGTACATGGTTTGTTTTCCAAAGTAGTGTTGTAACATGTTCTGCTGTGGCCTGATTGTGTGCCTCTGCCCTCTACGTCTTTTTGTCGCTCAGTCTTCCTCTATTCTCCTCCTCGCTGTCTTAGCTCACTTTATCTCTCTTTTCTTCCCAGCAGCTGGCTTGAATACTGATGGAGCTCACTCTGGATCTGATTAAGCCCCCGCTCAGCAGAATCAGACAGTAGACATAAATATCTGGGGGCATCTGAGAGAGAGACGAGTCGGTTAAAGAGAACCGAGTGTAGATCGGGTTTCTACCCCTGATGAAAATCGATGCGACTTGACCGATCGCAGAGTGACTCAACATGTCAGTTCTAAAGAGACCGGCCATTATATCATTAGGACTAATTTCATCTTCCTCTACTTGTGTCTCCATTGTTAGTCAGTCATTTAGTGAGGATGCGCATGTCGATGATTCACGACTGTCCATTGTCATCATCTTTAACAAGCTTCAAACGCCAGCAGTGGAAGCTCCGAATTGCCAAAGTGTGTTTTTTGTGTATGTGTGTGGGGACGATGATGGTTTTCATTTCCACATATAAATAAAGAAAGTCAGAATTCAAAAACTGGAATAAAGGCAACAGTGACTCTATTGTGATTATTAGTAAGTGTCATTCAGCTGTAATCCCAAAGGATTTAATGTCATTATTAGGAGTTGTGGTATTAGATGGAGAACTCCTGAGCTAAAAGAGAGGATGTGGTTGGCCCCGTTACTTGAACTCTCTCACTACAGCATATCTATCCACACGCTATATGATTATTTAATGTACACTTTATGAACTATCGAACAAAGCAAGGTCTGAAGAGCAAATACTGGTTTGATGAATAACTCTGACAGATGGCTGAGAAGTCTTGCAGCACTGCAAACTTGGAGAGCTGTGCAAACCGTCATCGAATTGTTGTGCACATGCTGAACATGAACCGTATCAACTTGCAATCAGACATACTTCTGAAAACGTCAAGAAGTTCTGGCTGCAGAGCTAATTTAGCTAGCTGACTGCAGCTAATGCACAAGTAGCAACAGCTAGCGGTTAGCATTACTTTAACGACAAATAAAGCTATCTGTTTATCAGGAAACTCCTAAATCATTGAATGTCAAGGCAATAAACACATTCTCTAGAAAAGTTTCAACAAAATCAGGGACATACTGTACTTTACATTTATTCCCGAGTTAAGGAGTAGAGGTCACTTCATGTAATTTTGTGAAACAGCGGAGCGTTCTAAAAATAGCACACAAATCATCATACATACACATATGGTTTGAGTTGTAAAACAGGCTGCAGTTTTTGTGAATTTAGGCTAAAAAACTACTGACTAGGTTTAGGGCAAAAAACTTCCTGCTAAGGCGTTATAAACTTCCAGGTAAGATGTGATAAAAGACAGTTTAAAAAGTAAATAAATGTTATCAGGGTGATGTGAGTACTTAATTACATTAATAGTTGGCTTTGATAATGAATGCAAATTAGTTTGTGTGTCAAATTGATTAAAATAATATTGAAGGCTTTTACAAGGATACTTGCAGGTCCTGTTTGTGTTTTCAACAGCCGCCATTACTCGCTACGAGCAGTCACGTTGCATTCAGCTGAGTCACCAGTTAACAGGGTCACTCGTTAACACCTGTCATCATTTTAACAGGAAGGAAACTATGGAACGGAAACAGTATTTGACAGGAGGTCATAAACTGTTGCAAATGTGAGCTACACTCAATATCATGTTCATAAGTTGCAAAATAATGCGTTCAGTTTGACTTACACCAAAAATATGAACACTAGAATAGACTGTATAAAAATAATAGACATTGACAATTTGAGACAACTTTGAAACCTTAAGAGTAGCATTCTGGCCATGGCCATCTTGGTTTTTGGCCATCATCATCTGGTGACGGAAGGTTAAGGAAAAAAACTTGATTCACAAACCGTGAGCCACAGAAGTAACTTAAAAAACGTGAGTAACAAATGTTACATAGTTCAGAAACAGCATTCAGATTGTAAATGACAGAGGCAACAGTTTATTGGTCAAATAGTTTCCCAATATGTTGCTTTTGAAACACTGTATGGAAATGAAATTGTTACAGTCATGTTTACTATCTAATCACTGAAACAATAGGTACCTCAGGCGTGTGATGCAGAGCCATAATTACAGTCAGAAAGCCAGCTAAAAATAGAATATTTCACAAACCGATGCCACTTGTCTTTCATATCTCTATGGTTTCTTTACTGAGATACTGTCATCGTATGTCACCTAGCTGCAAAAAAAAACGCTCCATCAAGTCCTTTTCCTTAAAACAAGTGGAGTATGCAGCCAGCAGAGGAGATAATGCCTCTGTTTCATGTTGTTGAGTAATTTTAAGATCTCAGGCCAGCTCCCTTTTTCTGGCACAGTAACATGCAAAGCTCTTTCTCTTCTAGCAATGCCCAAATATCTCCACTAGAGGCTCCCTGTTGAGAGTAACACACACACACACACACACTCCTTCTTTCTGAGGCCACACACACTCTTCATACACTCCCTCATGCTGTTCCCCTCAAACACACTCCTACAGGACAGGGACCAGGGTGGATTGCTATTTGGCGTTGCAGGGCATTAGCTGCTGATGTCTTAACACTTGTAAATGAACCCTCCGCCCCTCCTAATCTGTCACTTTAATGCACTATAGATTTTATTTCAGCCTCTGTAGTATCACATTCTCAATAATAATCATCAAGCCGACGCTGTTGTCCCCTCCTGCAGAAATTAAATCTCGCCGCTGAGTGCACAACTAATAAAAGATGTTGCCGGAGGAAATAAAAAAATAAATATGATGAATCATAAGCAGCGGGGATTTGTATTCAGATGCGAAAGACAATTACACAAAGAGTTTGAATTTATCAGCCGCTTCGCCTCTCAAAGGCTCAATAACGGGCCACCACCGCCGGGCGCTGGGAGCTGCATGCTCTCTCTCACACACACACACACACACACACACATAAACAGACACACACACACACACACATCACTCTCATGGACATCTGCGCAGACCGTGTACAAACAAACACATTCATGCATAATATGCATACAGCATCCAGGCATACACACATTTGCTCTTGCGCCCTGTGAAGCACACACACATACTCACACAAAGGGCTTCTTTATTTAAAACTCATGTGCTACATGCTGAATAATATTCTTGGAAATATTCTTTAATTTCTTCAGAGTAGCTCTTGAGCTAAAACTAAATCATTTAACCAATAGTATATTCATGCAATGGCTTTATATGCAAAACATTTCCCAGTGCACAGTATATTTGCTGTGTATCGATGTTTGTGTGTGCTTGTATGTGCTATTTTTTCTTTTGTACTCAAGACTAATAATGCACCTGGAAATCAATCAAATTAGTTTTGCAACCTGACATGAAATGCATCTTTTCAGCCAAGTGGCTCCCTGTAAAGGAATCTCACAGGTAGGCCTGTCACAATAATTCACAACTTTTTGTTGGATGATATATTGTCCCATAAGTAATTGCAATAAATCAAATTATTGTCATTTTAAGACCATTTTATGTCACAGATATCATGATAATATCATAGCATAATTTCTATTTTGAAGAAAAATGAACTTGTATTTCTCAAGTATATTCAGACACTGGAATGATAATAAGATATCCTTATAAAATAAACTGCAGCTCCATGAATTAATTCACAGTAAGAGCTGTGAGATGGGAAAACAATTAGCAAATATTAGCATTAGCACATTAGCAAATAAACACTTTAAAAAAATAGCCAAACCCCAACAAACCTTGTGCCCCTGTCAGCTAGCCACTATAGAAGCCTTTTTGATACTTTATATGAATTACGAAGCACTTATTTACTGTTCGTTTTTCATTTTACCATTCCACATTCTATTTCCTGTCACTGCCTTTCAAAATAAAAGCACCAAAATCATCACAGCATTATAAAACACCTAGAAAAATATAGAAACATGAAAAGCAAGCTATATAATACAAATACACCATGAAGAAACACTGCTAAAGGTAATTTACATGTATGTTTATATTAAGCATTTTGAACAGGGGGATAGAGAGTCAATCATTCCTTAACAGACAATAAACTGCCAATCCAGCTCCTTCATGGTGACGAATGTTGTCTGTTTGTTATTCACTGTTGTGTCACTCATGGATGCAAAGGTGGCGAGAAAGTGAAAGAATGCCTCCATCCACAGTAGCAGTCTCCTGGGTGTTCTGCTTCAGTATGATCTGTGATGACACAACTCACAAATAAAGTTTGTTTCTGATTTACTTGTAAAATCTCCACATTATGGCTCCCATATCTCTCCCTTGTTTTCTTGTGCTTTGTTCATTTTCACTCACTCTCTCCCTCCTGTGCTCTTTAGACAAAATATACCATCACCAAACAGTCCACTCAGTGTACTAATATCAATACTAGATCCAACCAGTGCTGCATATGGAGTGGTCCAATCTAGATTTTGCTTCCCATTGATTTTATATAAAGAATACAGTGAGATCATAGACAGTGTTGTGAATGTTCGCACTTAACAAGAGCGAGCTCAAAGTTCACACTGATTAAAATGATTGTTAATCCTTCAGAATTAATAGTTTGAAGTCCACAGTCCCAAAATAAAAACAAGTTAATATTAATTAATTACATTTTTAAATGCTCAAGCTTGATGTGTCGTTTCAAATTCATTGATGATGTGGCATGCAGACGTTCAGACTTGTTGTTTCAGACCCAGCGGGTACAATTTGCATAAACATTTAAGATTGAGTGCCCATGTTAACTGGTGATTTGAAGCCAAAAGCCTCCGTGGTTGCTCGTAATTACTTTATGACATTAATAGTTGGCTTTGATAATAAACAAAAATGAATATGTGTCAAATTGATATAAATAATATTGAAGGCTTTTACAAGGATACTTGCAGGTTCTGTTTGTGATTTCGACAGCTGCCATTACTCACCATGAGTAGTCACGTTGCATTCAGCTAAATCACAAGTTAACAGGGTCACTCGTTAACACGTGTCATTTTAACAGGAGGAAACTAAGGAACGGAAACGATATTTGACAGGAGGTCATAAACTGTTGGAATGATTAACAATACTCAAGTTCATGTTCATTTGTTGCAAAATAATGTGTTCAGAATCAAAAAAAAATGTTTTAAACATTTATTCATTAATCTTTTAAATGCTCAAACTCGGTGTGTCGTTTCAAATTCGTTGATGATGTGGCTTGCAGACGTTCAGACTTGTAGTTTCAGACCCAGCGGGTACAATTTGCGTGAACATTTAAGATTGAGTGCCCATGTTAACTGGTGACTTTAAGCTAAAAAGCCTCCATGGTTACTCGTAAATACTTTTATTAGATTTATAGTTGGCTTTGATAATAAACGTAAATTAATATGTGTGTCAAATTGACAAAAAATAATAATATTGATACTTTTACAAGGATACTTGCAGGTTCTGTTTGTGTTTTCAACAGTCGCCATTACTCACCATGAATAGTCACGTTGCATTCAGCTGTCATCATTTTAACAGGACGAAACTATGGAACGTAAACAGTATTCGTCAAAAGGTCATAAACTTTAGCAATTATTAGCTACACTCAAGTTCATGTTCATTAGTTGCAAATGCGTTCAGTTTGCCTTGTGCCAAAAATATGAGCGTGTTCATGCACAACACTGCAATAGACTGTATACAAATGATAGACATTGACAATTTTAGACATTTTTGAAACCTTAAGAGTAACATTCTGGCCATGGCCATCTTGGTTTTTGGCCGTCGTCATCTGGTTGGAACCGCAAGGATGGAAGGTTAAGGAACATTTTGCTTTGGCTTAAAAGTTAGGAGACTTTTGTCTTCATGGTTACAATGAAAAACAGAATGAGTGTCAGATGGAGACAGGAAACAAATGGCGGATTCTAAAAGTCTGATGTGTTGCATCCAGACATTGGTAAATCCATCCTGACCTATAATCCCTGCAGCTGCTGGGGGCCTTGTTACTTGGATGTAAAACATGTAATTTTGTGCCACTTGCTGAAATGTCTCACGCTGTCGCTCTTCTTGGGAGGACAGTTCCAGAAAGACAAGGGAATATCTAAATACTGAATTTAATATACTAATTATATTACTCAAAAAGCAACAATAAAATGAAAACAATGTATTTTGACTTTCATAGATAAAACAAGGATACAGGATATGCAGTCATGGAAAAAAATTAATGCCTAGTACAACTTAAGGTACATTTGTTTGGACATATATAATGATAACAACAAGAGGTTAATTTAAGAGCTGATATCTAGGCATTTTCCAGGGTTTTCTTGATGATGATTTTGGTTATTATTAAGAAAACCATGGAAAATGTCTAGATATCAGCTCTTTAATTAAACTCGTAAGAGCTATTTTTGTTGTTATCATCATATTTGTCCAAACAGATGTACCTTTAGTTGTACCAGGCATTAAAATGGACAAGAAATTGAAGAAAACAATGGTCCAATCATTTTTTCCATGACTGTATTTGGTAGATTTGTTCTTAAAATGGAAATAGACACACAATCTTACCAGTTAATCATAGCAGTGTAGCATTGATACTCGGTAAGAAAATGTAGGCAAAAAAAATGCATATAATAAGAACAAAAAAAAAGAAAAAGTAGTCTAGCGAGGAAGTGAGGGAGAGAGAGAGAGCAAGAGATCGTTTTTCCACCCAAACCCAGTGGCAGCAGTGACCGCTCTGCCAGCTTGTGCCACATCAGTTTGAGGAGGTCAAGTCAGCGCCTGGCAGGCTGTGTCTGGCCTGGTCTCACTACAGGAGGAGCGCCGGTCCGGGGCCAAACCTCCAGGCCTGCAGCCCTCTCTCCCAGCAGAGTGACCCGCACTTCCCCGCACTTCACTCGCTTCTCGCTGGGGGCAAGTCAGGGAGCCGCTGGGGCGTGGGGCTTCCAGCTCCAGAGCTGCACCCTTCAAACCCCTGGGAAGTGGAGGAGGTGACCCCGACTGGCTCTAACTGTCAACTAGCCAGGCAGAGGAGAGGAAAGGAGGGGTGACAGAGGCCAAGGAGGAGAGAAAAAGAGGAAAAGGAGAAGGGGAGGAAGAGGAGAAGGATGACAGGTTAGGTGTGAGCTATCCTGGGAGACGTTTGTCCGGCAGCTTTGTGGTGTGAAGCACCGCTGCTGAGGGGGAGCCAGTTGTTCTCACATCACAGTAATCACCACTGCCTCTACTTGGCTGCTGTGTTCAACAAAGTCAAAGATTTCCTACAAGATAACGTTTTTCACAGGGGGCTTAAAACTTCACTTTTGTTGTAAATGTTGAAAAAGTTTTCAGGAATTGGATTTTTTTTTTTTGTGTGTGCCTACTTTAAAAGCTAATGAACATCTTCAATATGAATTTCACTTTCCAAGAAATTACTACACATTTGGGAAGAAAAGGGAAACCACGTTTTTACGTAACTTCCGGAAGTCAAGTGACCCTGGTAACTACTTCACTTCTGGCATTCATGTGCAGTATTTTACTCTTTAAACTGTCTTTTATAATGCCAAACCAGGAAGTGTTTTGCCTTCAACCTACAGGAGTGGTTTTTATAGCCTAAATTCAACAAAACTACAGCCCTTTTTCCCTAAAAGTGAACCTTATATATATGTATAATACGTATAATCATCGATGTGTACCAGCGAAACGCCCATATGGGTCATTTTGACAAACACTCAGTGTTTTCTCTGTCTTCTCTTATATCATTTTCCCATATCTTCCTATCATTTTAAGGACATCCGGTGAGGGGAATCCAGTTGTTCTCACATCACAGTAATCACCACTGCCTCTATTTGGCTGCTGTGTTGTTCAACAAAGTCAAAGATTTCCTACAAGATAACATTTTTCACAGGGGGCTTAAAACTTCACTTCTGTTGTAAATGTTGAAAAAGTTTTCAGCAATGGGATTTGTTGTTGTTGTTGCCTAATTTAAAACCTAATGAACATCTTTAATATGAATTTCACTTTCCAAGAAATTACTACACATTTAGCAGGAAAGTAAAACCAACATCCCAGACAGTTCTCCACTTAAAAACTACCCTTATCTTCCGTGCATCATGTTTTTACGTAACTATGTCCTGTTGTCGAGTGACCCTGGTAACTACTTCACTTTTGGCATTCATGTGCAGTATTTTACTTTTTAAACTGTCTTTCATAACGCCTAACGAGGACGTTTTTTTACTTCAACCTAGAGGAGTGGTTTTCTAGCCTAGATTTTATAGATCCTGAAGTTTGCTTGGTAAGTTGCTAGACATTCTTTGTGCCTATGCAACATGTTAAAATGAGGACTCAATGAGGTCCTCAAGTTTGCTTGTACAACAATGTATTTGCACACTCCACTTCCCTGACTGTCTCTAGTGCTGTCACATGCTCTTAAGGTGAGTCACAACACAGCGCTGAGCACAATATTCCTGAGTGAATGTTGTGACAATAAAGTGGCTCAGTCGTAATTGTACTACAAGTGCCAATGTGTTAATCACTATAAATTAAAAGTGATTATTCTCCCTGTTAAAGGTTTTTCTGGAAGTTTTCCCTCAAGGGTCAGAGGACAGAGTGGGTGGTGTGCTCTACATATTTTAAAGCACCTTGGTTGACTTCTAGTAGAACAAGTTCAGTGACAATTTATATTTTTCAAGGTTTTGGTTTTAGTGAGAACTAATTGAAATGACACAAAATCTTAGCCCCCTTTCATCAAAGGAGCTAAAAAGTGATCTTTTCTTGTTTGGTTTTGTGCAATAAAAACATCTAAACCATGACTTATCACCCTAGTTCATTCTATCAAAGGAGTGCTTCAACCAAATTACAACAAATAGATTTTCTGCCAAGAAATCTGTCTTGTTTTTTGAATAATTTCAATGAAATACATTGAGAAATGCATCTACTTTTAACAGGGAAAAACTGGTTACTTTCTATTGTGTGGTTTATCCACACATCTGTGTTGGATAAACAGTAATAAAGCAACAGATCACTTTCGTACTTTAATGTTACTGACAGTGGACAGTTTGTATCTAAACCCCAGTGGAAAAGTGAGGCATTAAAGCCAAAATGTGGTGATAAAGTGCTTCTAGGAAAGAAAGAAGCATTTGTTTGTAACAGATGTTTATAAAATCATGCTCCTCCTTTTCAAGGGGCCCAGGAACAATTGCAGAAACTCCAGAAACTTACCTGCATTTCAACTGGAAACTAGGAGTCGGGGACTGAATTGAGTACCTCTGCCATTGTTTCTAACTCCAAAAAAGAGAAGTAAACAGCTCTGAGGGCAGTACTGTACTTTTGCTTAGAACTATAAGGGCAAAGTTGCCATTGAATATTGCGAACTGGCCAAACAAACAATGCAGTTGCAACCAGGCGTACTTTATAGCATGGGTTTGTTGTAAACTGTGGTACTAATATGGCTAGTGGGCAAATTAAGCAAAAAAAATAAATAAGCAAAAGAATAGTTGAGGTTGGGGCTGATACAGTGCACTGAGTTTTCATTTTAGAATTTTATCCGTTGCACAGTGTATTTTAAGCTAAACAAAGTGCAGTATCACATTTGTTTCTCAAAAAAAAGAGTCAAAAATCCAATTCAATTCAAAGTTTATTGTGATATACACAATAATAGACATGTTTGCAGTCTGTCAAATGCCAAAGACAAAAGAGAAAGTGAATTTTTTTAAAAAATAGGATAGAAAAGAATAGTGTTTTCAAATATACAAAGAAAAATATACATGTATGTAAATATATGGTTTTGCAAGAAAGAGGCAGATACAGGTAAAAATACTCTTTAAAGTGTAAGTTTGTGCAGTATGCTGTGCAATAGTGTAAGTATGATATTCTAATTTATTGAGATGCACCTGTATGTTAAATATATGATCGCTCATCATTACTTACCATTTATTGTCACGATTACAGTTTTATCCCATCTCATGTCTCTGACTCTGAACTACCCATTTTCATCCCTTAATATTTCCCATATTTCACCACAATGCAGTTTTCTAAGAACTGTCATGCAAGCAGAAGCATCTCCAGAGTCTCTCAGAGGTTGAAGCAGAGTGCGACCCTGTCCAGGCTCATTTCTTATTACCCCAAACAGATTGTACCGTCCTGCTAATAGCCACTGATGGCTCCTCATTTTTATTCTCTCCCTTTTTTTTTTTTCCCCGCGATGGTCTGTCAGGGACAGCATCAAAGGTCCGGGGTCTGGTTGGAATGACTGCATCCTGGGAACACATTAGCGAGTGCTACTGTTCATGATCTTTCTCTGTTTCATCACTTTGAAGTTCTCTCCTCCACATCCCACTCCTCCCATTCTCTGACCCATTTGAGGGTGGAGAGGGAGAGGGGAGGTGCAGAACTTATATTAACATATCTCACTACTTTGTTTTTAACCACTGCACAGCCTTTTTTGGTAACACTGTACAATAACCAACTAAGTCATGTTAATAGATGGTTTATAAACCAATTATTAACCATTTACAAAGTGCTATACATATTTAATTTTTCTTAACCCTTTGATGCACAACGTGGGTCTAAAGTGACCCGACATTGTTTTTACGTTCTATATCTTTGCAATAAATTATTTTCATCATTTAGTATTCCAGGTTTTCCTCAATTACTTTGTTTTTGATCATCATTCATCCTAATTTTTATGTTTTCCTTTATTATTTTAATAAAATCTCTTTTAGTGTCACTACTCTGATGCACAACATGGGTCAAAAATGACCCATATCCATTTTTTAGCTAAGTAGCTTGCTAAGTTAACTTCTTGGCTAAGTAGTTAGCTAAGTACATATCTAAGCTAACTTCTTAGCTAACTTCTTGGCTAAGTAGCTTGCTTAGCTAACTACTTAGCTAACTTATTGGATAAGTAGTTAGCTAAGAACCTATCTAAGCTAACTACTTAGCTAACTTCTTGGCTAAGTAGCTTGCTAAGCTAACTACTTAGCTAACTTCATGGCTAAGTAGTTGGCTAAGTACCTATATAAGCTAACTACTTAGCTAACTTCTTGGCTAATTAGTTAGCTTAGCAAGCTACTTAGCCAAGTAGTTAGCTATGTAATAATAGAAAAAATGTTTTTTCTTCATAAAGTATAAGAGGGAAATTGGAAATAATTACCTGTTGTTATAAAAAACAAGATATTTAAAGAATACTTGGAATATTCAATCATAAAATAAGTTGATATCAAAAGATAGAGCACAGAAACACACAGCAGCATTAAATAACATGGGGAATGAATGAGGGTCATTTTTGACCCATGTTGTGCATCAAAGGGTTAAAGGTATAGAATAATTTCAAAATCATTAACAGACTTAATATGGTGTTAAAATGTTATAATGAGTGCAACTAAAATGATTAATAAACTATTAATTATCATGTAATTGTTTGTTAATGGTAAAGTAACTATAAACTTACATTAATAAACTATCTGTTTAACATTTATAAATGATGGTTATTGTAAAGTGTAACCCCTTTTTCTCCAGGATTAGGGTTGGAAGTCTTTGAGTCACGGGGAGGATTGTTTTTGCTAATTTGCACTGAGATGCAAATCATAAGAGAAAACACTTTCACAGTCAATTTACGAAGGTGGCCAAATAGCCACCGACAGAATCCTATGTAACTGTGAAGCAAAAACAAGATGAAATTCCAAGACAATTATACCGCACACGTTTGAAATCCAAGTTTGAGTCTTCCAGCTCTGATGAGTTACAATTTGGATTTGAAAAGACCTCAAATTATTATAAGCCAGGTACAAGAATTTAATTTCCTTTGATTACATTTGATGTATCTCAAGAACACATTTCAAGAGATTTTAAAAAAAAAGCGCTTATTAATTCAGCAGTCATTCAAATGATATCCTATACAGGTAACTCGGGTTAATTGAAGCGTCGCTACCTTGAAACTGTCTCTCAAATCTTGCTTCACTCTTTTTTCTCCTGCAACCTTTTGACATAAATCATCCACAGCTTTGTTAGACTTGAATCAAACTGACACATTTTCAGACTTATTAAAAGTGCACAAAGTAAAGGAATAAAAAAAAACCCAGAAGGGGAGAAAAAAAGGGAAACAACAAAGCCAAAATACAGTGCATAATTATGTCTACTCGCTCCTTCGCTCTCACTTTGTGCCGCCTTTCCTCTGTCCATCTCTAGTTGTCTGTGACGGCTGCTTTTCTGAGTGGCGTTCGGAGGCTAAATTGGCCTGTTTCAGGCAGGGGGGCGTCTGTGTTTGGTGTCAGATAATGCGCACTGAGAAGTCCGAGGAGAGTGTGATTAAAGCCAAGCCACTGATAATTATGTCAGACTCCACGGTTGTCCCAAACCTCCTCGGCTAGTTGAAAGAGATTTCTCTCTGATGAGCAAATCAGGAGGAGGAAGAGGGAGAAGGAGAAGTAGAGTGAGGGAAAAAGTGAAGAGGTGAAGAGGATTTTTGAAGTGGGTCTTCCCATTACTGTTATGGCCTCTCCTGTCCCTGCCAATTTAGGGAGAGACACTGCCGACTTCCCAGTGTAGTGGAGACGTTCAGTGGGGTGGTGCTGGGCTGGAAAGTGGCTGTTAGGTGACAGATGGTGCCAAAAAGGCGAGTAATAACAGCAACTGTTAGTCCGTCCTGCAGCCTGCGTCATTAACCCTGACACGCACGCCATGATAAACTGTCTTGATTTCATAAACTGATACAGTCTTCCTTCTCATGGTCATTTTAAATGACACAAACCTACTATTACATTATGGGAACTGAGGTAGTTTCAACTCCCAACTCGTCAGATACAGATGCTGGGTCAGTTGGTCAGTGGCCCTCGGCGTCAGATGCCAAAGTACAGTAGAGCATCTTTATGAGACGAACTGGGCTTTTTATTAACTCCAACGCAAACCCATTTATATAAACGGCCTGAGCGGAGGTGGGCTGGAGGGGTGGTTAAAGGGTCAAACCAACCCCAGACATTAACCCAGAACCAAAAGTCACGGAGCATGTTAACATGGCTGATTATTATCCAATTTCTGGAGTTACCAGATCATTCAAGTGCTCATGTAAAAGCCTGTTCTCCCGTCAAAAACGTCAATATAGGTCGTGTGTACAGGCAGCGAAAAATGAGCGATATTGTAATGTAACATGCGTTTTTTACGTAACTTGCGGTAGTCAAGTGACCCTGGTAACTGCTTCACTTCCGGCATTTACGTACATTCGTTTACTATCTTCGTTTACTATTTTTACTCTTTTTAAGTTTTTTGCCCAAACCTAGGTCAGCGGTTTTACAACATAAATACACAGAAACTGCTGCCTTTTTTAAACCCTGGACCTTATGTGTGTGCTATTTTTAGCGATACGTACCTACCTGCTGTAATTTGTGGAAACATCTGGAGAACTCGTTGGGTTAAAGGGTCAAACCAACCCCAAACTTTGACCCAGAACCAAAAGTTATTGAGCATGTTAACATGACATTTTCTGGAGTTACCAGATTATTCAAGTGCTCGTGTAAACAGCATAAACTGATATTCTTTATCAGGACTTTGACATTGGACTAAGAAGAGCATTAGTGGTTGGACTTACAGCTGCAAAAAAACTAGAGGCCACATGTTGGAAGTCAGAGTCCATGGAGCCAATTTTTTTGGGGGGAAAAACATGTTTAAAGTCATGTACTTGGAAAGAAACTAATTTAATTACTAAAGTGCATGTATAAAAGTAGTTACTGCTGTTAGAATACATCACGTTCTACTTGTTGTTCTATGTCATTTATGGAAGAACTAAAGTAGTTGTTAAGAAGCAAGAACTCCAACCTTAACCAGTGGTTTTATAGCATGAACTTTACTTTTTCTCATTAAGAGGAAGTTTATTTTGAAAAGCCTCTATTCCTGTAATGAACGGACACTGACACGGTGTCCTGACACGTTGAAACAGGATGCTAAAGGGCTCCTTTGTGATGATTAGAGAGTGAGAAAGTAGTTTCATTACTCGGTGACACTTTTTTTTACTTACTTTAAACTTTCTTCTTTCCATCAACCTGTTATTGAACACATGTGCAGAGCTTAGATGCCAGGCTGAGGTGGAAAGTTGATATAAAATTAAAAACGAAAGCATGTTAAAGGATTGATTTGAACATTGTTTTTATGACAGACCTTGACGTTGTGGTTCTCTCATTGTAGTGTTGAAAAAGCATTTATGTCATGCTGCCACACAGTTACATGCCTCCACAATAACACACAATAAAACAAGCAGAGGTGTCTGGGATGTACAAAATACAAAGTCATACTTCTCTCCATCACCATAGTAGCTGATAAAAACACCATGCGGATCAAGAGCCAAATTCATTCTTTCAAATAGGAGAGAGAATTCAAAAGCCAGAATAGGTCCAGGCCTGGAGCCAGCCAAAATGCCAGCATTTATTGTTCCTGCAAGGCAAAAATACCTTTTGTCTGAAAGTTTTTTGAGAAGATTATTTTTTTGGCTGCCTTTGATAGTGTAGCCGAACATGATTGGAAAGTGAGGAGATAAATAGAAAGAGAGAGAGAAAGAAGAGATAACATGCAGCAAAGGGCCACAAACCAACCCAGGAGTCTGGTGTTTGTGTCCCATTGTTGGAAGTAGAGATGGGCGTTTGGAAGAAACCTGCCAACTATATATATATATATATATATATATATATATATATATACAGGACTATGCAAAAGCCTGTTTTGATAACAGACGCTTTTATTTTGAAAGGACAAAAAGAGACTTCCTGTCGATCGTAAACAAGTTTTCACAGTAAACTTGATATTTAAGTTTGTTTTGTGTTTAGAAAAGTTTTGGATCAAATTTAACTGAGTAATTCATGTTAGCAAGTTTTGATACAGTAAGCTAGTTAAAATTATAAAATACTCTTCTATTTTTGTGTTCTAGAACTGTTTTGCAACTTTCAAAATGACACAAAAAAGACACAAAATTACATAAAAAAGGACACAAAATTACTAAAAATTACATAAAATGTCCCAAAAAGACTCAAAATGACAAAAAAAAAAAAAAAAGAGACTTCCTGTTGATCGTAAACAAACTGACGTGAGATTATACTGTAAAGATAACGTCAATGAGTTCAACGTTTTGTGTTTCAGCCCCCAAAGAGGCATGGGGTTAGTTTTCACAGTAATCTTACATATTTAAATGTGTTTTGGATCAAATTTAACTGAGTAATTCATGCTAGCAAGGTTTGGTACAGTAAGCTGCATACATAGGCCAAATAAAAGATTGTTGACTTGTTTTGAAGCCCAACTCAAACCTTAACTAGTGGAAACATTCATATTTTAAACAAAAAGTCAGAAATTCAGTAAAAAACCTCTGTTCCTCAACCTCAGTTTAACAGAAAAACAAGTAGGATGGGCACATGAAAAATAAGCAACTAACTAAATCAATAAACTAATGAAATCTAAATCCAATCAAATACTATTCAAATTAAACCAGTGAAAAAAGACAGCCATGTTAAGAAATGAGACAGAATTGTTCCTTCCTTTCTTTCTTTTTACCCCGGTACTTCACACCGGCTCCGGACTACAGTATTCCAATCATTATGATCAGTGTGAAGTGTATCATTGCAGGACTTGGCAGGGGATGAAATCCCATGCAGGGGTTAAGCCTGTGTGCAATGCTAAATGACAGAGCATATATTAATATGAAATCCATCCAATTATCTCTAATGGAGCACTCCGGTGTGATACTGTACCCAGTCATTTCAGGTCTATGAGCAGACCCTCAGTAGCTCCGAGACCATTTCTTTCTCTTTGTGTGTACCCGTCTCTCTTTGTATTTCACTGTGAATCACATATACGTCACTATATGATGCCTGTCAAATTACTAATTCACCACTATGGCTGACAATTTGATTTATAACAAGAGATATGGATTAACCAAACCTTCACCCTTTTGTGTTTTAGCCCCTGAAGAGGCATGAGGTTAGTTTTCACAGTAATCTTACATATTTAAATGTGTTTTGTGTTTAAAAATAAACTTTCAAAATGACCCACAAAGATACTAAATGACACAAAAAAGACACAAAATGACACAAAAAGTCCTATAATGACCAAAAAATGACACAAAATTACCAAAAAAAACCCACAAAAAGACCAAAAAAAATACATTAAATGTCCAAAAAAGACAAAAAGTGTGTCGTGTTTAAATACGTTTTGGATTACATTTAACTGAATAATTCATGCTAGCAAGGTTTGATACAGTAAGATAGTTAAAATTAATACTCTTCTAAAAAGACACAAAATGACACACAAAAAGGACACAAAATGACCAAAAATATATGAAATGTCCCAAAAAGGCACAAAATTACCCCAAAAGACAAAAAAAAATGACACAAATTCCCCAAAAAGACCTGAAAAGACCAAAAAATACATGAAATGACCAAAAATCAAAAAGTTTGCAAACTGATTAATCACTGCATGCATACACAGGCAAAATAAAAGATATATATTTACAGTACTTTGCAAAAGCCTGTTTTGATAACAGACGCTTTTAGTTTGAAAGGATGAAAAGAGACTTCCTGTCAATGGTAAAACTAAATCCAGCTCTGAGACCATTTCTTGTTAGTACCCGTCTCTCTTTGTATTTCACTGTGAATCATATACTACACTATATGATGTCTTAGCAAGGTTTGATACAGTAAGCTAGTTAAAATAAATACTCTTCTAAACGGATACAAAAGGACCAAAAAATACATAAAATGTCCCAAAAAGGCACAAAATGACCAAAAAATGACACAAATGACCAAAAAAGACCTGGAAAAGGTGCATACATGGGCAAAATAAAATAAAAAATAATATATATATATATATACATATATATATGCAAAAGCCTCTTTATGACACAAATTACCAAAAAAAGACCTGAAATGACCAAAAATACATAAAATGACCCAAGAAAGTTTTGATTTGTAAAACTAAATCAACAGAGACTAGAAGAGGCATGAGGATAGTTTTCAGTTACCTTACACATTTCACGTGTGTGTGTGTGTATCTGTAACTTTAATCACATCAAAGGATCAAAGGCAATCAGAGCAAAGATCAAAGGCTTTGATCAGAGCAGAGCAATCAACAGAATTAACTGCCACCTGAATGTCCCAGAACAGTGACAGCAGCCAGAGGTGGACAGACTGGAATTTCTGGCCTCAAACAGAAAGCATTTTTGGCAAAACCATAATACCTATCATTGATCCAACTTCACTTTGAGCGGCCTGAGTTCTTCCTGAACAGCTACATATGGGTTTTTTTATAGGAAAAATGAAAAAATGGCTTTGTTGTTTTGTGTTTAAATAAGATGTGGATTAACCAAACCTTCACCCGTTCCGTATAAGTCAGCAAATTGAATTTCATTCCTGACTGGAAGTTGTTGAGGCCCTCCACTCTTTTCCCCCACAGTCGCCTTGTTTTATTGTCTTTGTAGCGCGTGTCAAGATGTGTTGTGAGAGTGCCACTTAATGAAGCCGTACCTGAATTTATTTGCCGGCGCTTCTGCATAGACCGAGAGAGGAGGTACCAATTAATAGAACGTAAGAGGACCCGGTGATTTATAATTAACAAGCATGCGGGTTATAGTAAACATAACACTCAGTGTAATAGCCCAGGAGAGAGACGGGAAGTGGAGAAAGAACTGAGGAGGAGGAGGAGGAGGAGGAGGAGGAGAAAAAACCCAGTGTTGATTTGTCCCTTGGTGGATGAGCGGAGTCCTTGTGGCTGACGGGAGCTGTCTAAAGCGGCTAAATGAATAATCATCTGTGAGTTAGACTGGAGACAAACGCTTAACGAGGATGATGTGAACCTGGCTGACATGAGGGGGCTGAGAGAGAGCGACTGACAGAGAGAAAGATGGCAGCAAGCAAACATACTCGCCTCTGAAATGAATGGCACGCACATTATAATAGCGATGAAGTTGCTTTACTCAACAGGCCATAGCCAGCCTCCCCTGTAAGGTTGAGTAGTTGTTTGTCAGAATTTCTAAAAGGGCAATGAATCCCCCACTCATTTCCAGCGGTTTGCTGCCGGTGCATGAAGAGAACAAAAGAGAAATTGCAGAAAGCAAATGTAACGCTGACAACACTGACAGCTGAAGAGGGATCTTCTAGCACGCATTTATAAAACATCTTTACCCCAAAACTTTGGCTGATCGGGGGGCATTCACACGGCTCACAAGTCTAAACTTCAACGCTGCAAACTCAAACCTGTCTCGCAGCCCTTATCTCATGTCATCTCCTTCACTTTACACTGCATATTCCAGCAATAAGTCATGAGAGGCTCCACTGCAGTGGTTTTAGAGCAGGGAAGAGGCTTCACAAGTGGCTGATTGCTTTATAAAACGCTGAGAGAGAGAAGTCAAAGGTTCAACAAGTCCTGCATTTTATAAAAGTAACAATTAAATAATCATGAAACAGGTACTTTCTGCCAAACGACGTCTTTAATAGCAACTAAAAAAAGCACCTTTAATATGGTTCCACAAAAATAATTTTGTGTCTTTTTGTAAATAGTTGTGTGTCTTTTTTGGTAATTCTGTGTCTTTTTTTGGTCATTTTGTGTCTTTTTAAAATAATTTTGTCTTTTTTTTGGTAATTTTGTGTCTTTTAAGTAATTTAGTGTCTTTTTTTTGGTCTTTTAGTGTCTTTTTTACATAATTCTGTGTCTTTATTGGTCATTTTGTTTCTTTATTAAATAATTTAGTTTCACACGGCTCACAAGTCTAAACTTGTGTCTTTTTTTAATAATTGTGTGTCTTTTTTAATAATTTTGTCTCTTTTTTGGTAATTCTGTATCTTTTTGGTAATTTTGTCTCTTTTTTGGTAATTCTGTGTTTTCTTTAAGTAATTTTGTGTCTTTTGTTCATTTTTTGTCTTTTTTAAATAATTTTGTGTCTTTTTTGGTAAATTTGTGTCTTTTTTTTCCGTCATTTTGTTTCTTTTTTAAGTAATTTACTCACTACTTTCACACGGCTCACAAGTCTAAACTTCAACGCTACAAACTCAAACCTGTCTCGCAGCCCTTATCTCATGTCATCTCCTTCACTTTACACTGTATATTCCAGCAATAAGTCATGAGAGGTTCCACTGCAGTGGTTTTAGAACATTGAAGAGGCTTCACAAGGCGGGATGAGAAGCTCCACTGTATCAATGTAAAGCTCGGCGTCAAGTGGCTGATTGCTTTATAAAACGCTAAGAGAAAGAAGTCAAAGGTTCAACAAGTCCTGCATTTTATAAAAGTAACAATTAAATAATCATGAAACAGGTACTTTCTGCCAAACGACGTCTTTAACAGCAACTAAACAAAGCACCTTTTATATGGTTCCATTTGGTGCAATAATGGAATTCCAAGTGCCTTGAAAGTTTGCTATTCCAAGGTTTTATACTAAAGACTGACCTAAGTATGCTTCAGAGTGCTTGTTGGATAATGTAACAGTGTCTAAAAACACACATTTTTCATAGTAGGATTGGCATGCTTCATGAAACCTTTCTGTAACTTTTTTCACAAATAATCTGAGGATCACAACCCTTCTTTTTTCACAAATACTTACTTTTACAACTGACTGCAACATAATTAACGCCTACAAGACAAGCGGCAACCTCTCTGAAGGTCTCAAAACGGAAGTCAGTGCAGAGAGGCTTAAACCTGTATTCTCCCTAATCGCCAGCAGGGGGCGACTCCACTGGTTGCAAAAAAAGAAGTCCATTTGTATAAAAAGTCAATTGGACTTCTCACCTGAAACCTAAGTAAATATCCTTATATGGTTTCAATTACTAGTTTCAAGCCTTTTTTGAATAAAGGGTTGATAATCTAAAAATGTAAATTATTGTATCATTTAGAGCAAAATAGATGATAAAACAGGGTATACTTCATGATTGACAGGCCACTTGCATAGTACTCGATGCGTTTTTAATTCATCAAACTTCATTGTAACATTGTGGTCACTGAAGAAATGTCTTGTTCAGTGTTTAGTTGGACTAGAAGACAGGCAGGAGTCCTTAATCCAATTGATGTCTACATCTATTGTGTTTATACAGTCTAACCCTTTCACAGAGTTCTCTGGGAGAGATCATGGAGGCAGTGTGATAGAGCCAGACGGCAACCCCCCGTCCTAAGCAGGTGAAGCAAACCTGGAAGTGCCTTCAGCCTGTAATCTTTCAAAAATTCCAGTAGGGATCACCAATTAGGGTTGCAAAAGAACTCCGGTCCTATCTATCTCAATACAAAACAAGACTTGTGAGACTTCTCACTTGATTTATCACCTCAGAAAACTTTCTTGTGGCAACCTTATGGTCTCAATCACCAGTTTCAAGTCTTCTTCAAGACAATATGATGTTAGTTGTGTAAATATTGGTCCCATTTAGAAGAAAATTGATGATAAAGCAGGGTATGATTTGGGGTGTGGGCGTACTTTTGATTGACAGGTCATGGCTATCATGGTGAGCTGTCAATCAGGAAAAGAACCAAAGCAAAACAAACTTTGTACATCTAAATAGCTGTGTTTGTCGTGTCTTAGAAAAACTTTAAAGAAAAACACTTGACGACCAGGTAGATTCGAATTACAGCCTTGTGCAGGATTTATTGTAGGTATCAAAAGCAGATACAGATGCCAAAGGTGACAGACAATTCCAATGATCAGAGCAACTCTGAGGAGACAACCTGTAATTTCCTGTTATGTTCCACTTTTGATATAAGAGCACACTTGGGTGGTCAGATTCCTATTCTAATGTTATCGCATCAACCAGAGCATTCACTTCGGATATGCTAAGCTGACTTGTCTAATGAGTTTTTCCTTTCCCATAAAAAATGAAACCCTACCTGTTGCCTGGTCATGCATTCATTTCTTATACTACAAATACATTTTCAACGGATTTCCATTACAGTTGTTGTCCATGTTTTGGTCTCAGAACTTTTACCCTTTGTTGTGTTGTGTTTTCAGTTGATGAAAGTTGATCTAAAACTTCGGTTCAGCGTTCTGTTGTACTAAAAGACACTCCAACGAGTCGGCTGTTTTTTAAAGTAACGTACAGTTTATTTTTAGATACACCTGTCCTCGTTCGTCCCCAGTCCAAATATGGTCTCTACCGGTTTCAAAAAACAAAGATGGTGACGGAAATAAAGCAAGATAACGCCAAATTTCATACTTGAAACGGACAGTCCACGGACCAATAGATGACGCCCATTATTTATACACTCTACACCATGGGTCTCAAATTTGCGGCCTGCGGGCCAATTGCGGCTCTCGTGACATGAATTTTGTGTCTTTTTTTAGTAATTTTGTGTCTTTTTTGGTCATTTTGTGTCTTTTTCGGGTCATTTTGTGTCTTTTTCGGGTCATTTTATGTCTTTTTAAAATAATGTTGTGGGGGTTTTTTGGTCATTTTTTGGTCATTTTGTGTCTTTTTTAAGTAATTTAGTTTTTTTTCTGTCATTTTTGGTCATTTTGTGTCTTTTTTAAGTAATTTAGTTTTTTTTCTGTCATTTTTGGTCATTTTGATACTGCCTCCAGCAGCCCCCAGGTAATTCGAGTTTGAGACCCCTGCTCTATGGGTAGATCCAGGAGGGGGTCATGACGGCAGGCCTTTTGCCATAGCTTTGAATATAATCCACTTCTGTGACAGTTGATCAAACCCCATCCCCTGATGAAAGCCATGTGATACAGCTGAGAGCTGTGGAAAAAGCAAGTAAGTGGAACTTGAGTTAGTCGTTCTACAAAAACCATCATTTTCTAAGGCGAAGACTGAACTTTCATGTGGCTCCAGCTGCCAGTGATCCTGAACATAAATAAATCTGTGTAAGACAAAGAATGGATGGCAGGAGCGCTCTGATGATATTCTGTTTACAAAGACGTCTTTTTACTTTTTAGGTGTTGTGCAATGGCTTTTCAATGGCTAAATAAAGCCGAAATGAAGACAGCACTGTCCTGCAGGGTTCCCACGGTAACGTCCAACCTCTTTGAGTGCTGATTGGCCATCTGGTACTGCTTTATGTCACTTCCTATTAAGTTCATTGAGCCTTCTTCCCTGTCTGCGGCATGTGGTTGATCATCGTGGATCAGTGTGTGTGCCTGTAATATGAATACGGTACAATGGTATGATTACAGTACATGATGGTCTCTGTCTGCGTGGCCGCTGATGCGGGCCCTCCAGCTACGCTTATGCTGACTGCGGCGGTGATTATGCTGTTTATGTAGAGTTTGCGTTAAAGGAAGAGCGGAGTAGTCTCATCAAGAAGATGATATGATGTCATTGGGTCACTGCAAAGGACAGTGGTACCGAGGAAACTCCCAGGAACATACAGGCATGTCTGCATATACAGTGTGACCACATATATGGTGTTCATGGAAACATCCTGTATGGGACCAAGCGACCAACAGAGACTTTGCTTGATCCATATACACTAAGTGATAACATGTCTGATGAATGAGCCTCTTCATGAGAACTTGGCTTAACCCTTTATCGGGCGAAGAACTATATTTGGTAACTTCAGTGGATATCAATGGGGTCCCCATGTCTCTCTGTTTGGTTGTGGAATCACATGGATTTCTTCCAGCTAATCAGCATATTTCGTGAAAAAAGTTGCAAATTTACTAGATTAAAGTGGCAAATCTACAAGAAAAAGTGTCGCAGATTTAAGAGATTTAAAGTGGCAAACCTGCGCAAAAAACTCGCAGATTTACGAGAAAAAAGTGGAGAAAAAACTTTTTTTTGTGCACTGAAAAACTTTTTTTTTTCAGTGCCCAAAGACTAGAAAAGCCATCTATAGGTGCAGTCCATTTACCATTTACCATATAATTATTTGTGCAGTGGGTATTGTTACTGTATATGCAGGCACTGTGGGATAGAAGAATACTGAGATTTGGCTTTCAAAATGAAAGTCACCACCAGCATCACAGTTTTGGATATCCACATTATTGATGTTGAAAAATGTCTTTGAATCCCAAGTGTTAAAATTTCCTTAAATCCCAAGTGTATCGACAGAACCACCAAAAGAGAGGATCACAAACTTCTCATTGGGGGATTGTTTTCCTAATTTGGCTTTCCTCACTGAAACACACAAGGGACGCCCAGCCACTAATATCTAATTCTGTGTCTTTTTTGGTCATTATGTGTCTTTTTTTGGTCATTTTGTTTCTTTTTTTGGTCATTTTGTTTCTTTTTTTAAGAAATTTTGTGTCTTTTTTTGGTCATTTTGTGTCTTTTTTAAGTAATTTTTTTCTTTTTTGGTTATTTTGATACTGCCTCCAGCGGCCCCTAGGTAATTTGAGTTTGAGAACTCTGCTCGAGTGAAACCAAAAAAGTTACAAAAAAAAAAAAAAATAGTTAGTTTTTAAAAAGTTAGTTTGACACTGAAAGGTGCTAATAGCCGGTCAGACCAACTGTGTGTGTGTGTGTGTGTGTGTGTTGCACTGTCAGAACGAGGAAACCTCCTCTGACTTAAGTGAAATAATTTGAAATAATTACCTATACTCAATAAAATTGAGGTAACAATTTGCATGGACTTTGCTGAGAAGAAAGAAAGTAAAATAAAGGAGTTATAGTAACTTAAATAGAGTAATTTGGCCACTTATTTACTTGTAGAGGACAAAACAAATCATGTTGGTTGTACGAGACTATTTGAGTTAGTTCAGCTATAAAAGTCTCATTGGAAATACTCAATAATGTCTTAGTTGCAATTACTTAAAAAGATAAATGCAAATTGTTACAAAAATGTTTTTAAGTTGAGCCAGTGTCGTTTTTTTAGAGTGTAGGAACATAAATGTCACACTGTGAAAGCTCCTATGATTGAACTTTCAACTGGCTTTCTCAGCTTGTCTACATATCATATCAATAAAGTTATCACTGTAAATAAAACGTGTATTTTCAATAAATAGATGGACTCCAGAGGGTTGTGAAGGCAGAAATGCTTATCTAAAATCAATATATTTCTAAGTTAAGACATCTTTCTTCATTTTTAATTTTGATCAACTTCTTGAAATAAGTTATCACCTTAATAAAACGATGGACATGTAACAAATTGTATTTTTTATGCTGAAAAAGCTCATGTTTTTAAGTCATACTAACTAACCTCCTGAATCTTTTCTTAGAGTGTAGAAACCTCCTCTTCCTCCTGGTTTCACTTCCTCCCCAGTTTCCTACTGGGGCTCATTTATTTACATTAGCACCAGGCAGAAAGGCATCAGAGGAAGTCTTAAAGTAGAGCCACAATGGCCGATTTAAGCCGCCACCCAAAAGCCAGTTTTTTTTTTCTCTTTTGGCTAAGAGGATTTGTGTCTGGTCCATGTATCAGACCTCTCTCTCTCTCTCTCTCTGGGACAAAGTCACCCCTCACACTCGCACTGACTAAAAGTAGCGTCTTGCCACTAGCTGCCTGGCTAATGACATTTATCCTTATGGAAATGGAGGAGGAGGAGAAGGCTTTAGATGGAGATTTGGACAGACACATACACCTGAGACGGGCAGACGTAAACCGGCTGGCTACTTTTATGGCATGCATGCTCAATGATTCACACATACACACACACACACACACACACACACACAAACACTTCCCTTGCAGCGTCTTATCCCCTAACTGGCCACCAGTCAAAATAAGCCTTATTCTCTGGGGTTTATATTTTCTCCTGGCCGGGCTTGGCTAGGCACACTCAGTTAAGATGGCAGTCAAACAATCTCTCCTCTCCTCTCATTTCCACCGTTTCTTCCTTTCTAATGCTAATGCCTGGATGGATATATCCCCTTTTCCACTGGCATGCAAGGATGCCAAATTTCTGATTAACTCCTGAGACAAAGTTTCATAGCATCTAGGTCAAAAGCTGCTTCAGAGGGAACAGGAGAATGCCAAGCTTTTGTTTTCGGACAGATAATATAACGCGGAAAAGAGTTGCTGGACAGGCCGGCCTCCTGGAAGAAATATGAAGAATCAAGAAAGACTTTAACCCATCTAAGGCGGGAAAGCATTACCGCATTTTTTCTACCATTAAAAATGGGATCGCTGTTGTGTTATTCTACCATTAATGGCGAGCTGTGGCTCAGTTGGTAGAGTGTTCGTCCAGTAACCCAAAAGTTGGTGGTTCGTTCCCCGATCATGCAGCTACCATTGTCCATGTCCATTGTGCCCTGGTAGCATGGCCACCAGTATGAAGCGCTTTGGATAAAAGCGCTATATAAGTGCACCCCATTTACCGGGAAAGCGGATATGTAGTTTTTTCCACCTATTTTTGGTCTCTTGGCCAATGAAATGCATCAGAATACATGTGGGAGTGTCGCAATGCAACATGGGACTTTTCCAGAACTTTGAAATCATGTCGTAAGACGACTATAGTGGAGGAGCTCAGAAGTTAGTGATGGAAGAGATCTTGATGAAAACAGCGCCGATGATTTCATTGCTGATCCGGACTTTGAACCCTCGGAACCAATCGACCAACATTTATGGATGAGGAATATGTTTTTAGACGACATATTTTCAGATTTGATGGCCATCTGTAGATAATAACAATAATAATACTAATTGATTGTGATGATGATATAAGAAATCATAACTGTTTATGTCTTATATTACTTTATACGTTGTTGAGTACCCTGAAAAGTGCAATATATAAAATGTATAATTATTATTATGATAATTATTATTTTTTTTTTATTACAATAAGGTAATGAGAACTATGTCTATTTCTTCCAATTGTCATATCATGTTTGCATCTTGCTAATGGGCATGTATTAGTATTATGCATAGGATTTTTATTTAGTCAAATGTAGCATTTGCTGAGTTTGTTGATTTTTAAAAAAACTTTATTGAAGGTTTGGACAAATAAACTTCTCATGAAAGCCATGGGTAAAAGCTCTCAAATACTTTTTGAATTTAATTTCTATCTGCTACAGAGGCTGAACAATCTTCTGTTGAATTTCCAGAAAAACTTCAGGTTTTAGGGGGTTCTTTCAAAATCGCCCAGAGGTTTTCCAGGCATTTTTTCCAGGCGTTTTAGGCCTTAATGGGTTAATGTTTAGAGGTTGATCAGAAGGGGGCAACATAGCAGAGATGGACTGTGTCAAACATGGAGAACATTGGCATGAGGACACATGGTGGTGGATGTTTGCTGAGGCATATCTTCTAATATTTCACAAGTTAAAACTGTTTTGGCTACAGGGGATATGGCCGTGCAGTTTCCATATTATACTTGTGTCATTGACGAATTAAAGTCACAGAAGAAGAATCCTAAACCCATTGTTACTTGTGCATTATTTGCATGCACAGAGGATCAGAGCCACTAATGTTCAGAGCCTGGTATCACTGCCGAGCAGCCTGATGTAAAGAATGCCTCCAATATCATCCTCGGATGCCAGATTTCTACATTATACGTGGTCAACAAATTACAAAGTACCAAGCCTGGAAATCCACAATTGGCTCAGCAGACTGTATTTAGGCAAAGTGCAGCTTTGCATTAAAACACAGTTAAAAGCCAGTTATATACTTTGTGCTGTTGTATGGCTGCAAAGGTCCATGTGATGTGAATTTTAAAGGTCCCATATTGTAAAAATTAAGATTTCCAAGTCTGTTTTGAAATGCACTGAATCAGAAACTTTGTCTTTAAGTGAGATTGTGATGTCACAACTCTAGTATATAGAGCAGGGATGGGCAACTTAAATGCTGGAGGGGCCACAGTTTTTCATGTTCACTACCACAGGGCCACATAGGAGCGTACACTTAACCAGATATGATGAAACTGCAATTTTAAATATGTTTACAGTGCAGTAACTTAACATATTTCATGCTGAAATGCATGTATAACAGTATAAATAGGAATACAAAAGGTTTGAAGCTCTGTACCTGGAGCCGCGAAACACTCATATGTATGTGTGTTTTCACAATATCAACCTGGTCTCACAGGAATCTGTGAAATAGCCACGGAATCACTCAAATTTCTGTGAAACTGACACGGATTTCGCGACAATACAAGTTAATGACAGTCATATCCCGTGGCTATTCCAACATACAAAGTGATTATGTACATTCACTGAGTGAATATTTAGAAAATAAAACATATATTTCTCGCTAGAAATGTGATCAAAATCCATTTTTATGCAGAAACTAAGTCATAATATTGATTTTTTCACAAAAAATGAGAGAACTGTCCGCCATGTTTTTTGTTCTGACTGCCGGGACCTTGAAAGTCACGTGACTTGGACCACGAATAGCCACGGGATATGACTGTCATTAACTTGCATTGTAGTGAAATCCGTGTCAGTTTCACGGAAATTTGAGTGATTCCGTGGCTATTCCACGGATTTCTGTGAGACCAGGTTCAGAAATATATATAGATATTTTACCATTAAACTAGTAAATGTTTGAGTAGCTCAAAAGACAGACCAAAGTATGGACCTGAAAAATGTAAAAGTATCTCCCCTTTAAAGTCTCTCCATGCTGCATGCAGCTCAAAATGTATGATCATGTTAACACCTATGCATCATCCCAATTAATGGGAATGTCATTATTTTTGCAGCTATAAGTGTTGAATGAACAACATTTTTGACCTGTTGATGCACTAGATGAATAGTGGAGGATCAGTAAAATATATTACAAATCATGGTTTGAGGAACATTAATGTCTGTATCAAATGTTTACTGTATACAGGCCATATTAATATGAACGAAAAGCTTTCTAAAACATTCTAAGTAGTAATAGGTATAATATATTATTTTTGAGCATTGTATGGGAACCCAATGGCTCAACTACTTCCATACAGCCATAATTAGAGTCATGCTTGCAACATTTTAAAGCCTGCTGTTATCTTTTCTGCCATTCTGTAAACATATTATTTAAAAAAAGAACAACAACAACAACAGTCCAGCTTTTAAAATACCATCAAAATGTTTAAAGGGCCCTCTCATCTCTCAAAATGTACCTTTCCACATACACACACTTGAACATTGGTTGCAGAGTGGTGATTGAAAGTTTTTGTCAGAATGCTCACAGCTAATTTACACACAGACACACACACACACACACACACACACACACACATACTTGTATTTGTCCCTTTCTGGGGCCATGTGTTTTGAACCCAATTCTGGGGCCCACCCTTTCCAATGGTCCCAGACCTCTGTAAAAAATCAGGCAAGCTTAAAAAAAATTTAAAAAATTTTCAGTCACTTTAGATTAGCCATATTCTAAAGTTTTTTCTCTACGCTAGTTTTTTTGGTCACTTATGGGACATGTTTCTAGCATTTGCTACTTGTGGGATCCACCTGCACACACACACAGATATGTCAAGTCTTTCTACCTTAGCAGGGACCAAAAACTAGATGGAGTTATTAGTTGTTTCTATAGTTTTTTTATTAACAAAAAAACTGCAAGGCTGCATCAGAGGTTTACATCCTGCATCTCCTCTCCTCACATTAGGTAGACAGAGCAGTGATAATCAAAAAACAATCACCTGCTTAAAATGAATCAACTGCTGATTATTACAGTGAGCTTTGATATCAGGAAAGCAGTCCAACAGCTCCTTGTGTTGATAAGAACACAACATAATAGCATAATAACATAAAAACATGACAACACTGTCAACTATTGTAAATGGCCTTAATGGAGGTAAAAGAGAGCACAAACATGTTTTAAATTTTCTTCTGTCTCAGATGAATGAAATAGATTCTGGAATCAACATTTTAACGTAAAGTGGTTGAATTTATTTATACTGCAGCATATTCACTAAATAATATCAGAAATCATTGCAGTCAGACTGAGTGGAAAATTAAATTGAGGCACCTGAGCTCAGTCTGTGTTATATTGCAAGAATCTACTTCCTATGTGTGAGACTTCAGTGAATATAAAATCATTTGCATGTTTTGTTTTGCCTCCAGTAGGGCTATCTCAAATATTATAGCACCTCCTCCTACAAGCCTGTCTATTACCTTGTAAAGTGAAACATTTTCACTCAAATTTTCTTCGCAGAGAAGAAATTCGATTTTTAACAAAGTATTTCACTGCCCTCCAGTCTCGATTCTTCAGGGCTTCAGGTTCTGCAGTGATGCAGCGCTGACAGTCCTCCTTCCCTGGGACTTGGTTCATCAGAATTGATTTCTTTAAATGACGTTCTACTGCAGCACATTCTTCTGTTGTCCAGGTTCTTTTAACAACAGTTTGTTTACCTAAATGGGCAAAAAAAGGACAAGTTACAGAGTTATAAGAACTTTAACTTGTAACTACAATGAACATGAATGTCTCATTTGAAACATCAAGTGATTTATTGCACGTATTGGCTAAGAAGATTTGTGTGGTTTCTGCCTCTCTCTCTCCAACAGGCAATGTTTCTAGAGTCTCTGTCACACCTCTGTGTCATGATTGGTCAAAATCTAAAAGCCTGGTTGATAATCTATTAGTTTTCTTCCCTCACAAAACTTGAAATAAAAAAAGAAAGAAAAATGTGGTGGTGAAATAGGAACGTGATTGAAGACAGTCGCAATGTGTTCAAATGCCTGTTAGAGCTCTTTGCATTACATGATCAACAATATGTTTCAGACATGCCACAAACCCAAACAAAGTTAGCAACCAAAGTAAAACAGGGCTACAACACACAAGAAGCTTTGGAGTTTCTGTCTACAAATGTATTGATGGACAGGCTGAGGAAAACACGTCAGAAAACAGCATCAGAAACGTGGTGAAGTGAGGAGTAGCTACAGCTGGGCTGATCATTTTCAAGACCAGTAAGTCCCTGTTTGTTGTTATGCAGTTTGAATATTACAAGATGTTTGCTTATTTCTGTAAAACACAGCATAAAGCTTGATTGTTGAGTTTTATTCTCAAAGTTTGTGCCTGTATGTGTGTTTGTGAATATGAGATAGAATGACAAAATGACAGAAGAAATGAAAGCAATAAATGAAATAATGAAGTTACGTGGACAAACCCTGTCAATCGATCGATAGATCAGGTCAACAGTAAAAAACAAAATATATCAGAAAATAGCCATGTATACATAAAGATTATAAATTAAAAAAAATATAAAATAACAAAGTACTATACTGATATTATAGAAATAAGCTACGCCAGTCGCAGTAGTGTAACACTGTGCAAAATATCAATATAAGTAGACATAAATTATATATACGGAGTGGTGAGAAATGTGGTAGAGTGTTATTGAGACAGATGTGCAAAATAGCTTACAAATGTGCAATTAGCCATGACCAGCAGTGCAATAGGGAAAATGGTTGGACCAGAAGTAGGGATGTGCACGATTAGTCGACTATACGATTAAACTTCCCCTCCCTCACTAGTCGGCACCAGAATTACTAGTCGTGTAAATTATTTATCAATACTTGATTCATGCACAATGTCAGTTATCGGTCGCCTCTAAGATTTCATGCAGCTGCCCGCCACTAGTCGGGGCTGCGGCAGCGGCACTGTCAGACAGTGCCGCTGCCGCAGCCTCTATCATTGAGTGAGCTGCTCTAATGTTTTATACATTAATGTGTTTGGTTTGTATTGCATATTTAGCACTGATAGTGCACATTTCAGCTGCATTTAAAGTCCGATTTGGCGATTGTTGACTGTGATTAATGGCTTCAAATGGCTCTTAATACGCACAGTATTTTTTTTCCGACAGTGTTTAACATTTTAAATTAATAAATTCTGCTCAATTTTAACTGCTTTTTGACTGTTTTCTTAGTGTTAGACTAGTCGACTAGTCTAAATTAAATTTTGCGTTTAATCGACAGCGAAATTAGTCGCCAGGAACATCCCTAACCAGAACTATAAGAACTATAAAGAACTCACTGTGGAGAGTTCGGAGTGCTGTCTGTCAGACAGAGGTGAGGTATTGTATAGTGTTATTGCTTGGGGGAGGAAATATTTCCTGTACCAGTCCTTATGACAGCGAAGCTCTCTCAGTCTGTTGGGATTATTTCACGGATATGTAGTGGTTTACATTTTTACACATCGTGATTGCTTCGTGGATCTTTAAGTTAGACGACAGGCGGTCATGCTTGAGAGGGACAGAGCGCAAGTGTTAACTGCGCCACGGGGGAAAGGACACACAGTTAATAATGGTGACGCATGGCGAATTTACAAGGAAAAAAAAACACTTGAAATTATTCTTCAAAGTGACAATGATGAAGATGAGGAGCAGTGAGGGGCAGAAAGCGACGATCAGACAGATGAGAGAGGATTTGAGGAGGACAGATTTGATCCATCTGAAGAGTAAGTGGCCTGTATTTATTTACTGTATACATAATATGAAGGACAGTGTCACCGGAGAGATGAACGCTAGATTCGGTGAAAGAAACAGCCAGCTGGTTCAGGCAATGTGTGCCCTTGACCCTGGAAATCCTAACTTTCTGGATGAACAGGGGGTGAGACCACTGCTGGAGCTCACCAACACCACTTTGGTGGAGTCAGAGTTCACTGTTGCCCAACAATTTTTGCAGACTGAAATGACCCAATCCACTGAAGCTAGATGGACCCCTGCTATCATCCTGCAGCACTACTCTGGGCCTCTCACTGCCATGCCCAGTGTGCTTGCTGCATTGAGGCATGGAGTGACTTTCGGCGCATCCGCAGCGACATGCGAGAACACGTTTTCAACGCTGATCAATGTCTTTCGTCAGCACAGAAGAGGCATG
The DNA here is from genome assembly GCF_030273125.1 of Centropristis striata. Lineage (NCBI taxonomy): Eukaryota > Metazoa > Chordata > Actinopteri > Perciformes > Serranidae > Centropristis > Centropristis striata. The sequence continues at coordinate 31,068,569 of NC_081536.1, forward strand.
CTACAACCGCGAAAAGCACACTTGATCCAGCTGGTGTTTGAAAGAGATCTGACAAGACGATTTTGGGAGGAAGACGGGAAGGGTCGCTTGCTCAGAAAGTTCTGTACAAAAACAAGGAGGCTGCAACTGTACTGAGGAAAGGTAGGAGATACAGTTTATCTGGTTTATTTTTCTATGTTCTATGAGCTCTGGAAAAGACATCACCTCCAAGACATAGAATGTGTAATATAGAAGAGAAACACACATTTCAGGGCCGCTGTCTTGTATCATCACAGACATTTCCTATGATTTCATTTCCTTACGGAAAAGGAAATCACAGGAAATGTCTATAGAGGAGAGATGGACAATATCTGACAGAAAAAGGCCTATAGCTGTTAGAATGTGCCCCCACACACCACCACCACCTCTGATGTAAAGGGTAATATAAAGGGCTGAAAATCACATCGCCTTTTTTCATGTGTCGGGCATTTGGAGTGCTATATCAGGAATTTGAAGGCGTGCACACCCCCCCAAAAAGTTTGCAAACCGCCATTCTGTCACACACATCAATCGCCACTGTGTGGCACTGCCCATGGTTCTGAAATGGAGCGGAGCGGTGGAGGAGAGATTGACAGAACACAATGGTTCAGCCTTGCTTACTTTTTGTGCGTGTATTGTAAATAGTACTTTCAGCACTAACTATTTGTCTCTATTGTATTAATTTACAGAAAGAATCGACAAGCAGGGCCAGGGAGGTGAAGCTGCTCGACGAGAGAGGGAAAGAGAGCATGCTTTGTCATGAGCGGCAGACCATGTTCTGTTTTGGTTTTTTGATTTTTGTTGTTCAGACATAGGCCTAGTTATCCCACAACCCACCACAATTCTCTGAGCTTTAAATATGAATATTTAGGTCTATCTCCCCTCCTTAGCCCTAAAACCTTGATCATGTCATTAGAAAGCCATGAAGCCTGTGACGCCATGATGCAGAGACCAAAGCTGTAAGCTTGTCTTGCATATTATATGTCACACAGCCAAATAACATGCCGTGTTCTTAACGTACCTCTCTTTTTTGAAAACCTCCTCTGGTTTTCTGTAGACGTCCTCTCTTGTAGGGATGCGGTGCTGTCCTCGTCTTCTGATTCCTGAGCTTCTGGTATACTGGCATCTGGTCAGAGAAAAAAGTTTAAACAGAAAAACGAGACAGCTATAGACTAAAATATGAATATGAAGTAGCTCTTGGTAAGCTGGCTGCATTTTTGTTTGTCATGCATACCTAATTTTGTCATTGCAACAACTATAAAATTGTAATAAAGATTGTATATAATTTGTACATGGTGCCTGCGTTTTTAACAGAAAAATGGGCAGAATTTGTCCATGAACCTGCCTGATTCTTCAACAACCCAGTGTGATTTGGAGCAACAAGTGCTAAACTGAAACCCTTGAACAAGATTGTGAGGACTATAAACAAGATAATCAAGGCAGAGACAGACAAGCCTCTGCAGCCTTCACAAGAGACTTACAGGAAGACCTCAAAAATTGCAGTAGGAAACACATGATAATACAACACATGAATACATTTAAGAGGCTGACCTCTCTTTTTAGCAAACTTCCTCCTCTGGTTTTTGGCAAGGGGGCTTTCTTGTGATGGTGTGGTGATGGTCTCATCTTCTGAACCCTGATCTTCTGCCATACTTGCATCTGAAAAAAGAAAATAGTTTAAATAAATAAACAAGATAGTACTAGCATTCCAGAAACTGACTGCATTTGATCCTTTTCTTTCTGATAATTTAGTATATAATGTGAATCTAAGGTGACAGAGAAAGTTGTGCATACTGTTCTAATTTGACAGATTAAATCATAGCAGATACAATTTTTTTTTGAGTCTATAAAGTCACAGAATATTTGAAAGCTTTAAATGTTGTGTGATAAGATATCGTCACTTTTCCCTATTTCCAAATATGCAATGGCAATAATTTACGTAGGGGAACCTTTTGCTGCTGTCATTGTACAGCCAAAGAAGATTTAGACCCAAATATTCAAATCCAATGACTGATAATTCAGAACCAGTGTCAAAATGCTTCAAACATACCTTCGATATCCTCTTGTGAACAATCTTCAATTTCAACAGCCTCTGAAATGTGATTTGACAAAATACTGTATGAATGAGCTGGACAGCTGAAAGTGTAGTGATCTACCTCTGACAATCAAGAGTACAACAAGGGGAACATAAATAGCTAGACTGATTAAATAGTTGAATTGAATTGTACTGTTAGTCAAACTCCATTAAAATATATGTAAATAAATAAAAATATATATGACTAAGTACCATTTGGATCAATGTGAATTTCATCCAGGCTCTTTCCTTTGTACTTTCCTAGCTTTCCCTGCTCCAATGCCAGGAGGACTTTGCTTATTTTGGCAAGCTGGAGGGTCCCCTCTGGAAGGCGGTAGTGTTTTCTGTGTACATCTATGTTATGGCCAAGGAAGTCTGCCAACTGGTCAAGTTCTGTGTTCTTCAGATTTAGAACAGTGGAGAGCGTTGCAATGTGTTTCCTGAGTTTTGTTGAGGTCAGAGCTCTGGGATTTTTGATGCCACTGCATTCATGCACTAACTGTCTTATGCAGTCAGAACCCCTGAGGTGATGGACAGAATGAGGCAATGCAAACAAGAAACCATTTTCAGTCAGTACCCCACATTCTTCTCGCCTCTCGACCAGAGTATCAAGACATTCCTTCATGAGTGGAGTGAGGAGAACAGGAACTTTCCTTCCTCTCTTTCCAACGACGGTTATCCGGACAAAATGTTTGCAAAGCTTCTGCTCAAGTTCTGTCAGGGCCAAGTTAACGTCTTCATGCGTTTCTGATAGGTCTCTTGACAAGTACACAGACAAAGACATTTTGGATACCTCTCCTTCTCTACGGCGGTTGAAGAGGATAACTTGTGCCAGGGTCACTTTAGCCAGGTCTTTCCAGTTTGAGGGGGAAGCATCTTCTTTCAGGGCATCTAAGTGTTGCTGTTGTTTTTCAGACATCTGGGAATTAAGACTTTGGACATCCTGCGTGAATGGTAGGAGTTGTGGGGAATTCCACTTGGACTGGTTGAGCTGAATCAGTGCTTGGCTTGCAATGTCAAATTTCCAGCTTTCTTGGTATAGCTGTGCAAATTCCTCAGCATCTTGGACTGTTCCTTTATCTCTTGCCTTCAATCCTTCAGATTTCTTAAACATAGCCAAAGCATGCAAGCTGTGTCCAACTTTGCGAGCCAGTGATGGACATTTATATTTGCCCGTTTCATCACTGAATCCAGCTAAGCATCTTGCAGCAGTGACAACATGAGAATACTTTTCAGGTTTTATAAGTTCTTCTATAGTGTTCACTGGTGCAACTTTTTTTGCTGCCAGCATCAGCCTGCCAAGTTCCCTCAGCTTTTGTCGAATGTACTGGTGTTGGCTGATTACCCTTTCGTTCTTCTTAAACAGTCTGTAGCCGTACTCCAGAAGGTAGCGGTCTTTCTTTACAGCTATGGCAATCTTGTCTTGATTCATATTATTCAAGAACTTCCAGTATGCATCACTAAATCCAGGAGGAGCTGGTTCGGCAAAGGCACACAATGTCTGTGCCCTTGTTTTACCTTGTCCCTTGTCCATTGTCTTGTCCTGAGGGTTGAGCTTGCAAAACTGAAAATGGCGCCACATGACTCTTTTTTTAAACAGTCCGTAGCAGTACACACAATGTAGAAATTTTTGTCCCTCAGTCTTTTCCTTTGGCTGCCTGAATGGGATCAGCTTTCCTTTCTGGCTCTCCAAAACGTCTCTGTTATGTTCAAAATTTCCTTTGTTTCTGATTAAATCTAAGTGCAGTCGTCTTTCTTTTGAGTTTTTTTGAAAACTGAATGCTTTTGAAACATCTATTTCATCACTGTGCATACGTAACAAATGTTTTGACATTTTTTGAACTATCTTTTTACAATAAAAGCAGTGATGCTTCTTGTTATACAGTCTTGAACCATCCTCCTTCTTCATAGCTGGATTGACAAAGACATCATGCTCATCAATACAAGTTTGCCCCAACGTCTCTTCATTCATACAAGTGCTTTCAGCAGAACCATCGTTTATTTCAAAGCTACTTTGACTGGAAGACTCAAATTGACTCAGACTGGAGGACTTGGACTGACTCAGACTGGAGGACTTGGAGGACTTGGACTGACTCAGACTGGAGGACTTAGACTGACTGGAGGACTTGGACTGACTCAGACTGGAGGACTTGGAGGACTTGGACTGACTCAGACTGGAGGACTTGGAGGACTTGGACTGACTCAGACTGGAGGACTTAGACTGACTGGAGGACTTGGACTGACTCAGACTGGAGGACTTGGACTGACTCAGACTGGAGGACTTGAAGGACTTGGACTGACTGGAGGACTTGGAGGACTTGGACTGACTCAGACTGGAGGACTTGGACTGACTCAGACTGGAGGACTTGGACTGACTCAGACTGGAGGACTTGGAGGACTTGGACTGACTCAGACTGGAGGACTTGGACTGACTTAGACAGGAGGACTTGGACTGACTCCGACAGGAGGACTTGGAGGACTTGGACTGACTCAGACAGGAGGACTTGGACCGACTCAGACTGGAGGACTTGGAGGACTTGGACTGACTCAGACTGGAGGACTTGGACTGACTCAGACAGGAGGACTTGGACTGACTCAGACAGGAGGACTTGGAGGACTTGGACTGACTCAGACTGGAGGACTTGGGCCTATCCTTAGTATTTACCATGGGTATTTCCAAGCTGCACTCACTGTCTGTGCTCTCTTCCATGAGACCTGGATTATACTCCTCTCCACTATCTTGATCTACACTTGAGGCATCTGATCCTGCAATAATTCCTTGCATCTTGAGAAGATAAAGAAAACCTAAATTAATAACTCAAGTTCCTCTTCCCTTATACTAAATATGATTAAAATGCATAGCAGTCTAGGCAGTTTAATACATGTTAAAATTACGTGCATTTAGAGTGGTATGAGAAAAATTTGGGGTGCTTTCAGTCTAGTAAAATCACATGTTAAGAGAAATACTGTTAAGTTACATCAGACTAAGGAAGCCAAATTTACAAGATCAACAGACAGGCTCATTGATGATAGTGATGACTGAATCATCTATATGCATGTCTAGAATTTAAGTGGGGGGGGACAACCCTCAAAGTGATTACTCAGAAAAAGTAGTTACAAGACTTACAGGACGGAAGCAGCTTCTCCTTCGCCTTTGTGAAGACATCTCAGACTTAGACCAAGTAGATGGATCCTCTGCACTGTCATCACTTGAATGATAGAGGGCATCAGAATAATCTGGTACGTTTTTCATCTGTAAAAAGAGTGTGTGGTCATCCTTTTTCAGAAACCATCAAAATGAATAACAGTTGACAGATTTAGAGGGGAAAGGTCTGTCACTTAGTTAGTGGCATTTAAAGTGCCAGAGTCATACCTGAATGATTTTTGTCCACAGCTTTGGAAGAACTTCAATGTCTGATTGCTCAGTGGAATCATCCTTTGTGGAATCCTCAAAATCGGTTTCTTCCACAATACTCTCATCTGAATCACTGACAGGTTGACAGAAATCTTCTAATGTATGCATCTACAAAGAGAGTTGTGTCAGGTGAAGGTTATCTCGTTTTGTTTATACTCTAGTTATGTCACAAAAATGGACTAAATATATCCCAATTTGTTTGTCAAATGTTGAGGTTTTGCAGAAATATACAGAAATGTTTTAGAAAATATGAATGAAAGCAAGAAAGATATTTACAACTAAAATGGCAGCACCAACAAAAAAACAACAACACCAAACTCACCAACAAGAGCAAAAGACATGCAATCATGACTATCTGACAAGTTATATGTATGTCTGACAGAGTAGTTTGTTATTGCTCTGTATCATCTCTTAAAGGTTAACATCTTCTAAACTGAATACCTCTTTTACTGACAGGCTTTCAGGATGCTAACAGTCTCCACTCACTCTTTGTAAAGCCATCTCAGACTTGGACTGAGCTGAAGGGCCCTCTGTACTGTCATCACTGTCGTAGAGGGCATCAGAAAAATCTGGAACTTTTTTCATCTGCAGAGTGTTATGTTATGGCGTGGTTATACATTTTAGTTTACATTTATCAAAATCAATTACAGAGAACAGATTACAGGGGTAAATGACTGATCAATAAATTATTGATATTTAAAGTGTCAGGGGCATACCCAAATGCTTTTCGTCCTTCTCAACTTTGGAACACCTTCATCACAGCGTGGAGCCAATGGCTGATCATTTAAACAATCCTCATCGGTTCCATCAGTGTCAGAATAATCCACCAGGCATGATCCTCTGATAGCAAATTCCTAAACATCATTAAAGACAAAATAATCAGAGAGGTTGAGCATACCATCTCATATAGACACTGTGGTGCAGTTACCACAAGCAGACTGTACATTTTTCACTATCAGTGCTAGGCTGTTAGCATCAGTGTTTGTGATAAGCAGTTATTTGTTATGAGGCCTAGGTAATTAGAAAAGAGAAAAACTTTTTTTTCACTCATGTTTAGTTGTTGGGTGAAGCTATTTATTGTCAAACAACTGTGTTTTAAATTGTTTTAAATCATAATGACAACAGAAACTACCCAAATGACCCTGATCAAATATTTACATACTATGGAGATTTTGGCCTGATAATGAGCACATAAGTTGACACAAACGGGTTTGAATGGCTACTAAAGGTAACCATCCTCACCTGTGATCTGTTTGCTTGTAATCAGTGTGTGTGTACAAAAAGTCAGTGAGTTTCTGGACTCCTTACTAGGCCTGGGACGATAACAAATTTTGCTGGACGATATATTGTCCCACAAATTATTGCCGATAAACGATATTATTGTCAACATGATAATATATCATAATAATGCACACCCTTTCAAATACAATACACTTTTATTTCTCAGTGTTTTTCACCATTGTAATTGTAATTTTAAGAACGTTTAAATATCCTAAATAAATAAAACAAACATTTTTTTTTTTTTTTAAAGGGCAGCATTTATTTTGCGATGTAGCAAACTCCACTTTCTGTGAGCGCACAGCGTTTATATTTACTTTGTCGACCAGTGTTGACTGTCGGGACGAAGGCTCTGCATCTCCAGGTGCAGTTTTTTTCCCCAGCTGGGAAAACTGGGTCGGGTGGTTCTGCTTTAGATGGGCATGCAAGTTTGTTGTGGTGGCTTTTTTTGTTGCCACCACTTTTGAACAAATTCGGCATTCTGCTTTTATTTATTTTACTACTTTTAACTGCGTCTTTTATTTTATTTTACTATGTTTATCTGTTTGATTGTATTGTTTTATTTATGGCATCATTTTAGATTTATACACTTATTATTTATTGCTGATTGGTATATGGAATTGTTTGTTTTATTGTTGATTTTATGTACAGCACTTTGGAGACGTTTGTGTTGTTTAAATGTGCTCTACAAATAAAGGGGATTGGATTTATACAGGCTCGTCCGTGTGTTGATGGGCTCACCTTTTTCATTCGGTTTGAAACCGACATATTCCCACACCGGGGCTGTGGCATTGGGCTTTGCAATCATCTTTTTTCCTCGCGTTGCTCCGCACGAGGCTCACCTGCTGCACTCTGTGTGTAGCCAATGCTAGCGGCCCAGCCTTCCCCACAGAGACAAAGAGACTGGATGACTGACAGGAGGGTTCACTCCGCTCATTCTGCTATGGAACAAAAGCGCCCAGGTGCTGAGATCCAGCACAGAGTGAACCCTCTTGTCATCCAGCCTGCTTGGAGGCAACAGACGAGGAAAACAAACACGCATGCGCATGGCGATATATCGAGGGCGGCAAAATTATTGAGTTCATTTAATTTATCGTGCGATTAATTGATTTATTGATTATCGGCCCAGGCCTACTCCTTACAGACCCTTGCATTTTTCATCCAGTGCTGCACTGATGTTTCTGGATTCTGAGTCATGGGGAAAGCAAAATAACTGTCAAAGGATCTGTGGGAAAAGTTAAATGAACTGTATAAAAAAGGAAAGGGATATAAAAAAGATATCCAAGGAGTTGAGAATGCCAATCAGCAGTGTTCAAATTCTAATTAAGAAGTGGAAAATGCCAGGGTATGTAAACTTATGAGCACAACTGTACATATGAACATTGGGGGCAGGACTATGGGGCAGTATGGCCCCATCTGATTGGCCAAATACAATGTCATGCAGAGGGTGAATTCATCACACAGATATTACAAAAATATTACGGTTTAAGCAGTTGTTTGCGATATGGATATTGCATATGTTGATATTGCAATGACGATAAATTTGCAATATATTGTGCAGCACTACTGATAAGATTAAAACTTTTGGGCAAGTACAACTATTTTTATGAGGAGTCTCATAAACTTCCAACATCAGAAAAGAGGCTGAACAGTTCTTTTTCTAAAAAGTTTTCTTGTGTGTAAAATAAGTACAGGAAAACCCAAAGGATACTTGATACTTTGGAAGTGAAAGGTGTCATCCATTGAGGAGAAAAAAAAAACAGAAAGGGGGATCCACACAACGGGCCCCACGAGGGTCACTCTTAGAAGTCTCCCTATCTTAACATCCCAACAGAGGCCTAAAAAGGGATCTCACTTCAAAATATTTTCTTCATCATGCAGCAGCTCAGAAAGTGCATTATTGTTATTGTAAATACTTAAGTTTGGATGCAGAGAAGTGTTGTCCTGTAGGTTAACAATCACTTAAAGAAGGGTCCATACGGAGGGCCCCAGTAAGGACATGAACTGAAACTTGGTGTGTGTGTGTGTGTGGAAGAGAAAAGTTGGAAAACCCTTTTGAAGGAAGGGTATCTAACAGGGCCCCATTAAGACATGACCTGCACCTCGTGTGTGTGAAACCAGTAAGCTAAATGGAGATCAAATAATAACTAATGTGTCAAGTTATCAGTGCACTTTATGAAGAACTCAATCACATTCATTCTTTCCATTACCTTTGGGGCATCATCTTCACCAGCATCATCATCATCTTCACCATAAACCTTGGAGGACAGATCAACAGCCATCTCTTCTTCTGCTGCTGGAGCCTGCTTGGATGTCACGTAGTGTTTAGACATAAAAGAAGAAGACAGTCAGCTCTGACAGGAAGCATGAGTTGGGAAATACTTATAGATCATAAAGGTATTATAATCCAGGGCCCCACGAGGGTCACTCTTAGAAGTCTCCCTATCTTAACATCCCAACAGAGGCCTAAAAAGGGATCTCACTTCAAAATATTTTCTTCATCATGCAGCAGCTCAGAAAGTGCATTATTGTTATTGTAAATACTTAAGTTTGGATGCAGAGAAGTGTTGTCCTGTAGGTTAACAATCACTTATAGAAGGGTCCATACGGAGGGCCCCAGTAAGGACATGAACTGAAACTTGGTGTGTGTGTGTGGAAGAGAAAAGTTAGAAAACCCTTTTGAAGGAAGAGTATCTAACAGGGCCCCATTAAGACATGACCTGAACATCGTGTGTGTGAAACCAGTTAGCTAAATGGAGATCAAATAGAATCTAATGTGTCAAGTTATCAGTGCACTTTATGAAGAACTCAATCACATTCATTTTTTCCATTACCTTTGGGGCATCATCTTCACCAGCATCATCATCATCATCATCTTCACCATAAACCTTGGAGGACAGATCAACAGCCATCTCTTCTTCTGCTGCTGGAGCCTGCTTGGATGTCACGTAGTGTTTAGACATAAAAGAAGAAGACAGTCAGCTCTGACAGGAAGCATGAGTTGGGAAATACTTATAGATCATAAAGGTATTATAATCCAGGGCCCCACGAGGGTCACTCTTAGAAGTCTCCCTATCTTAACATCCCAACAGAGGCCTAAAAAGGGATCTCACTTCAAAATATTTTCTTCATCATGCAGCAGCTCAGAAAGTGCATTATTGTTATTGTAAATACTTAAGTTTGGATGCAGAGAAGTGTTGTCCTGTAGGTTAACAATCACTTATAGAAGGGTCCATACGGAGGGCCCCAGTAAGGACATGAACTGAAACTTGGTGTGTGTGTGTGGAAGAGAAAAGTTAGAAAACCCTTTTGAAGGAAGAGTATCTAACAGGGCCCCATTAAGACATGACCTGAACATCGTGTGTGTGAAACCAGTTAGCTAAATGGAGATCAAATAGAATCTAATGTGTCAAGTTATCAGTGCACTTTATGAAGAACTCAATCACATTCATTTTTTCCATTACCTTTGGGGCATCATCTTCACCAGCATCATCATCATCATCATCTTCACCATAAACCTTGGAGGACAGATCAACAGCCATCTCTTCTTCTGCTGCTGGAGCCTGCTTGGATGTCACGTAGTGTTTAGACATAAAAGAAGAAGACAGTCAGCTCTGACAGGAAGCATGAGTTGGGGAAATACTTATAGATCATAAAGGTATTATAATCCAGGGCCCCACGAGGGTCACTCTTAGAAGTCTCCCTATCTTAACATCCCAACAGAGGCCTAAAAAGGGATCTCACTTCAAAATATTTTCTTCATCATGCAGCAGCTCAGAAAGTGCATTATTGTTATTGTAAATACTTAAGTTTGGATGCAGAGAAGTGTTGTCCTGTAGGTTAACAATCACTTATAGAAGGGTCCATACGGAGGGCCCCAGTAAGGACATGAACTGAAACTTGGTGTGTGTGTGTGGAAGAGAAAAGTTGGAAAACCCTTTTGAAGGAAGAGTATCTAACAGGGCCCCATTAAGACATGACCTGCACCTCGTGTGTGTGAAACCAGTTAGCTAAATGGAGATCAAATAGAAACTAATGTGTCAAGTTATCAGTGCACTTTATGAAGAACTCAATCACATTCATTCTTTCCATTACCTTTGGGGCATCATCTTCACCAGCATCATCATCATCTTCACCATAAACCTTGGAGGACAGATCAACAGCCATCTCTTCTTCTGCTGCTGGAGCCTGCTTGGATGTCACGTAGTGTTTAGACATAAAAGAAGAAGACAGTCAGCTCTGACAGGAAGCATGAGTTGGGAAATACTTATAGATCATAAAGGTATTATAATCCAGGGCCCCACGAGGGTCACTCTTAGAAGTCTCCCTATCTTAACATCCCAACAGAGGCCTAAAAAGGGATCTCACTTCAAAATATTTTCTTCATCATGCAGCAGCTCAGAAAGTGCATTATTGTTATTGTAAATACTTAAGTTTGGATGCAGAGAAGTGTTGTCCTGTAGGTTAACAATCACTTATAGAAGGGTCCATACGGAGGGCCCCAGTAAGGACATGAACTGAAACTTGGTGTGTGTGTGTGGAAGAGAAAAGTTAGAAAACCCTTTTGAAGGAAGAGTATCTAACAGGGCCCCATTAAGACATGACCTGAACATCGTGTGTGTGAAACCAGTTAGCTAAATGGAGATCAAATAGAATCTAATGTGTCAAGTTATCAGTGCACTTTATGAAGAACTCAATCACATTCATTTTTTCCATTACCTTTGGGGCATCATCTTCACCAGCATCATCATCATCATCTTCACCATAAACCTTGGAGGACAGATCAACAGCCATCTCTTCTTCTGCTGCTGGAGCCTGCTTGTCATCCAGTGTTTAGACATAAAAGAAGAAGACAGTCAGCTCTGACAGGAAGCATGAGTTGGGAAATACTTACAGATCACATAAGTTTGCTCACTCTACTACTATGTTTAATTACTCTTCATGTCCTCAAAACACCTGACCTAATGATGCCTTTTATATAATAATAATAATAACAATAATAATAATACTAATAATAATAATGACATTTCATTTCAAGTTGTGGGAAATTAAACTAACATCTTTAACAATCATGTAGTGTAACCAATGCATGATCATCATCACCTTTTGACGCCATGGCCATTTTGAATCACCATAGTTGTAATCAAGTTCAGTCCCTACTTCGATGTTCCTCACAGCAAACAGACACAAATGGGGCCTGTTGTTCACTATAACCTTTTTCATGACGCAGTTCGGAGATTTGTGGTCGTCGTTCACTAATCTTCCAAGGGAGCCGTCTTCCTTTGATGCATCAATACTAAAAATAAACAAAAACAATACATCAAATACATATAAACTTTCTAAAATATATCTTCATAGTTTTGTTAGAAGAGCCACTTGAGATTTAAAGTACATTAGGTGTGATATTTCACTCATTTGTTCATCAAATATTTAAGCACGTTTCAGGTCTGTTTCAGGGCAGTCAAGAATCCCCTAATTGCTACTAAAAATACATCTCATAAAGGCCTTCTTACCACCACTGGCGTTTCTGCCAATCAAAGTCATACAGAAATGTACTCTGTGTCTCTGAGTAGTTCCTTGATCTGCATTCTTCTGCTGATATGAATTCACCCCTGTACTCCAACACAAAAGAACCTTGCTCGATTGGTTCGGTAGCAAACACTCCTCTTCCTATAATGACACAGAATGAAATAAACTTACATAAAAGTCACACATAGTTGCCTTAACTTTTCTCATACAGCATTAAAAAAAGTCTGTACTCTTTAGCTCCCATGAGCTGACCCCAGATCAATATGTCATCTCCCTCCTTTGGGAAGACCTGTGAGCTTGATTTAATTCTCTAAATGCTCTGGAACATACTATCTCAAATAAAGAGATGACTTTATCTAGTTATAGGCCAGATTGAATGCATGAATATCATTGTGTACTTTTGTTCTCTGTATAATTGTCATTCTAAAATTGTCTAAAATGTGACATGACTTTTTAAATATGAAGGTTTTCTGTTTAAGAGGGACCATCATGTGACAACTACATGAGCTACAAGCCTGTACTCTGGTTCTCCGTTTGTGTAACTACTTCTATGCATTAACTTAAATGTTACTATTGAATATGCAAAACAGTTTGACATTTTCATTACAGTCTTCTATTGGTCCAGCACTTACTTTAATAATACTTGAATGTGCTGGACACTTTACATACAGCAGAAATAAAATAAATAACTTTACATTTGTATATTTGATTATACCAGTGTGTACCTGAAACTTCTCTTATGGAAATCAGGCTCATTTATACACACCTACTGTATACCTAAACACATTGGATTTAAACAAGACAGACGATTGAAGCCACTTATTTCTATAAGATATCTTCTGAATGAAGAATGTTAATAATGAATAGTATCTAAAAATGTGTGGCTGTAATTTGCAGCTACTGAAAGCACTAGAGGTCATACCTTTGATATTATTGATAAATCTCACTGCAAACCATGGCTTGTCTCCAGCTGACAGAATATATGAGATTGCATCTTCAACAGGCTTTATCCGGGCCTTCCTTTTGGATGTCATTGCTCTGTGAAAATATTTTTATCACATTAAACAGCTGTGCAGCATGAGAAAACAGATTGCTCATTCACTCCCCAAGAGATGAAGTCTGCTAACCGCTAGCTTCTCTAGTTGCTACTTTAGCAATGACCGCACCATAACAAACAGCGCAGTATACGGATCCACTAGCCACCAATCAAACAGCCACTTATAGCCATAAATAATGCCCAGAACAGCACCAAACGTCATCAACAGTACAAACAGGGTTCAGGGTTTCAAATCCATGGGCACCACTATCAGTTTGAGACCCACTTTACTGAAGACAAGCTGAAGGAAATGGAGGCTAAAAGTGACAGAGGAAGAGAGCCGGTTGAGTCTAAATGCTGGAGCTGGGGGAATCAAGTGGGCAGTGTGTTGGTCAGTGCCTGTCGGTGGCCTCTGAAACCAGATGTGTGTACTGCCAGTCGGCCTCAGTGTGTGTTGTCAGTGCCTGGACTCCATGATGACACAAAGTTGCTGCATAGCGTATAACTGGAGCAAAGTGGGTGAGTTGTTTTCGTCTCATTTCAATAGAAATCAGGCTAAGCTAACAGATGTTTGATGCCTCGTATTATGTGCTGGGACCCTGTTTGTACTGTTGATGACGCTTGGTGCTGTTCTGAGCATTATTTAAAGCTATAAGTGGCTTTTTGATTGGTGGCTAGTGGATCCGTATACTGCGCTGTTTGTTATGGTGCGGCCATTGCTAACCCTAGATGGTACCACATTGGCATATGGCAACAAACCCATTTTAAGCCTTCTACATAAAGACGATGCATCCCCAGTTATGATGCAATGCATTAAAAGAGGGGTGGGATTCAAATTAAACTAATAGCATTGTTTAAATTTGTCACTTGAATTTCTGGAGGCCGTTTTGAACCCCTTTTCTGTAGATGTTTTCACAGGGAGGAACCTCGCCATTTGACTCCTCAAAAAACATCAAAAAAAGTGTTTTAATGACATTTTTCAACAGGGAAAAAAATATATACTCCGTGATAAGTTAGTTAAGTTCATTATTCTGTAGTTTATTGCATTGTACTTGATTATTAAATAATATAAAATGTTAAAAATGTGTACGTTGCCATATGGCAACACCGTACCATTATGAATTGCTAGCCTGGTATGTTGATAACATTTCGTATTTAGTTATAGGCCCGTTGTTCAAAAGCATGATGTAAACTTTATGGACTCAGGCTCCACAACCATGTAGAATCATTTAGGTATTTTTTCAGGTCCATCAATTTGACAGATACACATTTGACTGTTAGTTGTAGTAATAGCAATTGCATTAGTGTACGATGATTTTCTATAGTCTACTATAATAATGCACTTTGTGAGTCATTTCCGCATTGCATATGATGATATTTGACACATCTTTCTTAGATTTACAGAATGAATGCAACAATATTTTATGGTTCCTCACAGAAGAAAAGTAAATCTAGCCCTCCCAGTAGATGGTAGTGAAGATGAACAAACAGTAAGGCAAAGACAGCCATCAACAATCAAAACAATTACTCATACGGCACAAAAATTCGGATTAAATGATGAAAAAATTTATTTTTAAATAGTTTTTACTTTCAAATGAGATGCATTCTTAACTGTTCAAGCTACTGGGGATTGTTCAGAGTACAAAATGAATTTTTAAATAGATGTTATTACAATTTTAAACAAAACTCTCTTGTTTTCATTACTTTTCACAATAAAAGATTTTTAAAAAATAATATTTTTTAAAAATTTCTCTTGATTATGTTTATTTTTACTATTTTAAGACGACAAAAACACACAAAACATTTTTACCAACTGGGATCATAATGCGTACCATAGAGGGCTAAAGTTACTACAACTAGAGAAGCTCGCGGTTAGCAGACTTCATCCCTAGAGGGGGGTCTAACTCGGTGTTGCGGTGCATCGGACCATGGGTTAAAGTTACACCGGAATGTCACTGTGACTGATCTAGCCGTGCCTATCGCAGCTCTTTCTCTGACAAGGCCTGGGCCTCGAACCACAGGTAGCGACCCTGGGCCTGGGCCTCGAACCACAGGTAGCGCCCCTGGGCCTGGGCCGCGAACCACAGGTAGCGACCCTGGGCCCAAGCCTCGGGTGACAGGTAGCTTCACTGACCGGGCCCGTGCCTACCGCGAGGCATATAACGTAACCGAACAATTAAGTTTGTTTTTACAATGATTATGTGACGTTTTTGACGACAACAACATGACGTTCCGTGTGCTCATGTCCCCCTTAAAGCCTGCGCTGAACGCTGTTAGCACTTAGCTGTGAGTCACCGGATGATCGCCCTTAGCAACAGTTGCTACCGTACTCCGTATCTACCTTCCATAAAATAAGTAGCTACGAGACGAGCATTCCCATTGGCAACAACACATTTATGACGTACCTTACCAGACATCTGTTCACCACAGCACATTGAAACTCCTCGCTTGTATTCCAACTCTGTCTTCCACCCAGCGTCTCGAGCTCCGCCGCCTCATGAATATTCGCCAGGTTAATTAGCCATGTGTTCCACCGGATTCCGTCATCGGACGGACGATACTTCCGCTAAAAGCGCTAGCGTCTCCAAAGCTAATGGTTAGCACATGGGTTAGCAGCTAATTAGCCTAAGATAACAGAAACGGTCTTTTATATTGTTATCTGGGGAACAACGCTTTCTACCTATAGCTGTTTTAGCATCTAAAATAAGCAACCTGTTGCTAATTTAAAAAAAAATAAAATTAATTAATAATTTTTTTTTTAATTAACTAATTTTAAAAAATTAGCAACAGGTTGCTAATTTTTTTAAATTAATTAATTAGTTAATTTTAGCAGCTAAGCATCAAATGGCACAGTTTGTATTAATACTAATGTTGTAAGTTTGTTTCTTGTAGTCCCACAAACGTTTTGGAGTCAAAAAATAAATTAAAACAGAAAATAAACTTACCTTAATCATTTGAGGTTCAGTTGTTACAGCATCGGTCTGTGTTGTCAGTATTAGCCGTGTTTACAGTAGCTCTCAAACAAATCCCGTAAAATCCCGCGAGACTATGACGCTTAATAGTCTTGAACATTATTGGCTAATATCACACACACTTCCGGAAGTGTGTGTGTGGCTGCAATGGCATCCTCCCACCTCCAGGGGGGCAGAGAGCACACACACTTCACACACACATTTCCACTCTTGGTCACTTCCTGGACAAAGTGAGAAAAAAGCATGAGGAGCATCAGGGTAGGCTCCTGATGTACGCTAAAGCACTAAACGTTGTGGGGCCCAGCAAAATGGCCCCATATGGATTTGTGGCCCCATACCGCTGGTGGGCTACAGGTGGTATGGCCTCACAAAGTAATATTTACAAGTGCACACACACACACACACACACGCATTCTTGTACTTCTATCTTTGTGAGGACCCTCGTTGTAACAGTGAATTTCCTTGCAAGGTTATAATAGTTTTTGATTTTTCATTAGTTTTAGTTTTAATTTTGTTGTGATTTTTTGTTTTCAAATTCAGTTAGTTTTAATTAGTTTTAAGAGTGAGTTTGCTAGTTTTTGTTTAGTTTTTATTAGTTTTAGTTTTTTGTAATGGGGTATTTGTTGGATGGGAGATTAAAAGAGGTCACAGTAAATTTTGCCTTTATTTCCTTTGTCTTATCCATCTTCATTATGTATGAAAACAGTTGACAAAGATGAAAACGAAGGACATTTTCACTATAATTTTAGTTAGTTTTGTAACCAAAAAAATACAGTTTCAGTTAATTATCATCATCATGTAATCTTTAACCCTTAAAACAAAGTCTGAAATCTCAACAAAAAAAAAAAGCCTTTAAAGTAGTGAGGACCGGCCGAAATGTCCTCACTTTGCAAAATGTCCTCACTCTGCTGGTTAAGAAACATGTCCTGGTCCTCACTATGTAGGAAGTACTAGAACACACACACACACACACACACATACAGTTGTGACTGGTGGGAAGTTTGCCTGGTGTTTGGGAGATTTAATGGGAGGACGCTGGCATTTCAATAAACCACCGGGATGGTTTATGGTTCACCCTGAGCTCAGCCCGGTCACTTAGGAGCCTCATCCTCTCTGCTTATTAATTCTCTCTCTCTTGGAATGTGTGTGCGTGACTTCTTGTCGACTTCCCTCCTCGGCCATTTTGGTTTTTCTTGTGCTCTTTTCTCCTCTTTCTCCTCGTTCTCCTCTTTCTCCTCGTTCTCCCTCCTCTGTCTGTCTGTCTGAGATGAAGACATACGAGGACACTCCCTGGAGGGAGCAGCAGTGTGTTTGTGGCAGCGTGATAAAGAATGTGCAGGTCAAATGTACACAGATATCCTTCACCTCTCTCCTCAGCACTGCACACACACACACACACACACACACACACGCACACACACGCACACACGCGCACACACGCGCGCACACACACACACGCATTACAGACACACATAAATCAGAAATTCACACATACACATAACACACACACACATATTCAAACATGCACACACACACACACACACATTATAACATGCACACACACATACACACGCACACGCACACTTATATTAAAGACATGCACACACACATACACACATATTAAAACATGCACACACACACACACACATATTAAAACATGCACACACACAAACAAACACACACACACACACTTATATTACAGACATGCACACACACACACACACACACACACACACGCACACACACACACACTCATACACACATATTTTAAAACATACACACGCACACGCACACACAAGCACACACACACACACACACACACATTCAGACAGGTCAAACGTACAACGCTAGACTTGGTTACATAAACCAGATGGCCGTGGCTGGCATGAAGCAGCTACGACATCTAAGAGTTCTGCGTGTGTCTTTGTGTGTGTGTGTGTGTGTGTGTGTGTGTGTTGTACCCTCTCTCCTAGCACAAACCACCAGGGACCTTGTTTGTTGTCTGCACCCCACAAGGGAAACTCTGTCAGCTCTACAATCACACCACACACACATAGAGAAACACACACACACACACACAGAGGATTCTGTTATAAACAAGGTCTGTGTCTCAGTGTGTGATGGTGCATGGATTGAACTTTCCCACCTTGTGTGTTGGTGTGTGTGTGTGTGTGTGTGTGTGTGTGTGTGAGGAGCATGGTGGACCTGCAGGGCAGATACAGTCTGAACCTGACACTGACTGGCACCGTATCTCTGATAGGACAAACACACAAATAGAGAGTGGTATCATTGGTGCAGCCATCCAAAATGAACTCTTTTTTCCTTTCTCTCTGGGTTATTTCTATCATTTAGGATCACAGGAATGTTTGTGTCACTTGTTATCATTGTGACCTTTGACCTCCTGACGACTGATTGCTTGTATTGCAGTAACAGCAATCTCAATTTTTGTCCAACTAAATGACTACATTTTTTAAAATATGATTGTTCCACCCACTTCCTGTCCATGATAACTATCTGTTGGAAACATATATACGGTGATATACAATGTTTAATTTTACGCCCTATTTCTGATGCAATTTGACAGAGTTTTTACTGTCATTTCTACAAATATCTGTAAGAGTTCTGTGTACCCACACGTCTCCCCTTTTTGTTTTCTTTACATGGAGTATAAATGTGTTACTTTTGCCTACTTTATTGAATATTTGGACATACTGGGGTCCCTAACGGACTGTAAAAATTGGGTATGACTAGAAAGCTGAGACTCCCCATAGTAGCTGTTTCATTGTAGTGAGAGAATTTTTGGAACTTTTGGAGCTCATTGTATGAAATAACCTGCTGTGACCTCTAGGATAATCACAGCCTCATGAAACTTTACAAGCACACACTAGAGACCTGGAGCATTCAGAGGATGGAGGGATTTACTACTTATATTGACAAGATATTGTTGTATTTTTAGCAGTTTCCAGATCAGAAGGGCGCTTTGAAAATCATCATGTCAGCTTTTTCCTCAGTAAAAATTAGTAATAATAACTTTGGAGCATTATTTCAACCTTTTCCCAATAAGATATCATAGCATGGACTCCTTAGATCTTTAATCTTTTCAGCCCTTCAGGAAATTATATATATATGGATTCAAAACCTGAGAATATATGTATACTGAAACTTGAGAATATATATTAAAAGTGTGAGAATATATATAGAAACCTGACTATATATATATATATATATATAAATTGTTTAACTTTTAATTAGTAGTTAATTGAGTTGATTAACTGTTCCAAATCTTGAAAAATACAAGATTTTATTTTCTTGCATCTGCAAGTTGTTGTTTTGCAGAAAAAAAAATTAAATACCATGCAATTTTTATATCTGTAAATTTTTATTCAGTAAAGAAAAACCCCATTTGTGCCTAGATAGATAGATAGATTACTTTATTCATCCCCGAAGGGAAATTCGGTTCCTAAATGTCCTAAAAAATAATAACAAGGAATTCTATCTATCATACTTTCAAAGAAACAGTTCAAAATGACAAAAAAACCAAAACAAAAACAACTACTTTTCGGGTTTCCCACAGTCAATAATGTGAACCAGTAATTCAACATTTACCTTCTTTTAGTCAGAAACCACTGTATATAATGTTCTTTCTCTTTCTGTTTCTCTCTTTCTCAGTTTATGGAGACATGCAGAGAATGAGCCGGGTCCCAGTAGAGCTGCTTCTTACAACAGGGGGGACTCCCAAACCTAATATCCACAACACAGAGCCTCCTGCTGCAAAGGTGAGCCTCCATATGAAAATATACTCTCTTCAATCATTGCTTTTATGAATATGATACGGGCTGGCTATAAGTTAAACCAGCTGTATATCATATGGAGAGGTCACAGCACTTTATAGTTGCAGTGTAAATCTAGTGCAGGTTTATTTGGCCACTATATTTGGATATCAAAGTGGTCTGGTAACATGTTATACTGGTGTCTGGATGTCACTTTGTTTGGGAGGTGAATATAAATAAATATCATAAATATAAATATAAAGCTACTGTATATATACAGCCTCCACTGTGATCACTATACACGGCACCATTGCCCCTCTGACACTGTGTGTGTGTGTGTGTGTGTGTGTGTGTGTGTGTGTGTGTGTGTGTGTCTGTGTGTACACTAAAGACCCTGATGGGTGACGGCACCATTCAGCATCGCAACATAGCCGCTGGGTATGTGTGTGTGTGCGCGTGTGCAACTATGAATGTCAAAGATCTTTTACCCGGACCCCCTCCCCACCTCCACCCACCGTCACACACACACACATACACGTGCGCGCTTATAAACAGCAAAGAAGAATGTCAGGGTGTCATGCTGAGTGACAGCAATGAGCACGTCATCCGTTTTGACAGGTCAAGCTTATATCACTGCAGAGGAAGTGATGTAGACACACACACACACACACGCACACACACACATTCTTGTTCTTCTACCTTTGTGAAGACCCTTACAGAAACTCTAATTTAAACCTAAATGAAACTGAGCATTAAAACCAAGTCTTAACCTACACAAATTCCTTTGAAGAAGTGAGAACTGGGCAAAATGTCCTCACTATTCAATATGTCCTCACTCAGAAGAACTTCCTACACAGTGAGGACCATTACATGTTTTAAACCAACTGTCTTTGTGAGGACCCTTACACAACTCCTAACTTAAACGTAATTGTAAATTGAACCTTAAAACAAAGTCTTAACCTACAAAAATTCCTTTGAAGAAGTGAGAACTGGGCAAAATGTCCTCACTTCTCAATATGTCCTCACTCAGTTGGTTTAAAACGTGTCATGGTCCTCACTATGTAGGAAGTACAAATACACACATACACACATTCTTGTTCTTCTACCTTTGTGAGGACTCTGACACGAACTCTAACTTAAACCTAAATGGAAACTGAATCTTAAAACCAAGTCTTAACCTACAAAAAGTCCTTTGAAGAAATGAGGACTGGTTAAAATGTCCTCACTATTCAATATGTCCTAACTCAGTTGGTTTAAAACGTGTTATGGTCCTCACTATGTAGGAAGCACAAGTACACACACACACACACACACACACACACACACACACACACACACACAGCAATGTGTCACATGACCACAGTAAGACACACAAGTTCTGAAGATATAAAACGTATGAAAAAGTATTTTTAATGTTGATAAAAATGGTCTGAGTTGTCCAGAACAGGTACTTCTACAATGGTAGAAATGATGCTGATGCTGCTATTTATTCTTCATTTAGATCAATCTTGTTGTCATATTAGAATTTGATTACGTGTCTGTGATTAAATGGCTTGTATATTATACATTGATTGAATTCTCATAATATGATTAGATTCATATTACATTAGTAGACCACTGGTAGAGAAGAACTGGATCATATCTGCGATTAAATCACTCGTAGTTTATAATTACATGACTTGTCTGCTTTACTTGTAGATTGTATATAGATTTTAATGTACATTATTATAAAATTCACTCATAAGTAATTATTATTGATCCATAAAATACTGAATTATCTCTGCCAGGAGATTATGTGTCATGTGTAACTACACAAATTGTTTAATTACATTTTTACTTGTTGTATGTTAACACTGGAGATGAGGCATTCATTTCCTGTTGGAATAATTGGAAAAATGATTACCCAATCATATTTCTTGGCTCAGAAATCCTGGAAACAGAAACAAAGTGTTGTTTAAAACACTCTAAGCAATAAAACTCAACACACGTCCTCTGTAGCGTGCATGCTGTTTCCACATTAAGAATGAAAGCTCATGAAAACACTGAATTACTTCCCAACTGGGAAAATGGTACCTTCCGAGGAGCACATGAATGCACCATTGGCCTTGGTGGAGGTTTGTGCTCTCCTTGTGTCCTTTAGTAAGAAACTGAACCACAAATTGCCACATTGTTTTGTTTGTGTAAGAAAATCAGATTCACTTTGGACAAAAGTGCCTGCTGCTAAAGGGAGTTAAAACTTAAAGTGACAGTTCAGCCTAAAAATCAAAAGTACATATTTTTCCTCTTAGTGCTGTTTATCAATCTGCACAACAAGATCTGGGGATTGTAAAATAAGTACATTTACTTAAGTACAGTACTTGAGGTACTTATACCTTACTTGAGTATTTTCTTTTATGCAAATGTATACTTCTACTTCACTATATTTAGCTGACAGCTTTAGTTACTTTTCAGGGGAAGGTGTTACATAAAAAAACATGATTGAATTAAAGCGATAGACATTTAATTTTTTTTTTTTTTTTACCTCATAACTGTGTATTAGGTAGTCTTCTGTCTTTTTATATATTTTGTGTCATTCTTGTAATTTGTCATTCTACTTAACATACTTTTTACACATATTTTTCTAAATACAAAAATGCCATAGCTGTATCCCTCAAAAGTGTAAATAGAAGAAAAGTTGCACAAAATCCTTTGAATCCTGGAACTGGAAGAAAAAATCATCCTGGTTAGGTGTTAAAAAAGACAGTTTAAACAGCGAAGTAGTTACGAGGGTGAAGTGAGCCACGAAAGTTACATAAAAAGTTGTTTACTTATGTTTTCACACATGAACCCTGTTCTCCTGGTGAAACTCATTACTACTACGTCAGCAAGATGGTGGCGGAGGACAGTCTAAATGTTTAATTCATCTGCACATTATTTAATTGAATTTCCTCCAAATGTTTAATATTTAAGCAAAGGTTTTAATTCGAAATCAGATTGGTCATAGCTTAATTATTTATGGGTTAAGTTTAAAGACAATGTATGTGTATATTTGAATGCTGCTACTGGACGCTTGAATATCCCTCGGGATGAATAAAGTCTCGTATTTTGCTGCCTGTACAAACGCCTTATATTGACATTTTTGAAGGGAGACCAGTCTCTTCAACTTGATGCATTTGCAAATATATAGTGTTTATAGTGTGACACTGAATCTAATGTAAAGGTGATTCTGCTGCTGGAGAAAAAGTTGGAAAATGCAGCTAAAAATGTCAGATAATGGAGAAGTAAAGGAGGGAACAATATGGCCTTAACTTGAAGTAACAGCAGCACTAACAGCACTGCTGCTGTTTGTTTTAAGCTGCCAGTAGACTTGACTATTATTCCATTTGTTCATTGGAACCATTTCAAGCAATCATAATCACTTAAAAAATAAAATAACCAGAGTGCATCTTGCAGCTCGAGCTTACAAAAGCATTCCTTCAATAGCAGTATTTATTGAAATGGCTTTTTATTAATTAATGTGATTACATCTTATTTTTCAATCCGGTTTCTCTTTCTGTTGTGGCGCCAATTACACAAAAACATCTGTACAAAACGGAGCTGCTGCCCTCTCATTCCACATCCCTGCAGGATGGAGATGAGGAGCTTTTCATAATTGGAAGGATGGCTCTTAACAAGCACTGCGTTCATTTCTCTTTTCCCTGCTACTGGGTTCCTCCGCACGTTCACCCCGCCATCTCCTCATCCTCGTCATTTTGGGAACGCTAATGTGTTAAATGTGAACAACAAAGACAGGATGTCTTGCCATTTTCTGCCTCCCCACTGTTTCCCACATCGCCGTAGCGGCTAAATTAGACCGAGCCAAACGCAGAAATTAGAGCGCCGAGGCCAGATGTGATATTTGTTTTTCACACTGCGGCGTCAGGTAGATGTTAAAAGAAAATAAAAGGAAAATCAAAACAGCTCCCTCATTGGATTTGGGACTCATTTTGATTCGCTGATGGTGGCCAGCTAATCATTTGATCCTGTTAGAAGAAGTGAAGTGTTTGTGTGTTTGTGTGTGATTCTGCCAGAAAAGTTAACAACCGCTGTAAATAGGCCGGGGCTCGGTGTCTTGATTTGTGCACAGTCGCTGCAGTGTGTCTGAGTGTGTGTGTGTGTGTGTGTGTGTGTGTGTGTGTGTCCTCACTGGCTGTTTCCCTATAAAAGCAATTTGCCCCATGCTCGGGCTAGGCAATGAGCAGATGCTACCATTGTAAATGATGATGCGAGGGGCCATAATAAAGAGTTGATAAACACAGAATTACTGCTGGGCCGTGGGCACGCAGAGAGACGGAGGGGAGGAGGGGGGAGGGGGGAGGAGGTGAAGGAGGAGAGAGAGAGAGAGAGAGAGAGAGAAAGTGAGAGGAAAGGAGGGGTGAGGAGGAGGATGGAGAGAGACAAACACACACACATACATACATAATGAGACGGATAGACAATGTAAACCAGGAGTCTCAAACTCGTGGGCCAATTGTGGCCCTCGTGACGATATTTTGTGGCCCCCAGCTTGATATGAAAGTTTAATGTGAGTTTTATATGAATGGCACTTTACCGTGTTGTGTGTGGAAGGTCCCTTTATTTACTTTTTTTTGGGTAATTTTGTGTCTTTTTTTTGGTAATTTTGTGTCTTATTTAAATAATTGTGTGTATTTTTTAGTAATTTTGTGTATTTTTTGGGATTTTTTTTTGTCTTTTTTGGTAATTTTGTCTCTTTTTTGGGTCATTTTGTCTTTTCTTTAATAATTTTGTGTCTTTTTTGGTCATTTTGTGTCTTTTGTGTCATTTTCAGAGAGCATCTTCTTTCCTAGCACCACACGATAATTCTACTCCTTAAAGAATTGTCACTAGCACTTGGAATTGATGCACTAATAGCTCTTATTGCACTATACCTTGATTGTTTGCTTTTTTTCTTCCTGTAAGTCGCTTTGGATAAAAGCATCTGCTAAATGACTAAATGTAAATGTAAATGTTGTGTCTTTTAAGTAATTTAGTGTTTTTTCAGTCATTTTGTGTCTTTTTTTGTAATTTTGTGTCTTTTTTGGTAATTTTGTGTCTTTTTTAAGTAACTTCTTTTTCTGTCATTTTGTGTCTTTTTTTTTTTTTTTGTCATTTTGTGTCTTTTTTTGGTCATTTTGATACTGCCTCCAGCGGCCCCCAGGTAATTTGAGTTTGAGACCCCTGATGTAAACAGAGGCATATGGCTCCAATAGTGGTCAAACTGGTAACGAAGCTAAGCAGGTGATAAGTAGAAATTGGATTAAAATAAATGGTTAAAATGCTTTGAAAAGATTTTCCTTCCCTATTTGATTTTCAGTGTCAATCATTCCCACACTGTTAGATTATTACAACTGAAAAACAGGCTGTCAAGCAATCAGTTGTAGAAAGGAAGAAACCAAGTTTCAGATGGAACAGAAATCCATCATAATTGTCAGATTTTTCACTTTTTGTCACTCAGCTCTTTGTAATGGTGTGTGCAGGGATGGAATATGACAGTAGCTGGATTTTTGGGACTCGTGACTTGACTCAGGCTGGTACTCTGAATATTCGGACTCAAAGCCCAGATTTCTTTGACTGAGCATATTTGGCACAAGTAGAGGAAGGATGTGTGCACCTGTGCTTGTTACCACAGTAACCTGGATAAGTTATTTATTATATTTTGTTGGTGTCAGGGATGGAGTACTCGAGTCTCAGAGCCCGATTTTCATGACTCTGACTTGCACTCAGGTATTGATGACTCGACTTGGACTTGAATCTGGCACTTCTTTGAACACTGGGGACTGGAGACTGACTCAGACTTGGGAATTGGTGACTCGACACTATGCATGTACTTGTTACTGCCATGTACAACAAAAGGAACACCTCTACAGCTTTTGTTAACGACAGACCTTACTTCAGGTAACTCAAAACCCATTCAGAATCCTCATTGACTTTGAGAGCTTAGCCACCATGCTGCTAAAATGCTAACTTATTGTACTTCCGGGTCTAAGAACTCATTCCTGTGGCGGCCTGTATGACTTAATAGCAGCCATTCAAGGGAAAGGCTTGGTGAAGAATCAATAGATAAGACCCAGGATCCCCAAAGTATACCCAGTTAATTCCAACTTCGTAACTAGCGCACAAACTCTCGCACTCAAAATGGATTAAACCACCAACCCTGCAATTAATGGATGACTGCATCTACGTCCTGAGCAAAGTTCAATAAATCAAACGACCACATAGTTCTTTGCCTGCACCTTCTAATACGATCCACAGGAGCAATTTAAAAATTGGCGCCCTTCCACTGGCAGGAGATACTCATAGCTAATCACCGTTGTATTTAACCCTTAATAGGGCACTCATTGAAATACTTGCAAATTCCAAATTTCAACCCTAGAGAATATTGGAGGATATTACATACAGCCAGAATGTGTAAAAAAAAAACATACGGACCCGGGGGAGGGCTGTGATATTTTGAGAAAAAAGTTTATGAGATTAAATCGGCAACTCTACGAGAAAAAAGTTGCAGATTTATGAGATTTAAAGTGGTGAATCTGCGAGAAAACAGTTGTTTTTTCCACTTTTTTCTCGTAAATTTGCGACTTTTTTCGCGCAGATTTGCCACTTTAAATCTCTTAAATCTGCTACTTTTTTTCTTGTAGATTTGGCACTTGAATCTAGTAAATTTTGCAATTTTTTTCTCGAAATATTAAATATTGAAATATAATATTATTATATTATTATCATACTGATTGGTCAGTCGCATGGTGTCACTGTCTGTGACGTAGTCTGATCTTTGC
This sequence comes from Centropristis striata, assembly GCF_030273125.1. Lineage (NCBI taxonomy): Eukaryota > Metazoa > Chordata > Actinopteri > Perciformes > Serranidae > Centropristis > Centropristis striata. The sequence continues at coordinate 31,095,455 of NC_081536.1, forward strand.
TGATTAGCTGCTAATCCATGTGGTTCTACGACCAAACAGAGAGACATGGGGACCCCATTGATATCCACTGAAGTTACCAAATATAGTTCTTTGCCCGATAAAGAGTTAAAGGTGTGTAACAATCGCAGCAAAGGCAGCAAACATACTAGCTTATGGTAAGGGGGACAAAAGTACATGGGTAGACTTTGCAAAAGAAGTAAAATAAATAGACGTACCTACCGGACGTGATTTTTGCATTGTTTGACCCGCCTTCCCAAAGTGGACCTTGTTGTTCTTTATACTCTGTATCCTTGCACCTGTCTTTGCTTTTACACTCATAATGTTTCATTTCAGTGTCCTTCATTATTACAAACAGCCACCAGAGGGAGCCACTAACATCTAAAAAAGTATTACAGTAAAATAATCGTTTTAAACTGCTGTATAAATGACACATAGGGTCAACAAACACTAAAAAGCAGTTCGGGATCCATAAAATATATGCTTTGCCAATCTATTTTTGCACTCTATAAATGCTCTTCTGTGACTTGCTATGGATGAAAGTTTGTCTATTTAAAATGCAGAGATATTTGGGGTCATGAACCCAAAAGCAATTATTGTGCCTCTCTTCTAATGCGCAATCACAGAGGAAGCTGACTGACTGATAAATCTTTGAACTGAGCACAACAACAACAGTCTCACCAACAATGTGTCTTTGAACTCAAAGCTCCAAAATGGTGCGAAAAATCCAAAAATGCAAATGCGCTTTGGCCCCATCTGCTGTTTAAACAACACCATGATATGTTTGCACGTCCATAATTACATAGACTGAAAATATATTCACCATATTTACCTTAGTTTTGACACAGTAGTACAAGAAATGTGAGCAGAAAGACCTAGCGTTAGCATGGCTACTTCTATAAGATATGAAATGTTAGTGATTGCTCTTATTTCTTAGTGCAGAATGCCCACAGGGAGGCTTGAGGTTGAGTGTGGTCTCATTTTATGCTTTCTGGTAGGAGAATAAAGTGCAGTCTCTATTTTCTAGGAGGTTGCCATTGTATAGAATCTGTTCCTGGCTGGCCATCACTGCCCCAACTCCCATCTGCCAATCCCCACTTCACACAGACTGGGGATGGAGGCTGTGGTGTCTGTGGTGTTGGTGGGGTGGTTGGGGGAAATCAGAGGCTACGGCTGGGAGATCCGAGGGGAAATTAGCCAGCACTTAGCTGCACACATGCACACCAGGCCCAGCTGGGAGACAGAGCCTCAGATCCAAGCATGGAGGACATGAAAGAGACACCAGCACTGCTGCTGAAGGGAGGAGAATCTCTCTCTCTCTCTCTCTCTCTCTCTCTCTCCTAATCTTCCTTGCATTTGCTCTCTGTCCTCATCTTTCATTCTCTCTTCCTCCCCTCTATCGTTCCCTTACTCCTCTCTAAGGAGGTTTTCAAGAATGCATGTGTGTGTCCGCGAAAGTGCTCGTCCTATTTCTGTGTGTGCTGTTGTTGTTTTTTTGTTGAACAAAATGTCCAAGAAACATCAAACGCGGGGTGGAACGGGAGATGTTTGGAGGGGGGCAAAGAAGAAAAATACACTACATGGTGAACAGGCTCTTCAAAGGGCCCACATCGCAGCCCTTTGACTAACATCCTGGGGACATAGCTCCACTAACACACATACACACACACTCATAGGTCCCCAATGAGTCAGGGGTCATAACATTTACAAGGCACTTGGTGTACAGTGGCATCAAAACACTCCCCCAGCCAAGAAAAAAACAAACATGGAGTGCAGAGAGAAGCATGTGATAAGACATAGCAGAGCAATACTACAGCATTATTTCTAATAACAAAAGACATGGAAATCTCACTATTTATAATACGGGACCTTAAAATGGGTACTCAGGCAGTACTTATATAGCACCAATACCTTATTTCTAATAACAAAAGACATTAAAAATGTCACTATTTATAATACGGGACCTTAAAATGGGTACTCAGGCAGTAGTTATATAGCACCAATACCTAATTTAGAATCACAAAAGACATGGAAATCTCACTATTTATAATGCGGGACCTTAAAATGGGTACTCAGGCAGTAGTTATATAGCACCAATACCTAATTTATAATCACAAAACACATGGAAATCTCACTATTTATAATACGGGACATTAAAATGGGTACTCAGGCAGTACTTATATAGCACCAATACCTAATTCATAATCACAAAAGACATGGAAATCTCACTATTTATAATACGGGACCTTAAAATGGGTACTCAGGCAATTATGCACACACCAAAAAGGTTGGTTTCTATATTTCCCAAAAAGATGTTTGGAGAAAGAAGAGGCAAAGAAGAAAAATACATGGTGAACAGGCTTTTCAAAGGGCCCGCATTTGCTATGAGCTGTATCATGTTCATGAGAATCACCCATCTGTATTATAGCGACAAATAGCCAATATTTTGTACTAATATGTAATACTAATTGACCATTTAAAAACACTTGTTGTCCCTATAAACTGCTTCATTATGGTCATCAGAAACATTTCTGATAACATTATTGAACTAAAGATGTAATCAGACAAAGCGCACCATATGAATTGTATCGGAGGTTCACCACCGGCTATTTTTTAATTAAAAAGCCAATATTACCTCATCAGAATTTTGGCAAACCAAAATATCACAGTGGCAAGGCTGTGTTATTATCAATCCCACTGCTTTTCTTGGCAAGACCCACCCTGCAGAGCACCGACGCACGAGGCCTGGCCAGGTGTCAATGTTCAGGTCCTGACTACAGCCACACACATTTATTTAATTAATGTGATGCACAAAATGTCATTAAGGTGATTTAGAGATTGGTGTTTATTTTTACTGTATTTATTTTATTTCAATGGTCAATGTAGAACTAAAGTCTATTTAGCTATTTTCTATATATTCTGTATTTTCTCAGTTTCTATTATGGAATTGTGTGTATAATGTATAATTATGTTAATATTCTTTAATCAAGTTATTTGTTGAAGATAGCGGTCTCCTGAGTAAAAAAACTGGTGCACAATCCATACAGAAAAACTACATTTTCACTGTTGGATACCATGTTGGTAAATTGTTACTTTTTCCCCGATCAAATTTTGTACCGGTATCTGTCTCAAAAATTCCTGTAGGCTCTAATCCTGAGCAGTGGGCTTCATAATTGGGCATCAAGGCTGGATTAATAACTGGTAAGTGGTAACTGTCACTGTCCAGGGGCTTTAAAAGTCCCAGCAGGTTCACTGCATGTCAGCTGCTTTGGGTAATTTGATTAATTACACATTTGCGAGGGAACTTTCACCTCTAAAATACAATATCAACTCAGCTGGATATCCTTTGGCATTATTAGAATCTAATTTGGTCAGAAACACGTACAGCAGGTAAGATTAATTAATTTTGTCAACAACATAACTATGTTTAGGTACATGGTACATTGAGTTTTCTACTAGAAAAGTTTACATGCAAAAAATTTTTCTCTCATACATTCTGTCTAAATCTACCTGTATCCATCCTCCATCCTGTCTGAAAGGCTCTATTTAGCGCCTGTCTCTTTAAGAACCCCTTCCAAAAAGCCCAGTCTGCTCTGATTGGTCAGTGTTTCTGGGTCTTCTGCATTTGCACTTCCTGCATCTCTGCGCTGTCATTGCAGCCGGGGAATGACTGTGATGGAGTATAGCTCATACTTATATATTATAACTAGCTTATACCTATATATATATATATAGGTATATAGGTATAAGCTAGTTATAGTTTTGACATTGCAACCTCACATAAGCCCTGACAGCTCAATTAAAAACACAGTTTCTAAATATAGGCTGTGTATTTCCCCATGCATCCAGTGTTTTAATACTTTCACAGTACTTATATAGCACCAATACCTGATTTATAATCATAAAAGACATGGAAATCTCACTATTTATAATACGGGACCTTAAAATGGGAACTCAGGCAATTATGCACACACCAAAAAGGTTGGTTTCTATATTTCCCAAAAAGAAACAAACAACATAATTTATTAGGCCCTCCCTGCCTGATAAAGCCAAGCAAATAGCAACAGAAGAAAACTGTTTTTACAGGTCAAATACTCGTCCTCGTGACAAGTAAAGTGCTCTATTAAGTGTCATATCACTTACCTACCTTTAACTCGTTTGGCTGACCAGTTAAAAAACGTTAAGAAACTTTAAAGCAGTTTTTCTCTGTTTTAATCTTTGCGTAGTTACTTCAGTGAGACTTTGTAGGGCAGTATAGCATAACGTGAACTTTTTACTTTAGTCGGCTGCATTAACGCATCAAACTTAATAAAAGTGGTGTTCATTTGTGAAGATTATCCTGCTGAACAGAATGTGTAAGCATCAGAAAAGTTTGTTTGCTGCAGAGCTTATTTTCTGTAATGATCCAAAATCCAATGCAAAAATCCCACAGACAAATTCTCAATAGACTCCATGGTGATGATAACTTCTGGGTTGGCCTGCAAAAATACATCATGTCTCTATTAGCACCCATAATGGGCAATGTCAAGCTTTCAGGGCATAGGAAATACTTATATTTACTGAAATATATTCCAATAGCATTTTTAAATAACCAATGACTAAAAAAGGTAGAAATCTGAAGCTGTAGACCTTGGGTCAATTGTGGCCCTCGTGACGATGTTTTGTGGCCCCCACCTTGATATGAAAGTTTAATGTGAGTTTATTATTTGAATGGCACTTTACCGTGTTGTGTGTGGAAGGTCCCTTTAATGACTGTTTTTGGCTAATTTTGTGTCTTTTTTTGGTAATTTTGTGTCTTTTTTTAAACAATTATGTGTCTTTTTTACAATAATTTTGTGTCTTTTTTTGGTAATTCTGTGTATTTTTTTGTAATTTTGTGCCTTTTTTAGTCATTTTATTTCTTTTAAAGTAATTTCGTGTTTTTTCAGTCATTTTATGTCTTGTTTTTGTAATTTTGTGTCTTTTTTGAGCCATTTCGGGTCTTTTTTTTTGTCATTTTGTGTCATTTTTTGGTCATTTTGATACTGCCTCCAGCGGCCCCCAGGTAATTTGAGTTTGAGACCTCTGCTGCAGACTCACGTCCAGCATGGGAATGTGTCAGAAGGACTGTAAACTCAGTCAGCATTTTTTCTGTGTGAATGTTGCTTATGCATTCATGTGTGGTTCATAGAAACGATTTATATTTACGTATGCATGCCTTGTATTTGTATGAAAGTAATTCATATACGTGCCCATATTTTCTCTCCTCTGGCATGTGCACATTAGTACACTCATGTAGATGTTACAGATTGCTTTATTCATTCTCTGCACATCAAACAGAAATAACACTCAGTCCCTTTGTGGGGAGATGACAAGAAGAGGGAGTAAAGACAAAGGGAGGGAGGATGAAGGAGAAAAAAAAAACAGATAACAAATATGAACGCTGCTTCTAGCCATGGCCGAGTTTCGAAAGGAGCCTGAAAAGGAGAACCCATTCCAATGTAAATAACAAAATGGCCGCCTTTCATCAACACTTATTTCATCCTGAAAAAAAAAGAAGAAAGTGATGAGACATATGTCTAAATCTGCGCTTGCAGCAAGCCTTTTGATATGGCAGAACATGTCCCGGGGTTGGCTGATAGACAATGTGAACGCTACGCCGAGCATTTTCAAATTTGACTCTTCTGCTTGTTCATTTTATTTTTATCTCTGTTTTAAGTCAGAATACCATTTAAGGACATTTTTCACACAAACAGGATAATGTGTAAAAAAGATGTTTTGCTCGTCTCGAATCACAATAGAGCATTTATGGCAAATACGGGAAGCAGGTTGAATGGTGAAATTAAACACAAAAATCAAATTGGCTGCAGTTACACTAAGTCACTATTGACTACTAAGCCACTCCATAGGCAGCCAATTACTGCATTCATGCTAAACTGCTTCTACAAGATCTAAATGTGGAAACTGAATTTATTTAAAGAACAGAAAATGTGCATTTTATCACCCAGTAGGTAGTATGTGCTCAGACTGTATGGTGCATTTATGTCTTAGCATTAAATACTATATACTATATACTTATATTTATATTACTTATTGTGACTGCAACCCCTTTGACGGTCTCGACCCCTGTATTGGGAACCAAAGGTGCATTGATGAAAATTATAAGCTTCATTTCTTGTTTTTTAAATTAAATGTAATGAATTATTGTCATCATTGTTCATGTTTGTAATCAATACTTTCATTAGTATGAAAGTAGGCCTGTGATTGATTAAACTGATCAATTGATTGATTGATTTCAGTCATTTTACATATATTTTTGTCCGTTTTGGGTTCTCAAAAAAATGTGTCTTTCTTTGGTAATTTTACCTCTTTTTTTTTGTGGTCATTTTAGATTTTTTTTAGTAATTTTACATATTTTTTGGATAAGTATGTCTGTATTTAGTCATTTTGTGTCTTGTTAGTGATGTTAGTGTAGGTTCATGTCAGATGTGGTTTTGTACACAGATACGTCTCCTTGTGTACAGAACTCAATTACACAACCAAAACAACTTGTCAGTCATAGTATTCTAGGCAGTATATTAGAATAGTTCCTTATGTACTGTATGCAGTATGTGTAATCCTTTGTTTGTGGCCATACATTGGGCTGTGCTTTTCTGTTTTTGGTGGATAAAGACCCAGTGGTCCATTGGATAGTAATTGGAGGATGATTAGTAGTAGTAGCAGTAGTAGTAGCAGTTGTAGTAGTAGTAGTAGTAGTAGTAGTAGTAGTAGTAGTATTGGTTGTAGTAGTAGAATCCCACAGGAATGGACAGACACAAGGTGCTCTGGCAGGCTGGCCAGCTGTCAGTGAACACATGTTTTGTCTTGCAGCCAATCACAAGCCTTGTTTAATGCAATTAAGGAAAACATCAATACTGCGCTGTGATTGGTCGAGAAGAACAGCAAGAGAGAACAGAGAATGTATTCTACCTATAGAGACATTAATTAGCACATGCTGGTCATTAGTACACACACAGACCTGTACACACACACACACACACACACACACACACATACACACACACACACACACACACACACACACACACACACACACACACACACACACACAGGCTGATGTCATATAAATAAGTGATGCATATACACACAAGTACATCTTAAAAGTAGCCCCAGCAATCGCTCTGTGCAGAACTGTGTGTGTGTGTGTGTGTGTGTGTTCTTGTACTTCCTACATAGTGAGGACCGGAACACGTTTTTAACCAACAGAGTGAGGACATTTTTGCAAAGTGAGGACATTTCGGCCGGTCCTCACTTCTTTAAAGGCTTTTTGGAGATTTCAGACTTTATTTTAGGGTTCAGGTTAATATTAGTTCATGTTAGGGCTAGGGAACAAGGTTATTATAGTTAACGAAAACTAAACGAAATAACGGAAACTAGGATTGAAAAAACATTTTTTTTGTTAACTGGAATAAATTCATTGATTAATTACAAAACTAACTAAAACTAACTAAAATGATAGTGAAAATGTCCTTCATTTTCGTCTTTGTCAACTTTTTCCATGTATAATGAAGATGGATCAGACAAAGGAAATTAAGGCAAAATTGACTGTGACCTCTTTTAATCTCCAACCCAACAAATACCCCATTACAAAAAACTAAAACTAATAAAAACTAAACTAAAACTAGCAAACTCACTCTAAAAACTCATTAAAACTAACTGAATTTGAAAACAAAAATTTACAACCCAGTTAAAACTAAAACTGATGAAAAATTCACTGTTCCAATGAGGGCCCTCACAAAGATAGAAGTACAAGAATGTGTGTGTGTCTGTGTGTGTGCATGTGTGTGTGTGTGTTGTAGATTTATTAAAATGACTTCTAAACATGGCCCATCTCTTCGAGGGTCCCATGAAGAGGTCCTGCAGAGAGCCTTTAAATGAAAGATCAGAGCAGACCCTTCTAAGATGCCAAACAAACGCACACACACACACACACACACGTGTGCCATGAACCCCCCCTCCCCCCGTAATCCCTCTCACTTCTAATGGTAGCCATTTGTCATTCATTAAGATCAAAATGCTGTTTTCTGCCAGGACAAATTGCAAAGCTATTCCGTTCACAGCTTGAGGAAGGCCTGAGACTCGGCTGGGTTTCTTTGGGCTGTTTAAACGTCCATGCAGGGCTAGCTAATGTGGCTAACAGGCTCTGAACTGTGGAGTGCGGTAATGTGGCGGAGAAGGGAAGCTGGAGGAAACCAAGCAGGGGAATTTGTTTTTTCGTGACTCATATTCTTTTAATTTCCCTCATGATCAAATTATGGCTATTATGGCTCGATAGTTGATAACGTGCCATGGAAGGCACTTTAAAAGTGAAATGGAGATTACAAAAAGTGTTGTTGTTTGAGGAATCGGTGGGATCCAAGAGGTCCTTTGGAGTAATAGATGATCAGATACAGATATATTTATTTGTCCTTTTGGAAATTCATCATGTGGCTTTCATCAATTGTCAGATAAATACATCAGCAGACAAATAAAGCAACAACAGCACCTCCACATAGATCCATTTAATGTATATAAAGGCTTGTCTGAAGCCAAAATACTGCACTTTATATTACTTACAGACAGGATTTCACAACTTTGAAAAGTTATGAAGGCAGCAATTTATCAATATCAGCTGTTAAAGTTTTTTCACAGCAACCTTTTTTTTTTTTTTTACATTAGTGCAATATAACATAACAAAATGACATAGGAGAGGTATAACAAAAGGCGTGTTTCTATTAGGGTAAAAAGTGGCCGCTGGGAAAGTCTCAGGCCATGACCTTTCATGTTTTTTTTGATGAATTTGGTTATTATCAATAAAACCATGGTAAATTTCTAGATATCAGCTCTTAAATTAAACTCTTATCAGCTGTTTTTGCTGTTATCATTATATTTGTCCAAACAAATGTACCTTTAGTTGTACCAGGCATTAAAATGAACAAGAAATTGAAGAAAACAATGGTCTAATATTTTTTTCCACAACTGTATGTATTGTATTGTTTGCCTTTGGTGGACAATAAATGGGAAAAGAGATCATGGGTTTTAGAGAATTGAATGCACTTGTTTGTGAAAGCAATGAAAGATGATTTACAATTTGCCACACATACTGCAGACTGCCTACAGGAAGAGTTTTAACAAAGTGACTTCATTTTTGTACCGATGCATAATATGAGAGTTTTATGTTTTGAGAGATTAAAGATTCTTGCATGATGGATGGGAATTTGACTTGTGAATCTGGGATTATTCTTTCTGCTCAACAGCTCTATAGATCATGTCTAATTTTGCACAAAAAATAAACAGGTAATTCAGTGGCTAAAGCTAAAATAAAGGATTATTCTTCACGATTATTATTGTGATTGCATGCATGAAATGTTTCACGCTACTCTGAGATGATTTTAATTGCCATTCTATTCATTATGGTTATATTATAAAGTTTACAAATATAGCTTTTTTACACCCTATGCAAAAAATAAACATGTTTTCATCAGCATCTGCAGTGGCCTTCGGCATTTTCACACATTTCCATTGTTCCTGTGTGTTTTTTAAATCTATATGAGTAGGGTACTCTCTGAGCTGTGGTCTGTGTGTGTGTGTGTGTGTGTGTGTGTGTGTGTGTGGTGCAGGTGGGTGAGGGGGTGGTAATTAACAGTGACATCTCCTGAGCCAGGTCTAGTCAGTGCTCCCTTCTCCTCATACGCTATATTTATCTCTCCTCTCCATCCTTCTATCATAGTTATTATCACTTCATCTCCGTCTTTATTTGCCTCCTCTACTCACTCCTCTCTCTTGTGCCATCCCTTTCTTTCTTTTACACTTACTCTGTGGAAAGATATGATTAGAAATAGATAATAGATCAACAGATGCGGAGCTACAGATGTTTCCCTGTACAATGGCTTGTATAGAGATTTTCTCTTCTTTTACTCCTCGGGGAGGGGAAGATAAATGAGATTGATGGTTTAATCAGGTTGTAGAAAGCTTTGTTAATTGGAAAATTATAACTCTAATTTGACAGTCAAAGGGTATATATTTTATTGTATATGGTATATGTGTGAGTGCTCCAGGTTAATTAGCATTTTCCTCTGATTTTGCATTGGTGTGAAGGTTGTATCATTCCTCATGTCATTCATAGTTTATGACAAGAGAAAAGATCCAAATAGAGAGTTCAGTAAATGGCAGTTTACCACAGTTTTTAGACAAAGAGACTCATCAGTTGCTGGATTAATCTAAAAAATGTATTTGAGATGTCACTGGAAATATATTAACAATCAACCTTATTTGTAGTGTGAGAGTTTCACACCATCCAGGGTCTGCAGAGAAGTCACATAATCAAAACAGGTTAGGTTTAAAAAAAAAAAATTAAGAAAGACGGAGGTAGAAGATCAAGTGGTCTGAAAAAAGAAAGTTGCAATTTCTTGGGTCTTTTTCTTTATATCAATAGGAAAAAATATAGTAGTGTCAATTCATGGTTATATGGATGGATGGATGGATAGATAGACAAATAGATGGATGGACGGATGGATCAATAAATAGATGGATGATGGATGGATGGATAGATAGATGGATCAATAGATGGATGGATGGATGGATAGATAGATGGATCAATGGATGGATGGATGGATGGATGGATGGATGGATCAATGGATGGATGGATGGATGGATGGATGGATGGTTGGATGGATGGATAGATAGATGGATCAATAGATGGATGGATGGATGGATGGATAGATAGATGGATCAATGGATGGATGGATGGATGGATGGATGGATGGATGGACAAATAGATGGATGGATGGATGGATGGATGGATGGATGGATGGATGGACAAATAGATGTATGGACGGATGGATGTATGGATGGATGGATGGATGGATGGATAGACAAATAGATGAATGGATGGATGGATGGATGGATGGATGGATGGATGGATGGATGGATGGACAAATAGATGGATGGACGGATGGATAAATAAATATAGATAGATAGATAGATAGATAGATAGATAGATAGATAGATAGATAGATAGATAGATAGATAGATAGTAAAAACAAATATGGCGATTAAAAAACATACTTTTTTTCCAATCCCACATCCTATGCTCATATAAATAAATATAATTATTACTACTGATTAATGGAGAATTAATAGTGTAGAACTGGACTTTAGGGCGCTTTCACAACCCAAAGTTTACTCCGTTTTAATCAAACTTTGGTGGTTAAATCCTTGTTACGGTTCGTTTGGTTGCTTGTGAACGCTCCAATCGTACTCTGGTGCACCAGAACAACCGGTCCCAGACCACTTGCAGAGAAGGTCTCGGTCCGGTTCCAAACAGACCCTAGTACGGTTTGATTCACTGTGAATGTAATCCGACCAGAATCCGACCCAATAAAGGAAATGTGGGCTACCTGTGTGGTGTAAAAGCAAACCAGGCAAAAATACAAAACCAACCAAAAGTATGAATTTCACTCTGATTCAGACCAACCAAACAGACTTGGGCTGTGAGAGCGCCCCTAGACACTGATAAATGTTTGAAATTATAGTTACTGTGTATTATTGACTCAACAGATGGTCATATCTTTATTTTGAATCCGTTTTGGCTTCCATGTGAAACCATGATGAGATGATAATAACAGCATTTAAATTAAACTTAATCTCTCTATCCCAAAATGTTCCCCACTGGCTGATGTCTTTAGTGTGTGTGTGTGTGTGTGTGTGTGTGTGTGTGTGTGTGTGTGTGTGTGTGTGTGTGTGTGTGTGTGTGACCTCTAGTTCTGCTCACTGGCCAGCAGAAGGCAGGGTTGTAGCATCCTTTGTATCTAGCACCCCCCACTCACTCACACTCACATACACACATACACACACACACACACACACACACAACCCTCCGATCCACAAGGCCCCTAAGTGTATGTGTGCAAGAGGAAAAGGAAAGGGTGGGTGGGTTTGGGGGGTAAAATAAAAGAGTGTGTGCATATGCACGTGTGTTTGTGTGTATGTGTGTGTGTGTGTGTGTGTGTGTGTGTATCTGCCTGTGTGCGTGTGTCTGGCAGTGATGGGGGAACATGATAACCTTGTCTTCGTGCAGGTCTTGGGGGTTGAGCAGAGTGGAGCATGAAGTTTCAGCCCTGCCAAATCCTGCTTTTTAACTGGCCTCAGAAATACACACACACACACACACACACACACGCACACACAGACAGACCCCAGACACTGAGAAGCATGCAGCCAGGTCCAAATGTGTGTATGGGCATCGGGCCAATGTGTGTTTCTCTCTGTGTGTGTGTGTGTGTGTGTGTGTCTTGATGGAAAGCCAGAGAGGGATAGGTATAGAGGTTACAGAGGTAAACAAAGAGGAGGAAAAACTTTAAAAGAGGAAGAGTACAGGAGGTTGTTTAGAGGGTCAGTTTTTACATTTTTTCTAAACTCGCCAAAAAAAAAGGTCAATCTAGGCTAAGCTAAAATGAAGACGGAGAGAGAGCAAAAGGTAATGCAAGAGACTAAAGTAAAGTTGTGTAAAGTGTGTGTGTGTGTGTGTGTGTGTGTGTGAGACAGCGGCAAGAATGATGAGGAAGGAGAGGAGAAAATAGTGTGTAAAAAAGAAAAAGAGGAGAGAAGTAAGTGAAAGGAACAAGCGGTGAGGATGGGATCTGTGTGTGTGAGCCAGAGAAAGAGAGTGTGGAAAGATAGAGAGAGTGTGTGTGACATAAAGAGGGCGTAGAGAGAAAAAAAAAGTGAACAGCGAGAAAGAGAGAGCGAGATCATGCATGGGGGGATGAAGAGGGACCAGTGTGAGACAGAGAGAGGGAAGAGGAGTGAGACAGAAAGTGAGAGGAAGACGATGTGTGTGAGATGGTGTGTGTTAGTGAAAATGAGAGCGAGAGAGAGAGAGAGAGAGAGAGAGAGAGAGAGAGAGAGAGAGGGCATGCTAGTGCAGGAAAGCGTCCCCCAGCGCCCACCTGTCTAGCTGTAATGGGAGCCAAATGTTGAAAGGCCTGGAAGTTACATCTCTGGCTTCCAGCAGTCAGCAGAGTCCGAGTGCAGAGACTCCAAATAACTCCTGCTCACCACCGATTACATTTCCACTTCCTGCTCTCTCCCACAGGCTCAGGTCAGCTCGTACTCAGGACTAACTCTTCTCTGCATTGTCTGTGCAGATGAGTTTTCCACATAATTGAGGATGGGTGCAGAGCAGAAAACACACTGCACTGGTACTCTGGGACTCTCATCCTTGTTGTTATACATTGTTTCAGTCACACCTAATCATTCTGAACCTGGTCTCACAGGAATCTGTGAAATAGCCACGGATTCGCTTAACTCAAAATCCGTGGAATAGCCACGGAATCACCCAGATTTCCATGAAACTGACACGGATTTCGCTCCAATGCAAGTTAATGACAGTCATATCCCGTGGCTATTCCATGGATATTTTTTCCTATTGGTTTGTTCCAAGTCACGTGACTTTCAAGGTCCCGGCGGTCAGAACAAAAAACATGGCGGACAGTTAATATTTTGACTTAGTTTCTACATAAAAATGGATTTTGATCACATTTCTAGGGAGAAATATATGTTTTATTTTCTAAATATTCACTCAGTGGATGTACATAATCACTTTGTATGTTGGAATAGCCACGGGATATGACTGTCATTAACTTGCATTGTAGCGAAATCCGTGTCAGTTTCACGGAAATTTGAGTGATTCCGTGGCTATTCCACGGATTTTGAGTTAAGCGAATCCGTGGCTATTTCACGGATTCCTGTGAGATCATGTTGTCATTCTACTAGCAGCTAACATGACTGAGTGAATTCCAGTGATGTCCCCTGCATGTTTTTTGCAGCAGGACTTGGACTTTTGTGCACAGCTGCAGAGTTCCACAATTACATAATTGGCCACATTCACAGACATGGTTCCTGGTATGAAGAATGAGACCAATAAATTGGCTTATATGTTTCACGATATGCACTAATAGCACTATTCAACCACCCTTTTCTTCAATTTCTTGTTCACTTTAAACTTGTTTCGACAAATATAATGATAACAACAACAATAGCTCATAGGAGTTAAATTAAGAGCTGATATTTAGCCATTTTCCACGGTTTTCTTGTTAATGATTTTGGTTATTATCCAGAAAACCATGGAAAATGGCTAAATATCAGCTCTTCCAAGAGCTTTAGAGCTTCCTTATCATAACTCCGCCCCAACACTATAATAAGTGTCTTTATTTACTGATAACATTTACTGAAGCTAACATTAACTCGTGCCAGCATTCACAATTTTAAAACCATTAGCTCAGCCGTGGAGCTAGCAGTCCACACTGTCCCCACACTTGACTCCACATCACATCCGCCTGTGACTCTTCTCTGCAGGGCTGTTGCTCTCTGTGCCTCCGCTGAACGAGACTCTTTGGGGACCTGTCCATTGTATCAATTTCTTAAATGCAAAATGCACAGTTAGAGAGTAGGTCTTCATTTTATTTAGGAAAGTTTCCTACACATATTTGAGGACATTGCAAGGTTTATGGAGTGTCAAACTACACAACTTTGAACAGTGTCATCTCTGCAGAGTAAACCATGCATTACTTGCAAACTGAAGACTGTCCCTATTTATTTTGAGCATGTGGCCAGTAATTGTAAATTGCATCTACATTTTATTTTTCATCATCATACTACAGCTAATGCAGATTGCACATTTCCTCATCAGACAATGCTGTTCTCATTTAAGTTACAAAGTAACTGAATCAAATTCTCTCAAAATGCAGATTTCCCATCTTTCTTACAGTGGTTCCAACTGACTTTGTGTATTTCTATTGTGGTAATTTTGTGTCTTTTTTTAAATAATTTTGTGTCTGTTTTGGTAATTCTGTGTCTTTTTGGGAATTTTGACTTTTTTTTGTAATTTTGTGTCTTTTTTGGTAATTTTGTGTCATTTTGTAATAATTTTGTATCTTTTTATTAATTAATTAATGTGTATTTTTTGGTCATTTTGTGTCTTTTTTGGGTTATTTTGTGTCTTTTTTGGTAATTCTGTGTCTTTTTTGGTCATTTTGTGTCTCTTTAAAGTAATTTGGGTTTTTTTTCCCTGTCATTTTGTGTCTTTTTTTGATCATTTTGGCCCATTTTAAATATGATTGCTGGTGTCCTAAATAACCTGATTATAACCTTCCACCTGAATTCCTGCCATGTGTTCGAGTTCATTACTTTTGTGCTTCCACCAGAGCAGTTTCACAAACTGTCTGGAGTCAAGCGATCATATCTAGAAACTCAGTTGATCTAGTTTGAAGATAATGCTCCTCGACTGCAGGTATTTCTTATATTTTTAGCTGGGAGTTCTGCTCCTCACCTCACCTCGTCCTGAACCAAGAAACATCACATCTGCTTTGAACTTTGTGAGACTGTCCTCAAATAATTTTTCATTACAAGTGCCGTTTCCCTTCCCCTGTAACTTCCCCACTGTCATCTGATCACGACACGCAGAGGAGACCGTCCCACTGCAAACGATCAGACAGTCTTATGAGTAATTGAGTATTCAAAGCATAAAAAAACAGAGTCATAAAACTAGATATGATATTTATTTGATATGGAAATGTTTATACATATGCATCGCAGCTTATTAATTATTCATATTGTCTTGTTTTTTTCCGCTTGTCTGTGATATACATTATGTATTCTCTTCTTCCGACAGACACATCTTTGAAATGGGAAGAAGAAAGAGGTAAAAAGAAAAAAGGAAGGATCAGTGGTGTCTCTCACTTTGACTACAAAAGAGTGAAAGAGGAAAAACTTCATTATATGGGCGAGTGACAGAAAATGTGAAACACGACGACAGAGACACACAGAATGAGGACCTTTTTTTGCCCACCTCTGTTTCATGTCTGTGTCGCTGAAAAACAAAGAAGCTATCTCTGTGGACCGCGCTATCCATAACACACACACACACACACACACACACACACACACACACACTGACCCCAAATCTCATAAACAATGCTACCAACCATCAGCTGTCATTTTTATTCAGTGTCTTACTCGCTCCATAATCACCAGCACAGACAGTGTAGCACCAGCATGCTGTGACACAAACAGGAAGTCACTGCCTTTATTATTCTCTCAATATCTTATCAGGGCAACTTCACATCATTTTGCACCATATTTAACAATACTTCATCAAATATTCTGTAGATTAATGACAAGAAACTGTCCGTAATGTGTGTCAAATGTCAAATCTGGGTTGTTTTTTTTCAATAAAGTCACTTTTTTCATGACTCTCCTATAGAACTACAGTATAAGTTACAGTTCTTTAAAATATGTCCAGGATTTTTTTTTAACTTAAATTTTATTTTAATTTTTGCAGCTTATACAGACATATATATACAAATTCACATTTATTCTGCATTTATTTATTATGCATCAGGTCAATTATGAATATATTATATGGTTACTCGCTCCATAATCACCAACACAGACAGTGTAGCACCAGCATGCTGTGACACAAACAGGAAGTCACTGCCTTTATTATTCTCTCAATAGCTTATCAGGGCAACTTCATCAAATATTCTGTAGATTAATGACAAGAAACTGTCCGTAATGTGTGTCAAATGTCAAATCTGGGTTGTTTTTTTTTCAATAAAGTCACTTTTTTTCATGACTTTCCTATAGAGCTACAGTATAAGTTACAGTTCTTTAAAATATGTCCAGGATTTTTTTTTTTTACTTAAATTTTATTTTAATTTTTGCAGCTTATACAGAAATATATATCCAAATTCACATTTAGGCTGCTGTTTTTCATTTGTGATCTGCTTAATACAGCATTAAAGTATATGCATCAGGTCAATTATGAATATATTATATGGTTACTCGCTCCAAAATCACCAGCACAGACAGTGTAGCACCAGCATGCTGCGACACAAACAGGAAGTCACTGCCTTTATTATTTTCTCAATATCTTATCAGGGTAACTTTACATCATTTTGTACCATATTTAACAATAATTAATCAAATATTCTGTACATGAATGAGAAGAAACTGTCCGTAATGTGTGTCAAATGTCAAATCTGGGTTGTGTTTTTCAAATAAAGTCACTTTTTTTTTTCATGACTCTAGAACAGGGGTGGGCAATTAATTTTCCCAAGGGGCCACATGACCAATACCACAAAGGTTACGGGGGCCGGACCAAAACTCTGAACGAAATTCTGCTCAATATTAATTTAATTGATATATAAAATACAGTAAATTATCTGGTTTTGAGCTGCTACTGATAAGAATACATGTTATGATAAGACTGTTAATGTGGAATAAATCAAATATAGCAGTAAAAAGTAGTAAATACTCCAATCACCATATCACTTTAACATTTATTTTAAACACAACTGTAAATGACCTTTAGCAAGGTTCCTATTGGTGTTTTTGTGTTATATAGCTTGTTTTTCATGTTTGTACATTTTCTAGGTTCTTTACAATGTTGTGATGCTTTTATTTTGAAAAGGTGCCGTCCAGTGTGAAACGGGTGCTTTAATTTTGAAAGGTAGCGACAGGAAATAACAGGTGGAACGGTAAAATGAAAAACGAACGGTAAATAAAGTAATAAGGAGTGCATCGTAATTAATATAAAGTGGATATAAAGTATGAAAAAGGCTTCTATAGTGGCTGGCTGACAGGACACAAGGTTTGTTAAAGTTTATTTTCTTTTGTCATATATATTAGTGGCTATATTTGTTGTCTTAACTATAGTAAAAGTGCTTGTTAGCTCAAGTGCTAATGCTAATGTGTGTTAGCTCTTACAGTGGATTCATAAGGTGACCAAAGAATGTCTTATTTTTATTTTCATGGCGATTTTAAATAAATCTAGTGAACTATCAGTTAAAGAGTCGACCGTCATTCAGCCAGAATGCTACTAAACATACATTCAAACCATAAAAACAATATAGAGCCTGTATGTTATCCAGTAATTTATTAACTTTATGCAAAAAGCAATACGTGTTTTTGACAAGGTACCTAGGTAACTCAGTGTATTTAGTGGAAAGTGTTTTTTGCAGGTGGATGTAGGCGGATACACGTAAACAGCCTTCAAAATAAAAGCACTGCGGTTGTATTGATTTCTACAGTATAACTTACAGTTCTTTAAAATATGTCCAGGATTTATTAGACTATGATAATGTCAAACTTTTTCATACTTTTTACTGACCCTAAATACAAAAACAACTGATGACAGTGAGGATGTATTTCCAATTGGGAAAGTGATTTTTTTTTTTTTTTTTAAATACATTTTTCATAAACGGTTAACTCATATCAATGTAAACATGATGCTTTAAAACACATTGCATATATACACAGTCACTCATAAAGTTGGAATGACATTTTTTTTACTTCTTACTATGAAATGATTATGACAATGTGATTTATCGATGAAAGATGAAGTGCATATCTTCTCAAAACTTTATGAATCAATCTCTTCCAAACATATCACAATGAAAATGAAACCACAGTTAACAGAGGATTGTGTCTAAAAACAAAATTGTTCAAACTTTATGAGAAACAGTGTCTTTCCTATTATTTTAACACAATTACAGTCCAAACTTTCAAATTAAATTATCTCCACAGAGCAGTGTACAGTATCACTAAGATGCATTATAAGCTGAATAAATCAAAACAAGATATTCCTATTAATTTCCCCATTTTTACTGGTAACTTCTCCCATCCATTCCAAAGGATGGGTTAAAAAAAGAAAGATATCCTGAGTAAAAGCTGTATTTCTTTCATTTGATATTTTGAAATATCTCATGTTAACTTTAAACACAGATTATTCACTTAACTTATATTATATATACCTTTTAAAAAAACAGCTCACATGATTATTTATGCACATGTGGCTGACATTATAGACATTAGTGTTCAGGATATTTGTCTTTTGAACATTTTTAATTGATGCAAAACTGTACAAAAAGACCAACAGTGACAACTAAAGCAGCAGAATGACCGCTGCTGCAAGATATAAGATGCATCATTGCATTGAATATTTCAGCCTTGTCGTGTATCTTTTTTTTCTAATTCTGCATGTGTAAAAACAGATCAATAACACTCAGTCAGTCAGTTCTCTCCCATGCCTGTGTCTTGTCTCTGCACTAATGTAAGCGGTCAGTTAAAGCAGCTGTTTTCTGCATAAATGCACCGTGCAGTATCTGTGGATGTGCTTTACTCGCCGGGGTCACTGTGGGGTGATGTGTGTGGGGGTTGTTTTGACTGGCCACTGTCTTTTGTATTTTTTTTCTTACATTTTGTGATGGTAGGCTGCCATCCTGGTGTTATCAGGTCCCTTTGGGAAATGTTTTCAACATCAGTCACTGAGTGTGTGTGTGTGTGTGTTTGTGTATTGCTGTTTCTGTATGCAGTAATATGTGTGTGTGTGTGTGTGTGTGTGTGTGTGTGTGTGACTGTGTGTACCAACAGCACAGTAATCTGTAGGCGGGTCATCATTCTTAATGCAGCCTGTGTCATCAGTTCCCGTGACAACAGGGGGAATGATGCGGCCGATACATATGAAACAGGGTTCCATGCATAAACATGGAGGCTGCAGGAGGAGGAGGGCGAGGGCAGCACGGGGGCGAGGTTATATGGGGGATGTATGTGAATGTGTGTGTGTGTGTGTGTGTGTGAGAGAGAGAGAGAGAGAGCTACCCTACCTGGACCTCTTTCTATTCCTGTTTATTATTCATGAACCCCCCCTCAGCGTGCTGTAACTAGCCCCTCCCCTTGATGTGTGTGTGAGAGTGTGTGTGTGTGTGTGTGTGTGTGTGATGGATGGTGACAGCGTCAACGGATGGTAGATCAGGATTAAGATCAAACACAGCTCAACGTCACACTCCGTCAGGTTCACTGGACGCTTTCGGCCACACACGGACACACACACACACACACACACACACACACACCTATCTACACGCACACACTCACACACACACACACACACACACACACACACACACACACACACACACACAAACAAATATTACTTTAAAGTAGGGCTTGTGTTATCAAGGTACTTTGTTTTTCCAATACAATATGTAATACTTTTTTACTCTTTCCATGAAATGATTGTGACAATGTGATTTATTCTTGAAAGAAAAAGTGTATATCTTCTAGGATTGTGTCTGAAAATGAAATTATTCCAACTTTATGTGCACCCCGTCTATATAAGATTATTATGTCTTAGTTGTTTTTTAGTTTTGTTTAAGTTTATTTAACAGTATGTCGATTCCACTGCTGCTAAAGGCTTTATTATCTTTTCATCTTTTTTTTTTGTGGCATCTCTGCAATTCTTGGGCACGTGCCAGAGTATTTTGCACACGGCACAACACCTGCACTTATACATGTTTAGGAGGTGTTACCTATGCTAATAAACAATTATGATCAAGTGGGATTCATCAGTTAGCACACCTGGGTTCGAGCAGATATGGCTGGTGCATCTGGAGTTTTCTTATTTTGTGTCTTTAAAAAATAAGACATCAGAATCAGAAGCCTTTATTGCAGGGGTCTGAAACTCAAATTACCTGGGGGCCGCTGGAGGCAGTATCAAAATGACCAAAAAAAAAGCCAAAAAATTACAAAAAAAACCCCACAAAATGACAGAAAAAAACTAAATTACTTAAAAAAGACACACAATGACCAAAAAAGACACAAAATTTGTAAAAAAAAAAAAAAAAATGCACAAAATGACTGAAAAAACACTAAAGTACTTAAAAAAGACACACAATGACCAAAAAAGACACAAAATTACCGAAAAAAAGACAAAAAATTATTTAAAAAAGACACAAAATTACCAAAAAAAGACACAAATTACATTTCATAACATATAAGGTTTTCCGGTAATAACAACACGGCAAATAATAAACGGTCCGGTAGCAGCTGCCTTTCTTTTTGTTAACGTCGTCATAGAAACAAGTGAAACAAAGCTCCATCTTGCGCAATAAAGGGACCTTCCACACACAACACGGTAAAGTGCCATTCATATAAAACTCACATTAAACTTTCATATCAAGGTGGGGGCCACAAAATATCGTCACGAGGGCCGCAATTGGCCCACGAGCCGCAAGTTTGAGACCCATGTTGTACTTGATGGAACATACAGCAGGGCAGGGGATGGAGGTGCTGTGGGTGAACACATACTTTTCAGAATCAGAATCAGACGCCTTTATTGTCATTGTCACAGGGTAGCACAACGAAATTTGCCATCAACCCGTCCAAAACGTATAAAAACACACAAACAATATGACAGAGGTGGACAGGACAGGAAGACAGAGATTCAAAATTCAAAAAGACAATTTTATTCAAAAGGTCGTAAATGAAAGGAAAAAAAATCAAAAAAGCCCGATATGGCACAATTTAATGAACCAGGTGAAAGCGCGAGTAACGTAAAAATGTGAAATTTTGATAGAATGTTGCTGGCCAAAACGTATAAAAAACACATAAACAATATGACAGAGGTGGACAGGACAGGAAGACAGAGATGAAGAGAAAGAAATACAGCACAATGTGAGGAGAGGAAAGGAGGAAAAAACAATGAAAAAAAAACTCAGCAACACAAGAGAGTTGCTGTGTGAGGTGTGTGGCACAACACCTGCACTTATACATGTTTAGGAGGTGTTACCTATGCTAATAAACAATTATGATCAAGTGGGATTCATCATTTAGCACACCTGGTTCAGCTGGTTTTCTTTTTTTGTGTCTTTAAAAAATAAGACACATTTTAATCACAATCAGAAGCCTTTATTGCAGGGGTCTGAAACTCAAATTACCTGGGGGCCACTGGAGGCAGTATCAAAATGACCAAAAAAAGACACAAAATGACCAAAAAAGACACAAATTTACTATAAAAAAGACACAAAATGATTAGAAAAAGACACAAAATGACCAAAAAAGACACTAAATTACTAAAAAAAGACACAAAATTGTTAAAAAGACACAAAATTACCAAAAAAGACACTAAATTACTAAAAAAAGACACAAAATTACCAAAAAAAGACACACAATTATTTAAAAAAGACACAAAATTACCAAAAAAGACACAAAATTTCTAAAAAAAATACACAAAATTACCAAAATAAGACAAAATTACCAAAAAAAGACACAAAATTACAAAAACATATAACCTTTTCTTTTTGTTAACGTCGTCACAGAAACAAGTGAAACAAAGCTCCAGCTTGCGCAATAAAGGGACCACATACTTTTCAGGATCAGAATCAGAAGCCTTTATTGTCATTGCACAGGGTAGTACAACGAAATTTGCCATCAACCCGTCCAAAACGTATAAAAACACACAAACAATATGACAGAGGTGAACCGGACAGGAAGACAGAGATGAAGAGAAAGAAATACACTTAATACAGCACAATGTGAGGAGAGGAAAGGAGGAAAACAATGAAAAAAAAAACCTCAGCAATATAAGAGAGTTGCTGCGTGAGTTGTGTGTATGTGGACATGCGTTTATAACAATGTGTGCTTAGTATTTACAGCTAGGTTGTACAGTAGAAGGGGGACACTGGGTCTTTATTTGTTCTGGGAGAGCAAACACACACACACACACACACACACACACACACAGAGGCAGTGAAGGCAGCTATGGCCTCCTCTCTCCACACACAGCATTCCAAAGGGAGATGTTTTCAATTCATTCATTATAAAGGGGTCGCACAGGGTCAAGTTCAATGCCAGGAAAAAAGAGCGGCTACACTGAGGGGAGCGCCACCCACTCACCCACACACACACACACACATAAAGACACACACATGCACACACTCCCATGCAGCGAGCACAGCACGAGTAGAATTACCGCCAGCAGAGCTTGGGACTTTGGGTAAATACACCAAAATTAGCCTCATTGTGTTGTTTGCATTTCAGCAGTAAGGAAAAAAAGGGATAAGAAGGAGAGACGGGGGAAACAAAAGGATCAAAGCAAATGGATATATGGCAGAGGTCGGGGTGGGGCAGCGGTGGCGAGAGGAAACTAGCTGGGCAGTAAACATGTCGGGGCGGGGTGGCGGCTGTAATGATATCATTAGTATGCATCATAGCCTCTCTGTCTTACACACACCAGTCCCTCTCTCTTTCTGTCTCTTTCCATTTGTCATTCTATCTCTTCCTCTTGTCTTTTTTCCCCCTCTCCCTCAGAGAGTTGTAGACTTTATTCGGAGAAAGAGACTCTGGGAGTGTGTTTATGTGTGAGAAAGTGTGTGTGTGTGTGGTGCATGTGTGTGTGTGAGTGTGTGATATTGGCTGAGCATGCGAGTAGGATTTGGAGGAAATGCACATCAGCAAATGGACCGTTGTGTCCGATGTCAGAGAGGGAGAGAAGGTAATCTGACCTGTTGGTACGAACCAGAGAGAGAGAGAACAAGGCAGAGAAACTGTGAATATTTAGAGGCAAGTTCATCAGCACTGTGTCTACATCTCTGTTGGTCAAGCTTAATAGTGTTATTAGAGAGAGAGAAACAGAGAGTAGGAGTGGCAGGAAGTAGGGATGGGAAAAATTAAACGATGGTCGTTAATAATTTGGTCGATCACGTGGAATTTTTAATCGATCTGTGTATTTCTTTATTTCATTTGTTCTCTCTGACTGTGTTTCAACACTCACTGAACTGAAATACAGCCGAAAGTTCAGTTCTGTGGCTTTATGCAAATGAGCTGAGAATTAAGTTGGATAAAGCTACAGTTTTGTCTTTTTATTGTCATTTTGTGTCTTTTTTGGTCATTTGGAGTCTTTTTGGGGTCATTTTGTGTATTTTTTGGTTCATTTTATGGGTTTTTTTTGCGGTAATTTTGTCTCATTTTTTGGTCATTAAATGACTTTTTGTGTCATTATGTGTCTTTTTTGTGTCATTTTGTGACTTTTTGGGTCATTTTGGGTCATCTTGTGTCTTTTCGGGACATTTTATGTATTTTTTGGTCTTTTTGTGAGGGGTTTTTGTGGTAATTTTGTCTCATTTTTTGGTCATTATAGGACTTTTTGTGTCATTTTGTGTCTTTTGTGTCTTTTTGCGTGATTTTGAAAGATGCAATAACAATTATAAAACACGCTGAAATACAATAGTATTAATTTGAGCAAATCTAGCTTATTGTATCAAACCTTGCTAGCGTGAATTACTGACTTTAATTTGATCCAGAACTTATTAATATTATATATATATATTAAATATGCAAGATTACTGTGAAAACTAACCTCATGCCTCTTTGGGGGCTAAAACATAAAACAATGAACTCATTGACATTATCTTTACAGTTTAATCTCACTGTGTTAGTTTTACGATCGACAGGATCAAGTCTCTTTTCGTCCTTTCAAAATAAAAGCGTCACTTATCAAAACAGGCTTTTGCATAGTACTATATATATATATATTTATTTTTTTTTTTTTATTTTTTTTATTTTGTGCATGTATGCATGTTTTTATCCATACTGGAGTATGATGCTGGAGTTGGCAGGCTTCTTTCAAACGCCCACCCCTAGCAGGAAGTATAAACCCAATTCCTCACAGCCTTTCAGTCTCCTATTAATGAGCCCTGTGAGTTGCATCTTTGTACACACATAAACAAAGAGAATATGAAAGAGAGATATAGTATGTGTTGCAGTTTCACATGAACAAATCATTGCAATCAATATGAACATGCAAGACTGCCCTGGAGAAGATAAGCAGTTTGATCAGACAAAGACCAGAGAGTGATTCTCTCAAAGCCAACAAAGATCAGAATCTCTGCAGTTTATTTACTGTCTTTATTCAAGAGCAGGATTTTCAGTTTGAGCGCAGGATTACTTGATTTTGCGTTCAGATTGTTTCACTGCTTTCTCTCAGACCTCTTCTCTTGTACTCAAAATGTCTCTGTTCACATGTTCTATCCCTGAGCTCAAAACTGTGTGTTTGCACTCAAAAGTCACGCTCCCACTCACACTGGTCATCCAATCCTGGCGTCAGAAGGGTGAAGTTTTTTTCTGGTCTGGTGTGCTGACAAGGGGGCAGCTATATACATATTATTACATAAATAATGGGAAAGGGTCATTGTGTCAGATTTCCTGTATTGTCATTGCACAGAGTAGTGGGAAGCAGTGGGAACCTTATCACATTTTTTATACTAGAATAGCATCCAAGAGGGCACCTTTTTGCGGAACACCAAGAGGGGCAACCAGTTGGGGATGAAAACTTTAAGTTAAAAAAGAAAGAAAAGGGAAGTCGTCTGTGGAGTTAGAAAGACAGTGATGGTACATCCACCTAAGTCTGTGATTATATGTAATTCAGGCAGCAGAGTTTGACAAGAAAGAAGAATGCATGGAATAATAAGAAAGATTACTTCTTTGGTTCATCAATTTGTATCTTTTTTTTTTAGCTGTCCATCGAGTCTGACAATCTTATACAAGTTAAATGCTAAATCAGTGCTTCAAAGACGTGTCTAAGCCGGCTGAATGGTGAAACCAGCACATCAGCAGCACCACAGTCAACCACCAGCATCTACACGAGACACATTCAGTGACAGTATTACTGTATTTCCTCAATTTAAAGCCGGGCCCTATTAATGACCGGCCTCATTTAGTAACCGGGTGTAAAAAACAGTTTTTAGTAAATAAAAGCCGGCCTCTTTTATAAGCCGGGTGTCTTACCGGTGTTATGTCAAAGTCTGTTCCCCCGTCGATATGTGTCCCCCTTACCTTAACCTGCACCAACCTGACCCCTGACCCCAACCAGTCCTCCTTTAAGTTGTTAACATGAGCCCAAGTTTACCTTAACCCCAAACAGTTCTCTCTACAAGGCCTAACCTTAAACTGAAATCCTAACTCCAACCGTGGAGGTGATGCTACGGAGAACACCATTCAGGAAACATCATTTGACGGTAACAGATTTCAACACAACACCTGTATTTTGAAGTTTGGCCACACGAGTTAGTACTGTAGGTAAATATGGTTGTTTCTCCCGCTGTCCTAGTCATTCTCTGTAAAGTCGAGCCGTTTCAGCACGTTCATCTGGGCCTTTTAGTAGTTTAGACATTTTAAATCCTGCTTCAAATGAACATTCAGCTGTTCATTGTTTGTTTACATCCCGGTACTTCCAATATGGCCGACATCCGGGTAACTGGCTACAATGCGCTGTGTAAAACACTAAAAAGTGCCGGTCAGAGCTACTCTGATTTTCTTTTTTTTAATAAAAGCCTCCTTCAATTAATAGCCTGCCCCGATTATTAGCCGGGTCCCAAACTGATTTTTTATTAATAGAAGCCCCGGCTACTATTTGAGGGAATACGGTAAGCTTTTTGTGACTAAAAGTCAGTTTGAGTCTCAGACTATGTCACGTTTCATGCTTATGAGCGATGTAGACAGCTGCGGTATTTAAAAAAGACCTTCAGACTGATGGAAAGTCATGTGAGACATGCAAAAAAATTCATGCAAGATGGAATGAGAAGAAATATAATAAAAAAAAAAAAACCTCAGTAGCCTTAATGGCACGAACACAGACAAATAATTTAAACAGCTTCAGCTCCAGAAAACCTTCACCCTCAACTCTGATCCTTCTGTTGGCTGAGTTGTACAGTTCATTGTCTTCAGCGTGGTGGAATGTCATCTGGTCAAGAGTCTTGTTTCTCCGCTTGGTCCAGTAATAACAGGTCGGCTGCCCTCTGCTCAGCCACAGCCACAGATGGTCAGTCTGAGCAGCCAGCCGGCGGTCAACACAACGGCCAGCGAGGCAGTAGTCACGCTGCTGCTCTCTGACAAACCATTGTTGGTTTTGAGACCTCATTATGGTGACAAAGTGCGCCACAGATTCGTGGGAAGCTCTTGGAAGACGACCAGCATGTATAGAAAAAGGGATTTCTGTTCTCTTGACATCTGTTATGAATCTCTTGACCACAGTTGCTTTCCAATACTGGCATTTGAGAGCCTTTGTTGTGGCATTTTTGCGGTATTAACTCTATAGAGGCTATTTAGTCCATTTTTGAATCCTTAAAAATGTTTAAATGCCATGTTGGTATTTTTTTTTCAGCACAACCTCACCTGTATGACCTAATAATAATTGATTTTTTGGTCTGACTTACTGGATCAACATTTTAAACCAAAAAGAAACAAAGAAAAACCAACATAAATGTGATCTTGTGATTGTGTGTGATCCTGTCATCCATTATTCTAGGGTGACTCTATTTTATTTGTGTTTAGCGTAACAATTTTGGTTGTCTTTTTTAGTTATTTTGTGTCTTTTTTAATCATTTTGTGTCATCTGTGGGGTTTTTTTTGGTCATTTTGTGTCTTTTTTAAGCCATTTTGTGTCTTTTGTTGTGTCTTTTTTAGTTATTTTGTGTCTTTTTTTGGTCATTTTGTGTCTTCTGTTTTTTTTTATGACCTAATAATAATTGATTTTTTATTCTGACTTACTGGATCAACATTTTAAACCAAAAAGAAACAAAGAAAAACCAACATTAATGTGATCTTGTGATTGTGTCTGATCCTGTCATCAACTCTGTTTTTATTCTAGTGGGACTCTGTTTTATTTGTGTTTAGCGTAACAATTTTGGTTGTCTTTTTTAGTTATTTTGTGTCTTTTTTTAATCATTTTGTGTCATCTGTGTTTTTTTGGTCATTCTGTGTCTTTTTTAAGCCATTTTGTGTCTTTTGTTGTGTCTTTTTTAGTTATTTTGTGTCTTTTTTTGGTCATTTTGTGTCTTCTGTTTATTTTTTGTGGTCATTTTGTCTTGAACTTTAGAGGTAAATATACAATAGGGCTCGACGCTGCTTTGTTTTTACGTCTGGATGTGATGAAGAAGTCATGCTTTGGCGCTTTTGGACACTCCAGAGGGTTAAAGCATGCAAAGCAGGTTTCTATTAAAGAGGATTCATAAATAAAAGGTGAAACACAATGGCTAAGCTTTCGAAAAGTGCCCGAACAATAACCTGGGAAGGATTCATGCATGGCTCCACTGCTAAGGAGTGAGTCAAAATGTGCTTTACTCCGCCTCTGTGTGCTTTTCCAGATAGTTAATGGTCCATTTCCCCGCTCGCTGCTGCTGCTGCACCATCTTCATCAGAGACGGGAAGAGACAGAAAAAACAGGAGTAATTAAAATGTCTTAACTTGTAGCTTAATTACGAGCCAGCCAGTGAATCTCTTTGTCAGTGTAACTCTTTTCTCCCGGTTCCCCCGTTTGCATAAAACAATAAAACCTCTGTTAAAAAATGTAATTTGCTCTTTGTTAAGATTAGATTCTGCCTTTTTTTCCCCCTCCTTGTCTAAGTTGAAACGTTAAATCAAATCAAAGAAGAACAACGCGTCTCTCCTTTTTCTTCAGACCGCCCTCCCCTCCTCCAGATTCCCCTACACTATAGCCATGGAAATGGGACTTTGGGGATGAAAGGAAACCATAATTTTGTGGCGGGATTAATTTGGAGACATGAGCGATGCCAAATGAAATCCCTGTCAAAACCTCTGCTGATTCTTTTCATCGCCTGCAGATCCCTGAGAAATCTGTTCCCCATGGCGTTTATGATTTGACAGTCCAGTAGTTTTGGACTTAGTTCCCCCCTGATACCTCTGACATGTTGACATTAAGTGGTTTCCGAGACAGGCAGCACCCATATTTCAATCACCATTAAGCAGAGGATATTTGGCGTTAGTTTGGATGGAAAAGAAGCGCCGGTGACAAACAGACATTCAGATACAACGGCAGGCAAACAACTATAATTACATTAGAGGGTGAGCGAGCGGCAGCCATTTCCTGGGAGTGCGGGAAGGTAAATATAGTCCACATCTGACCCTTCGATCTATCAAAGACTCAGGACTGATTGTTTACAGGTGTCCTTGTCGACTGTCCTTTTCTTCACATCAGTCCTGTCACCTTTCTCAACACTTTTAACTTTGACATAAAGTAAAGGCAGAGCAACCCGAAGAAGAGAAGAAATATTACCATGAAAACATGCCACCAATGCACATTGGTAGGCCTACATTGGTGTTTCATAATCAGCTACAATTCAGTCGACTGATCATTTTTAGGATAAATTAAATACTGTCAGTGGTGGAAGAAGTATTCAGATCTCTTACTTAACCCTTCTAATGCACAACATGGGTCTAAAATGACCCTCATTCATTTCCTTCATGTTATTTAATGCTTGCTGTGTGTTTCTGTGCTCTATCTTTTGATATCAACTTATGTTATGATTGAATATTCCAAGTATTCTTTAAATATCTTGTTTTTTTGATAACAACAGTTCATTATTTCCATTTTGCCTCTCATACTTTATGGAGAAAAAAAGTTTTTGTATTATTACATAGCTAACTACTTGGCTAAGTAGCTTGATAAGCTAACTACTTAGGCAAGAAGTTAGCTAAGTAGTTAGCTTAACTAGCTACTTAGCTAAAAAATGGATATGGGTCATTTTTGACCCATGTTGTGCATTTGAAGAGTAGTGACACTATAAGCATAAAAATTAGGATGTATGATGATCAAAAACAAAGTAATTGAGGAAAACCTGGAATACTGAATGATGAAAATAATTTATTTTTAAGATATAGAACATGAAAACTCTGTCGGGTCACTTTAGACCCATGTTGTGCATCAAAGGGTTAAGTAAAAGTACTAATACCACACTGTGAAGTTACTCCACTTAAAGTAAAAGTACAAAAGTATCAGCATCAAAATGTACTTAAAGTATCAAAAGTAAAAGTACTCGTTATGCAGAATGGACCCATTGTTTTATATATTCTAAATATAACCAATGAAACCAATGACAACACCAGTTTGCCGTACTGCTGTGCTGCAGTTAGCGCATTGCCTCATTTCCAGTTGCTAACACAGCTATGCTAATTGTCTGCATTACAACTCAAAGCTTTATAACTTTATTTATAATATGTATCTGTGCAATCCGGAATTTCTACATGAATCTTGTGCAATATTTTAATTTGTTACATATGTAACACACAGCACAACTGACTACACACAAACTACAAATGCATCTAACATTAACAAAAAGCTTACTACCACTAAGCTAACAAAGCTAGATGCTACCACATAGCATATTTGGGGAGTGTGTCTATGTTCCCCGGGTCCTATGTTCCCCTCTTTGTATGAGACTGGGGAACATAGGACCCCTTTTTTCCCGCTTTTCTCAAAAAGGGTCCTATGTTCCCCGGTCTGTTACTTTTTCCACCATTACTGTCAAATTCCATGGCAAATAGGCCTAGACGAGGAAAGATTAGGTCAGGGGTGGCAAACCTGCAGGTCTCGAGCTAAACCTACCCCTAACCCTAACCCTAACCACACAACAGTGGTAAACATAGGACCCTTTTTCAGAAAAAGGGTCCTATGCTCCCTGGTATGTATTGCTAAATTTCTAAAAAAAAAAGGGGGAACATAGGACATAGGGATGACGCCCATAATTGCCACAACCTGAGTGGTGCAAAACAGGGATTAATTAACTAAAAGTTCAACAGAAAAAACAACCCAGAGTGAGGGAGACTCTTGGACCAACCCTCAATAGGCTGGCAGATCCAAAAGAAGGCCTTCTGCCACAGAACCAGAACCTAATTAAAACAAGAAATAGAAATAAATAACTGAAAAACTGAGCCACCAGTTCCACCAGAAAACAAGGGAGAAACCAAAACAAAAGGCCTGATCACCAGATACTGGACACTCTGCTGCTGCTGCTACGAGATGGAAGTGATAGTGAGAGAGAGAGAGAGAGAGAGAGAGAGAGAGAACCGTCCCTCAATCAGCCCAACTCAGTGGTTCTCAAATGGGGGTGGTACGTGAAGGCACTCCAGGGGGTGACGTGAGATTTTAAAATATACATTTAAAATGTAGCATCCATGCAAAAAGCCTTTAAAAGTAATTATTTAATAAATGTTTTAGGAAAATATAAATATAAGTTCATAAAATAAGTTTTATATTCAGTAGGCTATTCAATTTAATTCTCCTAAAAACCCAGAGTCCCCCCCCCCATACCAGGATGGTTCCACCCACCTGGCATCACCTGTCAATCACTGTAAAACTCAAAGATGGAGTCGTGGTTGAAGCGTAGCAGTTATAGTTTAAATGGTTACATGCTCTCTGCTTTTACTACATTAGTTTGAATCACTACATTTTAGTGATGATAAATATTTGCAATTAAGTTAGTCATGTACTATTAACTAATTAATTACTATTAATTTAAAATGTTTGAAATAGTTTTTTTTTTTTTTTTTTTTTTTTTAAATGTTTGAATTTTGCATGTGTTTATCAGTTCCAAAGTTTAACAAATCAGACACTGCGCTCTGTTTTTAAGTTTTTTTTTTTTTTTCCAACCAAAAATGCTTTGCCCTGGTTAGGGAGTACTTGGCTGAAAAAATATTTCACAGGGGTACGTCACTGAAAAAAGGTTGAGATCTGAATCTAACTGATTACACCTGAGGAAAACCAAGACACCAGATGAATGACACGGGGAGAGCAAAGGGAGGGGAGGGGCATGTAACAACATATTTGTACATATCTATATTTCCACATTTCTATTTTATTTTTACATTTTATATTTCTATTTGTACATACCCTTATATTTAAGTATATCTTAATATATTTAAGATATATCTATTCTTTGGCCGGTCTCAAGACCAGATAAAGGAGGAGGGTTTGAATTGTGACAGTGCAGTTCTAAACATATTGAGGTCATTTTTTACTCACTTTTAGTCTCTCTTCACAACATTATTCCTCTCTCCCACAGAGTCTATTACAATTACATGCACATGGTCAATTATGCAAATTAGGCGATGACGTCATTAAGCGACTTCAAGGACAGCCAATAGCTACTTTCCTTTCCTGAGTAGCAGTGAAGCCAGGAAGGCCGAGAGTAAAAGGTTTGCAATTAAGGCTTTAAAATGAACTCGTCAGAGTGCTAATTAACGAGGCTCAGCAGGCGGACATGCCGCTCCACCACATACACAGCAGGGCGCAGATTCTGGAGATTATTTTTATAACCCCATAGATCTGATAGTAAGTTTGTTAAAGTCATATTTTAATGTAGCCTCAATGTCATTCATATACAATCATAACTACACAACCTAATCGATACATGCATATCTTCCTTGATTGGAACAGGTCAGAGATGAGCTGGGTACACTGTAAAAAAAAATCTGTTTAATTTACGGTAAAATACGGGCAGCTTTGGTTGCCAGAACTTCACTGTAAAAAATACAGTGAGCGTATGTAAATGTAAATATCAGCAAAAACTGTAATTTATACTGAACAATCCCATTACTTTTAGGATAATTGTGTCATCATGGTATTTCTCCATTCATTTTACATCAAAATTTTATATTTTCACACTAAAACTGTGTGTTTTCTGCAGTTTATGGCAGTTGAATTTAAATTTTTATGATATTCTTTGATTTACAGTAATTAAAAGTATTCACTACGGTGATGTACAATGTTTAATTTGACAACCTATTTCTGATGCAATTTGACAGTGTTTTACTGTAATTTCTACAAAGGTTTTTTACAGTGTACAGATGACAAGAGGGATTTAAATCCAATCTCAGCATTTTATTGGACGGCTAAAAAGTACTGCAAGTTTAGCATTATACGGAGTAGGGATGGGAATAATTGATCGATGATCGATTAATGGTCGTTAAGAATTTGGTCGATCACGTAAAATTTTATCAATTAATGTGTATTTCTCAATTTTGATTTTATCTATTTACGTCAACAAACCAATGAGCTGAGAATTAAGTTGGATAAAGCTACAGTTTGCAAACTGCTTGATTTTTGTTCATTTTGTGTCTTTTTTGGGTCATTTTAGGTATTTTTTGTATTATTTTGTGTCTTTTTGGAATATTTTTGTGTATTTTTTTGGTCATTTTAGGTCATTTTTGGTAATTTGTGTAATTTTTTTAGTCATGTTGTGTCAGTAATTAAATTCAAAAAGTGGAAATAAAATATTATATAGATCAATTACACACAGAGTGAAACATGTCTTGATGTCAATTATAAAGATTATGACTTACATTTAATGAAGACCTAAAATTCAATGTCAAATTTGAATATTGCAAAAGACCAATTTTAAAAAGTATGTTTAATATGAAAATGTTGGCCTCTGAAAAGTATGTCCATCTTTTAACATTTTTTTAATCTCAAAATGATGACTTTTTATCTAAGTTTTTCAACTTTTTTAATCTCAAAATTATGACCTTGTATCTCATAATTTCTCATTTTTATCTTATGTTTTTTTATCTCAATTATGACTTTTTCTCTCAAATTGTCAGCTTTTTATCTCCAAATTATGACCTTTTATCTCATAATTTTGACTTTTTTTAACTCATAAATATGACTTTTATCTCATAATTTTGACTTTTTTTTAACTCATAAATATGACTTTTATCTACCAATTTTAAAAAGTATGTTTAATATGGAAATGTTGGCCTCTGAAAAGTATGAACATCTTATAACAAATTTTTATCTCAAAATGATGACCTTGTATCTCATAATTTCGATTTTTAATCTTATGATTTTTTTTATCTTAAAATTTTGCCTTTTTCTCTCAACATTCCAGCTTTTTATCTCAAAATGCTGACCTTTTATGTTTTAATTTCAACTTTTTTTATCTCATAAATATAACTTTTATCTTTCAAATATTACAAAAGACCAATTATAAAAAGTATGTTGAACTACTGGAAATGGACTTTTCCATCATATTCTAATTTATTGAGATGCACCAGTAAACCTCCCTGAAATTTGAAGATTTTGACTTGAAAATATGATACTTTTTTCACTTTTTTATAGCCTAAATAGTTATGATTAGTAAAATAAAGGCATTCATTGTTAAAGAAAACTTGTGGCAACTCAACATGCGGTGTGTGGATATTTATGTTACAAAAAGAGGCCAGCAATAGTTGTACTTTTTGTATTTTTTAAAATGCTCGTGTGTTACCCCTGACAAAGATCAATGCTTCACATTTTACAATCACTCATTGTTATCTCCGGGTCCATCCTGACACTTTGTGGTTGTAGAAATGTGCAGTGCTGCTAAAAAAAAAAACGTTGCAAGAAGATGAAATAAATGCAGTTTTTCCAACTGAGCAATTTTCATTCCACCTCCCTCCTCATCTCCAGCGAAGCCCTGGACGCCCACAAATCACACCTTGCATGAACATGTCCACCTTCTTGTTTGTGTACGAGGGAGAATTAGCATGATTCTGCCTGCTCGCTCCATTCAAATTCAACCTGCACTTGTGCACACACACACACTGACACACATGCACCCACACACACAGAAGAGGAAACCCAAACACAGCAACCCACAGCAACTGGGAGTTTATGAATCTCATATCTTCCGGATATACCTGCGTACTACATGGCTTACTGCCTATCCACCTGAAATCCAACCAAACAAAGAAATATATTCCCTCAGTAGAACTCTCTCTTACCGGAGGCTTTGCAACCACCAGCTGAGCTCCATTTACGCAAACTTCCAATGTAGAAGCCCGCTTTCAATTTGAGACCTGGAGAAAACGGATCTAACAACTAGGTGGGGAAGCCATCGCTGTTAGAACTTTATGTGGTGGTTTAGTGAAACGGCTGTGTGTGGATTCTGTTGTGAGATTTCTTTTTTTTTTTTTTTTTTTTTTCATCCCCTGGGTCTTTGCTGTCTTGTCCAGCTGTGCTTTGCTGCCAGAAGACAGTTTTTCAGTGAGGTGAAGGTTTCTGCTGTGCAGGGAAGAAAGTTACACGCAGGAAAGTTCTACAGAGTCAGACAGGATGGGGATGATAAAATGATGATCGATTAATGGTCGATCACATGGAATTTTTAATCAGTCTGTGTCATGATTTATGGTCATTTAACGTCTTTTTGGGATCATTTTGTGTATTTTTTGGTCATTTTGCGTCTTTTTGGTTGAGAATTAAGTTGGATAAACTACAGCATGTAAACTTGGTCTTTTTGTGTCATTTTTTGGTAATTTTGGTAATTTATTGTCTATTTGAGATCATTTTGTGTCTTTTTTTGGGTCATTTTGTGTCTATTTTTGATCATTTTTGCCATTTTTTGGTCATTTTGCATCTTTTTTTGGTTGAGAATTAAGTTGGATAAACTACAGTACGTAAACTTTTGGTCTTTTTGGTCATTTTTTGGTAATTTTGGTCATTTATTGTCTTTTTGAGATCATTTTGTGTACTTTTTGGTAATTTTGTGCCTTTTTTGGTCATGTTGTGTCTATTTTTGATAATTTGTGACAATTTTTGGTCATTTTGAGGAGAAAGTTACACGCAGGAAAGTTATACATGGAGTCAGAGAGGATGGGAATAATAAATTGATGATCGATTAATGGTCGTTAAGAATTTGGTCGATCACATTGAATTTGTAATCAGATTTTTGGTCATTTCGTGTACATTTTTGGTCATTTTGTGTCTTTTTGGTAATTTAATGTATTTTTGATCATTTTGTGAATTTTCTTGGTCATTTTGTGTCTTTTTTTGGTCATTTTGTGTCAACTTTTGGTAATTTGTAAATGGGGTATGGCGTACTTTTATCCAAAGCGATTTACACTACACAGTACGCTCATTCACCCATAATTCTGGGTAATTTTGTGTAATTTTTTGGTCCTTTTGGAATCATTTTGTGTATTTTTTGGTCATTTTGTGTCGTTTTTTTGTAATTTGTGAAATGTTTTGGTCATTTTATGTCTTTTTGGTCATTTAATGTATTAATTTTGTCATTTAATGTCTTTTTGGGATCATTTTGTGTATTTTTTGGTTATTTTGTGTCTATTTTTGGTAATTTGTGAAATTTTTTTGGTCATTTTTTGTCTTTTTGGTCATTTTGTGTCATTTTTTGGTCATTTTGTGGTCATTTTGTGTCTTTTTTGGTAATGTCTTTGGGATCATATTGTGTCTTTTTTTGGTCATTTTGTGTCTTTTTGGTCAATTTGTGTTGTTTTTGGTGATTTAATGTCTTTTTGGGTTCATTTTGTGTATTTTTTGATCATTCTGTGTCTTTTTTTGATCATTTTGTGTCTTTTTTTGGTCATTTTGCGTCTTTTTTGGTCACTTTGTGTCATTTTGTGAAGAAAGTTACACTCAGGAAAGTTCTACAGGGACTCAGAGAGGAGTTTCTCTGTCAGGCGGGAGGGAGTGAGGCTGCAGGATGGAGGCTGAGGGGGAGAGTAAGGTCAGTTGATTGCTCACCAACTCCTGCAATGTCTGGCAGCCTTTCTGCGAGATCAGAGCGGCGTTTTTCTGCAACGCTGTCGCCTTCGTCATCCCTAAACTGACACCCGGCCCTCCTTCACACACCCTCCTCCTAAACACAGATTAAAGATTTGCCTGTCAAGGCTGCACCGGCGGCACTAGACAAGCCAACAACTTCCTTCTGATTTCACTTTCATACCTTTTTACAAACCTGCTGTGATACATTATTGATGATCTCGAAGGTCAGGACAAGATCACAAGCAGGAAAAAAACACCACTGCCCACAAACTCTTGTCACTCCCGGCAACCAAAACACACTTTATACAGCGGAGGGCCCGTGTCTTCCAGTGCAAGACGGGAGTTTTCAACTGGACTTTTTTTGTTCCGCGAGTGCACCCTGTCCATTGGTACAGAGTTGGTAGGGTGAAGGGGGCTGTCCCTTTGAAATGATAAGTAGAGTCTTCCTACACTGAGGGACTACCATTGAAGTCTTTGTTTGCCCATCGGTGGCTCAGAGGCGTCTGTGAACTTGAGGGTCGGCGTGGAATAGAAATGACCATGTAACCTACTTCGAGGTCACCTAATGAAGGAAAATGTATTCATATATTTTCCTGGTTGTATTAGTTCGTGCAATATGCTTTCCTTTGAAGCCCAAGGTTGCAGGTTCATTTTTGAAGTGGTTTTCAATCATCCCTTGGCATTGAAGTTTCTTTTGTGCTCGGAATCTGGGCTTCACAGGGCTACAGGTCCTGTTCATCCTCAGAATATCTACATACAATGCATAGCCCATGAGGTTTTTTTAATTGCACTGTATGACACAGAGGAGAGTTTTAGTAGAATTCAAAAGCCCAGACGTACAGGAGACGAGTCAGACCCACCAACTCCAATAAGTGAAAAGGGGTGTTTCCGTTACAGTCCAATACCTGGAATGAGGCGGGTCTCACTCGCCGAAATGCCCCTAGTTTGAATATGAGCCATCCTCAGCGGTCTTTTGACCTAACTTTTTTTGGCTCTGTTGAAGAGCAGGGCCGTTTTTCTCCCCTGAAAAAAGCCTGGTTACTGATTGGATAGAACGCTAAGCAGGATGTGACGTAGTACTCGACGCCACAACTACATGCACCATTTGTAAACATAAGCTCCTTTCATCGTGTGGTCCCGCAAATCTCCACTATATTGCTGGAAAGATCTGTGCCAGATGTTGTGCATAATTAGCCATGCTGGTTTGTTTGTAATCTGCGGCGGAAGATGTGCACGGTTAGCGTGCCTGTTAATTGACAATCAAGATGTTTATGATGAGCGGAGACGCTGTGCATAATTAGCCATGCGGATGTGGCTCAGTTGGTAGAGCATACGTAACCGGAACCGGAAGGTTGGTGGTTTGATCCCTGACCATGGCAGCTACATGTCGAAGTATCCTTGAGCAAGATACTGAACCCCAAATTGCTCCCGATGCTGCGTTCATCGGTGTGTGAATTAATTCCCAATGGTGGCAGGTGGCACCAGTGTGCCCTGGTAGCCTCTAACACCAGTATGAATGTGTGTGTGAATGGATGAATGAGCGTAGTGTGTAGTGTAAAGCGCTTTGAATAAAATCACAATGTTTATGATGAACGGAGACGCTGTGCATAATTAGCCATGCTGGTTTGTTTATGATCACCGGCAGACGTTGTGCACAGTTAGCGACGGCGTCTCCCGTGTTTAATCCGACGATCGAAAACCATACGTCACCTCCGGAGTCTGGTAAATCCCTCTGGGGCCTTTTTTTGTAATGGAGACACTCTGGGTGAGCGTCCATTTGAGAGGGCGTGGCCTGAAACTTTCCCAGCAGCCACTCTTCCCCCTAAAGGAAACACGGCTAATATTTAGGAGAGGATGCATCTGTGTGAGTCTCTCTCTCTCTCTCTCTCTCTCTCTCTCTCTCTCTGTCCTGTCTTTCCGTCCATCCCTCGGGCTGCAGCGCTACGTCCAGACCTGCTGCGGCACAGTCGCCTCAAGCAATTTTTCCCCTCCATCATCACCTGTATTAAACACTCTCACACACCCCCATCCCCGCTGACACACCACCCCCCGCTACCTTGCCACATCCTGGACCCATTTCCCCACATTTTCGAGGCTCTTCCTAGCTGGACCCCCCGGTCGGATTCACAGCGGGGACCCCTCCAGCCCATCACAGAAGTAATTCACACTCTGCCTCATTTGAGTTATTTACTCTATTACCACCATGGCTGGCCCATTCCCTGTAGCTACCCACTGAGACCTGGAGCTCAGGCTGGGTACCCAGGCTTCCAGCAGGACTGGCAATGCCCTCCAACAACCCAACCCCCCCCCTCACCACATTATGACGGGTGCTGCCACCTCAATCTGCAGCTGGCACAGTATGTGGGGGGTTAGAGTCGAGATGAGTGTGGAGATTGCTCAGCTAGCTTGGAGTAGAAAGGTGTGGATGGTGCATCAGTGTGTGTTCACGTGCGTGCACGTGCGTGAGGCACGTCCTCTCCCCATTGGTAGTCTTCTGTAAGTCATTATCACACCCAAAGCCTGTGCTTCTCTCAGATGACTTGATAGATTTACATGACTCCATCTGGGGACCTGTGAAAAAGACAGAGTCCAGTGGAGAGATGAGAGAGAAGGCCGCAGAATCATCCTCTCCAAAATAAGAAGAGGGACAGCACAGTCACACCTTAATAAAAAATGTCCCTTTTTAAGGGGGGGGTGGATGGCGCTTCTCATACTTCACACAATAGGTACAAGTCTCCTTTTCTCCCATTGTAGAATTGAAATAGCCCTCCTCATCAAAGATCCCCTCGAGCTCATCTGCCAGGGTAGGAAATGAGTGATTTTGCCCATCTTCTTCATCTCATTTCAATCTCAAATCATGTCACTTTCTTTCACATATTACTATTCACTATTATTCAGGCCTTTATGGATTTACCTTGACTGTAATACATTGTCTTCAGAGGCTTACAGGGTCCCACTGCTATAGTTCTGCAGCAGATAACGGCTCCGAGGCGTTGTTTACTGGGGCCAGTCGGCTTTTTATGGCTCTGGGACAAAAAGTAATTTGCATTCTATGAGTTTAGATACCTTTGACCTTTGAACAACTACAAGAATATGCAACAAACACTTGATTTTAGCCTCAGATCTGCACACCGCTGGGACCTGGATGCAAAGTCACTCTCTGTTTATCATTTTCCACGGATACGATAAAATCTACAGCAGTCAGTGGAAATTCTAGTATCAACAAGTGAAAATTATGCAGAGCACATTATTTCCATCGCATCACTTATATGAATTATCTTTGACATCTAAGTTTTGATCCCACAAAGACAAGAGAATGTGCTGATTTATAAAACTTTTTTTTTTTCTCAATCATTTTTTATCCTTTTTAGGCAAGGAAAGGCAAGGCAAGTTTATTGAAAAAGCAGGGTTAGGGCAATTCAAAGTGCTTTACACAGAACATTAAATGCATGAGAAAGAGATGACATTCAAATATAAGATCAAAAGACTGAAAACGAGCAGATAAAATATTTTAAGAAAGAATATGAAAGTGCATTAAAATATAACATTTCAAAATTGAAAGCGTGCTGACATCATATTTTTTTATCAAAGGAATAGAAGTTACAGTGCAGTACAAAAAGAAAAGTCTTCAGGCTTGATTTAAAAGGGTTTAGGTTGATTTTTGTTGTTATTTTTTTAATAACAGCAGGTCTGCTGCAACTCTCGAGAGCCACTGCAGATATTTACTGCTCAACTTTTATAAAGTTGGGAGCCTCCTGAGTGACAGATGAAAAAAGAAAAGTCTGATATATGCTTAATTTTTAGTTCGTAGTTTGGGTCAAGCTGCAAAAACACTGGATCCTACATTCCCATATTAAAACACTGTTACCTTGTAAGTGTGAACATATTCAAACTCCCAGTAATTCAATTCAAAAAGTGTGAATAACACATTATAGATCCATTACACACAGATTGAAACATTTCATGTCTTAATGTATTTCATTTCTTGTAATTATTGTGATTATGGCTTACATTTAATGAAGACCTAATTTCACTGTCTCAAAAAAATTGTAATATTACAAAAGACCAATTTTAAAAAGTATGTTTAATATGTAAATGTTGGCCTCTGAAAAGTATGTCCATCTTATAACAACTTTTTATCTCATAATTTTTACTTTTTATCTGATAATTATGACTTTTTTATCTCATTATTATGACATTTTATCTCATAATTTACTTTTTCTCTCAAAATTTCAACTTTTTATCTCATAATTATGACTTTTTATCTCATAATTTCTACCTTTTTATTTTATAATTTCGACTTTAATCTCATGATTATGACTTTTAACTCAAAATTTGAATATTATAACAGACCAATTAAAAAAAGTATGTTTAATATATAAATGTTGGCCTCTGAAAAGTATGTCCATCTAAATGACTCAATACTTGGTTGGGGCTGTTTGACTTGAACTACTGGAAATGGACTTTTCCATCATATTTTAATGCAGCTATTCTCAACCTTGGGGTCGGGACCCCAATTGGGGTCGCGAGATGATTTCTGGGGGTCGCCAAATTATTTTGGAAGTCAGCTCTGTCTCCACTGTGTTAAAGTGTTCACGTGTTTTAGTCTTTTTGGTCACTTAATGTCTTTTTTGTGGTCAATTTGTGTATTTTTTGGTCATTTTGTGTCTTTTTTCGATCATTTTGTGTCTTTTTTTGGTCATTTTGTGTCTTTTTTGATCATTTTGTGTCTTTTTGGGTCATTTTGTGTCTTTTTTGGTCATTTTGTGTCTTTTTTGATCATTTTGTGGTCAATTTGTGTCTTTTTTTGGTCATTTTGTGTCCTGTGTGACTCAAAAAGGTTGAGAACTACTGTTCTAATGTATTGAGATGCACCTGTATATGAGCAAGTACAACAACAGTACAAAAAAAATAAAAAAATACAAGTTGTAAGTTTGAAAGAGTAACAAGTAACAGATTATCTAACTAGGAAAATATTCTTAACTCACTCATTACCTCAATAAAGCTGTTAAATTTCAGAGTAGAGTGTTGTGGGCTCAACATGACACACATTTGGTCTGATAGACCAGGTGAGCAGCGTGTGTGTGTGTGTGTGTGTGTGTGTGTGTGTGTGTGTGTGCAGGGGTGTGTCAGAACAGCTCCGGAGTGTTACGATTGGTGTTTGCCCTCTTGTCTCTCCAACTCTCCGTGGTCGAGTCGCGGCAGCAGGTGTTGATGCTTCCTCTATTCAAAGTGTGGCTCACACCATTTAAAAAGTGAGGACACACTCGGCTGTTTTGCATATGTCGGGGTTGTTGGGGTCTCAGAGCACTCCAGTCCGTCTGGGTGGGATTTGATCATTGACACATCAAATTGACTTCCTAACAGTTTCTTTTGCTCTTTTTTCCCCTTTAACTTGTTCCATTTTAGTGTAGTACCGTCTTAAAATCGATCATTTATGACATTTATCATATCTTTTATTGTTCTATATCACTTGTGTGATCTTGGCCGTCTCCTTGTCCTTTGGCCTCATTTGGCAAACATTTCCACACTGTCATGATAACCCTCTGTATATACTGCTGCTGCAAAAAGGATCCTGAGAACCGGGGCCACCTAATGCCCAGGTCTGTTCTAGAAGATACTATTATTTGTACTTTAGACAAAAGTATCTGTAAATCAGGGGTCTCAAACTCAAATTACCTGGGGGCCGCTGGAGGCAGTTTCAAAATGACCAAAAAAGACACAAAATAACTAAAAAAAGACACAAAATGACCAAAAAAAAAACCAACACAAAATGACAGAAAAAAAACTAAATTATTTTAAAAAGACACAAAATGACAAAAAAACACAAAAAATGGCAGAAGAAATACTAAATTACTTAAAGACACAAAATTACAAAAAAAGACACAAAATTACAAAAAAAACACAAAATTACTAAAAAAGGCACAAAATGACCAAAAAAGACACAAAATTACTAAAAAAAGACACACAATTATTAAATAAGACACACAATTATTAAAAAAAGACACACACTTATTAAAAAAAGACACAAAATTACTAAAAAAAGACAGAATGACCAAATAAAGGCACATAATGACAAAAAAGACTCAAAATTACCAAAAAAAGGCACAAAATTACCAAAAAAGGCACAAAATTACCAAAAAAAGGCACAAAATTACCCAAAAAAGGACACACAATTATTAAACAAAGACACAAAATGACCAAATAAAGACACAAAATTACCAAAAAAAGGCACAAAATTACCATAAAAAGTAATTAAAGGTTCACAACACACAACATGGTAAAGTGCCATTCATATAAAACTCACATTAAACTTTCATATCAAGGTGGGGGCCACAAAATATCGTCACGAGGGCCACCAATGAACGTAAGGTAATGTGTGTGTGTGTGTGTGTGAGAGGTGTAGCCCACCCCTCCTCCCTCCCTTTTCGAACAGGTTGAATACATTAAACCTCACAATCTCTGCTCCAAAACTCATATGGGACCACCTCTCATCCTCCCCTTCATTATCCATTCTTTCCACTCCTCTTCTTCTTCTTCCTTTCAGCTCCTCATCTCCTCTTCCCCTCCCTCCCTCCTTCCCTTCGTCTGTCGGTCTGTCTGGCACCTCGAGCGCTGCTAAGCCTTCAACCAGTGTCAGAGCGTACGGCGCTGGAACAGTGGCTCCGCTGTGTTTAGGTGGTGGCATTCACACTCACACTCATGCAGAAGCAAATGCGCACAAATACAGCCATTCGCACTACGAATACACACTTGTTTATACACACACGTACGCTCACACATGAATACACACATGCAAACACGACGCACGAGTATGATCTGTCACACACACACACACACACACACACACACACTGTATGTGGATAATAAACAGCAGAGCAGCAGAACATCAGTCACATGTGTTTGCATTATGGCATGGAGACAGATATGACACAAACCAAGCCCTTACCAACAACACATTTACACACACACATATGGTGATACTGTGAGTTATTGAGTCAGACAAGTCAAAGCCTTCCAAAGTTGGTGTGTGTGTGTGTTATACGTGTGTGTGTGTGTGTGTGTGTAATAATCCATTGGTTCTGTTCTGTGCTGATTCCGGGCACTAAGCCCTGCCACAATTATTCAAATCCAGGCTTTTAGTTGCAGCACACCTCTCTCCATGGGCCTATGAGCCGGTAATCTTGCCTTTGGCCCTGCATTTCAAATGGCCTTAACTCCCATAAGGAATGCATATGAAGAGGAGCCACTAGTGGCTTAATCCGCCCTGTTTAAGTTGCTGAAACGTACACCTGTCACGCCGTCTCGCGCCGGAGCTTGTGGCTACTGATAGCCGCGCTGCAAATCCAAAGGCATGTAGCTTTTTAGCCCTTCTTTAAAAATATATTATCATGCTGTTTTGAGGGGGGGTGGGGGTGTAGAGAGAGAGCAGACCCCCTCCTGTCCTTACACCATTTCATTTTTTCCTATCTAGTTCTTTTTTTTTTTTACACATTCCTAGCTTTCCGTCTGACTCACTTTACTTCTATCACTCTGCCATCTATCTGTCTGTACATGTCTCTCTTTTTAATGCTGCTGTTTTCTTTGGTTTCTCTTTTTCCACTTTTTATTGTTCTACTTGTTAACAAAATTGAAATGAGCTTTTGCCAACTGTTCAGTCAATATCTTTTACATGAAAATAATAAAGACACCAAAGTGAGTCTAGCTCAGGCTGTCCTCTTAAACAGGTTGATTTCCTATGAAGATTAATGCACCGTAATGGGGTCACCACTATGTTCCCCGGGACCTATATTGCCCCGTTCGGGGGAACATAGGTCCTTTTTTTAGAAAAAGGTCCTATATTCCCTGTTTTTCCCAAAAAGGGTCCTATGTTCCCCTGTAGCAATACATACCAGGGAGCATAGGACCCTTTGGCTTAAGGTTAGGCCTATTTGCCATGGAATTTAACAGTAATGGTGGAAAAAGTAACAGACCAGGAAATATAGGACCCTTTTTGGGAAAAGCGGGGAAAAAGGGTCCTATATTCCCCAGTCTCATACAAAGAGGGGAGCATAGACAGGTTCCCACTGGAATTTAGGTATTCCCAAAAATGTTGACCACTGACAAAGCACAGAACAGACAGATCAGGTAGAGCATGTACGCTCAAAAATAAGTCAGCGTCTGCACTTTTAGACTCAGGCTACATGCACTGCAAAAAAGCCAACTTGTATTTTTTGGCCTAAAACAGTGATTTAAGTTGGTAAAACTTGGAAATATAAATTATTGACATTTAGGGCAATAATGTAAGTTAGCACA
This sequence comes from Centropristis striata, assembly GCF_030273125.1. Lineage (NCBI taxonomy): Eukaryota > Metazoa > Chordata > Actinopteri > Perciformes > Serranidae > Centropristis > Centropristis striata. The sequence goes on from NC_081536.1 coordinate 31,139,937, forward strand.
ACAAAGGAAGCCAGTTGTCTGCTCAAAAACAAGTTGGTGAGTTGTTGTTACTTATATCTTTACATTGGGGTCAATAGTTCTGCTAACTCTTATTTATCTGTTGTGACATGCGGGAAAGCCAACCTTCCGAGTTGGCACTGCGTAGAGTAGCCATTAGCGTATCAATGCTAACTCAAAATTGTGGTCGCAACATTAGCTGACATTTCATAGCGGCGTTACAATCGTGCCAATTCAGCACATTGCAGAAGGTAGCAGAAGTAAGGATTAAAAGTTATTACAATGTAAAATTATAAGTTTGTACAACTTACAGTTGACAAAAATCTGAATTCAGAGTTGAGCAGACTCAAAAACAAAACTTAAAATATTTAGTTTAATTGTCCAACTTAAAATTTTATGGAAGTTTGTTGCCTTGAAATTTTGACTTCACCAAACTTTTTTTTTTTTTGCAGTGTGGTGTTAATAAGGAAATGATGTTGTTGTTCTATAGGGCATCGATTGAATCACTTATAAGGTATGGAATTACAACTTGGTTTGATGATTTGGGGCATTTATCAATACATTTTTTAGACAATACAAATAATCACTACATTAATTAATAATGAAAAAGCCACCGCCCAACAAACTGAAGGGACCTGCGTCTAAATTAAGTATTTTTTTTTTGGCCCTGGTTGTACTATCTGAAATGACAGGTACTAATAGGGTACACAGAAGATCTGCTTTAGCTCCTGTACTGCTTCTTCATAAAATAAGGAGGTACTCTTGGATCCATTAAGGACCATTATATGAAGAGGGAGGAACATTTCTCTATGTACAACCATTAGTTTGCCTATTTTTAGTGGGTATTTATGGAAACTCAGACAGCAACGAGCTGAAGGAACCTTTTAAGATAAGATAGAACATTATTAATCCTGGAGGAAATCCTGGTTCCAGATTGCTCCAATAAAAAAAGAATACCAAAAAAACGCAAAATCAATCACAATATAGGATCATTTAAGAAAAACAATGAACAAAATAGGTAACAATATATAATATAAATATAACAATAAAAAAACAAGTGTCTAAGGTGTATAGATGACATGGCAGGATGTAATACACAGATACAGTCATGGAAAAAATTATTGGACCATTGTTTTCTTCAATTTCTTGTTCATTTTGATGCCTGGTACAAAATAGCTGATAAGAGTTTAATTTAAGAGCTGATATCTAGACATTTTCCATGGTTTTGTTGATAATAACCAAAATCATAATGAATAAAACCATGGAAAATATCAAGATATCAGCCCTTAAATTAAACTCTTATGAGCTATTTTTGTTGTTATCATTATATTTGTCCAAATAAATGTACCTTTAGTTGTACCAGGCAGCAAAATGAACAAGAAATTGAAGAAAACAAGGGTGGTCTAATCATTTTTTCTATGACTGTATATTTCACATGATAATGAACATAATATAGTCCCTGGTGTTGAAAATTGTATTGCACATGATGTTAATATTAGTCAGTGTGATATCTTAGCTTAGCTAGTCTTTGGTAGCCTCAGTCTCAGTCTTACATCCTTGAAAAGTTTCCCAGGAAACTTTAAAATTAAAAGGAACTTCTTGGTGGAAATGCATCTTAACCCTTTATCGGGCGAGGAACCGTATTTGGTAACTTCAGATGGAGATTTAAGAGATTTAAAGTGGCAAATCTGTGCGAAAAAAGTTGCAGATTTACGAGAAAAAAGTGGGAAAAAAACTACTTTTTTTCTCGCAAAATCACCACTTTAAATCCCATAAATCTGCAAATTTTTTCTCGTAGATTTGCCACTTTAATCTCGTCAACTTTTTTACCATTAATTTGAGATTTTTTGGTCACAAATTTGAGATTTTTTGGTCACAAATTTGTAACTTTTTTACCGTTAATTTGAGATTTTTCCCCCTCCCCCGGGCCCGTATGTTTTTTTTTTTTTTTTTTACACATTCTGGCTGTATGTAATATCCTCCAATATTCTCTAGGGTTGAAATTTTAATGTATAAAAAATGATTAGACCACCCTTGTTTTCTCTAATTTCTTGTTCATTTTAATGCCTGGTACAACTAAAGGTACATTTATTTGGACAAATATAATGTTAACAACACAAATATTATATATATATATATATATATATATATATATATATATATATATATATATATATAATATTTTATATATATATATATATTATATTTAATATATATATATATATATATATATATATATATATATATTATATTATATTTGTGGGTCATTTTTGTAATATTTACTGTATTGGAGAGTTGCTTAAAGAAACATTTAGTGTGGCCTCTGAAATTAACATTAAAATCCTGTATAATAATCAGTGGTCCATTTCAGTACTCTTATTTCCAATAACTGCTCCCCCAGACAAGCATCTGTCAGGTTAGGAATGGTAATTTCTAGAATGGTTGCATGGCAACTCTGTCATCAATGTGTTGTTAGTTATAGTTAGTGATTTTTTTTTTTTTTTTTGTGGACGACCCACAACAGCATTTTTGTTTCTGTGTGGCTGTCAATCAAATCCTGTCTCCCTGAATTGGCACTCTGTTGTCAAAACTTTGGGCACCCTGCTGTAGAGTGATTAAATATTCCAACTCAAAGTACATTCATTGGTTTTTTCAGGGCTTTTAAACTGCATCTCATTTTTTATTTGAATAACTTTGGGGTTTACAGTCAGTGTGCAGGTAACAATATTTCTTTCCACAAGACAAAATGGCAAAATAACAAAAGTAATATATTTTTTCTTCATGTATTGATCCTTGATATCCTACATTGTAAAGACAAAAAGAAAGTTTATTTTACTGTAAAATACTGGCAGCTGTGGTTGCCAGAGCTTCAACGTTAAAAAATACAATGAGAGGGTTTTCTACTGTAAATTTAAATGTCAGCAAAAAACTGTAATTTAGACTATTATCCCATTATTTTTAGGGTAATTGTCTCCTTGTGACATTATGGCATTTCTGCATTAATTCGACATCAAAATTTTATGTTTTTAAAGTCAAACTGTGTGTTTTATCCAGTTTGTGACAGTAAAAATTAAAGTTTTGTACTATTCTTTTATTTACAGTAATTAAAAGTGTCTACTACTATGGTGAGATACAATTTTTAATTTTACTATTTACTATTTCTGATGCAATCAGTGTTTTACGATCATTTCTACAAACATTTTTTACAGTGTAGTCACCATTTCCTCCCTAATCGAGCTATCATTTGCCACAGCCAAACTTCAGCAACTTCAGCAACAAAAGACATAGTAAGCAACACAGCAACACAAGACAGTAAGCAACACAAAACATAGTAAGCAACACAAGACAGTAAGCAACACAAGACATAGTAAGCAACACAAGACTTAGTAAGCAACACAGCAACACAAGACAGTAAGCAACACAAGACATAGTAAGCAACGCAGCAACAAAAGACAGTAAGCAACACAGCAACACAAGACATAGTAAGCAACACAGCAACACAATACAGTAAGCAACACAAAACATAGTAAGCAACACAAGACAGCAAGCAACACAAGACAGTAAGCAACACAAGACTTAGTAAGCAACACAGCAACACAAGACAGTAAGCAACACAAGACATAGTAAGCAACGCAGCAACAAAAGACAGTAAGCAACACAGCAACACAAGACAGTAAGCAACACAAAACATAGTAAGCAACACAAAACATAGTAAGCAACACAAAACATAGTAAGCAACACAAGACAGTAAGCAACACAAGACATAGTAAGCAACACAAGACTTAGTAAGCAACACAGCAACACAAGACAGTAAGCAACACAAGACATAGTAAGCAACACAGCAACACAAGACATAGTAAGCAACACAAGACATAGCAAGCAAAACAGCAACAAAAGACAGTAAGCAACACAGCAACACAAGACATAGTAAGCAACGCAGCAACAAAAGACATAGTAAACAACACAGCAACACAAGACATAGTAAGCAACGCAGCAACAAAAGACATAGTAAGCAACACAGCAACAAAAGAAATAGTAAGCAACGCAGCAGAAAAAGTTGAAAATAAGTATTGTCTTTTAACAGACAGATAGCAGAGATGGTTTGAGGAAACAAAAAGCATAATCTTCACCATACGGCCCCAGCTGCCTATTGCAGCAGAATACTCCCTGCTATTCACACACACACACACACACACACACACACACACACACACACACACACACCCAAGTCCCATGCTCGGTGTCTGTGGCAGGGACAGCGATCAGCTCAGGACAGCTGCACAGCAGCCTCAGGTAAGACAGAAACTCCCGTCCTCTTACACAAGGGACCTGCATGTACTCGACATCTGTCGACGCAAACACACACACACACACACACACACACACACACACACAAACACGGACACACATTCAGTCTTTGAACTTTTTTTTTCTTTCTTGGCTAACAACAAGCTTTTGTTTGAGCCGGCCACAATATGCTTCAAGTAGACAACTTTGCAACTTGCTACGAATCTCCCAAACCCTCACAAGCGCTGATCGGAGCATGTGTTGCCCAACGAAAGGGGAGTTGCCTCTCACACAGTCCGCCTCCCAGCGCTGTTCAGCTGGCATGTGTAAGGCCCAGCGGCTGCTTGCTGCCAGCCTGTCTGGGCCTACACTCTTACCCAGAAGAGGGCCACTGCCGATGCTCCACTCGTGGCCCGGTCCTGAAATAAGGCCTTCAGAGGGTTGGTCCCCACTCGCGTATGTGTATGTGTGTGTGTGTGTGTGTGTGTTTAATATCGCTGTATGTGTTGGCAGCGATGTGTTGGCCATCTGGTTATCTGGCCCCTCTAGGACCACACATAGCATTACAGTAGCGTTACAGCTGCCACAGCTATTTACAGGCCCACACACTCGCAGGGACACACATGTACAGTGTGACCACGGCAACCACCCATATTGGTCCACACACACACACACATGCATAGGCACAGAGACACACCCAGGAACATGCAGGCATAGGCAAAGTTTATTCACTAAAAACTGAGACATATGGCATAGGCACACACACACACACACACACACACACACACACACATTCTAATACTTCTATCTTTGTGAGGACCCTCATTGTAATTCCCTTGCAAGGTTATAATAGTTTGGGATTTTTCATTAGTTTTAGTTTTAATTTTGTTGTCAAACTTTATTTATAGAGCACATTTAAAACAACCAGGGTTGACCAACGTGCTGTACAGATATGACAGTTGCAGGAAATACAGTAAAAACTAAAATACTAAAATACATAAACACAGTGCAACAATAGAATAAAATAAATGAATAAAAATAGAATAAAATAAAGAAAAATTTAAAAAATTGAATACAATTTTGTTTTTGCAAGATGTGAATTTTTGTTTTCAAATTCAGTTAGTTTTAATTCGTTTTTAGGGGGAGTTTGATAGTTTTAGTTTAGTTTTTATTAGTTGTAGTTTTTTGTAATAGGGTATTTGTTGGGTGGGAGATAAAAAGAGGTCACAGTAAATTTTGCCTTTATTTCCTTTGCTTTATCCATCTTCATTATGTATGAAAAAAGTTGACAAAGACGAAAATGAAGGACATTTTCACTATAATTTCAGTTAGTTTTGTAACCACACAATACAGTTTCAGTTATTATCATAATCATGTAACCTTTAACCCTTAAAACAAAGTCTGAAATCTCAAAAAAGCCTTTAAAGAAGTGAGGACCGGCCGAAATGTCCTCACTTTACAAAAATGTCCTCACACTGTTGGTGAAAAACGTGTCGTGGTCCTCACTATGTAGGAAGTACTAGAACACACACACACACACACACATACAGGTTTCTAAATCGACTGCCACAAAAGTAGGGATACACACCTAAACACATGCACACAGAGTCCTACACACACAGATGCAGGCAGACTGAGACGCTCTCACCCTCCAACTCCGCTGACCTACATTCTGCTCGCTTCATTGTCCGCGTTCTTATGTAATTTATGAAAATGCGATGTGCTGTTTGTGCTGCTATGTGATCCATGGCCACCTAATGTTCTCAGCCACCTGCTTGGTGTTTGGAGTCGGGGTCTTAATGCAACGGTGTGGGCGACACCGGACAGACCGAGAGCAGAACAGCCAGTGACTCATCCGGCTTCAAAAAGTGATAAATAATTCAAAATAAGGGGGTTTTATGTAAGGTGAACGTGGCTAATGAGCTGCAGGCACATGTAATTTCTTCCACTGGTATCTGCAAACCTTCTTTTGTTCCACTACATGGCTTCTGCTACTGTATTTTTCCTTTTCTTTGTTACTTAAAAGTGATGCTTTGGAGTTTGTTTTTGGGGGGTTGGCAGCCAATGCAGCATTTTATGTACTGTAAGAGTTGGTTTGGCACTAGACAACAGGGTGGAAGGTTGTATAACTAGTGTGACTTCTGGCTGACTCCTTTCCTTTCGAGTTCTTAGCACTGCACGGTTTTCCCTAGCTGCACTTGTTCTTTACCAGGCTATTTGCAGTCGTGTATACTCACAGATGGTTACTTGTGATCTTAAAGTGCGCTTCCTTGGATGGAGGGCATCTAACCCAAAATGGGAATACCATTCGAAAAGAATCCCTCTTCTATTTCTGTACTCTTGGGCGTCCACTCAGTGTTTTTCAACTTAAAAAAAACTTTCCAGAAAAAGGGTGAGTTGAGATAAAAAAGATTCAAATTTTGTCATGTCATAGGGGTTGCATTGTTGAACTCCCCGTGTTAAAAGGCTGCTTGATGGAGTCATGGTTAGTTTTTTATTTAAAATATATTTTTGTTTCTTCCCACTTGTTTTCACTGCAGCTTGACTTGGTTTAAAAAAAAAAAAAAAAAATCAAAAAACAAGATTCAAAATCTTGATGTGACATTTACCTACATTGTTCTTTCTGAGAAATACCCATAAAATAAAGTGTTACCACAGATTCGTCAGCTTTATTAGTAGGCAGATTAAAAAAACAAATGCTAATAAAATAACCGAATATTGAAGGAAGAATCAGACAATATGGTTTTATGGATGTCTTGTTTCTTTCTGCCTATGTAGGTGTTTGCAGATATCTTTGGAGAAGTTGGATTCAGAGTGAAGTAGCATTCTGACTTAATGCCCACAAAACCTACATTGGCCAAATAAATGTCAAAAAGTAACAAAGGTGGTGTCATCAGAAATGTCTGTTTCATCATTAACGTGCTGCTCCAGGGGCCTTTATTATAATTTTTTTCTTCATGTATTGATCCTTGATATCCTCGTCATCATTTCCTATCTATTCATATCAGAATAACCACCATCTCCTCTCTACTCTACCTATCATTTGCCGTAGCCAAACTTCACCAAGTGCAACAACACAAGACATAGTAAGCTAATATTACTTACCAGTCCAACAGGAAGAATGCCAGCTTGGCCTATGTAGGTGTGTCCAGATATCTTTGGAGAAGTTGGATCCAGAGTGAAGTAGCAATGTGACGTAATGCTCACAAAACCTACACTGGCCAAATAAATGTAAAAAAATAACAAAAGTGGTGTCATCAGAATGTTTGTTTCATAATGTATAACTGCATGCATTAACATGCTGCTCCAGGGGCCTTTATTATAATTTTTTTTCTTCATGTATTGACCCTTGATATCATCATTTCCTATCTTTTCATATCAGTATAACCACCATTTCCTCTCTACTCTACCTATCATTTGCCGTAGCCAAACTTCACCAAGTGCAACAACACAATACATAGTAAGCTAATATTACTTACCAGTCCAACAGCAAGAATGCCAGCTTGGCATCTGTCTTGCAGCCTTTTATCCAGCATTTACCCTTGTCTAGTTGCCTTTTGCTTTGAAACTCTCTGTTTTCTCTACTTATTTTTCTCAGAAACATTCTCTTTGAACCAGGATCAGTTGCCAGCTTGAGTCCTGCTTCAGTACAGGCTCGAAGGCTGAAAAACCTCCTCCCTGCGGTCCAAAGCTCCTGTGCTGGTGTCGTAAACACCAACACTCCCTTGTGTACCAAGCAGTCTTGGCAGCATGGCTAACACAGCTAGCTGACCACAGCAACATTAGCAGCAAAATGTAAGCTGTTAAGCAACATGTTAAGCTTTCTGTGCATCTGGAAACTCCTTAATCACACAGAGTCATGACAGAGCAGCCGGACATCGGAAGGAAAGCAGAAAACATTTTCTCTATAAAATATGACACCAAAACCTTTTTGAGTTGTGATGTGAAGTATCAAGCCAATGGATGTTTTATTTTACCCTCCTATTATGTTTGTTTCTCAGGCACAGCAATAATGTTGGTGGGTCAATTTGACCCAGGGCATGTTTAATTAATAAGTGTCAGAAAAAAAAATCCCAATAAACATTGTTTATATTTCATTAGTAACTCCATAACTAACCATCTCATTCAATGTTTAGTGCAATGGTGTCTTGACCTCTCACAGATCATAGTTCAAAAAAGGTAATTCCCTGGTTTTTCATTTAAAAAAAGCACAAAACCTTTTTTTATGTACATTGGAAAGACCTACATATAAAATGCAATAGTTTTTCAGACATGATATGACCCTGAACCTCTTCTGTTCAGGGTCAGATTGACTAATGTGTGAAATAAACCATTTTCATTTTATCCTTGATTACACTTATTTAGCCAAGCAGAAGAAGTTTCATCCCGAAAAAATCCTTTTAGCTATTTTTTTTTTAGATTTTTAAACTTTGAAATGGGTCAATTTGACCCGCAACATAACAGGAGGGTTAAGTGGATGGCTTAGACCAATGCATTGGAGCAATTGCACAACAAATGCACATTCTGCATTTTCGATGGTTCTGCCATTATAAAATCAGGTGAAGATTGACAGAAAAAGTCCTATTTCAACGGTTTCATTCCATTGTGCAAGGCCACAGGTGTGTTGCATTATACACATTCTGTACATTGCCTTGCCCCCATCGCACAATTTCACACACACACAGACAAAAGAAAGTCAAATCACTTTAATGTGTAGGTGGGATAGCTGATAGCTGCACGTTCCACTGGAGGTCCTTTTCTACTCGTGTTCGGTTTCAGTCATCTGCCTGTACAATAATACCCCATAAAATTAACGTTATGATTGAGCTATCATGTAATGACTGAACATCCAAGTGACTGGATATTCTCTCTTCCCAGGGATGAACGTCCATTTGATTAGAGGAGATATGTGGACTGATTGTGGGGATAATAGCCCGACCAAAGGAATCATCATACGAAATGAAACGTCTCACGCTTCTCTGACACACACTGGAAGCAAATGGTGTAAAGCCAAGGGCATATTGATTTTCAGCAATATCATATCCCTACTTCTCTATATTTTCATTGCTCCATAGCTGTGAAATGTCTTCCAGTTCCACAGACTCTGGACACTGGAAACAGGCCAGCTAGAGAGAGAGAGAAAGAGAGAGAATGAGAGAGGAAACACAAGTGGAATTGTCAGAATTCATGAATCTCAAAGGTTTCGAGGCAATGGTTTAGGGTGGCCTTGTGGTTAGAGAAACTATTCCATAAAAGACATGTTCTGCATTCAATACCTTAGTTATTGTAGTTTAAGTTAACCCAGAGTAAAAGTCAAAAGGCCTTATTTTAGCATCTAAAAGAATTCTGGACGGGTAGACTGGATAGATTTCCAATAAGCAAATACTCTAATTTATTGTCTTGATTTCACCTTAATGGGACTACAGATGTAAGATTTGTCCTCAGGGTTTTCCTAGAGCAGGGGTCTCAAACTTGCGGCCCGCGGGCCGATTACGGCCCTTGTGACGATATTTTGTGGCCCTCACCTTGATATGAAAGTTTAATGTGAGTTATATGAATGGCACTTTACCGTGTTGTGTGTGGAAGGTCCCTTTAATTACTTTTTTGGGGTAATTTTTTGTCTTTATTGGTCATTTTGAGTCTTTTTTGTCATTTTGTGTATTTTTAAAGTAATTTAGTGTTTTTTTCAGTCATTTTGTGTCTTTTTTTGTAATTTTGTGTCCTTTTTTGGTCATTCTGTGTGTTTTGGTTATTTTGTATCTTTTTTTGTAATTTTGTGTCCTTTTTATAATTTTGTGCCTTTTTTGGTCATTTTGTGTCTTTTTTGGTCATTTTATATCTTTTTTTTTTGCAATTTTGTATCTTTTTTGGTCATTTTGTGTCTTTTTCAGTAACTTTGTGTCTTTTTTGGTCATTTAGTGTCTTTTTAAGTAATTTAGCTTTTCATTTTGTGTCTTCTTTTTTTAGTAATTTTATGTCTTTTTTTGGTCATTTTGATACTGCCTCCAGTGGCCCCCAGGTAATTTGAGTCTGAGACCCCTGTCCTAGAGGAAGGAGTGAAAAAATTAAAGTCATAAGGGTGTTTTAACTTGTCCAAGAATGTGCTCAGCCAATTCCATTAAATCTATGAAATCACAAATAAAAAAAAAAAATCCTGGCTACAGTCCTGGTTCATACAGTGTCCTACATAGAGAGTGTTCATTGTCTTGGGATCATGATTGTGCAAATTAAATTTCATGCCAATCTGCCCATGGAATTGTCCCTTACATTGGCAAACCTATTTTCCATCCATTATGCATTGTTTTGCACCGATACAGGATGCAGTGGCCCCTTAGTAACTTACTGCACTTGTTAACGGACTCAACAGTAGGCAGCAAATCTATACATGCACGCTGATTTTTTTTCCCTCTGACATCCCCCTGAGGTAAAGGTGGATTTTAGATCATATCATGCAGCCTTTTAACAACACACACATGCTCATGAACACAACACGGTGTCAGCCTAATCCTCATAGAGTGATGGCGAAGGTAAAATGACTAAAATTAGCAAGGACTATGGTTAAATTTGTGTTTTTGTTTGAAAATTATCACCACCTTCTGCTTTCCACAATTGGAGCGCCAGTAGGATTTGTGCATTTTACTCCTCCCCCACAGCCATCACGACACACACACACACACACACACACACACACACACAGAGTCACTCACACAGTCCCACACTTCTATGTCCATACTATTATCCATTTTTCACGTCCAATTGCTCTGTTATGGTAATCGTCGAAGGCTTGCCATGGGCTGATTACTCACAGCTGACTTCAGAAGCTTCTCCCTCCTCTCTCCCGCCGTTCTCCTGCTGGCTCTTAATGCACTATTAACCCATTCCTGCTTATTATGTCTCTTTCCTATCCACTGTACTGTTGTTTTTGAATATTTATGTATTGTATGTATTGTACATTTGTTCACTCTGTGTTTTTGTAAAGCGTCTTTGTGTATTTTGAAAAGCGCTATATAAAACCGATGCATTATTATTATTATTATTATTAATTCCTTCCCAGTCATTGCGAGGCGTCCACTCCATGATATCTGTCATCATTCCATGCCTATTAGCTCCTCGGCCAACAGTTATTCCTAGCATGCCGCCACACTTCTTCATCCCCCTCCTCCTCCCCCCCTCATCTCCTAACAGTCTGTTAAAGGAAGTGTAATTGCTGCGAGGGGGGGCTCAGTAAGTATGAATTTAAGATACTGCCACTATGAGGCCGAGCTGCAATTGTATTCCAGTCGCTCTTGTGTGATTACGGTATCCGTGATCCTTCACGGTACTTTTGTATTGTGCTTGGCTCCAATCGCAGTTGTTACAATTAGCTAACAGCTGTGATGATTTCTGTTGTTGTCGTTCCGTCGTCTTCTGGACGGAGCTAATGTGCTGTTTATATCTAAGTGTGGAGTGCTTGCTGTCTGTGTTGTGGTAGGCTCTCAACTGTCTTATCCAAATGTGAGTAAAATGGCATGATTATATTAACCCTTTGATGCACAACATGGATCTAAAGTGACCCGAGCTTTTATGTTCTATATGTTCTATATCTTTGCAATAAATCATTTTTATCATTCAGTATTCCAGGTTTTCCTCAATTAGTTTGTTTTTGATCATAATACATCCTAATGTTATGTTTTCCTTTATTCATTTTTTAATAAAATCCCTTTTTGTGTCACTACTCTTCTAATGCACAACATGGGAGAAAAATGACCCATTTTTAGCTAAGTAGCTTGCTAAGCTAACTTCTTGGCTAAGTTTTTAGCTAAGTAGCTTGCTAAGCTATATACTTGGCTAGTTTCCTGGCTAATTAGCTTGCTAAGCTAACTACTAGCTAAGTAGTTAGCTTAGCAAGCTACTTAGCCAAGTAGTACTTTCTATGTAATAACACAAAAACTTTCTTCCTCAATTAGTTTGTTTTTGATCATCATGCATCCTAATGTTATGTTTTCCTTTATTCATTTTTTAATAAAATCCCTTTTTGTGTCACTACTCTTCTAATGCCCAAATGGGAGAAAAATGACCCATATCCATTTTTTAGCTAAGTAGCTTGCTAAGCTAACTTCTTAGCTAACTTCTTGGCTAAGTTTTTAGCTAAGTAGCTTGCTAAGCTAAATACTTGGCTACCTTCCTGGCTAAGTAGCTTGCTAAGCTAACTACTAGCTAAGTAGTTAGCTTAGCAAGCTACTTAGCCAAGTAGTTAGCTATGTAATAATACAAAAACTTTCTTTCTTCATAAAGTATTAGAAGCAAAATGGAAATAATGAACTGTTTTTTTAAATCAAAAACAAGATATATAAAGAATACTTGGAATATTCAATCATAAAATAAGTTGATATCAAAAGATAGAGCACAGAAACACACAGCAAGCATTAAATAATACGGGGAATGAATGCAGGTAATTTTTGACCCATGTTGTGCATGAAAGGGTTAAAAAGAATGATTTTCCAAAGGAGTTTGCATTATAACTTGATGCACTGACTGAGTTCTAGGATGTTTGACATTTTCATCACTTCTTTGGGTCTAACTGTTTGGATAAACATGCCGTTGGTAACCAACGTTTATAAGAGTTTTGTTCAGGTCCAGTGCTTTCCTTGGTGGACTGCTGCTGTCATAAGTCTGTCTATTTGGGCCTTTTTCTGGACAGGGATTCTCTCGGAGTACTTTATGTTCCCCTGCTATAAATCCTAATGGAGCGCTCTTGGATAAAGAACAGGAATATTCCTCACAGTGGATCTTGGCAGCCGAGTCTGGAACCACTGCTTGTGTCAGGGCCTGTGGTTTTGGACCGTCCCGAGACATATGGAGGAATGCTGGAATCACACAAAGCCCTTTAGCTCGCCCGGCTCAACCGCACATCGTCTCTGGTTTCCTTACGACCACAATAAAGTGAAGCGGTAGCGCTAAGTGTGGTCTTTTTGATGGAACTTTTACTGATTTTTATACAGGCTGGTCGCACATGACTCCGCAGCCGTCAATCAATCAAAAAGCAGTGTTTGTTCTGCATTTTTTCACACAAATGTTGGTCCCAAAGCAAACTTAACCACGAGTGGCCCAAAAGTGCCAAAGCAATGAAAAACTAAATTATAAAGACAGCTGTTACTGCAAATGATCTAAGACAATAACGACAGACTGGGTAGCAACCAAGACCTAATGCTTGTGTTGATATCATAGGATCGTGCATTCTACACAATCCAATTGTGGCTAAAACCAAGAAAACACTATAAGACTAAAATATATCTCAGATAAGCCCAATACAGCTTTCATGGGTAAGGCTTATGGCTTGGTGGAACATAAAGCTATGGTGTACATGGTGATATTTTCTGGTTCCCCTCTCCCCTGTGGCATTTCATAAGTCATAAGTCTGTTCATCTTGTGAAGTGTATTGTGCATGTGGTTATGTTGCTGAATTTTTTTTCATTGTTTTTTCCTCCTTTCCTCTCCTCACGTTGTGCTGTATTTCTTTTCTTCCACCTCTGTCATATTGTATGTGTGTTTAGCCCTGCTGCTGTCAGCTTCCCTCCAAAGTTTTGGCTTTTCCAGAAGTTTCCAGGTCCCATTTAGCGCATCAACTCTTTTTCAGCAAAGGTTAAAACTACCTCGACCAAGTCTAACATGATTTTTTTCAAGTTTTTGAAGAGATTTTTTTTAATTTTGCTGTGTGCATTCAGCATTTCAATGCATTTTTAATGCAATCTTTTGTGTTTAATGTTTTTTGTAATATTCTTGTGTGTTTTTTGTAATTTCCTTGTTTTTTTTGCATTTTTTGTGCGTTTTTGTTTTTGTGTATTTTGTATTTTTTTTGTAATTTTTATTGGTTTTTTTGTGTTTTTTTGTAATTTCTTTGTGTGTTTTCTGTGTGTTTTTGTGTGTTTTTGTGTGTTTTTATGTGTTTTTTGTAATTTTCTTGTATGTTTTTTGTATTTTTTGATCATGAAACCAACATGGCAGGGTGAACACTTTTTAAGTGGTTTATACAGGCAGAATGAAAAGGAGTCCAAAACCAACAGAATAGCCCCAGACTCCAAAGGCTTAAGTATACATTTTGGACAGGTTGATAAATCTGAATCTGAATCGGGGATATTTTCTGGTGTAAACTTGGCTCACAGGGTGCTGTTAAGTTTGTAAGGCACCAGAAAACAGTGGGAGAAGTCTTTGGGAGGCTAATGGTGCGTTCAAGGTCTACACGAATGTCAGAATTTTCGACGTTGTTCCGAGCTCCAAGTTCCGACTTTCAAGTTCTGACTTTGAGTGAAAATTTAACACACCATACGGCGTTATGGTGAGAACGTGTTAGACCCGCCTTCAAAATAAAAGCAAACGCATGTAGCTTTCAAAATAAGAGCACATGGATGTGTTAACAGAGTCCACTACAGAATTTACAAGAAGACTGTCAAAATAAGATGCCTTAAATAAAACATAGAAGAACCCATATTCTCCCCTAAAAAAATTTTCTCCGGGGGAGTATGCCCCTGGACCCCCAGATTTATTTATTTAAGTTGCTGTTGCACTACTATTTTGTATAAAGTTTTATTTTTTTTAAAAGTTAAAAAATGGCTTGAATCTGCTGTATTTATTCATGTTTTACAAAGGCTTTAACCTGAGCCAGGCCTTACCACAATGATAATCATATCACAGTCATGCAGGTGTAGTATGATATTTTTTTTTATAGCATACTGGTATTGGATCGGTACTCGGTATCGGGTACCCACAGCACAAGTATCGGTATCGGTATCGGGAGGGAAAAAATGGTATTGGAACATCTCTAACACCAGCGACATACAAATATGAGCGTAAGAACGTGTTAGACCCGCCTTCAAAATAAAAGCAAACACATGTAGCTTTCATAATAAGAGCACATGGATGTGTTAGCAGAGTCCACTACAGAATTTACAAGACGACTGTCAAAATAAGATGCCTTGAATAAAACATAGAAGAACCCATATTCTCCCCTACAATTATTCTCTAAAATATGCAATGATCGAATGATTAGAATGTGTAAGAGGCACCAAATTTAAGCTTTTAGTGCAAATATTCTTGTTCTCCAGGGGATTTTTTTTTATAGCATCCTGGTATCGGATGGGTACTCGGTATTGGCCGATACCCACAGCACAAGTATCGGAATCGGTATCGGGAGGGAAAAGATGGTATGGGAACATCTCTACAAACAAGTGTGAGCCCTGGACTCAGCCAGCACTCTGCTAGAGTTTCTAACGAGTTAAATAGATCGGCAGTGTAATTGCTGACAGTATTTAAGCCCCATTACAATGAGAGCCAGCCTGCTCTGACACAGCTGAACACCATCCATTGTCTCACCTCCCCACTCTCCCTCCTCCCACTTCCCTTTTTAACTTTCCATCTTATTCAATACTAACCCTGACGATTTGGCATTCACACCAATTTGCCATTCACAACTCCGCTAATAACTCCGGCCTTTTTATTGCATTAGCGATTCACCGCTCCACTGTGGGAGTCATAGCCTGGCTGTTCTCTCGCCAACGTGCTAGCCCCCTTTGATTTCCAGTTGCATATATCAACCTGCAATTACAGGACCTGGTCTGGGAACTGTCAAGCATGACTGCAGAGGTATTGGAGTTATTGCAATTACACTCAGGTAATTGAGCTGCCATGCGTGAAGATGTTAAACGCTGTGTCTATAGTGGGAGTCCATGTCGCCACTGTCTCATTCCATTTCACTCCTTTTCTCAGCAGCACACTGTGTGAAATGTTACTTTTTACTCCAGTAACCAGTCGCAGACACAAACACTGTGTGAGCTGATTTTTTTTTTTTCTCCCACAATGATTTGATACATTGTAACAATGCATTATGAAAAGCTACTTTGTTCTTTAATTGGTTGTGACAATAGACAGAAAAATCAGCTCACAACTGAGAGATTAGTTTGTTTTTACAATAATGTGAATTGAGGATTCTTATTAACCGCAGGAATTACTGAAGATGTACCTCTTTGAAATACTCATCTGTGGTTTTCTGCTAAAACATTCACTTTTATATAAAGTTTGACTTGATGCATTTGGGCATGATTTTTTTTTATTTTTTTAATAGACATGTATTTATTGAGTTTTAACAGTTTAAGGGCTTGTGGACAGCTTCATCCCACAGCTCTTGGTCATCACAATTGTCACTTTATCTACTGTTTTACAAGCTGTTTAGAGCTCTATATACATCTGTTTTGTCCATTTTTTAATCCTTTCAATGTCTTTTCGTGTCTGTTGTCTTTTTTGGTCATTTTGTAACTTTTTTTACTCTTTTTTTCAGTCATTTTGTGTCTTTTTTAATCATTTTGTTTCTTTTTTGTTTCTTTTGTGTCTTTTTCTGTTTATTTTGTGTCTTTTTTAGTCATTTTGTGCCTTTTTTGGTCATTTTGTAACTTTTTTTGTCATTTTGTGTCTTTTTTTAATCATTTTGTGTCATTTTGTGTCTTTTTTGGTAATTTTGTGTCTTTTTTTAGTGATTTTGTGTCTTTTTTTTATAATTTTGTGTCTTTCTTTAGTCATTTTGTGTCTTTTTTAGTCCTTTAGTCCAACATAAAATGTGATTTTGAATCTTCTTTTTACTTCCAAAACACTATCATGCTCAATAAAGAAATTTAAATGTTGCAAATGTGAACAAAGGTGTCAAATCTAACATATAAGAGGGTTCCATCCAGTTCTATCATTTGATACTAAATATATTTGAGCTTGTCTCCAGTTTTACTTGGTATATCATCATCAAACTGAAACTGGCCTCATGAAGTTTACAGCCAGAACTTTAGAGGTAAATTTACAGTAGGGCTCCACGCTGCTTTGTTTTCTAGTCTGGATGTGATGAAGACATCATGATTTGGAGCTTTTGGACACTCCACAGGGTTAAAAGCATTAACACACATTTATCTGGTCTATTTCGGGCGTCCTCGCATGAACCTCCAACTCGTCCTGTTCCACGTCGTCTCAGTGGAGCCACAGTGTGAGAGGAGAAGTTGCTTAGCTTGCTACTTTCCCTGTGAGGCTATCACTGCTGTAGAGTCTCTATCAGCTGGCTTCTGTCGACTTCTATCTCTCCACTTCTCTCCTTTTCTCACACTCTCTCCGTCTCCTTCTCCCGTGCATGAACCCGGCTTTACCTCTCCGGTGCATCTCTTTTTCTATCTCTCTCTCTCTCTCTTCTTCTCTTCTCTGTCCTGCTATGTGTGCCTCTGTCGTTCAGTCTGTCTATATACACTGACCCTGTCCTCATTACCGTCACAACACTGCAGCAGCTGGTTGCCTGAGTCACAGCCGCCATTGTCGATTCCTCACTCGTCCCACTCTCACCCACTTAACGAAGTGAGGTGGAGAAAGAAAGAGATGGAGAGATAGATGGAGAGAGAGGAAACAGGTGGAGAGAAGAGGGCAGGAGAGAAAAAGAGGGAAGGTGAGAGAGTGGTAAGGAGGCACAAGAAGAAAGTGAAAGTCACAGAAAATTGAGGATTCTTGTATTTTGATTGATTTATTTGCACCATAGGAAAGGACGATTACAAAAAAAAAACAGAAATGAAACAAGAATAGTAACATTGTAAACAATTGTCTTGTACATGAACAGTAAAATACTGGCAGCTGGGTTGCAGCATTCTACTGTTAGTTTTACAGTTCCCTTACTGTAATCTACTTTACAGTATGTTACTGTGATAAAACCACATACTGAATTACAGTAAAATCCTGCATTTCATTGATTTTTACAGTAGATTAAACACAGTATAGTGCTGAAGCTAGTTGCAATATTGTTGCAGTAAACAATGCAGTCATTTTTTTTGTTAATAGAGCATTTTACTGTCTGAAAGCCAATTACTAGTACGAATTAAGTGCTATCTTCACTGTAACCTCAGTCATTTTAATATACCATATACTAATTGAATGAAAAAGCACCTCCTGAAGAACTATACAAAATTCAAAAATAAATCAACAACAACAATGAGAGAAAGAAACAACAAATGACAACAAAAAAGAAAGCAATACATGTGCCATTTTATAGCACACACACACAAAAAAGTCAGAAATAAAAACATGGGGGTGTATAAACGTAAAATAATTGTGTATGAGAGATAATGATCCAATGACAACTATACTGGAAAATAAACTATTAGGAGTCTTGATTTAACAGGTAAGCTTTCAGTCTTAACTTAAAATTATTGAGGGATGAAGATTGTTTAACTACATGAATGTGAGAATTCCAAAGTATGGAGCCTCTGTAAGTGAAAGAAAACTGAATATGTGTTGTGCGGCCTGGTGGTTCTTTAAATTGTGATGTAAGGTTGTTTTTTTGATTATTTTTTTGGCATGTTTGCTTTATTGAAAGTGATAGATAGAAAGGGGGAGACATAGGGGAGGACATACGGCAAAGGGACCTCAGGCCGGATTCGAACCCTGGTCCTACCGGGACACCCCAAAATTATGATGTAAGTTTTATATTAAAAAATGTGGTCGTTAACATATCTGAATACTTTTCTACTGATACAACACAATAAATTATTGTGTTGTATCAGTAGAAAAGTAGAAAAAACCAGGCCACATCACACATACTCAGTTTTAATTTTGCTTACAGAGGCTCCATACTTTGGAATTCTCACATTCTAATTTAACCTGCAGACAGGTTCTCTTTTATCCAGGATCCCTAGATAAAAGAGCGCCACCTACTGAAACTCCATTTTCATCAACAGAATATCTAATGATACACGTTACCATGGTTCCTACACTCTGATTGACAAGTGGGCTTGAGTAAGTGAAGGGAAATCAGCAGTGAATCTCCTAAATGTTACAGGAGACTGACAAGTCAAGTCCCAATTTCTAGAATTCTGCTGGTTCAGCATATTCAGCATCGTCATGTGGTTCTATACAGACAATGTTGATATGATCTAAAGACTACAGTTTCATAACCATCTGTCTGCATTGCATTCATCAGGTAGGGATAGCCCTTTTTAACATTGCATTATGGGAAGTGTAGGAATCAGTTTATTTGGAACCATTATTTTATTTTTTAATGTGTTTTGCAGACATATTCTACATACAAAAGCAGGAGACATAAATAGTAAAGCATTAGTTACACCTTACTAATGGAAGGTGTAAAATACAGTTACTAAGTGTTAAGTCATTATAGCTGCAGTAGCACTGACTGTGATCAGGTCACTTTGAGCGTCAGATTTCTGTATTAAATGTCTGATGGCTCTACAACATGTTAATACTACGGAAAAAATGACTTTTAACATAGTGTAAAGTAGATAACAGTAGAGGAACTGTAAAATTAACAGTAGAATACTGGCAGCAGGGTTGCAAGACAGTAATTTACAAGACAATTGTTTACAGTGTACTCTTCACTTCTTTCCAGATGTGTATTTGCTACATCACTGTCAATTGTATTGGGACAGAGCATTTTCATTGTATTGTCTGTATAACACAATAAGTAGTTGGATATTTGTTTTTTTGTGGACACAGTGTGTTGTTTGTTGTTTTTGTCTATGTTAGAAAATGCAATAAAAAATATTACAAAAGAAAGAAAGAATAGTAAGTGTTTACAGTCTAGAGTAGCTCACAGACTTCATGGTAAACAACTAGAGTTGTTGCAGCTAATGGTGCGTTCAAGGTCTACAAGAATGTCAGAATTTTCGACGTTGTTCCGAGCTCCAAGTTCCAACTTTCAAGTTCTGACTCTGAGTGTAAATTAAACACACCATACGGCGTTATGGTGAGAACGTGTTAGACCTGCCTTCAAAATAAAAGCAAACACATGTAGCTTTCAAAATAAGAACACATGGATGTGTTAGCAGAATCCACCACATAATTTACAAGAAGACTGTCAAAATAAGACGCCTTAAATCAAACATAGAAGAACCTTTATTCTCCTTTACAATAATTCTCTAAAATATGCAATGATTAAGATGGAATAGTGGCATTAGAATGTGCGAGAGGCACCGAATTTAGGTTTTTAGGGCAAAAATGTTCCCCCGGACCCCAGATTTATTTATTTAAGTTGCACTACTGTTTTGTATACAGTTTTATTTGAAAAATAAATGTAAGAATAAATGGCTTGAATCTGCTGTATTTATTCATCAAAGGGTTTAACCTGAGCCAGGCCTTACCATAATGATAATCATATCACAGTCTTGCAGGTGTAGTATGATAATTGTTTTTAGTATATAGAATAGTAAGTGTTTACAGTCTAACTCTTGTAATAGACCACCATATAAATGACATATGTACATTTAGAGGTTTTGACCATAATGATAAGAAGAATACAATAATTTTTACCTGATCTACCTGACCACATTCCCTTGGTGCTACGGAGCCCCTCTCTCTCTCTCTATCAGGTGTCCTTATGGCACCAGATAGAAAACTCAAAGAGCCATTGTGGTCCGGTAAAATCACCTTTATTAAGAGAGCAGGCTCGGGGCGAGCACAAGAACAATGTAGATAGAGAAAGATAGCGAGAGAGCAGAGGAGATAAACTAGGCAAGGAAGGCAAGATAGTGACTGTGTGTTCATGTGTGTGTGTGTGTGTCAGTGGGGGGAGAGGGAGGGGCGGAGGGGGGTGCGGGTCGAGCTTAGCCAATCCCGTGCGTGGCACTCTCATCTGAATTAAGCTGTGCAAAACAGGCCCCAGGGCTTGGTTGCTAAGCAGTGAGATGGGCTTGCCGATTTCCACAGAGACCTCAGTGGCGAGAGCCTCTCTGATGGCCTGAACCAGACACCCCATAATAATGAGCAGCGCCACTGCAACAATAGAGACCCCAAATAACGGGGTGCACACTGCTCGTTTGCTGTAACGAGGGGAATTATGCATGTTACGCAGGATAATTCCATTGTACAGCTTTACCCCATGTTGGGATACTGACAGTGACCTCCCAAATATGCCATATGGAGCGTGTTATCTCAGTCTTTAGGCTCTTTATTTTTTCGCCAAAGAAATATCCAGTGAAATGTTTCTTTATGTCAGTGCTGGGTAATCTACTCAGCAAGGGATACCAAGTTCAGTTCCTCTTCCTCTTTGTTTGCCTCTCTAGTTGAGGGGGGCGCATTTCTAGCTATTTTGTAATTTGTAGCCATAGAGACATGTTGGTAAACTTGGTAACCGTGGCAGCAGGGATTCTATTTGTTTCCCTGAGAGCTCTCGAGGTCCGCTCGTAAGGGCATTTTCCTGAGGTCTTGTTTTTTTTTTTTTTTCTTCTTCTTCTTCTTCTTTCGAGGGGGGTACGGCTGGCGGAGGAATTGCGGGTGACCTTTTGGATTTTAGAGAGTGGAGAAAGCTAAACAAGCCAAAGTCTGTTAGTCTGTCAACAAACACTTAAAGGTCTCAGGAGAAGTTGGGAGCCTCCGGGGGCCAGGGAATGCTATTCATCTGGAGTGTAGGCAAGCACGGCCAAGGATGCTTCAACAGGGCACGTAAACAAGGACAAATGCCTAGCCATTCTCGTAATAATCTGGTACCAATATGCAGACGCTGGCTGGGGCACTGTATGGGACTGCATGTTAAAGGTTAAGTGAAACATATGAATAATTATGTGCTGTCTCACTGATTCCCTTGTTTGGAGGTCCAGAAACATTCGCAAATGTTAGCGGTGGCATTGTAGATGTAGATGCATTTGTAGATGCAACAGCAGAGTCATGCACTGTGTTTTTCTGTGTGTGTGTGTGTGTGTGTGTGTGTGTGTGTGTGTGTGTGTGTGTATGCATGCGTGAGAGATGGGATGACTGACAGGCTTGCTGTGACATTTTTGGTGTGATTATAATAGTTTTTTTCTTTTTTTTTCTTCATCTGATTAATATAGATTTGGACATCGCTGCCCCGAAGCAAAGTAAAATGTCATAACTGAATCATAACTGGTATTTTTGCATTGCTATGATTTTTTTTTTTTCCTTTTTTGTGTTGGAAGCATGCGCGCAGATGGCACTAGGGACGGGGGGGATATGTCCCCCAAGATTATTATTATTATTATTATTATTATTATTATTATTATTATTATTATTATTATTATTAATAATAATAATAACTATTTATAAAGCACCTTTCAAAAACAAGTTACAAGGTGCTGTACAACAGAAATAAAACATATTGAATACAATTTACTGACAACAAGAAAATAAAACAACAAGAAGAAATTTCATTGGACTTAAAATCACCAATCACAACAAGGTAATCATACAACAATAATAAAAGGAAATTAAGAGAAGGCCAATCGATAAAAGTGAGTTTTGAAAAGAGATTTAAAAGAAGCCACTGAGCTCGCCGGGCAGATTCATAGTGATCCCACTTTCCCCACATAAGGCGACAAACATCGCCGGTAAAAACTGAGGATTCAAATTCCATTATTTAGACTTATTTACATTGCAGCGTACATAGAGTCTGGCATGTGTGTGATACGGCTAACGGTGCATTCAAGGTCTACATGAATGTCGACGTTTTTCCGAGTTTCAAGTTGCGACTTTCACTTTCCGACTTTAAGTGTAAATTGAACACACCATAAGGTGTTAAGGTAAGAACACATTAGACCCGCCTTCAAAATAAAATCAAACACATGTAGCTTACACATAAGAGCACATGGATGTGTTAGCAGAATCCACCACAGAATTTACAAGAAGACTGTCAAAATAAGATGCCTTTAATAAAACAGAAGAACCCTTATTCTCCTTTACAATAATTCTCTAAAATATGCAATGATTAAGATGGAATAGTGGCATTGAATGTTTGAGAGGCACCAAATTTAGGCTTTTAGGGCAAAAAAACTTCCGTGGAAACCATGCCCCCGGACCCTTTCTTTCTTTTTTTCTGCAAATTTTGTATATAATTTGCACTCTGCACATTCTTCACTTAATTTGCACTAAGTTGTATATAGTATATTGTATATTGTTAAATGCCTTTTTCTATTAGATTGTTTATTTTTTATCTTTATCTTAAAGGGAAATAATTTTGTGTGCAATTTTTGTGGTCGGCTGTAACAAAGAAATTTCCCCTTTGTGGGATTAATAAAGTCGAATCTAATCTAATCTAATCTAATCTAATCTAATCTAATCTAATCTAAATAAAACATATTGTGGTCCAATAAAATCATACAAATCCTATCAGCGTCCCTGGTTGGAAAATACTTCCTTTGGTAACACTTTACAATAACCATCATTTATAAATGGTAAACAGATAGTTTATTAATGTTTAATCATCATTTATAAACCGTATATAGTCCATTTAGAAAGGTAAATACATAATTTATTAATGCTTAACTAACTAAATAATTCATAAATGAGAAATAGTTGGTATATTATATAAGTTTATAGTTACTTTACCATTAACAAACCAATAGATTATAATTAATAGTTTATTAATAGTTTTAGTTGCACTGATTATAACATTTTTAACACCATATTAAGTATGTTAATGATTTTTGAAACAATTCATATACCTTTAAGAAAGATTAAATATGTATAGCACTTTGTAAATGGTTAATAATTGGTTTATAAACCATTTATAAACATCACTTAGTTGGTTATTGTAGAGTGTTACCCTTCCTTTATATATCGGTTTATGTTCCACTAAAGATTTAACATTTTCACATTATATTTTTCATCTTTTTCTTTCTTTTTTAGGGTGCCGTGCGTGGATTCATTCATGTATTCAGTGGCTCATTGATGATGCATTAGGAGGCACTTTTCCTGTCCTCTCATGATGCCTCTTATGTTGCACGCAGCTGCTTTAATACCTTTAAACATGATCATTAGCATAATACCGCATGTTAAAAACCTCCCGGGGTGCAGAGTTCATGCTTTTAAAGTAAAAGTTTGTTGACCTCCACCTGCACCTCCCGCCACATGGCCATGATCTGGCAACCGCAGTGCACTAACTTTGTTACTATTTACAGTCTACCTTTACAGACATGTTAATTAACCGAATTAAAAAAAAAACAGAAATGGAAGAAAAGCACATTTTAAATGACAGTGTTAGCGGTGGCCCGATGTGGCCAGGCAATTAGCTGCTGCCAGGGAAGGCGACTGTGGCGATTTTTCTTGCTTAACTCATTAGAGGGGTCTCCGGCAGTGTGCTCACTCATGTCAGCCCCGCATAATTACTTTAAAACAAGAGGAAAAAAAAAATCAAAGTAGCCACTGTCTGGCATTGTTCGCTGCCCCCTCATCTTGGAATTTAATTAGGCGTTCATTTTAATAAAAGCCCATTTGGGATGAAACGCGGCGTTAATAGTATTCTGGTCCCCTAAAGGCTGTCACGTCTTCATCTGTGGCTTCGATGGACACTGACAGGTGACATCATGGCTCTTTATGAGCACATATCAAAGTGCTTTGATAAGGTGGAGGAACAATAATGTACAAATTCAGACGGAGGTAAAATTCACTGGGCAGAAAAAATTAAATCCACGTCTAATCATTATGGGACTAAAGTGGATTTAATAGGTGAAATCAATGAGATTGCAGCTTGTAATTCAGTGTGTTTATTAACCCTTTGATGCACAACATGGGTCGAAAGTGACCCGACTAGCTTTTAAAAAAAAAGGTAAATTCTATGTCTTTGCAATTCATTCATTTCATCATGCAGTATTGCAGGTTTTCCTCAAGTAACTTTGTTTTCATTTCTTACTTTTTGAATAAAAACCCTTTTTTTTATCACTACGCTTCTAATGCACCAGGTGATTTTTGACCCATGTTGTGCGTTAGAAGTTGTTTATATGTTGTCACTAATTTAAAACCTGACAAGGGAGACACAAATATTACCTATCCTGTTTTGTTAAATTGGTATTTTTCCAATGGAAATTATTATTTGGTTGTTAAAATATGTGATTTTCCAATGTAATCTGGTGATTCTAACAACTCTTTTAAAGTTAAATCATATAGATAAGACAAACATAGTCACACATATACTGAAATTGATAATTTAGTCTATCACTTTTTGTATCACAATGCTTCTAATGCACAAGGTTGGTATCATTGTTTTCAGTACAACCTCACCTATATGACCTGATTATTATTTTTTCATTTTGACTTACTGGATCAACATTTTGAACACAGAAACACACAAAAAATACACATAAAATCCCATAAAAAAACACAATACAATTACAAAAAACACATAAAAACACAGAAAACACACAAAAAATAAAAATAACATAAAAATTACACACAAAAAAAAGCACAGATAAAAACACAAAAAGGCACAAAAAAATGCAAAAAACACAAAAAATTACAAAAAACACACAAGAAAATTACAAAAAACACAAAAAAACACTAAACACAAAAGATTGCATAATTGAAATGTATGCACTCAGCATTGAAATGTTGAATGCACACTGCAAAATTCAAAAAAATCTCTTCAAAAACTTTGACTAAAATCATGTTAAACTTGGTCGAGGTGGTTTTAACCTTTGTTGAAAAAGAGTTGATGCGCTAAATGGGACATGGAAACTTCTAGAAAAGCCAAAACTTGAGAGGGAAGCTGACAGCAGGGTAACATGGGAAATGAATGCGGGTCATTTTTGACCCATGTTGTGCATAAGAAGGTGTTTATATGTTGTGCATCGAAGGGTTAACCCTACTGGGTCGAGCATATGCACATCAGCACGGGCAAGACTTGTGCAATAAAATCCAGTTTATGTGGCTGTTTTCTCAAGTTCAACTCCTCACAATTTCTTTTGTAAGTAAAATGTCATAACTGGTATTTTTGCATTGCTATGATTTTTTTTTTGTTTCCTTTTTTGTGTTGGAAGCATGGATTAGATTTCCATTATTAAGACTTTTTTACATTGCAGCGCACATAGAGAGTCCGGCGTATGTGTGATACGGCTAATGGTGCGTTCAAGGTCTACATGAATGTCAGAATTTTCTACATTGTTCCGAGTTAGTTGCGACTTTCACATTCCGACTTTCAGTGTAAATTAAACACACCATAAGACGTTACAATAAGAACACATTAGACCCGCCTTCAAAATAAAAGCAAACACGTGTAGCTTACAACATAAGAGCACATGGATGTGTTAGCAGAATCCACCACAGAATTTACAAGAAGACTGTCAAAATATGACGCCTTAAATAAAACATAGAAGAACCCTTATTTTCCTTTACAATAATTCATTTCTTTTGGACTGGGGAGTAATAATGTTTCCTGGTCTGACTGAAGTGTAATTTTTCAACATTTTGCAGCAGGACAGCATACGGTGACCCTCAGAATTGGGTCTTCAGTGGGTTATTAGTCCCTGACGCTGTGTGTTTGTGTGCTTCAGGAGGTCCTCTTAATGCCATCGCTGCGTCCTCACACAGGTCCTCGCATCAACAGAAACCCCAGGCCACACGGGGTCCCACCAGCCAATCAGGCCCCTTTTATTCACTGCCCTGGAATCTCTTTTAATCTAATTGGTCACTGGTGAGTTGCCCTCTTCCCAGGAATGCTGATGTCCGATTCCTGCGAACCTTTGCTGATCCGTGAGGAATTCCAAACAACTTCCATCTTAAACTTTCCCACCTAATACACAGATAATAAATACACATTAGAGATGTGAATCAGGAGAGGCTGACCCTCATCACGACCCTTAACCTTTTGTTTTCCTGACTACTGCAGCCAGGTAAACAAGGGATGGAAGTTTAATTGGTGTGGTGGAGAGCAGGTTCAGGGGTTGAGAGAGTGCTTTGTGATTCCTCGTTTCAGGGGTTTTTGGTTTCTTCTTTACTTGTGCAAATCCTCATAGCCATCGAGACAGCGCCCGTTGGTTTGTGAAGCGTTTTGAAGCCTCGAGTTTGGCATTTTGGCCGTCGCCATCTTGGTTTTTGTTGTCGTCTTCCGGGTTTTTGGAGCCAGAAATGACCATAATTGGAGCTAACTTATGGTTGGCAAAGTGCAAAAATGAACAGCCGACTAAACTAAATTAATTAAAAGTTTTGAAGCCTCAAATTTGGCGATTTGGCCGTCACCATCTTGGTTTTTGGAGCCAGAAGTGATCATAACTTGACAAGATGTTTGGAGCTAAGTTATCACCTAATAATAGTTAAATTGATTGGCAAAGTGTCAAAACTAACAGCCGACTAAACTAAAACGAACTCAAACTAAAACTCCAGCTGTCACAAAAAGACACAAAATTACCAAAAAAAGACACAAAATGATTTAAAAAGACACAAAATTACCCCAAAAGACACAAAATGACGAAAAAAGACACAAAAAGACAGAAAAAAAACTAAATTACTTAAGAAGACACAAAATGACCCCAAAAATACACAAAATGACCAAAAAATACACAGAATTACGAAAAAAGACACAAAATTATTAAAAAAGACAGAATTACCAAAAAAAGACACAAAATTACAAAAAAAGACAAAATGACAGAAAAGACTAAATTACTTAAAAAATACACAAAATGACCAAAAAAAAGACACAAAATGACAAAAAAAAGACACAAAATGACCAATAAACACACAGAATTACCAAAAAAGACACAAAATTATTTTTAAAAAGACACAAAATGACCAATAAACACACAGAATTACCAAAAAAGACACAAATTATTTTTAAAAAGACACAAAATGACCAAAAAAGGCACAAAATTACCAAAAAAAAGACACAAAATTACAAAAAGATTAATTAAAGGGACCTTCCACACACAACAAGGTAAAGTGCCATTCATATAAAACTCACATTAAACTTTCATATCAAGGTGGGGGCCACAAAATATTGTCACGAGGGCCACAATTGGCCCGCGGGCCGCGAGTTTGAGACCCCTGTCTTATATTGACATTTTTGAGGGGAAACCAGTCTGTTAAAGTCTCGCCTTTCTTATCAACCTTTCCCAGCAGACAGCTGTTTAAAGCAAAAACACACTGATAAACTCATTGTACAAGGCCTGCCCGGCACCAAACAATAGACAGCCACAGGTAGAGAGTAGCTGGTGAACATAGTGCAGCATTCAGCTGCTAATGAGACGGATACTTCAGGAGTCAGTGAGAGCAAATCAGAACTAAGAAGAGGTTATACTATACTGTGTTTGGTCCTAGTCACTGCACAAGGGTCTGCACAAGCACACAGCCACCTTCATGCACTGCTCTCCTTTCACTGCATGTAGGTTTGTGAGCATAAAGGCATTCACACAAAGCTATTATGTACAGTAAACACAAAGAGAGAGGCCTTCAAGAAGAGTTCCTTCCACCAATGTGCAGTATAAAAGGAGAGTAAAGGCCAGTGCATATACATGACCCTGCAGATTTATATATGGAGCATGAATGTGAGCATTTTTCACATTAACCCTTTGATGCACAACATGGGTCTAAAGCAGGGATGGGCAACTGGAGGTCCGGGGGCCACATACGGCCCGCACCCTCACTTGAAGTGGCCCTCAGTACAACTACATGCATTTGAGCATGAAATCTTAAAAGTGCAGTGTAAAAATGCACAAAATTACTTCTTGCAATTAATGTTGGTCTGCTGTTCTTGCACTGAAAACAAAAGAAATCACAGTAAGTGGTTCTTTTTTATTTGCTTCAAACCTTTTGTATTCCTATTTATACTGTTATTTGGTTCTTAAGATAAAACAAACTTAGATTTAGAAGTATTAGATAATTTATCTTGTTTTAGGAGCGTTCAACATGCTTATTTCTAGATTTTACAATCTTAATTCAAGACATCTTGTCAAGTGAAATTATCTGTCCATGCAGCATGATAATTTCCCTCAGGTTTAGTGTTTTTTTCTTGTTTTTAGACACACCTTTTTTTTGCAGTGTACATGCATTTCAGCATGAAATATGTTAAGTTACTGCACTGTAAACATATTTAAAATTGCAGTGTCATCATATCTGGTTAAGTGCACGGTCCTATATGTGGCCCTGTGGTAGTGTCCATGAAAAATTGTGGCCCCCTGCAGCATTTAAGTTGCCCATCCCTGGTCTAAAGTGACCCAACTAAGTTTTTATCTTGTATATATTTGCAATAAATTAATTTCATCATTCAGTATTGCAGGTTTTCCTAAAAATAACTCGTTTTTGATCCTCATACATCCTATTTTTTTGTCTTCATTTCTTACTTTTTGAATAAAAAAAAACCTTTTTTTATCACTACGCTTCTAATGCATAAGTTCATTTTAGACCCATGTTGTGCATTAGAAGGTGTTTATATGTTGTCACCAATTTAAAATCTGACAAAGAAGACACAAATATGAACTATCCTATTATGTTAAATTGGTGTTTTTCCACTGGAAATTATTATTTGGTGGCTCTAATAAGTCTCAAATGTTGAAATATGTGATTTTCCAATGTAATCTGGTGGTTCTAACAACTCTTTTAAAGTTAAACCTTAAAAAGAAGACAAACACAGTGACACATATACTTCAATTTTTAATTTAGAGTATCACTTTTGTGTCACTACGCTTCTAATGCACAAGGTCATTTTTGACCCATGTGTGTAAACTTGATGTAATAATACAAAAACTATTTTTCTTCATAAAGTATGAAAGGAAAAATGGATATAATGATCTGTTGTAATAAAAAAAAAAGATATTTAAACACACAGCAGCATGAAATAACATGGGGAATGAATGCAGGTAATTTTTTACCCATGTTGTGCATTAGAAGGTGTTTATATGTTGTGCATCAAAGGGTTAATCGTGACTGAATTCAAATTTCTAGTTGAGTTTTTGCAAGAAAAATACATGATTTGCTACCGTGATATGTCATTTCTGGCCGTGCTACATTGTTTATATGTGTAATGGACTTGAAAGAGTGATTTAAACTGCAGGCAGACAGAATAAGAATGAAGGTGATCCAAACTAAACAGAAAACAGAGAAGCAGGGAGTCTTTACAGCTACAGCCACACTCGCTGATATAATGATTTACTGATGTATTGAGCCGCTGCTAGACCTTTCAATAAAAACAGGAAATCAGCCGGTCCCTGTTGTCCCTGCCTTTAAAGATCCGAAGAAATGGGCTCTTGAACTTTAAGAAAACTGTTTCTTTTTGTGGAAAAGAGTACATCTTCAGGTTACCTCATGTTCTAGCAATGGGTGCAACTGAAGAGTCCAACCAATCAGAACTCACATAATATTAAGCAGACATTCCTTTCAAATCAGACTCTCTTTCTCTTCATATAACAGACAATTGTTTTCCACTAAGACTGACAGGATAAGCTACGACTGTATAAAGTCCTGCACAAAATATGAAATGTAGTGCAAATGCAGCAAGTAGTGAGACATAATATGCAGTTTTCGAATGTAATTAAGTACATTTACAACTACGTTTTTGTTCAGAATTGAGTTATAACTAAAAATGACCTCCTTGATCTCTGTTTTATCTTGTGACAAAGTTTTAGATTTCAATTTTGCTTCATTTCAGAGAAATAATGATGTAAAAACCACAAAATCCAACTCAAAACCAAAGCAGTAATTGCACTTACCACAGTCTGCCTTCAATATATATACTAATTTAAACTTAAATATAATAGAATTTATACGTTTATTTGAAAGGGGACTATTTGGAGATGATTCTCCATTCATTTGGGATAATTATTTCTAAATGCATACAATTACAAAATGCATTTGTAAGAAAGACTATTTAGTAAAAAATAAAAACAAACGAGTAAAATCTAGGAGGCCCTAAACATGAGTAGATCATAATATGTTTGGATCAGATCCTACATACATATTTCTATTGTAACCCTGGCTTGTGACAGCAAGTTTCTTTACAATGTAAAGAAGATAAGTGTGCATAAGCAAACATTTTAACAGAAATCCGCCCAGAATTAGTGACAGGGGGAGAAAGAGGGAAGGCAGAGAGAGAGAGAGAGAGAGAGATAGAGAGAGAGAGAGAGAGAGAGAGAGAGAGATACAAATTTACACCAGTTTATCATGACGAAAATGCAAAGTTAAGTCAATTATGCAAAACCTTGATTTGTGGGAAGCCAGTGAGGGATCATGTTCTTATCACTGGTCATTACAACCTTGTGAAAACAGGACAAATTTGCAGATGATGCTCCGTTCATTTGGGATAATTATTTCTGGATGCATACAATTACAAAATGCATTTGTAAGAAAGACAATTAAGTAAATAATAAATACAACTTGAATCAATCAATCAATCAATCAGGCCCTAAACATGAGTAGATCATGATATGTTTGGATCAGATCCTACATACATATTTCTATTGTCACCTTGGCTTGTGACAGCAAGTTTCTTTACAATGTAAAGAAGATTTGTGTGCATAAGCAAAATTTTTAACAGAAATCCGCCCAGAATTAGTGACGGGGAGAAAGAGGGAAGGCAGAGAGAGAGAGATACAAATTTACACCAGTTTAGCGTGACGAAAATGCAAAGTAAAGTCGATTATGCAAAACCTTGATTTGTGGGAAGCCAGTGAGGGATCATGTTCTTATCACTGGCCATTACAACCTTGTGAAAACAGGACAAATTTGCAGATGATGCTTGGGATAATTATTTCTAAATGCATACAATTACAAAATGCAATTGTAAGAAAGACTATTTAGTAAAAAATAAAAACAAAAGAGTAAAATCTAGGAGGCCCCTAAACATGAGTGGATCATAATATGTTTTGATCAGATCCTACACATATATTTCTATTGTCACCTTGGCTTGTGACAGCAAGTTTCCTTACAATGTAAAGAAGATAAGTGTGCATAAGCAAAAATTTTAACAGAAATCCGCCCAGAATTAGTGACAGGGGGAGAAAGAGGGAAGGCAGGGAGAGAGAAGGGGAGTGCGGGAGGCTGAGGAGGAGTGAAAAGCTAATTAAAAAGATAAGTGACCAGCAGTCGCGGCCTGTCAGGGTGCAGAGCCACCGCTGAAGTTAACCCGCTTTGTGCTGGATGGCAGCGGCTGACAGGCTCGACCGAGGCTTTGTATGGCCTCACCTGTGATGGAGGCGCTCTCTGTTCGCAGGTGAAGGGCTACACAGGCTGGGGTGGCACTTAAACACACTAATAGAAGCACACACACACACACACACACACACACACTTTTCTTCGCCTTCCTCTTTCACACTGTCTCGGTACATCTCTCCCTCCTCTCTCTGTTTCTTCCTCTTTCTCTTTCCAGGCTCTTGTGACAGATCCAGGCGGTGGGTGGTGGCGCTGGCACATTGTTTCCTCCTCTCTCTCTCTCTCTCGCCTCTCTCTCGCCTCTCCCTCATCCTAACACACGCACACAGTTCTACACCCACACATGGGGTTATAATTAATACTTCTCCCATATCCATATTTCATACTGTTTGCTTAGAAAAAGCCAGGGCTGGGGAGGGTTGAGAGAGAGGGAGGGATGCTAAAAAAGATCTCTAAGATTAATTAACGGTGGAAGAGGGGGAAAGGAAAAGGGATGTGTCCCGGGAAAGCAGCAAGCTCTGCACAATGCGGCACACTTCATTTGAATAACGGAGCGGTGTGTTTTTCTTCCGTGTGTGTGTGTGTGTCACCGCGACACCACTCTACCTGAAATGAAGGATAACTAGCCCACTGGATTAGAAAACGCACCATCTATCCTCCCCCCCCCCCTTCTCCCCATTATTTGTATTCAAGGTTTTTTGAAATGACATTGCAATCTGATGATGCACCAGCCCATTATATTGTCTAGCAGGACAAATACCCCGCCGTTTTTCTGTGTAGAACTAACACAATTTTTCCATGTCAGGGTGTGTTTGTATGTATGTGTGTGTGTGTGTGGGGGGGGGGTGCATGGCGGTAATATTCCGGCGGTCCGGGGTGGAGGCGAGGCCCCGGGAATGCTGTCATTAATCCTGGAGGAGGGCCGTCGCGCACTCGGATTATTAGAGAAATAAATTTGCATGCTGCATATGAGCCAGGTGAAAAGCACTGAAGGCGCAAATTATATTTCCCTGACAGGCTGAGCGGGAGAACGGAGGCTGCCACCGTATCGTTCCAACACACACACATGCACACATGCACACACACTCATATGCATTGACATTCCTGCTGCTATACACTCAGGAAAGCTGTACATATGCACAGATACAGGACACACTCAGGGATTATACATGTACGCACATATTATGAAAAAGAATATGTTCAGTGCGATGCACTGTGTAACTATCTCTATTTCCTATTCAGAGAGAAATGCACACAAACACATGCTTAGTTTGTGTGGAGACAAATCCCTTAGGAAAGAATGCCAAGTGTGGATATACTGTACGTTCTCGTTGCCTCCATGTGTCTCTTTATGTGTGTGTGTTCTAAGTCTGAGGGAAATTATCTTGCTGCATGGACAGATAATTTCACTTAACTAAACTAAATTTTAAGATACAAATTCACACCAATTTATCATAAAGGAAATGCAAAGTAAAGACCGAGATTTGTGGGAAGCCAGTGAGGGAGGATGTGCCAAAATCTAAGGTTTTTACACATTTTTACATTATCAAAATTGACAATGGGGCGGCAATAATTAGGTCTTATAAAATAAAATTTTAAGATACAAATTCACGCCAATTTATCATGACGAAAATGCAAAGTAAAAACCTCGATTTGTGGGAAGCCAGTGAGGGAGGATGTGCCAAATTCTAAGGTTTTTACACATTTTTACATTATCAAAATTGACAATGGGGCGGCAATAATTAGGTCTTATAAAATAAAATTTTAAAATACAAATTTACGCCAATTTATCATGACGAAAATGCTAAGTAAAAACCTAGATTTGTGGGAAGCCAGTGAGGGATCCTGCTCTTACCACTGACCATTGCAACCTTGTAAAAACAGGAACAATTTGCAGATGATGCTCCGTTCATTTGGGATAGGAACATAATGGTTTGGGTATAGACATGCATTTGTAAGAAAGGCCACCTGTGAAGAGTATTGAGTAAAAAAAAAAAGGAGAGTAAAATCTAGAAGGCCCTAAAAGTGAGTACACTGCAAAAAAGGGGTGTCTAGAAACTCACTTGACAAGATTTCTTGAATTAAGATTGCTAAATCTAGAAATAAACATGTTGAACAATTAAAATAAGAAAATGACTCTTAAAACAAGATAAATTATCTAACAATTCTACATCTAAGTTATTTTTATCTTGGTAAGAAACAAATTATTTGCAGTCTAGATCATAATATGTTTAGTAACTGGATCAGATCCTTATTTTATTTGCATTATTTTGAAGGCATCAAAGCAGGAAAAAGGTTGCAAAATGAGGTCTCATGAAACTAAATTTTAAGATACAAATTGACACCAGTTTATCATGCCGAAAATGCAAAGTTAATTCGATTACGCAAAACCTTGATTTGTGGGAAGCCAGTGAGGGATCATGTAGGGGTGTGCCATATCGAATCGTTCACGATTATACCGGTATATTCTTTTTATGAGTAAAAAAAAAAAATGCATATCATGATATTGGCAACATTCCTTCTTCTTGACATAGTGGCATAAGGGTTTCCCCTTAAGAACCTTTATTCTCCTTTACAATATTACATTAAAATATGCAATGATTAAGATCAGTGTATATGATGGAATAGTGGCAATTAGAATCTGTGAGAGGCACCAAATTTGGGCTTTTATGAAAAAAAAATTCTCCAGGGTGCATGCCACAGACCCTCCTAGTTGTTTTTATTTATTTATTATTATTATTATTATTAATATTATTATTTGCTAATACTCAAGAGTATTTTTTTTGTATTTGGCAAATGTTTGATGATTTGCACCTAATATTTAAGATTGAATTACTTTTATTCATCCCAGTCCACGGACTGCCCACTTTACACTACATTTTAGATTCATGATTGATTTTTATTTTGTTGAATGTTTTTTATTTATTTATACAGACTAAAAGAAAAAATCATATTTTTTAATATATTTTTCAGTATTTTGTAATATCGTCAAGAATATCGTTACCGCAAAAAATACCCTGAAATATGGTGATAATCTTTTAGGGCCATATCGCCCAGCCCTAGGATCATGTTCTTATCACTGGCCATTACAACTTTGTAAAAACAGGACACATTTGCAGTTTGTGTGGAGACAAATCCCTGAGGAAAGAATGCCAAGTGTGGATCTACTGTACGTCCTCATTGCCTCCATGTGTCTCTTTAAGTGTGTGTGTTGTGCCGGGTCCTCTGGCTCTGGGCTGTCCTCTCACCCTGCCTGTAATGGTCCATGCAGGCCCAGCCTAATGGGGTGGACACTGGTGTCAACTTCATTACTTTACATCTCCCGCCAAGATGAAAAGTCTCTGCCCGCTCGCACTTTTGACCACGCTTCGTTAGCGTTCTCACCCTCCTTTTTGCCTTTGTCTAACCTCAAAAGGAAATGTAAAACATTACCGGAAATGTATATGTTGTAATCACTGTAAATGAAGCTATATACTCAGTGTTTGTGTGTGTGTGTGTGTGTGTGGATGGACCCGGCTGTCTCTGAAGTCACCGTTCTGGACTGTTTATTCATACGCCATTTCAGAATGAGTCACCGGCTGCTTTTTTAGCTTGGCAGAGAGCTTTGATAGTCTAATGTTGCTACCAAAGTCCATGCACTGCTTTTACTGGGATTTGATCAGAGTGGATATGTCTGGAGCAAAAAAAAGAAAAAAAAAGGATGAAATCAGGATGCGGCTGCATGGGCCCAGTTTTAATACCGACAATAAAGCTGGATCCTGTCTGGTGAATGTGCTTAATTGTTAACCCTTTGATGCACAACATGGTCTAAAGTGACCTGACTAAGTTTTTATATTGTATATCTTTGCAATAAATTAATTTCATCATTCAGTATTGCAGGTTTTCATTTCTTACCTTTTGAGTAAAACCCCCTTTTTTTATCACTACGCTTCTAATGCAAAAGGTCATTTTTGACCCATGTTGTGCATTAGAAGGTGTTTATATGTTGTCACTAATTTAAAACCTGACAGAGAAGACATAAATATGAACTATCCTATTTTGTTAAATTGGTGTTTTTTCCAATGGAAATGGTTATTTTTGCCAATTGTGGCCCTCGTGATGATATTTTGTGGCCCTCACCTTGATATGAAAGTTTAATGTGAGTTTTATATGAATGGCACTTTACCGTGTTGTGTGCGGAAGGTCCCTTTAATTTTTTTTTTTGGTAATTTTGTGTCTTTTTTTGTGGTAATTTTGTGTCTTTTTTAAGTAATTTTGTGTCTTTTTTAAGTAATTTTGTGTCTTTTTTGTTCATTTTGTATCTTTTTGGGACATTTTGTGTCTTTTTAAAATAATTTTGTGTCTTTTTTGGTCATTTGCTGTCTTACTTTGGTCATTTTTGTGTCTTTTTGGGTCATTTTGTGTGTTTTTTCAATACTTCTGTGTCTATTTTGGTAATTGTGTGTCTTTTTTTGGTCATTTTGTTTCTTCTTTAAGTAATTTAGCTTTTTTTCTGTCATTTTGTGTGTGTTTTTGGGTCATTTTGTGTCTTATTTAAATAATTGTGTGTCTTTTTTGGTAAATCTGTGTATTTTTCTTGTCATTTTGTGTCTTTTTTGGTCATTCAGAGTCTTTTTTTGGTCATTTAGTGTCTTTTTAGTAATATTGTGTCTTTTTTTGGTCATTTTGATACTGCCTCCAGCGGCCCCCAGGTAATTTGAGTTTGAGACCCCTGCCTTAGATCTTCTAGTTTCATATAATATCATATATTATCTCCAGTATATACTGAATGGTAAGAAGTTAAGGTAACATCATGATACATTTCCAAGAATGATGTCTTTCTCTGGTTTTGTGAAAATCAAAAGGAAATAGTAACCTTGTTTATTATTGCATAAAGTAGGCAAGTTTCTAAGATCTTTAGTTTTAGAAAGTTGAAAAAAATGTCAGATGCAGTGACCCCAATTACAACACCCAAAAGAGAGTGTTCCAGGTCCTGTTTGTTGCTCTTACAGTCCATCACTATCAGTGTATAGTCCAATAACATCTCTCAGGATAGAGTTACGGATGTTTAGTGTCCCTGTGACTGTACAGATAGAGACACATGCTTCTATATGTCCACTGCAGCGTCTTTGTCACTCATCTTTCATCTGGTGGCCTGCGCCTATAGGCAGAGAGCGAGCAGCAGGCGGTGTAATTCTGTTCTAAAGCCCCTAGTTAGGCATGCATATATTCCTATTATAGTCAGCGCTCCCGGAACAAGACAACAGAGAGCAAACAGAATGACCTTGAAATATTTATCCCCAGCCTCGCTTCGGAGAATTAAGTTTGGTGTCAGGGGCAACTCGCAGCCATCCAGCTCCACTTTGTGTGGAAGCATGCACACACACACACACACACACCCACTCGTGCACACACACACACACAGACGTCCTCCTTTAGCGGTTTATGTAGACTGAGACAAACGGCTCATGTACCATCTTGCAGTGTTGAATATTAAAGGCGGTCAGGGAGGCGAGGCTTTGATTGGGACAATAAAGGCTGATGAACAGGATCTTAGAGCATGGGAGAGAGAGGAGAGGGTGTGTGTGTCACAGTGCAAGGGGTACAGCCAAAACCCTGAAGTGGGAGCCAGGAGCTGCCCGGCCCAGAATGCTGTGTGTGTGTGTGTGTGTGTGTGTGTGTGTGGAGGGGGAGGGCCAAGAAGGCTAAAAGTGACCCAGTCCGAGCAAATGTGGGTCAAAATGAGAAGCAAAATGTGTGTAAACTTTACTTGTTCTTCTGTCGAACACTTATTAATGTCTCCAGTTTGTAGCTAGTAAGTAGTCATGGTTGGTGGAGATCTGGTGAAAATGTTATCCCAAAAAATATTGGAAATGTTTGCAAAACATTAGCCAAGTTCTCATTTGTTTATCAAGGTGCAGTGCTGTGGAATGACTTAAAAAATCTAACAGAATCGTGTTCAATTCCTCTTTAAATACTTTTAAGAGCAAGCTCAAAAAATCCCTATAGATGTTCTACACCTTTGTATTATTTGTTTGTTGTTTGTATTTTGTTTGTATTTTTTATTTTCATCTAGCTATGTAATTTAAGTATAGAGTATAGTTAGTTAAAGAAAATGCACAAAAGATCAAAAAGCACAAAGGGCTTCTACGCCACCCTCCCTCTTAAACCTATAAATGTTTCTTGTACTGTTCTTTCTTTATGATTGTATGTCAAACAATGACTGTATGTGTTAAATTAGCATTTAAGCTGTTTGAAAAAACTGCAAAAAAAGAAAAAACTTAAAAAAAAAAAAAAACCTGTTTAATTTGCAGTCAAATACCGGCAGCTGTGGTTGCCAGAACTTGACCAAAAAGAATACAGTGTGTATTTCTACTGTAAATTTGAAGTAATTGTGACATTGTGGTAATTTCCAGTAATTTTACATGAAAATGTTGTATTTTTACATCAACATTGTGTTTTCTACAGTTTATGACAGTAGAAGTTAAAGTTTTAGTTGAAGAATTAAAAGTCTACTACGGTGATATCCAGTTTTTAATTGTATGCCTTTTATTTCTGATGCAATTTGACAGTTTTTTACTGTAATTTCTACAAACAGTTTTTTAACAGTGCAGGGTTAGGATTACATGCGAGTCAACAAACAAAACCGTATAAATTTGACCAGCCTCCCATGCCTAGTTAGAGTTGATCACATGTTTCCAACTCCTCAGTAAGGAAAGTAACTATTGGCTGTCCTAAAAGTCACTAAATGACGTCATCGCCTAATTTGCATAATTAGCCATGTGCATGTACTTGTAATGAACGCTGTGAGAGAGACAAAAAGTAAGTAAAAAACACCCTAAATATGTTTAGAACTGCAAGTGCACTGTCTTCTGACACAATTTCAACCCTCCCAAAAGAGACAAAAGGGACTGTAAGCCAGCAAGCGGCGACTTCGCACATGCAGACTGCTGACATGCAGACTGCTGCGCGAGGACTGTGCCGCTTGTGAGTGCTTTGGGACAGGGGAGGGGCTGCCGGCAGCAAGAAGAAGAGTAAGAACGAGTCTCCAAAAATCTCCAAAAACACCAGAAAAAGTCGCTAGATTTGTCGCTAGTCGCATTTTTTGAATAATAGTCACTAGAGGGGTCTGAAAAGTTGCTAAATATAGCGACAAAATCGCTAGGTTAGCAACACTGCATAGGATTGGACAGGGGCCTTTCAAGGGAGTTTTTTTTTTGGTCATTTTGTGTCTTTTTTTAGTAAGTTTATGTCGTTTTGTGTCTTTTTTAGTCATTTTGGGTCTTTTTGTGGGTTTTTT
Organism: Centropristis striata; assembly: GCF_030273125.1. Classification (NCBI taxonomy): domain Eukaryota; kingdom Metazoa; phylum Chordata; class Actinopteri; order Perciformes; family Serranidae; genus Centropristis; species Centropristis striata. Next base: position 31,179,361 of record NC_081536.1, read on the forward strand.
TGGTCATTTTGTGTCTTTTTATGTATTTCTTTAGTCATTTTGTGTCTTCTTCTGTGTTTTTTTTTTGTCATTTTGTCTCCTCATTTGTTTCTTTTTTAGTCATTTTGGGTCTTTTTGTTGGTTCTTTGGTCATTTTCTGTCTTTTTATGTATTTCTTTAGTCATTTTGGGTCTTTTTTTGGTCATTTTGGGTCTTTTTTAAGTCATTTTATGCCTTTTTGTGTCTTTTTTTTCATTTTGTGGGGTTTTTTGTTCATTTCGTGTCTTTTTATATATTTCTTTAGTCATTTTGTGTCTTCCTCTGTTTTTTTTAGTCATTTTGTCTCCTCATTTGTTTCTTTTTTAGTCATTTAATGTCTTTCTTTGGTCATTTTGGGTCTTTTTATATATTTCTTTCTTTCTTCTACAACTTTTTGATTTATTTGGAGATACTCTAGCCGATGATCCATTACAGAATATCTGAAGGGACCACTGTATGGGAGACATGATTGAGGCTTCGCCAAAAGCCTCTTTGTTGCACTTATGTAATTGTCATGTTCATAGGGAATTTTTATTGAAACAATAACAAAGCACATGTCCACAAATTAGCTTCACTTTCTCCCATTCAACTTCTCATTGTCTGCAATGCCTGTGAGGGCTTAGAATAATGGATGATTGGAGAGGAGAAAGGGAAAGCAATGGGCTGTGTGTGTGCGTGTTTGTGTGTGTGTGTGTTTGTGTGAGAAGGGGAAAACATGTTGGCAGTGTGGTAAAGAAAAGCCTGCTGGATTGTTGGAGCACAGTGGAAGGATGCCTGCCAGTTTCTACGCCACCGGGACTCTCTGACCTGCGTTTGTGTCTGTGTGTGTTTTTGATTGCGTGTGTGCAACTGAACTCAACAACAGTAAACCACCATGCACTCACACTGTGCATGTTTGCTCATCCACTGTGTTTGTGCATGTGTGTGTGTGTGTGTGTGTGTGCTTCTCTGCCCTGTATTTAATGTGTGTTTGGGCATACATGTGCACCTGCGTATTGTGTGTGTGTGTGTGCGTGTGTGTGTGTGTACGTGCATGCGTGGGAGGCGAGCAGATGAAGACGGTGCTTGCCTCATATTCGATGTGATCTGCAGCCTCACCTCTGTCATTATATTTAGCATACGATCCAGCTCCGTGTTTCATTATGCATTCCCATCTTCTGCTCTGTAGTGTGAATCTTACATCTCAATTAGCCTCTCTGTTCTGGACATAGAATGCTTTATTTGCGGGAAGAAATGGAAGAGCAAACTTAAGCAACTTAAGCACTCGAATGACGCTTTCCTAATCTACTCAAATCAACAAAAATACTCACGTTTCACTCTGTGGAGTCTTTTTGGCCTATTTAGTCCATTTTTGAATGCTTTTCATTCTGCCTGTATGAACCACTTAAAACATGTTTAAATGCCATGTTGGTGTATTTTTTTCAGCACCATCTCACCGATATGACCTAATAACTGTATTTTATTTGTGTCTTTTGTGTTTAGCGTAAAAATGTTGGTCATTTTGTGTCTTTTTTTGGTAATTTTGTCTCCTCATTTGTTTCTTTTTTAGTCATTTTGTGTCTTTTTTAGTCATTTTGTGCCTTCTTCTGTGTTGTTTTTGGTCATTTTGTCTCCTCATTTGTTTCTTTTTTAGTCATTTTGTGTCTTTTGGTCATTTTATGCCTTTTTTAGTCATTTTTTGTCATTTTGTGTTTTTTTTGGGCTATTTTGTGCCTTTTTTGGTCATTTTGTGTCTTTTTTAGTCATTTTGTGTCTTCTGTGTTTTTTGGTCATTTTGTCTCCTCATTTGTTTCTTTTTTAGTCATGTTGTGTCTTTTGGTCATTTTATGTCTTTTTATGTATTTCTTTAGTAATTTTTTTTTTCTTCTTCTGTGTTGTTTTTGGTCATTTTGTGTCTTTTTGTGGTCATTTTGTGTCTTTTTATGTATTTCTTTAGTAATTTTGTGTCTTTTTTTGGTCATTTTGTGTCCTTAGTCCTTTAGTCCAACATAAAATGTGATTTTTAATCTTTTTTTACTTTCAAAACACTATCATGGTTTATCATCATATTGGTATATCATCATCAAACTGAAAGTGGCCTCATGGAGTTTACAGCCAGAACTTTAGAGGTAAATTTCACAATAACACAGTGCAAGATCATACACATAATCAACCCAACATAAACCAACACATCATGACAATGACAACCAATAACATAAAGGCTTCTGATTCTGATTCTGATTCTGATTCTGATTCTGATTCTGATTCCGATTCCGATTCCGATGCACTGGTGCTATGCTGGCAGTCATCCAGCTGCAGTTCCTGGATAAGACTAGAAAATTAAAAAAAAATTAAAAAATCACTGTTGATGACATGCGGCCATGACTGACCAGAGGAGTGAGGCATCAGCAGTCAATGACGAGATAAAAAAAAATCAATAAAACAGGTTTATCGAAAATTATTAATCAGGAGAGCTCCGTGAGCAGACAGTCATAAATGTGTAAAACAAATCTATGTGTGATTCACACACATAGACACATGCATGATCCCCTGCAGGCTAACACCTGTCACAGATAATAAAACAAAGGCCTTAAAGAAAGAATGAGCTGATCTCTCATTGGACCAGCCTGTATAAATAAGGCTCCATTAAATTAATTCAGTTTATATTTTTATGGGTCTTGAGGGATTATAGAATAATCTATTATTATAAGAAACTAAAAAAACGATCCAATACAGAGTCAGTCACTTGTTTGTCAGTAAACTTTTTAAACTAAATGATTTTACTGACCAAAATGTTGCTAGAAAAAACAATATTTGATCTTTTGCGTCCGTCATTAAGACTTTATGCTCTGCTGGAACTTTTTACCTATTGAAACGATTTAAACTAACTTAGAACAAGCCAGTTTTACCCTCCTGTTATGTTTGTTTTTTCATGAACAGCAATAACCCGGGGCATGTTTAATTATCCAAAAACTGTCAGAGACTGAAAAATCCCAATAAACATTGTTTACATTTCATTAATAATTCCATTTCAATCAATATTTAGTGCAATGGTGTTCTTTACCTCTCACAGATCATGGTTTAATGATGATAATTCACTCGTTTTTCATAAAAAATGCAACTGAAAACTTTATTTTATGTACATTGGAAACACCTACATATAAAATACAATGGTTTTACATGACATAGATTTTTTTTAAATTTTATTTCACAATTTTATATTTTTTCTTTTTATGAAAAAATATTTTTTTCTATTTTTTATTTTATTTATTTTTTTAAACTTTGAAATGGGTCAATTTGACATAACAGGTAGACACATCTTGAAAATGACACCTTTCTAGTGGTCAGATTTTGGTCAACTTTATTACCAAAAAGGTTATTAAGTACATCTTATACTACAAAAAACAGCTGAGAAACATTTCGTTTGATTTTTTTTTTTAAGGGTTAGGTGTTTTTTTTTCTCCATATATGCACAGCCTATTTATAGCCTGAACAAATGAAACCAAACTATCAGCATGACTAGATACCACTAGAGAAAAGTGAGAAGATAATGCTTTTAGTAATTTGGATGAAGTGACCCTTTAAACACAGCTGTAGTCAGTGTGTGTGTGTTGGAGCAGTGAGCAGCTCCACTGGAACAGCAGCAGGGGATTGACATCTTGCTCAAGGGCACCTTGACAGTAGTTGTTGAAGGAGGGAACAGCTTTACTTAGTCACACTCTCAGCTTAAGATGCTGCCCACATCATGTCAACATAATCTTGGATTCTTGCCCAGACAGTTTTCCCTTAATCTCACATTACCATATCTGCTATACGGGGCTGTACAAACCTGTGAAATGGAGGCAGAGTCCTACATTTACATACACACATTCACACATATAGGCCCTACTTCTGCAACATGTCGGTGTTGTCCGTGCCTGGAAAAACTGTTTATTAATGGTTGTCGCACAGATGTTGATCTCAAAAAATGTGAATATCGTGAAAAAGTTCAATGTTTTTTGTCAATCATTTCAGAAAGGTGAAATTCATACATTATATAGATTCATCAGCGTAGAGTGAGATATTTCAAGCCTGTTTTTCTTGTAAATTTTTTGGCTTAGAGATAATGAAAATGCAAAATTCAGTGTCTCAGAAAATTGGAATATTGTGAAAAAGTTCAATATGTGAGTCCACAGTCAGTGGTGGTTTGGGGCCGTGTCCTCTGCTGGTGTTGGTCCACTGTGTTTTCTGAAGTCCACAGGCAAATGGGCCTTTTTGGGGCTCTTCATGCTTCCACAAGCTCTTTGGAGACACAAGTGTGGTCAAATAGGGACCGACCAAGGTTATCAGCCCATTCGATGGCCGGTTGCTGTTTTGTTAGATTTTACTTTCAGTTTTGTTCTGTTTAGCCTACAAAACTACATCTCTATGGTAAGAATAAAAAGGGTTAATGGTTGGGCCTTATAAATGGTTTAAAAAGGAAACAAGTCGTTAGCAAGTCAAGTGTAACAACGAGGAGTGACATTATTACGTTATCAGCCCATTCAATGGCCGGTTGCTGTTTTGATACGTTTTACGTTCAGTTTTGTTAGGTTTGGGCACTGAAAAAGGTTGCAGTTTTGTTCTGTTTAGCCTACAAAACTACGTCTCTATGGTAAGGGCGGAAAGGGTTCATGGTTGGGCCTCATAAAAGATAGTTTAGAAAGTATAATAAGTTGTGGATCGCACTATTGAACTGGTGTTTATCAGGAGTTATCATCTCACAAGTGTGGTCAAATAGGGACCTGCTCTACCTTCTAGTAGGTCCAGTAGGTTGTTATCAGCCCATTCAATGTTGCTGTTTTATTCCATTTTACTTTCAGTTTTGTTCTGTTTAGCCTACAAAACTACGTCTCTATGGTAAGAGTGTGGGTTCATGGTTGGGCCTTATAAATTATAGTTTAACCCTCTGGAGTCCACGAAAGCGCCGGAGCACACCTTCTTCATGACGTCAAAATAAGACACAAAAATGACCAAAAAAAGACACAAAATTACTAAAAAAAGACACAAAAAGACACCAAATGACTAGAAAAAAGACACAGAAATTACAAAAAAAGACATGAAATGACAAAAAAAGACACAAAATAACTAAAAAAAAGACACAACAACAGACACAAAATGACTAAAAACGACACAAAAAAGACATGAAAAGGATTCAAAAATTGACAAAATAGTCCAAGACTCCATAGAGTTAAAAAGTAAAATAAGTCGTTACCAAGTCAACTGTAACAATGAGGAGTGACATACTTACGTTGGTTATGTAAAAATACGACACACAAAGTCAAATTTGGGGTTTATTCACCCCAAACAGTTGATAGAATACAAACGTGACGGACATAACTCTAAGCCTAATGCATGTTCAATCCATGGAAATAATAAATAATAATTATTTATGGTGGTTCTACTAATTCAGTCCCGTAGGAGTCCACTTTGGCCCAATATCCAGTCTGCAAATTGTCTCAAATCCAGAGATCAGGTCCCACACAGCCAACACCTGGAAAGACTGCCACCTGATTATAATTCTAACCAGTGCACTCCAGTTAATTAGCTTCATTTAGTATTGACAGAGCGAGAGCTTCAGATTGCCCAGTTCTCCGCTAAGAAGTCTAGTAATCCTGTCGCAAATTTGAGAAGAAAATGTACTTAAATTATATTTAATGGCTTTTTCACAGTGGCTCTGCGTTGTTACTATGGGGACATTAAGGTCGTGCCAGAACACAAAAAAAAAAAGATCACTAACAGTTACAATCTGCATTACTATAGAAATATGATAGAAGAGAAGCTATAGAAGGAATCAGACCAAGAATAATAGCACAGATGCATGGTGAGTTTCTCTTGGACTGATCTATGAATATAACAGCGATTCTTTTTCAGTGGATGGATTTTACTCTTTAGCCTGAATAAGAGACTGGCTATCCTGCATAGAATAAGAGATCAGTTATTGATTTGCATTGCCTGCATGCCTGTCCAACCAAAAACTACCAAAAGAGGATGTGTGAGAATAAAAGAGAGAGAGGCTCTCTGGTGTTTTCAGCGGGCCAGTGGATGCTCCAGCACCAGAGAACAGAGGGAACTTAATCTTTTTGTCAGTTTTTTTAAAGTCTGGTTGGTAACCTCTCGCATTTATGTGCACAAAGTTCATTCAGGTTCATACTTCCAGTTCTGTGAGAAAAAATATTTGAATTATGAGCTGAGAGCATTTCAATGACCGAAACATAGCGAGAGAGTGAAAGTGAGATTATTTCTGCTATATTATTGTTCCTATTTACTCCCTAAACTATATGGTAGTTGTTAACCCTTTATAGGGCACTCATTGAAATACTTGCAAATTTCAAATTTCAACCCTAGAGAATATTGGAGGATATTACATACTGCCAGAATGTGTTAAAAAAAACATACAGACCCGGGGGAGGGGGGTAATATTTAGAGAAAAAAAGTTTACGAGATTAAAGTGGCAAATCTACGAGAAAAAAAAGTGCAGATTTATGAGATTTAAAGTGGTGAATCTGCAAGAAAAAGAAAAAAAGTTGTTGTTTTTTTCCACTTTTTTCTCGTAAATCTGCAACTTTTTCCGCGCAGATTTGCCACTTTAAATCTCTTAAATTTACGACTTTTTTTCTTGTAGGCTTTCCACTTTAATCTAGTAAATTTGCAACTTTTGTCTCGAAATATTATGATATCCACCGAAGTTACCTAATAAAGTTCTTCGCCCGATAAAGGCTTAAGCATGTTATACAAAAGTTGTTAGTGTTAATTAATTGCTTTTATCTGCTTACATGGAAAAACATAACCATGTTGGATGTTTAGGTACATGCAGAACTCAGTCTCCAGTTGACAATGTTGGCAATTTGCGTTTCTGCAAACCAGATACATTTGCAAATATGTTGAATATGAACATTTCTGGGCTGCTGCAACCTGTTCTCACATGTGATGCATAAATGTGACGACTGCAACATATTGTAGCCATGATGATCGCTGTTTCAAATGTGACAATCACTGATTTAACCATTTAAAAACACTTCAGTTAAGGTTGGGCAGCAAACCCGCTTAGTTAAGGTTAGGAAAAAAATAACAGGTTAAAGCTTAACAAAACTTCTGGATTCCATTGGTGGCGGTTCTAGGAATTATTGATTCAAGCATGACGAAAAACAACATGGAACATAGTATGGTTTCATTTGTCAACCTACTTGCGCGGAGATTGATATTACTTGATATTATTCAAATCTTATGTCAGATGTTATGAGACATTAAGAGATGGAGAAAATCAGATTCTTACTGAAGAATCAGGAAACAAAGTTCTATAGAATTTGGCAACCGTTTATTGATTATTTTAACCAGACCACACAGGCTGAGGGCAAGTTATAGAAGTGCTCTTAATAGAATTTCATTTATTTTACACACAGTGCTGAGCTGCATCTCAAATTAATCTTCAGGTCCTAGTTTTCAGATGATTGCATTTCTTGTTGACCTGCTATCTCCCCCTTAAAACCCACAGCCCACCAAAAGATGCAAAGAAAAAATATTAATTTAATGGATTGATTCAGCATCCCATGTGCATATATGTAAGCTCTTTAAAACGTTACAGAAATGATGCCGACCAACGATTTCTCATTCTTGTAGCAGTGGTCCTTTTATGTGAGAAAAATAAGCGCCTGACTTAAATGACAAGTCATGGCAATTTAATTTGTATACCAAAAAAAGGGCGAAAAGGGTTCATGGTTGGTCCTTAAAAAAGATAGTTTAGAAAGTATAATAAGTCGTTGATCGCACTATTGAACTGGTGTTCATCAGGAGTTATCATCTCACAAGTGTGGTCAAATAGGGACCTGCTCTACCTTCTAGTAGGTGCAGTAGGTTGTTATCAGCCCATTCAATGTTGCTGTTTTATTCCATTTTACTTTCAGTTTTGTTCTGTTTAGCCTACAAAACTACGTCTCTATGGTAAGAGTGGAGGTTCATGGTCGGGCCTTATAAATTATAGTTTAACCCTCTGGAGTCCACGAAAGCGCCGGAGCACAACTTCTTCATGACGTCAAAATAAGACACAAAAATGACCAAAAAAAGACACAAAATGACTAAAAAAAGACACAAAAAGACACGAAATGACTAGAAAAAAGACACAGAACATGCAGAATGCCAAAAAAGAGACACAAAATGCCAAAAAAGAGACAAAATGACAAAAAAAGACTAGAAAAAAGGCACAGAAATGACCAAAAAAGACACGAAATGACTAAAAAAGACACAGACCATGCAGAATGACAAAAAAGAGACAAAATGACAAAAAAGACACAACAACAGACAAAATGACCAAAAAAGACAAAAAGACACAAAATGACAAAAAAAGACACAAAATAACAAAAAAAAAAGACAACAACAGACACAAAATGACTAAAAAAGACATGAAAAGGATTCAAAAATGGACAAAATAGTGCAAGACTCCATAGAGTTAAAAAGTAAAATAAGTCGTTACCAAGTCAACTGTAACAACGAGGAGTGACTAAATTACGCTGGTTATGTAAAAATGCGACACAGAAATTCTTAGATCTTTCTAATCAGATGAGGGGAAAAAACCTCTTAAATGGAGAACAAAAAGGTTAAGAACTTGTAAGTTTGATGCTGTAAGGAGCGTGTGTCTCCATTCTGCCTCCTCAGCCTGTGGCTATCTGCTCACTGACCTGTCACATTAGGAGGCTCGCCTCCTCCAACAGGGCCGGACAGCTGACACCAGCTCCCCTCCCCTTCTCCTCCTAATGTGTTGTGATAAGGAGCTTATGTGAGGTTTCCCCAGCAAAATGACCCCCTCCAGCTATCCTAACAGCCTGCTGTATGTGGGCGTATGTTTCACCGCCACTTCCACAGGAAGGTGATGCTGGCAGGCGCCGACGATGACCACGAGGGGGGAACGGTTACGAGTTCACCTGGGCTAAAGACGAAGGCAGGACAGGCCGAAGCCTGAGGACACGACAGCAGAGATTCAGTGTTTATCTGACACATGGTTTATTCTGTCTTCTCATTTTGTGTCTTTTTTTGGTCATTTGTCTGTTGTTGTGTCTTTTTTAGATATTTTGTGTCTTTTTTTGGTCATCTTGTGTCTTTTTTGTCAATTTGTGTCTTCTGTGGGGTTTTTTTTTGGTTACTCTGTCTTCACATTTTCTGTCTTTTTTTGGTCATTTGTGTGTCTTTTGTGTGTTTTTGTGTCTATTTTTGGTAATTTTTGTGTCTGTTGTTGTGTCTTTTTTAGATATTTTGTGTCTTTTTTGGGTCATCTTGTGTCTTTTTTGTCATTTTGTGTCTTCTGTGGGGTTTTTTTTGGTTACTCTGTCTTCTCATTTTGTGTCATTTTTTGGTCATTTGTGTGTTTTTTGTGTGTTTTTGTGTTTTTTTTGGGTAATTTTGTGTGTCTTTTGTGTGTTTTTGTGTCTTTTTTTGGTGATTTTGTGTCTGTTGTGTCTTTTTTAGATATTTTGTGTCTTTTTTGGTCATCTTGTGTCTTTTTTGTCATTTTGTGTCTTCTGTGGGGGTTTTTTTGGTTACTCTGTCTTCACATTTTGTGTCTTTTTTTGGTCATTTTATGTCTTTTTTGGTCATTTTGTGTCTGTTGTTGTGTCTTTTTTAGACATTTTGTGTCTTTTTTGGTCATTTCGTGTCTTTTTTTATAGTCATTTTGTGTCTGACAAAGCCAGGAGAGGCCAAAGCCTGAGGACATGACAGCAGTGATTCACATTGTTTTTCTGACACGGGGACTTGTCGTCGCCTGTAGACGCAGCAGGGTGATTCTCATGAACATGGAGCAGCTCATAGCAAAAATCCAAGAGCATTGAATACATATTTTCTTTGACCCTTTATAACATATACAATCTAAAGTCACTGTTTAATATGAATTAATAATCTATTTTTTTAAATTTTAAAGGAAAATTAGGTCTTTTTTTGCTCATTTTGTATCTTTTTGGGGAAATTTACGTCTTTTTTGCAACTTTTCTTCGTAATTTTGTCTTTTTACACAGTGCAGAGAGGAGAGGACAGGACAGGAGAGGCTGGAAACATGACAATACTTCAATTTGTGGAATATGTGGAGAAAACTGGTTTTACAACATTCAGGACACTTGGGAAAGTGTTTATATATAAATTCAGTTCTTTTTTCTGGTTTCTGTCATTCTAACTGTGTTATTCTGCACAAAGACTGTTTGACTTGTTCTGATTGAGCTGCAGGACTTAGAGATTATATAGATTTTATATATTGCAGTGAAACACGAGGACACTGCGAGGAGAATGTAGAAAACGCTCTTCAGGGTTAAGAGGGTTGTGCAGAAGGAGTCGCCTCCTTTTCTGTCATTTTTAGAGACACTGTGAGCCAAATTCATTACCGTAACATATTTTTAAATAAAGAAAACAACAAAAGTTTTTTTTCTTTGGCAAGCACTTAGATATGCTCAAAGGTAGCTGGTATCACCAAAACGTATTTTATTGAAATATAGTCATATTTTAGTGTAAAAAATTCTATCATTACCGTAACAATTAACCATTTTTTTCTCATACATTTTCATTCAGATTTTGTTCTTTATACATTGTTAAAAAACATTATGTTTGAGTATATTCTGTTAAATTATACATTTTTTAAACAAATGTATATTTATTTTTATAAAGTTTATTAAATATGTATTGTATATTAGTGTGGGGAAACCATGACATTTTTATCTGGATGCATTACAGTGATGAATTTGTGAATCAAAAATATAGAAAATACTATTTTAAACACAAAAAAATGAATTGTGCCTCATTATGGCTATATTGTTAATTCATATAAAAGTGAAATATATTTAGTTTAATAAAGTATGTCCTTATAATCTTCACAGACAGAACTTAGACTGACTACATGAGAATCACCCAGTCAGGGATCAGCTGTCCTCCTAGTTTCTGATTGCGTGAGCGTGCCAGAAGATGAATTGAATAGGCTTTGATGAGGTGAACACAGTTATTGATTTGAATTGGGCTCATGCCTTTATAAACTGAAAAATGACCAGAAGCAGATGTGAGGACTCAGAGAAGAGCTTTCCTCTGATTCCTCGTCCATCAGACACAATAGGAAGATATTCTAGCACCAAAATCTCTGACAGCATTTCAGCAGAAACCAGTTCCACATGTGAGCTGTGGGACTAATGCACTGTTTACAGCAGGGGGCTCAAACTCGCGGCCCGCGGGCCAATTGTGGCCCTCGTGACGATATTTTGTGGCCCCCACCTTGATATGAAAGTTTAATGTGAGTTTTATATGAATGTCTCTTTACCGTGTTGTGTGTGGAAGGTCCCTTTATTGCGCAAGATGGAGCTTTGTTTCACTTGTTTCTATGACGACGTTAACAAAAAGAAAGGCAGCTGCTACCGGAGCGTTTATTATCTGCCGCGTTGTTGTTACCGGAAGAAGTGGAAATGTTATGTGATGTCATTTTGTGTCTTTTTTTTTTATTGTTTTGAATCTTTTTTGGTAATTTTGTGTCTTTTTTTTCCAGTAATTTTGTGTCTTTTTTTAGTAATTTTGTGTCTTTTTTTTTTGGTAATTTTGTTTCTTTTTTGATAGTTTTGTGTATTTTTCTAATAATTTTGTGTATTTTTTGGTAATTTTGTGTCTCTTTTTGGTAATTTTGTGTCTTTTTTTAGTAATTTGTGTCTTTTTTGTAATTTTGTGTCTTTTTTTGGTAATTTTGTGTATTTTTTGGGTAATTTTATGTCTTTTTTGGTCTTTTTGTGTCTTTTTTACTAATTTTGTGTCTTTTTTAGTAATTTTGTGTATCTTTTGGGTCATTTTGTGTCTTTTTTTTGTAATTTTGTGTCTTTTTTTGTAATTTTGTATCTTTTTTGTAATTTTGTGTCTTTTAATTTTGTCATTTTGTGTCTTTTTTAAGTAATTTACTTTTTTCTGTCATTTTGTGTCTTTTTGGTCATTTTGTGTCTTTTTTTGGTCATTTTGATACTGCGTCCAGCGGCCCCCAGGTAATTTGAGTTTGAGACCCCTGGTTTACAGCAACTGATTCTGATGGCTTTCTTCTTTGCCTATAGGCCTCGATATAAGTATCTGTGCGTGTGTGTATGATGCTGGCATGTGCGTGTCAATCCCCTGAGCTCAGACTGTAAGATGTCGATAGCCAACCTGTAAATGACAGGCACAGAGGGAGTGTGTTTAGCAGTTTGGCTGGATCTTAAAAAGGTCACACCCACACACACACACACACACACACACACACACACACACACACACACAAAGAAAAGGACATACAGAGATGACCTCCTTTGTTCACTAAATACTGGAGCTTTGTGCAGTTATCCATGTATTTTTTTGTGTGTTTCATTCAAACTGCACCCAAAAATATCCCTTTACAAAGATAAACACATCCTCATGCATTTCTACTGTAACTGTCAAAATTGCTGGTGTCATGGGAACAGGCTGTACCATGATTTGACAATTACAATTGAAGGATTAGATGGTTGGTCCACTGGTTGAGAAGAATGTGTGACCCCCGGGGCGTTCAAAACCACAGTATGGACACAAAACTGCATTTTTGCTGAGACAAATATTAGAAACATAAAACTGGGCGTTTTTTTTTTCTTCTTTCTGCTCCTGATTTCGAAGTTCTGTTCAAAAATGTGAACAGTTTGAAGCTCGAAGTCGACTGCGGTTGCATATTAAGTCAGGCTTTAGGTAACACAGGAGAGGTGTCACTTTTTATTTGGACTAAATCTGTGAAGCAAACAATGTAACTCACTGATCCTCTGACCTTTCATTAATTTGGGGACTACTTTTCATAGTCAATAGTTTGTGTTACGACTAAATAAATAGCTTTAAAAGACTGACCTCCTATAAAACACGACCGCGTGTGTCATTTGTACAGTAGATCATTATGACCTGTGTTTCTAGCATTGATGTCAATTTGTCGTACTAATTATGAATGAAGCCAAGGCAGAAGTGACCTAACAGAGTGTTAAAGCAAAAGGGGACACAGGGAAGAGGCATATAAAACAAAAATGCAAAAAAAGACACAAAATTACCCAAAAATGAAGTAAAACTACCAAAAATGACACAAAAAGACACAAAATACCAAAAAAAAAGACACAAGAAAGACACAGAATTAGCAAAAATGACACAAAATACACAAAATACAAAAAAAAGACACAAGAAGGACATAAAATTACCAAAAAATTAAGCAAAATTTAAAAAAAAGACACAAAATACCAAAAAAGAAACAAAATCAACAAAAAAGACACAAAATTGTCAAGAAATTACACAAAAAATACACAAGAACGTTTTTTAAAAACCAAATCTGTTGTTCGAAAGTCTAGGTATGTTATATACTGGAGGGATTTTTAAAAATGTTTTTATCCATTCCTGAATTAAAAAAACCTAATTCAGCACCAAATGTGTGTAACAAATGGTATCAAACCAAAAGTTGGACTTCAGAAAGCAAAATATTAATGTTCTGAACCTTTATTCACCTTGATAGGTTTTATTTCATTAAGTTTTAAGTATTTTTTATTACAGATTTATGATCAGAACAAGCTGACACACAGTGCTGAGCTGCATCTCACATTAATCTTCAGGTTCCAGTTTTCAGATGATGTCACCACTTCTATGAGGCATATAAAACAAAAAAGACTTTTATAGCTGAACTAACTCAAATAGTCTCGTACAACCAACATGATTTGTTTTGTCCTCTACAAGTTTAATTATGTTGAACCAACTCAATTTTTATATCAAGTGTTAATAAGTGGTCAAAATACTTTATTTAAGTTGCTATAACTCCTTTATTTTACTTTCTTTCTACTCAGCAAAGTCCATGCAAATTGTTACCTCAATTTTATTGAGTTTAAGTAACTTTCACTTTCACTTAAGTCAGACATATTGTAATACAATATTAAGTTGCATTACCTCAATACTTTTCCTTGTTAAGTGAATGCTTATCCAGAAATGCTGATCCAAAATCAATATATTTCTGAGTTAAGACGTCTTTCTTTTTAAATGTAAAGTTATCAAGTTAATAAAACAATGGACATGTAAAATTGTATTTTTTATGCTGCAAAAAGCTGCAAAAAGCTCATGTTTGTAAGTCATACCAAGTAACCTCCTGACTCATGAGTGTGTTCATGTTTGTGAAGTGTATTATGCTTATGTTGCTGAGTTTTTTTTCATAGTTTTTTCCTCTTTTCCTCTCCTCATGTTGTGCTGTATTTCCTTTTCTTCATCTCTGTCCTCTGTCCTGTCCACCTCTGTCATATTGTTTGTGTGTTTTATACGTTTTGGACGGGTCGATGGCAAATCTCGTTGTGCTAGTACTTGTTACCCTGTGCAATGACAATAAAGGCTTTCTGATTCTGATTCTGATTCTGATTCTTAATCTTTCTGTCAGTGTTAATAAGAACGTAAATTAGTCCAATGCATTCAAAACGAGCAGAACAAATGTGTTGTACCAGCCATGTTTGGGTGCTAATGTAGGCTCGCAAAGCCAGGAGGACCAACATTTGTAAAGAGATGATGTAGTCCAACATTGTTGTCATTCGCTCCCATCACTTTCCAACAACTAACCTCAATGATTTCCTCATCTAAACCGTCAACCTGTCTCCTAGACCCCATACCAACAAGGCTGCTTAAAGAGGTTCTACCTTTAACGGGCACTTCTTTCTTAGATGCAATCAACTTATCATTATTAACAGGCTACGTGCCACAATCATTTAAAGTAGCTGTAATTAAACCTCTTCTGAAAAAGGTTAATTTAGATCCTGGCGTTTTAGCAAACTATAGACCAATATCTAACCTCCCCTTCATCTCTAAGATCCTGGAGAAAGCAGTCGCAAATCAACTTTGCGATTTTCTTCAACACAATAGTCTATATGAGGACTTCCAGTCAGGATTTAGAACTCATCATAGCACAGAAACAGCATTGGTAAAAATTACAAATGACCTTTTAATTTCTTCTGATAATGGACTTGTCTCAGTCCTTGTCTTACTAGATCTGAGTGCTGCATTTGATACAATTGACCATCGTATCCTATTACAGAGACTGGAACATGTAATTGGCATTAGAGGAACGGCACTGGGCTGGTTTAAATCGTACTTATTAGACCGTTTCCAGTTTGTTCATGTGAACAATGAATCCTCCGTGCGCACTGATGTTAACCACGGTGTTCCACAGGGTTCTGTGCTTGGACCAATTTTATTCACCCTTTATATGCTCCCTCTAGGTAATATAATTAGAAAACATTCAATTAACTTTCATTGTTATGCTGATGACACTCAGTTATATATATCAATCAAGCCAGGTGAAACTGATCAGCTAGCCAAACTAAATGCATGCCTTAAAGACATAAAAACCTGGATGGTCCACAACTTCCTAATGTTAAACTCGGAAAAAACAGAAGTGATTGTACTGGGACCCGAACACCTCCGAAACTCATTATCTAAAGACTTAATTAGCATCGATGGCATTACCCTGGCCTCCAATACCACCATAAGGAATCTCGGAGTTATCTTTGATCAGGATCTGTCATTTAACTCCCATATAAAACAAACTTCAAGGACTGCATTTTTTCACCTACGTAATATTACAAAAATTAGACACATCCTGTCTCAAAAGGATGCAGAAAAATTAGTTCATGCTTTTGTTACTTCAAGGTTAGATTACTGTAATTCCTTACTGTCAGGCTGCTCCAATAAATCCCTTAAAACTCTTCAGTTAGTCCAAAATGCTGCGGCTCGTGTACTAACAAGAACCAAGAAAAGAGATCATATTTCTCCTGTTCTAGCTTCGCTGCACTGGCTCCCTGTAAAATCCAGAATTGAGTTCAAAATCCTTCTTCTTACTTACAAAGCTCTAAATGGTCAGGCACCATCATATCTTAAAGACCTCATAATGCCATATTACCCTTCTAGAGCACTACGCTCCCAAAATTCTATGTTACTTGTGGTTCCTAAAGTCCTTAAAACTAGATTGGGAGCCAGAGCCTTCAGTTATCAAGCTCCTCTCTTGTGGAATCATCTCCCAGTCTCAGTTCGGGAGGCAGACACCCTCTCTTTATTCAAGAGTAAACTTAAAACTTTCCTTTTTGACAAAGCCTATAGTTAGGGCTGGCCGAGGCCTGCCTTGGACCAGCCCCTAGTTATGCCGCTATAGGCCCAATGTGTCGGGGGACACGATACACCGGGGCCCTCTTTCTCTCTGTCCCAATAATACAGGACACAAGCTTTTATTTTCCCAGAATACTCGCACTTTTCTCTGCTCTCTCTTCACAGGGTGTGGAGCTGTGGTCCTGCTCCATCACTCCTGCTGGTCTCACTGCTGTGGATCTGGTCCGGCCCCAGATGGGAATGTTCCTCTCCTGGTCCACTCACCATCACTACTGGCCAATGGTGGCGCATCATCACCTGCTGCTGTGCCCCCCCAACCCCCCCCCCAAGAACTCCTGCTCCTCTCTCTCTCTCTCTCTCTCTCTCTCTCTCTATTGCCCCCCCCCCAACCTCTATCTACTCTACTCTGTTGACCTGCCCTGTACAACGACATCTATTGCACGTCTGTCCGTCCTGGGAGATGGATCCCTCCTCTGTCGCTCTCCCTGAGGTTTCTTCTTCTTTTTTCCCCTGCTAAAAGGGTTTTTTAAAGGAGTTTTTCCCTGGCCGATGTGAGGGTCTAAGGACAGAGGGTGTCGTACCATGTACAGTCTGTGAAGCCCTTTGAGGCAAATCTGTGATTTGTGATTTTGGGCTATATAAATAAAATTGATTTGATTTGATTTGATTTGATTTGATTTGATTATACTTGCTGAGAGTGGAGGCGTTCACAGACATATACAGTGATGTATTGTCATGGCTGTCTAGCCTGTGGAACAGCAAGCAGGTTCTGAGACAGTTGAACTTACTGCGAACCAGGACCAGCCCATCAAAAGGACTATAGGTTCACATTGGTCTAAAAGGAGAACTACTAGACTGGTGTTTGTTTCCCATGTGAGAACAACTTTTCAATTTAACCCTGTGGAGTCTCCAGAAGCACCAAATCCAGACTTGTTGACTCCATCCAGACTAGAAAACAAAGCAGCGTGGAGCCCTACTGTAAATTTACCTCTAAAGTTCTGGCTGTAAACTCCATGAGGCCAGTTTCAGTTTGATGATGATATACCAAGTAAAGCTGGAGACAAGCTCAAATAGATTTAGTATCAAATGATAGAACTGGATGGAACCCTCTTATATGTTAGATTTGACACCTTTGTTCACATTTGCAACATTTAAAATTCTTTATTGAGCATGATAGTGTTTTGAAAGTTTAAAAAAAAGATTCAAAATCACATTTTATGTTGGACTAAAGGACTAATAAAGACACAAAATGACAAAAAAAGATACAAAATGACTAAAAAAGACACAAAATGATTATAAAACGACACAAAATGACTAAAAAAGAGACAAAATGACCAAAAAAAGGACACAAAATGACAAAAAAGACACAAAATGACTAAAGAAGACACAAAATGACTAAAAAAGACACAAAATGACTAAAAAAAGACACAATAACTAAAAATGACACAAAATAACTAAAAAAAGTCACAAAATGAGAAGAAGAATTACCAAAAAAAACCCACAGAAGACACAAAATGACTAAAAAAGACACAAAATGACTAAAAAAAGACACACAATTACCAAAAAAAGACACAAAATGACTAAAAGAAGACACAAAATGACTAAAAAAGACACAAAATGACTAAAAAAAGACACACAATTACCAAAAAAAGACACAAAATGACTAAAAGAAGACACAAAATGACAAAAAAAAGACACAAAATGACTCAAAAAGACACAAAATGACTCAAAAAGACACAAAATGACTCAAAAAGACACAAAATGAGAAGACAAAATGACCAAAAAATACACAGAAGAAGACACAAAATGACTAATACTGATATTGTGGTGCATTTAGCATGAAAATGACTCCTAATGAATGAAACTGTTGCTCTGTAACTGCACATCGTTGGTGTGTTGGTGCCCATCAGATGCAAAAACTAATACATGCATTCACATCTTTCTCAGCTTTGCAACGTGCCTTGCTTCGATGTAAAGAGTGAAAGACCAATCTGCGGGGCCAAGACAGATAAGTAAGTGATTTTTCAGAAAAATCAATATGAACCATGTCAAATGATTCCATCTAACAGTGGAGAACAGTATGGAGGCCCTCTGTTCACTTGCACTTGTGGCATCAGGCGAATAGACACACATAACCTTATAAACTACACCAGGCCCACATTTTTCTCTTTCTTTCTTTCTGTTTGTATCTCCTCTCTCCCTTCTCTTCACCATCCTCACTCCATCTCTCTGGTGCCAGGCCTGAGCTTGGTGGAAGAAAAACAGAAAAAAGAAAGAGTGAGAAAAGAGAGAGAGAGATCGTATTTCCATTCCACGTTGGATCACTGGAGTAGAGTCTAAAACCACAGAGTGCGCTGGCACTGGACAAAGAGGCTGGATTCAATAAATATGTGGACTAAGCTCGCCTATTCAGACCCTGCAGTATTGAATTCCTTATTTAGGTCATTTAAACTGGGCAAAATTGATACAGTATGCAGCTCAAATCTACAGCTCCATTTTTTTTCTCCTTCTCCTTCTTCTCTCTGTCTTTGCCCTTCTAAATAAAAAAAAGAGATGAGAGGGAAGCCAGTGTGTGTGGGTGTGCAAGAACCGCTGCGAGTGAAGGAGTAGCAAAAAAAAAAAAAAAAAAGGGATTTTTTTTTTCTCTTCTTTTCTGTGTATGACTGCAAATGTTTGTGTATTTTGTCGTGAATGACAAAGAGAAAAGAGAAGCAAGAAATTAGACGGGGGCATGAAAAGCAAAAACAAATTGAATGAAAGAGATTGAGAAAGTGAGCGGATTGAGAGACAAAGTGTGTGTGTGTGTGTGTGTGTGTGTGTGTGTGTGTGTGTGTGTGTTCTAGTACTTCCTACATAGTGAGGACCGGAACACGTTTTTAACCAACAGAGTGAGGACATTTTTGCAAAGTGAGGACATTTCGGCCGGTCCTCACTTCTTTAAAGGCTTTTTTTATTTTTATTATTTCAGACTTTGTTTTCAGGGTTAAAGGTTACATGATGATTAACTGAAACTGTATTGTGAGGTTACAAAACTAACTAAAATTATAGTGAAAATGTCCTTCATTTTCGTCTTTGTCAACTTTTTCATACATAATAAAGGTGGAAATAAAGCCAAAATTTACTGTGACCTCTTTTAATCTCCCACCCAACAAATACCCCACTACAAGAAACTAAAATTAATAAAAACTAAACTAAAACTAGCAAACTCACTCTAAAAATTCATTAAAACTAACTGAAATTGAAAACAAAAAATCACATCAAAATTCCAATGTGGGTCCTCATAAAGATAGAAGTACAAGAATGTGTGTGTGTGTGTGTGTGTGTGTGTGTGTGTGTGTGTGTGTTCTTGTACTTCCTACATAGTGAGGACCAGGACACGTTTCTTAACCAACAGAGTGAGGACGTTTTTGCAAAGTGAGGACACTTTGGCCTAAAACTAAACTAAACTCAAACTAGCAAACTCACTCTAAAAATTCATTAAAACTAACTGAAACTGAAAACAAAAATTCACAACAAAATTAGAACTAAAACAAATGAAACATCCAAAACTATTATAACCTTGCAAGGGAATTCACTGTTACAATGAGGGCCCCCACAAAGATAGAAGTACAAGAATGTGTGTGTGTGTGTGTGTGTGTGTGTGTGTGAGAGAGAGAGAGGTGGTATTTTGACATTTTATTAGAGTCTCAATGAGGTCTGCACTAGACAATGCTCTCCTGCCTCCTCGTTTAGCCTGATCTTAATTGGCCATTAGATTGAAAAATAGCCTACACCTCCTCTCCTCCTCCTCTCTTCTCCTCCTCTTCTCTTCTCTTCTGCAGCTTCAGAGCTGATTAGACCTTTGATTTACTAATAAACACAAAGAAACAGATTAGTGGCGGGGGCTGAGGCAGCATCAGACATGCTTAACTGTGTCTAGAATAGGAAAACACCAGCCGAGGCCTCCACACTCACTCAGACCTATCTGATCCTAGTTCAGAGAGCTATTTTTAATTTAAAGGTGCCTTCACACTAAAATAAACTGTGGGAAAAAGGCCATGCTTTTGTGTGCATGCAATAGGAATAAACAGGCTTTCATATCGATGTTGGACCTTTTCTATTCCAGGTTACTCCACAATGTCAATTATCACAATATCCCTCGAAAAAATGGGTCTCAAACTTGCGGCCCACGGGCCAATTGCGGCCCTTGTGACGATATTTTGTGGCCCTCACCTTGATATGAAAGTTTAATGTGAGTTTTATATGAATGGCACTTTACCGTGTTGTGTGTGGAAGGTCCCTTTAATTACTTTTTTTGGTAATTTTGTATCTTTTTTTTTGTAATTTTGTGTCTTTTTTTTTGTTGTAATTTTGTGTCTTTTTAAAATTATTTTGTGTCTTATTTAGTAATTTTGTGTCTTTATTTATCATTTTTTTGTGTTTTTTAAGTAATTTAGTTTTTTCTGTCATTTTGTGTCTTTTTAAAATTATTTTGTGTCTTATTTAGTAATTTTGTGACTTTATTTATCATTTTTTTGTGTTTTTTAAGTAATTTAGTTTTTTCTGTCATTTTGTGTCTTTTTAAAATTATTTTGTTTCTTTTTTAGTCATTTGGTTTATTTTTTTGGTCATATTGTGTCTTTTTTGGGTCATTTTGTGTCTTTTAAAAAAAATAATTTTGTGTCTTTTTTGGTAATTCTGCGTGTTTTTTGATCATTTTGTGTTTTTTTGGTAATTCTGTCTTTTTTAAATAAAGTTTGTCTTTTTTAAATAATTTTGCGTCTTTTTTTAATTATTTTGTGTCTTTTTTTAGTAATTTTGTGTCTATTTTGATCATTTTGTGTCTTTTTTAAGTAATTTAGTATTTTTCTGTCATTTTGTGTCTTTTTTGGTAATTCTGTGTCCTTTTTAGGTAATTTTGTGTTTTTTAAAAATAATTTTGTGTCTTTTTTGGTAATTTTGTGTCTTTTTTTAAGTAATTTAGTGTTTTTTCAGTCATTTTGTGTTGTTTTTTGTGGTAATTTTGATACTGCCTCCAAGCGGATGGGGCTTTTGGAGACTCCAGAGGGTTAGCTAAAGTCACCAAGGAATAAATGTAGCCTAAACTCAGTTTCTGCTTAGAATAAATGATGTGAGAGGACTCACTCTTCTTGGATTGTCTCCTTTCACTTTACACTGGACATTCAGTGACATTCAGCCCTCTAATGACCCATTCAAACCTACCTGTGACCCTGGCCACAGGGACCGCCGCTCGTCTACTTTATCGCTCTGTTCTTCATTTTTCTGAGGCTCTTGGCCGGTATTTCTGTGGAAGCTCCCCAACATACACATGCAGGCTTGATTGTGTGGGCGCCACCTCGGTGATTGCCTATTTAGTGAGTAATTATCCCTGTCTTTCTCACTCTCAGCCAACACAAGCACTGATTGAGTTCCTCTCATTGTGGGTAATGTCTTATTTATCATAAGAGCCCAGTGTGAGTTTTACAGAAAATTAAAAAAAGGAAAAAAAAAAAGGATGGAGCAGGCGTGAAGCGTAGTCATCTGCAGCTCGGGGAGATAAGGGCCACAAAACAAAACAACACCAGGTCAATCTAAGCTTGGGATGGCTTGGCATCAGGGAATACAACTTAGTGCTGTGTGGTAAGTTCCAAAATATAGTTTGATTTTTTTTTAAACACCCCTCTACTGCATAGTGGGGCCATATGGCAACAATTACTTCTACTTTTACAAATCATTTATCACACACATGATCAGGAAATCCTTTTTTCAATGGACATGTGACAATTAGAAGCTCATGATAAGAAGGCTCCCACAACTGACTTTAATATTTAGTTTTTACTTATTTTAATGCGATACGGGTTTTCTTTTAATTATTAACATTTGTTTAAATGTGGTACGTTTTTAATAAAGTGGTCAAACTCATTCAACTCAAAAAAAGACACAAAATCACTTACAAAGAAATTACAAAATGACTAAAAAAAGACACAAAATGACTAAACAAGACACAAAATGACACAAAATGACTAAAACAAGACACAAAATGACTAAAAAAGACACAAAAGGACTAAACAAGACACAAAATGACTAAAAAAAGACACAAAATGTCCAAAAAAGACAAGAAACAAAATTACTAAAAAGACACAAAATGACTAAAAAGACACATAATTACCAAAAAAGACACAAAATGAGAAGGCAAAATGACCAAAAAAACCACAGAAGAAGACAAAAAATGACTAAAAATGACACAAAATGACCAAAAAAAGACACAAATCACTTACAAAGACATGAAAAGGATTCAAATATGGACAAAACAGCCCTTTAAGACTCCATAGAGTTAATTTTCTTCTTCTCCAACAGCGTCTGTAAATTAGTTTACTTTTGTTGGGTTGAAGAGATTTCTTTAAATCAGAAACTTGACTCATTAGCTACTAAACTGAAAAAAAAGGAAGATAACCAGAGGCGAAAAGAAATGTGGCTCAAGAGCAAGTGCTGTGCTTATTTACTGACTATTCATGTTTCAGTGTGCTCTGAATCAAAAGGTTGCTAAGTTTTTCTGCAGCTAAAAAGGCCAGCAAAGTATCTCGACACTTAGCAGGCAACATAAATATATTACTCTTGCTTTGGTAATTGGTGAGGCAATATTAAGGACGGAAATATTTATCTTAACCTTTAATAGGGCACTCATTGAAATACTTGCAAATTCCAAATTTCAACCCTAGAGAATATTGGAGGATATTACATGCAGCCAGAATTTGGACTGTGGAATGTGAAGAGGGGGGTAATATTTTGAGAAAAAAGTTTACGAGATTGAAGTGGCAAATCTATGAGAACAAAATGTGCAGATTTATGAGATTTAAAGTGGTAAATCTGCATGAAAAAAGTTGCTTTTTTCCCCACTTTTTTCTTGTAAATCTGTGCCTTTTTCGTGCAGATTTGCCACTTTAAATCTCTTAAAATCTGCAACTTTTTTTCTTGTACATTTGCCACTTTAATCTAGTAAATTTGCAACTTTTTTGTCGATATCCACTGAAGTTACCAAATACGGTTCTTTGCCCGATAAAGGGTTAACAATGGATCAGATTGCATTTAAGCACATTATTGTTCACTGATTTTTGTTTCACAGCTTCACTTTTTAGATTCAGGCTCATTTCCATTTGCTGTCCTTAGAACCTTGATTTGGAGAAGGAAAAATACTCTTAAAAACTCTTTAATGAGGAAGCAATGGAGAGAAAAAAGAAAAACTAAATAGACCAACATGGTAAAATTACAGTATGAACAATTGTATCCATGTAAATCACTTAAACATTTCAGGAAAACCCTAACTCTCCTGTTTTGTGAGTCTTTTTCATACTTTAGTAAGACACTCCCTGTTTTCTGATGTGCTCCAATTTCAATTTGCTGTTGATGCTGTTTGCTGTTAGTGCAAACTCAACACTTTCTTCATGTTTACCTGTTGCCTTGATACATTCAAGATGATTTATCACAGATGTTTCTCATTAAAAGCCTTCCAGTGGCTCAAAGGGCATAATCTATTCCTTTGGTATGCTTTGAATGTGGAACATCTGCAGAAAGTGATCTTATAAAAACAGTATCTGATTGGAATTAATTAACGAAGAGAAAAAAACAACGTTCCTGTTAAAAAGATAAATTCAGGGTAGCAGGAAAGTGACTCTTGCTGAACTGATTGATTTTGTGCTAACGAAAGGTAAATTAAAGTTTTTTTAATGCATCCACATGGCTGACAGCTGTGGTAGGGGCATTAGGTTGTCTGGTTTTCTGTCCGTCCATCCAAATCCTGAATGCCTGGAGGTAATTCTTTAAACAAATGTCACAAATGTCCACCTTGACTCAAGGATGGACTGATTAAAATTTGAAATCAAAGGTTGAAGTCATTGTGACTTTAAATCTGCCCCATTCTCGTAAAGCAAACATTTTTAGAACGCCAGGAGGGAATTTCTTCAAATCTGGTACA
Source organism: Centropristis striata (assembly GCF_030273125.1). Taxonomy (NCBI): domain Eukaryota; kingdom Metazoa; phylum Chordata; class Actinopteri; order Perciformes; family Serranidae; genus Centropristis; species Centropristis striata. Next base: position 31,203,437 of record NC_081536.1, read on the forward strand.
AACGTCCACTTGGACTCAAGGATGAACTGATTTGATTTTGGTGGTCAAAGGTCAAGATAACTGAAACCTCAAGTCCGTTCCCATCTCATAATGCAAAATGTTTGTAAAGTCTGGATACATTTTCTTAATAATTTCATACAAATTTCCACCTGGACTCAAGGATGAACTGATTTACATTTTGAGGATCAAAGTTCAAAGTCACTGTCACTTCACATCCGCTCTATTCTCGTAAAGCAAAATGTTAGGAATGTCTGGATAGAATTTCTTAATACTTTCGTACAAATTTACACCTGGACTCAAGGATAGACTGATTTAGATTTTGGGGATCAAAGGTCAAAGTCACTGTGACTTCATATCTGCTCCATTTTTGTAAAGCAAACGTTTTTGGAACACCTGTAGGGAATTTCTAAAAATCTGGTACAAACGTCCACTTGGACTCAAGGATGAACTGATTAGATTTTGTTGGTCAAAGGTCAAGATAACTGAAACCTCAAGCAAAATGTTTGGAATGTCTGGATAGAATTTCTTAACAATCTCATACGAACTTCCAACCTGGACTCAAGGATGAACAGATTTAGATTTCATCAGATCAAAGTCACTGTGACTTCACATCTGCTCCATTCTCGTAGAGCAAAGGTTTTTAGAACGCCTGGTGAGAATTTCTAAAAAAATCTGGTAGAAACGTCCACTTGGACTCAAGGATGAACTGATTTGATTTTGGTGGTCAAAGGTCATGATCAATGTGACCTCCAGTCCGTCCCATTCTCATAAAGCAAAAAGTTTAGGATGTCTGGAGGGAATGTGTAAAAGATTTAGTGCATATGTCCACTTGGACTCAAGGAAGAACTGATCACACTGTGGATGAAATGGAAAAAATGTGACATGATAATATTTTGTATAAAGAAGGTTAAAAATGTGTTAAAGATTTAGTGCAAATGTCCACTTGGACTCAAGGATGAACTGATCACACTGTGGATGAAATGGAAAAAACTGCGACATGATAATATTTTGTATAAAGATGGTTAAAAATGTGTTAAATATTTAGTGCAAATTTCCACTTGGACTCAAGGATGAACTGATCACACTGTGGATGAAATGGAAAAAAATGTAACATGATAATGTTTTGTATAAAGAAGGTTAAAAATGTGTTAAATATTTAGTGCAAATGTCCACTTGGACTCAAGGATGAACTGATCACACGGTGGATGAAATGGGGAAAAAAAATGTGACATGATAATATTTTGTATATAGAAGGTTAAAAATGTTCTGCAAAAATATCTGACCGTCATTCAATACCGTAACTCAGGCACAGAAAAAGGAGATTGTTACAGTATTTTTATTTTATTTGGTTGGATACTGAATTGGAAACAGTTATTTTGGTCGGCAACCAGATTTTCTGTCTGGACGGACATAGATATTACCTGCAATTTAGCTGGTTGGCGGAGGCATTAAACCATAAGTTTTAGTTTTAGTTTTAGGTTTGTTTTAATGTATGCTATATGCATTGGGAAGGAGGCATTATAATGAACAAAAATTGATAACTGTGGCCAATTTTGGCAGCACAAAACATTTCTTGTTCAACAAACTTAGGAAGAAACCAAAATAAAATAACCTTGCATACAGTGGAAATTATTTTTATTCAGGATACAGCTAGTCCATCTAATCAACGACAAATGGGGCTTAATTACTTTGACTAAAATATGAATCTATCAAATACAGACTCAATATCTGCCTTGAACAGATATTTAAGTGCATCCAATTTAATGACAGTACCTGTACAGAAAGCATATTTGCATACTGTAATATACATTATTACTTAGCAATTATTAATTGGCATCTCGCCGGAGAAGACAAGCTCCTCAGTGTGGGCGGTAGTGGATGTAGCTAATTTAAGCCTGTAAGAGACTCATCAAATTTGGCATGAACATATAATTCACTAAATGGTTATTGATTTCACTGAAGCTGTATCAGCAACAAAATACCTTTCAGTTAACAGTGACATGCCAATAAAGTTTTCATTTGGTCTTCAAAGCTGCTGACACGGACAAAAAAAACTAAAATTCCAAAGGTTTACATGCTCATGTATGTTGAGAAAATAATGAAATAATGAAATTACATATTTTTCTTTTTTCCTATAAATCTTGCTTTGGAAAGCTCTAGCTTCCAGCAGATAGACATTTACATACTGAGATAAAGTTTTCCATACAGCAAGAATGATATGCTATTCATGTATTTTCTATGCCGTTCCCCCCACTTTTCCTATTTATGTTTGTTATTATGAGACATGCTGTCAAATTTCCTGGAATGATTTGATATAGCCCACGGCAAGTACGTTTGTACTGCACCACACACTGTATCTTTCTGTGTGTGTGTGTGTGTGTGTGTGTGTGCTAGAGGCTCCTATAAAGTAGCATCCTAGTTTAGCTTGTCTCATAGGTTGTTAAACAGGTGATTAGTTTCACAAGGCAACACCTTTTAAACTTTGATGACTGGGAAATCCTTGGGTTTATATAGAGCACCAGTGTGGCAAATATAACTCATAGGTGTATGGGTGCCTTTGTGTGTGTGTGTGTGTGTGTGTGTGTGTGTGTGTGTGTGTGTGTGTGTGTGTGTGTGTGTGTATCAGTCCTGAGGAATAACAAAGCGTACTGAAAAGAGACCCTGCTGTTGACTTGTAACTGTGGATGCAAAGTTCAAACAATTTTTCTTGATTTGTTATTGTATTAACTCTATTGAGTCTATTGGGATATTTTGTCCATTTTTTAATCCATTTCATGTCTTTGTGTGTCTTTTTTTTGTGTGTTTTGTGTCTTTTTTTTTAGTAATTTTGTCTCTTTTTTTTGGTAATTTTGTGTCTTCTGTGGGTTTTTTTTGGTCATTCTGTCTTCTCATTTTGTGTCTTTTTTTTAGTCGTTTTGTGTCTTTTTTGGTCATTTTGTGTCTTTTTTGTAATTTTGTGTCTTTTTTTTAGTCTTTTATGTCTTTTTTAGTCCTTTCGTCCAACATAAAATGTGATTTTTAATCTTTTTTTACATTCAAAACACTATCATGCTCAATAACAAATTTTAAATGTTGCAAATGTGAACAAAGGTGTCAAATCTAACATATAAGAGGGTTCCATCCAGTTCTATAATTTTATACTAAATATATTTGAGCTTGTCTCCAGTTTTACTTGGTATATCATCATCAAACTGAAACTGGCCTCATGGAGTTTACAGCCAGAACTTTAGAGGTAAATTTACAGTAGGGCTCCACGCTGCTTTGTTTTCTAGTCTGGATGGAGGCAACAAATCTGGATTATTTGGAGCTTTTGGAGACTCGTGAGAGAGCTGATCTGATGACGTCACACCCATGCAAGTCTTGATTCCAGAACTCATTGAAATTTCTAATTAGGCCATTGTTTTAATCGTGTGTTCCTGGGTTTTCTACCCAGAGACGCATTTAATAAATCATGCACATGGTAGAGTGGTCACCCACCGATCGGAAGCTCAGTGGTTCGATCCCTGACCATGGCAGCCTACATGCCGAAGAATTCTTGGGCAAGATACTGAACCCCCAATTGCTCCAAACGCTGCGTTCATAAGTTTATGAATGAATTCCCAATGGTGGCGGGTGACACTGTTTGTGTGTGTGAATGGGTGAATGGAGGCAGTCTGTAGTGTAAAGCGCTCTGAGTGGTCGCAAAGGGACTAGAAAAGTGCTTTATAAGTGCAGGTCCAATTATAATTACAATGTGAGAAAAAAAACCTAAAGAAACGACAGCTCAGATAACATTTTTTTTTACTTTTTAGCTGCACAAAAAAAAAAGTTTTTGCAACACCTGTAGGGAATTTCTAAAAACAACAAACTTGGACTCAAGGATGAAAATTATTAGATTTTGGTGGTCAAAGGTCAAGATCACTCAAATCCATTCCCATCTCGTAAAGCAAAATGTTTGGAATGTCTGGATAGAATTTCTTAATATCTCTTACAACTTTCCAACCTGGATTCAAGGATGAATTGATTTGATTTTGGTGGTCAAAGGTCAAGATCACTTGGAATAAAAATGTCTTAACCTATCCTTTTTACGATTTTTTGGACTGGATAAATACAATACAATGAGTAATTTTGCAGGGCTTGGGGCTTAATTTTTAAAAAATCTGTTGAATCACAGAAGTCTTCCAATGGAAGTGTACGGAGAAAAGCCTTTTTTGGGCACTAATAACATTTTTTAACTTTTTAGCTGCACTATTTAACTGTAGTTGTGTTACACAGCTTTCAAGTAGTCCAGCCGTGACATTTAACCGTAGACTGTATAATGAACAGGATGATGCTTCTCCACTTCCGACCACTGTACAAAAACGAAGCCAAAATATCTTCTGTTGGAGCCAAAGTCAGCACAGTAGGGACCGGATGGTAGACTTGTTTTATCGAGGTCCCGCCAATACACCATCCTGAGTGTCAATCATGGATGTATAGAGAGAACTGTATAGAGTGTTGGAGGTCAGGTCTTAATGCATAAGAAAGTTACTGAGTGGCTCATGAAGCCAGGAAAAGTTTGACTTCTCTGTATGAAATGTCCTTGATGGGGCCCATAGAGCAAGCACACTGGAGACTTCCACCAGCCAAGCTGGCTATCTTCCAGTTTAGTGCACTGCTAACTTGAATGGGAATAAAAAAGTCTTAACCTATATGGCTCTTCTAGACTTTCTCGATTTTTATTGGACTGGATAAATACAATGCAATGAGTAATTTTGCAGGGCTTGGGGCTTAAGGAAACTTAAATCTGCTGAATCACAGAAGTCTTTCAATGGAAGTCTATGGAGAAAATACTTTTTTGGGCACCATGACATCATGACGGACCCGGGAGATTTTGGGGATCAAAGGTCAAAGTCATTGTGACTTAAAATCTGCCATTGTGACGTAAAGCTGTAGGGAATTTCTAAAAACAACAAACACCCACTTGGACTCAAGGATGAAATTATTAGATTTTGGTGGTCAAAGGTCAAGATCATTTGGAATAAAAAAGTCTTAACCTATATGGTTTTTCTAGACTTTCTCGATATTATTGGACTCAATAAATACAATACAATGAGTAATTTTGCAGGGCTTGGGGCTTAAGGAAATGTAAATCTGCTGAATCACAGAAGTCTTTCAATGGAAGTCTATGGAGAAAAGACTTTTTTGGGCACCATGACATCATGACAGACCCAGGAGATTTTGGGGATCAAAGGTCAAAGTCATTGTGACTTCAAATCTGCCCCATTCTCATAAAGCTGTCGGGAATTTCTAAAAACAACAAACATCCACTTGGACTCAAAGATGAAATTATTAGATTTTGGTGGTCAAAGTTGAAGATGAACGCCTAGAGGGAATTTCCTTAAATCTGGTACAAACAGCCACTTGGACTCGAGGATGAAATTAATAGATTTTGGTGGTCAAAGTTGAAGATTAACGCCTAGAGGGAATTTCCTTAAATCTGGTACAAACAGGCACTTGAAATCGAGGATGAAATTATTAGATTTTGGTGGTCAAAGGTCAAGATCACTCCAACCTCAAATCCGTTCCCATCTCGTAAAGCAAAATGTTTGGAATGTCTGGATAGAATTTCTTAATATGTCTTACAAGTGTCTGTTTTGGTCATTTTGTGTCTTTTTTAAATCATTTTGTGTCATTTTTTGGTCATTTTGTGTCTTTTTTAGTCATTTTGTGTCTTTTTGTGTCTTTTTTTGGTCATTGTGTGTCTTTTTTAGTCATTTTGTGTCTTTCTGTGTCTTTTTTTGGTCATTGTGTGTCTTTTTTTAGTCCTTTAGTCCAACATAACATGTGATTTTGAATCTTTTTTTTACATTCAAAACACTATCATGCGCAATAACACATTTTAAATATTGCAAATGTGAACAAAGGTGTCAAATCTAACATATAAGAGGGTTCCATCCAGTTCTATCATTTTATACTAAATCTATTTGAGCTTGTCTCCAGTTTTACTTGGTATATCATCATCAAACTGAAACTGGCCTCATGGAGTTTACAGCCAGAACTTTAGAGGTAAATTTACAGTAGGGCTCCACGCTGCTTTGTTTTTATGTTTTAAGTCATGCTTTGGCAATCTATGTGACTGTACGTACTGTATGTATATAACTGTGTGTATGTGCAAGACTCGGTGTGTATGTGTGTGTGTGTTTGAGAGAGGTACAGCTATTATTGAGGAGATCCTTCCTGAGAAAGAAAGGCCAGACCCTGGAATGGTTTAATCAATAGAGGAATGTTCTCTGTAATGAAGTGTGTCAGCTTCTTAACGGGACTAAAACCTTCATCAAGTCAATGAGGAGGGAGACTTAAACCTGAGGCCCATTTGAATAATCACGCTGCCTTATTGACTGGCAGCAAGTCGAGGCGAATGCCAAACACTGGCATGGTCAATCACACGTAAACAGACACAGGCAAACACCTCCACAAACACACTGTAATGGGAGTGAATAAGCCGTTAAACAGTCACAGACAATAATCGGGACAGACGTTTCTGCTTCTCTTTGTTTTATCAAAGGTCCTTACAGCCATGAAAGGTTGTTTTTGTGTGTCAAAGTTCATCAAAATGAAAATCTACCCATCAACAAACAACATCTTAAACTTCCCCTAACCTAGTGGTTCCCAAAGTTTTTCTACTGGCCCCCTTTTCTATCTAAAAAACAAGAATGGTCTTGTTATATTTTTTCGTACTTGTTTTTTTATTTGTAATATTTCGAGTAGAGTCATGATCTGATTTAGCCAGTGGTGGTTCTAGACCATTTTTACTGTGGTGGCCAAGGAGGGGCCAGTGTTTAATCAGAGGGGCACATTAAAAAAACAGCAAATATATTAAAGCATTCAAAACCTTTATTTGAGCTTATTTTAAAATCTCATTGAAGTATATTTGGAAGATACAAAAACATTGATTGAAACAATGAGACTTACTAACAATTGTTATTTTTGTACGACAATGACATTTCTCATTTTTGTTCACAATTGCTTTTTTTATTTTAAAAGTGCAGTACAGTGAGTGTTTTTTGTCTTTTTGTGTCTTTTTTAGTCATTTTGTGTCTTTTTTTGGTCATTCTGTGTCTTTTTTAGTCATTGTCTGTCTTTTGTGGGGGGTTTTAAGTTATTTTGTGCCCTTTTTGGTCATTTTGTCTTTTTTTGTCATTTTGTGTCTTTTTTGGTCATTTTGTCTATTTTTTAGTTATTTTGTGTCTTTTTTTGTGTCATTTTCTGTCTTCTGTGGGGGTTTTTTGGGTAATTTTGTCTTCTCATGTTGTGTCTTTTTTAGTCATTTTGTGTTTTCTGTGGGTTTTTTCTAGTTATTTTGTGTCTTCTTTAGTTATTTTGTGTCCTTTTTTTGGTCATTTTGTGTCTTTTTTAGTCCTTTAGTCCAACATAAAATGTGATTTTGAATCTTTTTTTTTACTTTCAAAACATTATCATGCTCAATAAAGAATTTAAATTGTTGCAAATGTAAACAAAGGTGTTCCATCCAGTTCTATCATTTTATACTAAATCTATTTGAGCTTGTCTCCAGTTTTACTTGGTATATCATCATCAAACTGAAACTGGCCTCATGGAGTTTACAGCCAGAACTTTAGAGGTAAATTTACAGTAGGGCTCCACGCTGCTTTGTTTTCTAGTCTGGATGGAGTCAACAAGTCTGGATTATTTGGAGCTTTTGGACACTCCAGAGGGTTAAAAGCCTTAAAAAAACCCAAATACTTGTACTTTGAGTACTTTGAGTTAGGAATATTTAATCGTGCTACTGCACAGAGCCCAAAGTTTTGACAACAGAGTGCTAATTTAGGGAGCCAGGATTTGATTGACAGCCACACAGAAACAAAAATGCTGTTGTGGGTCGTCCACAAAAAAAAAATCACTAACTATAACTAACAACATGCTGATGACAGAGTTGCCCGGCAACCATGAGGATTCTTCAAGTTCTAGGCTGACAGATGCTTGTTTGGTGGCTGCAGCTGAGTGGTTTATTAAATGTGATTAAAATATTATACATGCTCTGGGGTCATAGAAAATGTTTCTGAGGGCAGCCACACTTTGACCATCTCAGTCAATACTATGCACTGTAAAAAAAGATTAGTTGACTCAACTTAACTGAGTCAAGTCATCTTGTTGCTTTGACTGAGTTAATTTGTCAACTTATAGTGTCACACTTGTAGTGTTACACTTTAAAATATGAGCTGATGCAACATGTAGTCCTGAAGTTGAATGAACTTCCTGTATCAATTAGTTGGACTACAAAATATTATTGATGTTGGTTGAATGTATTTTATTAAGTTCCTACAAATGTGAATCAAGTTGGCTCAACATGAAATACATAATTGATACAACAAGCAGTTTGTTGACTCAACTTTCTTTATCAAGTTAGGTGGACTTGAAAACATTACTTAAAATAACTAAAACAAGATGTTGGTTGAACTTATTTGCTCAAGTTAGCATAACAAGATATATATATATATATATATATATATATATATATATATATATATATATATTACCATATTTACAAAGAATCTACATGAGAATTAGCCACACTGTAAAAATGTCCCGTTGTTTTTAGAGAAAAAAACTGGCAGAATATTTCCGTAAAAAATACAGTACATATGTCAACATCTTTACAGAACAACTTGTACATTTTACATCCTAAAACTCCAGTAATAAAAAAAAATACATTTTGAAGTTGTAGATTATACCGTCCTTTACTACTAATTTAACAGGATGTTGCTGCTTTTATTTTTTACTAATTATTTATGCAAAATTTACATGCAGATTTTGCTTATTGTGCATTGAATACCAGTAAATTAACATTCAGTTATTATTTATTGTACACTGAATACCAGTAAAATGTACAAGTTGTTCTGTAACATTGTTTACATTTGTGCTGTATATTTTGCAGAATTATTCTGGGAACCCCAGCTGACTTTTTTTTCTGTAAAAGCAACATCATTTTTTTTAAAGTGCAGTCAAACTTCAATATTAACACATGGAAAAAATAGCTTAGAAGACAATTCAATAAGGACCTTTATTAAAACCCCAACAAGTCCAACTCCAAAATAAGTGTCAATGGATGTCAAGACGTCAAAAAAGATTTTCATTTTTGGGAAAAAAGGCCTCAACACTGCTGTTCAGAGTTGCTGCAGTACATTGAATCGCAGAAAGAGATTCATAAGAACATTAAAATGTGAAAGTCATGAATAGCTTCATACTGGAAATAGGCTGAGACGTGTCCTCAGACAGCTGGGGAGTGCAGACTTTAGTAAGTTCTGCTCAAACAGGAGGGAGTAGTGCATGTGGTGGGACTATTTTCAGATGTGGATTAATCCACATTTGGACTTGTAGTGAGAACTTTGGGCAGCAGGACAGTGTTTGAGGGACTGAGTCATTATTATAAAGGAGCGTGTCACCCAGTGCAACAGAGGGGCTCAATTACATGTTTTCATTGTTTTTTTGGACAATAATGAAGCTCTTTGGCTCAGTGGAATGAGATAAATCAAGATTTAGAAACACAAATAACAACAAATAATTACAGTAAAAACAAAATTTTTTTTACAGTGTAGAGTTGAGAGGTTGTTATGTGACATAAAAGCTTTAATCCAGGACTGTATTTTCACTTAAAGTATGGGTCTCAAACTCATGGCCCGCGGGCCAATTGCGGCCCTCGTGACGATATTTTGTGGCCCACAGATTTGGTCAATCTGTCTTTTTGGTCATTTTTTGTCATTTTTTGGTCATTTTGTGTCTTTTTTAAATAAATGTGTGTCTTTTTTGGTAATCCTGTGTCTTCTTTTGCAATGTTGTCTCTTTTGTAAGTAATTTAGTGTTTTGTTCAATCATTTTGTGTCTTTTTTTAGTACTTTTGTGTCCTTTTTTGGTAGTTTTGTGTCTTTTTTGGTAATTTTGTGTCTTTTTTGGCTCATTTTGTGTCTTTTCAAAAAAAAAAAAAATAGTGTCTTTTTTGGTAATTCTGTGTATCCTTTTGTAATGTGTCTTTTTAAAGTAATTTAGTGTTTTTTCAGTCATTTTGTGTCTTTTTTTGTAATTGTGTGTCTTTTTTTTTAGTAATTTTGTGTCTATTTTGTCATTTTGTGTCTCTTTTGGCTCATTTTGTGTCTTTTAAGAATAAAATAATTTAGTGTCTTTTTTGGTAATTCTGTGTATTCTTTTGTAATGTGTCTTTTTAAAGTAATTTAGTGTTTTTTTCAGTTATTTTGTGTCTTTTTTAAATAATTTTGTGTCTTTTTTAAGTAATTTCGTTTTTTTTCTGTCATTTTGTGTCTATTTTTAGTCATTTTGTGTCCTGTTTTGGTCATTTTGATACTGCCCCCATCGGCCCCCAGGTAATTAGAGTTTGAGACCTCTGACTTAAATCAACCTAAACCGAGCTAGTGAACAGCAACTGATCTGCATAAGAAAACGGTGTCAAACAAAGCTCTCTCTCTCTCTCTCACACACACACACACGCATATACACACACTTTCTCTTATCCACACATCCAGAAAAGCTGGTCATCACTCCCTCTGTCTTCACTCATCTTTCACTTTCACCACCCTACCTCCCTCTCTCTCTCTCTCTCTTCTCTGTCTTTCATTGATCTCTCTCTCATTGGACTCATCACTCTGCATTCTCTGCAGACAAAGAGCAACCGCAGGATGACAATCACATTAGAGCACACAATCTATTTATGGTTTTGCCTCATATTTCAACTCCATTCTCTCTTCCTAACACACACACACACACACACACACACACACACACACTCCCTCTCTCTTCTCTCTCGTCCTCTGTGATAATATAAACGCAGGGATTTTAGTGGTAATGAGTTTTTAATGAAAAATGAATTATTTACAGTGGCTGGAGGACAGGAGATAAAAATGAGAGAAGTGCAGGTGATATCAAAGCTGTGAACATAATGCTATCACAATGCAGTAAACTTTACTAGAGTTTACTTTAGATACACAGATGACTGCATCGATTAGACGCACATTACAATGGATACATTTCATAAAAACACAGTTTTTAATTGATATTTAACCCTCTGGGGTCTATGATGGTGGCGTCCTGATCAGATCATGTGACGTTTAACTCTATGGAGTCTTATAGGGATATTTTGTCCATTTTTTAATCCTTTTCATGTCTTTTCCTGTCTGTTGTTGTGTCTTTTTTGGTAATTTTGTGTCTTTGTTTTAGTCATTTAGTCTTTTTTTAGTCATTTTGTGTCTATTGGGTAATTTTGTGTAATTTTTTTAGTCATTTAGTCTTTTTCAGTCATTTTGTGTCTTTTTTTGGTCATTAAGTGTATTTTTTGGTCATTTTGTGTCTTTTTGGTCATTTTGTGTCTTTTTCAGTCATTTTCCGTCAATTTGTATCCTTTTTTAGTCATTTTGTGTCTTTTTTAGTCATTTCGTGTCATTTTTGGGTTTTTTTGTGTCTTTTTTGGTCTTTTTGTATCTTTTTGTGTTTTTTAGTCATTTTTAGTCTTTTTTGTGTCTTTTTTGGTAATTTTGTGTCCTTTTTTAGTCATTTTTTGTGTCTTTTTTGTGTCTTTTCTAGTCCTTTAGTCCAACATAAAATGTGATTTTGAATCTTTTTTTTAAACTTTCAAAACACTATCATGCTCAATAAAGAATTCTAAATGTTGCAAATGTGACCAAAGGTGTCAAATCTAACATATAAGAGGGTTCCATCCAGTTCTATCATTTGATACTAAATCTATTTGAGCTTGTCTCCAGTTTTACTTGGTATATCATCATCAAACTGAAACTGGCCTCATGGAGTTTACAGCCAGAACTTTAGAGGTAAATTTACAGTAGGGCTCCACGCTGCTTTGTTTTCTAGTCTGGATGGAGGCAACAAGTCTGGATTATTTGGAGCTTTTGGAGACTCCACTGGGTTAACAGATATTCGATTGGCTTAGATTCGTCAAATCTTGAGAAAAGTTAACTGCTGAGCAGGTACTTATATAAAGACACAAGGAGATTATTGATCGCCTTTGACAGTTTCAGAATGTAGTGTACAGCTTTCCTCAGGAGACATCACAGGTGGCAGCATGATGTGAGGTGCCAGGTGGTTAAACTGCCTGTCTATCCAAAGTGGCAAGATTGTAGTACTTCTTGTTCCTGGCAGCTTTTTAGGATTACACAAGTGCAGCGAGGACTCAATTTTTTAGGCTTCAAAACTTTCTCTTCTTGCACATTTAGCAGGAAATGTACCTGATCGACCATTTCCAATTATAATATAACAAATATCTAATAGTGTTCCGCCAGGGAGGCCCATCCTATAAATAGGAACTCAGACTGCTGTGTCCATTTCAAGCATAGTGTCTGGAAGCTTTGTGTACCAATTAGAGAACAAAACACTTTTGATGTTGTCAGCTGAAAGAACGTCACGTCTTTAGTACCGACACTTCAGGTTGGATATAGACCTGATCCAGGACAGGGACCTGTCACCGTCCTGCATGGGTATTTACTACAACTGTCAGTCACAGATCAGCCCATAAAATGTTTCATATTAAACGAAAACATCTGAAACATCCACTGCTACCAAAAATATATACACTGTAAAGAATTTACTGTGATTTTTACAGTGACTTATTGGCAGCAATTAACAAGTAACTTACTGTTATTATTATTTACAGTAGAACTACTGTATTTTTATTTACAGTACTGTTTTTTCATACTGTAAAATAAAAAAAAATAAACACTGTTTTTTAGTTGTGTTTACAGTACGGATTTGTTTACTGTAAGAATAAAATAGAAACATAAACATATAATAAATAAATAAATAATAAACATAACATAAACACTGTTTTTTAATGGTATTGTACATGGCAATACGGCACAGTAAACAATGCTGTTAATTTGATAATAATTTCATCATTACTTTTTATAGAAATAACTAGTAATTGCAAGTAATTAATCTATCACTATAGAAAATAATAATACATGTATTGTTTTACAACTGATTTCGAGCCAAAAACGAGCCATTTCTTTGCAGTTGAAGCACTTTTTAAACCTGACTTCACTGTATAAAATGAGCTGCTGTGACCTCTAGGATAATCACAGCCTTATGAAATTTTACAACCACAAACTAGAGACCTGGAGCATTCAGAGGAACCATCCAATCACCAAAAAGATGAAAATATTTTAAAAATATCCTAATGTTAATTTTTAAAAAAATATTAAATCAGAGCAATTTTTCTACGGTGTTCCTTGACGTCTTGGTGTCTTATTTTTATTTATTTTATTTTTTTATTGTCATTTTATTCGATCTCTTTACTATTATTTATTTATTTTTAATTATTATTATTAAAAAAAAAATGTTCCCCTTCCTATTTTAGCTGTCTTTAATGTTTTTTTATATGCCACTTTTTACTGCTATTATTCATTAGAGCACTTTTTTGTTATATAGGTATGTGATTGTATGTCTATTTGGACGTTGGAGTCTGCAATGCAGTTTTGATTGATTGATTGATTGATTGATTGATTGATTGATTGATTGATAGTATTATTGAGCGATTTTTGACCATTTTAATCAATTATTTAAAATCACTTGTAATCACTTTTGTTTTGTTTTTTTGTTTTTTCTATAAGAAAAAATAACTAATTTACTCTTTGTGCATGTTTTAATACGATTGTACTCAACTGCAAAACCCAATTAGACAAGTTTGAAAAAAAAACATAAAATAAAATCACATGTGAACCCAACCTGGCCCTCTGTTTAGCCTTTGACTTTAAAGACTCAAACTTCACTGCCATGCTGTCTCAGCTGTGCTAACCTGCGGTCCGTTGTGTGTCAGGGCTCAAGATCCGGTCTGTGTTCAAGTTCAGAGCCCCGAGTTCAAAAGGAGGAACCAGGAGAGATGAAGGACTCACAGTGTGTGGTCCTCAGGACTGAACGAGGCTTTCTGGGGATTTATAAAGTTCAATAGCATGTTCAAACCACTCCATCTTCTTTATATACCAGAGAGACATACCCTATGTTTAATAAGTCAGTTCAGGTGAGACAGTGGACATCATCAGACTTGGTCTTTTATGCAGAAGAGGAACAGAGAAGGGAGGATGAAAAAATGTTACTCTACAAGAGAAGATTTAAAAGAAAAACAGAATGCCAGCACTGTGTTGATGCGAGTTAATATTTTTTCCTATTAGTTTGTTCCAAGTCACGTGACTTTCAAGGTCCCGGCGGACAGTTCTCTCATTTTTAGTGAAAAAATCAAGATTTTGACTTAGTTTCTGCATAAAAATGGATTTTGATCAAATTTCTAGCGAGAAATATATGTTTTATTTTCTAAATATTCACTCAGTGAATGTACATAATCACTTTGTATGTTGGAATCGCCACGGGATATGACTGTCATTAACTTGCATTGTAGTGAAATCCGTGTCAGTTTCACGGAAATTTGAGCGAATCCGTGGCTATTTCACGGATTCCTGTGAGACCAGGTTGGTCACATCTATCTTTGACATTTAGGGGTAAATTTTTTTTAAAAACATCAGAAATGTGTTCAACGTGGTCCACTTGGTCTGTGGTATATCCCCTATAATATTCCTTTAAGGATTGCTGGGTCTGGGTTCTTATGAGTTAAATTTTAAAAAACCAAATGATTGACTTTTCTTTAGCACCATGTGCCATGTCTTATATTGTACTCTGTAGAAAAAATGTATTTAATGAAAGTGTGGTAAAGAAATTCCACTTGACTCTGTGTGTGTGTGTGTGTGTGTGTGTGTGTGGATGCATGTATGTATGTAATGGTGGGGACCATCAATTCCCTGCAGAAATGCCATGCGATGATGGTAATGGTGGGAGCAGAGAGTAATGAAGGAATTGATCTCCACTCTGCAGCAGGCGCTTGACATTTCAACCAAAGCCTAGAGCACCTAACCCCCCCCCCCCCCCCCCCCCCCTTTAAATACCTCTCTCCCCTCCTCTTTCCTTTCTTCCTTTGACTCGTTAACACTTAAGTTCGCTCCACTTTTCCTTCACGCGGCAACCCAGCAACTCTTTCCACACTTTGGCTCTCTGTCGTCTCAAACTTTAATCGCTTTCTCTCTCCGTCTGCCTTTATTGTGATAATTTCTTTCTCTCTTGCTCTCTCAACCTGTCACACTTTCAGCCACACTCCCTTCTTTCTCTATTTCTCATCCAGTCACACACACACACACACACACACACACTCCAAGCCACTGGTCCCATGGGTCAGTCCATATTAGCTTACTTGTTAATACTTGGACGGCTCGGGATCAATACTTAATCAACAAGTAATGGGATTCCTCAGTCATCCCATATGATCTTTCAATAAAGACTTGAATCTGTCTCTCCCATACCCCCCCCCCTCCCCCCTCTCCCTCCCCCCCGAGGAGGTGAGGAGGGGGGTGAGAGAGTCAGCTCCGTCTCGTTCTCACCAGGCAGGTGGAGCAGCAGCTGGAGGCAAACTACAGCATTGATCTGATCGTGGAGTCGAATAAAATACTGTTCACAATATGAGTCACTGCAGTTAATATGATATGAGGATGTTAGTTGGTACAGACATGATGTAAATGTTATAAAGGTATAGGTATATGAGATTGTGAATGTAGCGACACACTGATGGAGCACATTTTTAGGTGGTGTAGGTGCGGAGGAGCTAACCTGTTGCAAAGGCATTTTAAACTGATAATCTGACGTTGTTATGGGAACTCGCATAACTGTAACCTCATGGTAATCCTGACAAATACAGACATGGAAAAAAATATTAGACCACCTTTGTTTTCTTCAATGTCTTGTTAATTTAAATGTCTGGTACAACTAAAGGTTCATTTGTTTGGACGAATATAACGTAAGAGATTAATTTAAGAGCTGATATCTAGACATTTGCCATGGTTTTGTTGAAGAAAAATGTGGTTATTATCAATAAAACCAATGGTAAATTGGTAGATATTGATATTATGATGATGATGATGATGATGATGATGATGATGATGATGATGATGGTTATATTCAACTGAAACTGAAGAAGTGTGAGTAGAAGCAGTGGTGAAGAAGTATCCAGATGTTTTATTTTGAAAGTAGCTAAAATTTAAAATATTGAGTTACAAGTCAATAAAACCATGGAAAATTGCTAGATATTGTTATAATGATTAAAAATTAGTTGGTTTTGGGCTCCTTTTTTCATTCTGCCTGTATAAACCACTTAAAAATCTTTACCATGACGTGTTGGTATCATTTTTTTGAGCACAACCTCACCTATATGAAAATACAAAATACACACAAAAGTACAAAAAAACAACACACAAAAACACATCAAAAACAAACTTTTTTTTTTTTTTTTTTTTACAAAAAAACACACAAAGAAATAACAAAGAACACAGATAAAAACAGAAATTACAAAAAAAAAAAAAACTAAACACAAAAGATTGCATTAAAAATGCTAAATGCACACTGCAAAATTAGAAAAATCTCTGCAAAAAAAGTAAAATCATGTAACTACACTTGGTCAAGGTGTTTTTTACCTTTGCTGAAAAAGAGCTGATGCATTAAATTGGACATGGAAACTTCTGGAAAAGCCAAAAACTTTAGAGAAAAGCTGATAATGGATCTAAATAATGTGTTATTCCCACTTTTTGAATTGAATTACTGACACAAATAAACTCTTCTATGATATTCTAATTTATTGAGATGCACCTGTTCCTGCTTCCTTTAGCTTGACTTGGTACATGGTGCTTCTGTATTTGCAGCAGTAACACAAAATCTCTTACCCTCTGACCTTTGACCTCTCTTATTCTGTCTACTTGTAATGTTTCAGGATGATCCGAGTGTTTTCTAATGTGCCTTTCATTATAAAGTGCTCTGCATAAGCGCGTCAGATAAATGCCTGCAAAAAAAAAAAGAAAAGAGGAAAAAAAAAAGTGAAAATGTAAATGCACCTTACAAAAAGCTGTGTCGCTGTATTAAGTTGAGCAGCCTCCGACATGGGTGCAGTGTGATAAATCCCAGCAGAGTCGCATGCTAAACAGCTTCAACCTGGCTGCAGCCAGCCAGCTCCCTGTAAACAGGCTTTGTGTCACCATTGTCATATCTCAGCACCATTAATATACATGAGAGTCTGAGGCCTTTAAGATGCTTCAGAGAGAGAGAGAGAGTTGGCAGCCTCTCTCTCCTCTTTGTTACTATCTCTCTTTCTCTATCCCTCCTCTACCCTCCCTCCTTTTTTTTTTTACATTCTTTCTCTCTCTCTACAGATTTATTTGGCACCTTAACTCAACTCTTACTGTCTTGCTCCTTCTTTGCAAATTCTCACCGTTTTTACCCTTCTTGTTCTACTCTTTTTCTCTATTTTGCATTTTCTCTTTTTTTCCTTCTTTAGCACTTTGACTTACAATGTGTTTTTCACCCTAAATCAAATCAATGAGGTCAGTTTTTCTGGTTCCCACTCTACTCTTTTAATTTCTTATTTTCTTTTTTCTTCTTCTTCCTTTTAGGCTGAAACCAAGTGTTTCCACTTCCACACAACTGCAGATTTACTGGGCATGTACCCGTCCAAAAGTCAACAAATGGGTCTCTCACTTTCTGAACACATCAGAACCCGACACCTGATCCTTTAGCTTTTAAATGTTGTTGCCAATGGCCCCTTCCCTATTTTCAACCCCTTTACCTCCGGTGCCCTTCGATGTATCACACCCATCTTTGGTCTCTACCTTTATTTTGATCTCAACGACACACCTGTAGAGTTTGTGACTGCATTTCGATACCCGCTTATCCAGGGCCGGGTCGCGGGGGCAGCAGGCTAAGCAGGCTCAACATTTATTTTGATGTCAACTACACAGTTTTGTGACTGCGTCTTTCATGGTTATGACACTATTGCTTTGACAAAATCCATCCATCCATTCCCATCCCTGCTTATCCAGGGCCGGGTCGCGGGGGCAGCAGGCTAAGCAGGCTCAACATTTATTTTGATGTCAACTACACAGTTTTGTGACTGCGTCTTTCATGGTTATGACACTATCGCTTTGACAAAATCCATCCATCCATTCCCATCCCTGCTTATCCAGGGCCGGGTCGCGGGGGCAGCAGGCTAAGCAGGCTCAACTTTTATTTTGATCTCATACACACCTGTAGAGTTTGCGACTACGTCTTTCATTGTCATGACACTATCGCTTTGACAAAATCCATCCATCCATTCCCATCCCTGCTTATCCAGGGCCGGGTCGCGGGGGCAGCAGGTTAAGCAGGGCATTTTTCCAAAATCCGTCCAAAGAAATGGCAAAGTACTCAAACCCACTGCTGTGGTAGTTCCAGCTACAGTAGGTGTCTCCAGCAACATGTTGCCATGACTTAAGTTAAATTTTTACTTAAGTTACGTGAATCACGTTTTTGAACGTAACTTACGTTTTCTACATAACTTGCGGTAGTCGCGTGCTTAAGAACGCGTCGTTTATGTTTGAGAACTTGTTGAGAAATCGGGTGAAAATCGGTTTATTAGTGTGTATAAGGCTTGAGGTTGAAGACTTGTTCAGATCTTTAAGTTTCAGACTTTGGGACCTAATTGCCAAAAGATGAGACTCACTCATGACTTTAAAAACAATAGTTTTGTTCTACCACATAGTAGTAGTAGTAGTAGTAGTAGTAGTAGTAGTCTGTACATGTATTCCTTAAATCTGAAGGACTCTTACTACTGAGTGACTTCTGCTGTGAGATGGACTAGAGGGTCTCAGCATGGCTCATATCCATCTCTAGTCTCTCTCTGTTCATGATATTCCCTCAGCAGCCTCACACTGATCACAGTCACATGACCCAGTCCACTAGAGCCGTCTGCAGGTCTGCAGGTCTGCAGGATGTTTGCATTGAGTCCTCCAAGTCTCTCCTTTTGTAATTTTTACTTTCCTTACCACTTGACTCCTCTTCCTTTTTACCTTTAATTTCATTTCCTCATTGCTTGTCTCCTCTTGTTTCCTCTCCTCTTGTCTCCTTGTTTCCTCTTTTCCTCTCCTCTCATTTCCTCTCCTCGTTTCCTCTCCTTGCTTCCTCTTTTTTCCTCCCCTCTCCTTTCCTCTCCTCGTTTCCTCTCCTCTCCTCTTCTCTCCTTGTTTCCTCTTTTCCTTTCCTCTCCTCTCCGTTCCTCTCCTTGTTTCCTCTCCTCTCCACTTCTCTCCTTGTTTCCTCTCTTCTCCTCTCATTTCGTCTGCTTGTTTCCTCTCCTCTGCTTCCCTTGTTTCCTCTCTTTTCCTCTCCTTTCCTCGTTTCCTCTCCTCTCCATGTTTCCTCTCTTCTCTTCTTCTCTCCTTGTTTCCTCTGTTCCTTTCCTCTCCTCTCCGTTCCTCTCCTTGTTTCCTCTCTTTTCCTCTCCTCTCCTCCCATTTCCTCTCCTTGTTTCCTTTTCTCTCCTCTCCTTCCCAGTTTCTTCTTTGTCCCTTCCTTTCCACTCTTCCCCTACCCTCTTTCCTTTCCTTTCCTTCCCTGTTTATTCTCCTCTTGTGTCTCTCCTTTACTTCTTACCATACCTCTCCTCTTCTCTTCTTCCCAGTGTCTTGTCTCTCCTCATCTCCTTTCCTTTCCTTTCCTTTCCTTTCCTGTCCTTTCCTTTATGTTCACTCTTCCCCTATACCCTCTTTCTTTTCATTTCCTCTCTTGTTTCTTCTTCACTGTATCCTCCCTTGTGTCTCCTTTCCTCCTCTCCTCTCCTCTTGTCACTCTGTCGTCTCCTTCATTTCTCCACATCTTTCACCACAAACGCCTGTGTTCTCCTCCCTCCTCTTTCTTAGATTACCCCTTGTTCCTCCACACATATTCCTCTTCATCTTATTTAGTTAAATGCTATCTCTTGTTCTTCCCTTTCTGCTCATGTCTCCTCTCATTCCAACAGCTTTGTCTCTTTTCTCTCCTGTCTTTTTTTCCTCTGATCCGTCATGTACCAACTCCCCTTTTTCTCTCTCCCTCCTCTGTTTCTTCTTCTTCCGTGCGCACTCATATTGTTTTCATACAACTCATCACCCTGAAATGTCTCAAAGCCTGGGAGCTGTGTGCATATTTATGTGTGTATACAATATATATCTGTGAATTTGTGTGCGTGCAGAGAACACAGACAGAGAATACATTTTCGCTGTGGACGCCCACTGTGGCTCGTCTGTGTTGTAGATGCATAAATGCATAAATATATGTGTGGCTGCATTTGTTTACAATGACTCCTACCAGTACGCTACACTATGTTACATAACTCTGAATAATGTGGGAAAGAGATACTCTCTATCACTTCATCCTCTCTCTCTCTCTCTCTCTCTCTCTCTCTCCGCCCCCACCCCCTCACCCTGTCAGATAGAGTGATTTATACAGGGTGTGTTTCCCTCTCCTTATCTCTCCTCCTCCCTCCCTCTCTTTCTCTCCTGCTTTCTTTCTATCAGTTGCCTGTTGACTCTGTGGTCGCCTTCACTTCCTTCAGTATGTGTGTGTGTGTGTATGTGTGAATCAGGAAGTGTGTGTGGGCATATAGGAAGCATGCTCAGGTGCAGAAGTGGTGGAGGCGAGCTGCAGCTCTGCCACTGGTTTCCTCTGTGAAACGCGTGTGACAGTGTGTGTGTGTGTGTGTGTGTGTATATGTGTGTGTGTGTGTGTGTGTGTGTGTGTGTGTGTGTGTGTGTGTGTGTGTGTGTATGTGTGCACGGGACCTCTGTGACCTCACCTGTCACCATGCTGTTTTGTTGATTTACAGCTACCAACAATGGGGACAGACGTGTACACTAAAAGACACACACACAAATATACACACACGCGTGCGCGCGCACACACACACATTCTTGTACTGCTATCTTTGTGAGGGCCCTCATTGGAATAGTGAATTTTTCATCATTTTTAGTTTGAATTTTGTTGTGAATTTTAGTTTGAGTTTAGGTTTAGGTTTATTTTATTTGCACAGTTAGAATTACATAAAATGACAAAGATAACATATAATGTAAAGTGCAGGGAGAGGCAGAAAACCCAGATGGGCTTATTTAAAGCCTCCACCTAAAATTAGTTATTAGAAAGTAATAAACTGATAATAGAAAAATAGTTAGTTTTGTAACCATAAAATACAGTTTCAGTTAATTATCTTTTTTTTTTTATTTTTTAAAAACTCTCATTTTATTTCAGTTAACGAAATTGTCTTTTCAAATTTCAATAAAATTTGGAAACTGCGCTCGACTTTTGACTTTGGTTTTGTGACTGACTTTTTCTTCTCATTTTGACTTTATTCTCTTGACTTCGACTTTATTTTTATTATTAACGAGAATAACATTGGTATTGACAAACAGTGGTTTCTGTCGTTTAGGTTGGGGATCTTGTAGAACAGAGGATTTGGTGCACCTGAAATCCTGAGGCAAGTTATAAATAAAACCTTGTCCTTGTTGGTTTCCTAATCTGTTGTTATATGCAGGACATGTTGTACAGGACTTAAAATGAGGGACTCTCTTCCGTACCTCTTCATTGTGCTGCTTTTCCATTTGCAAGAGCAATGAGGCTCTGCATGTTTGTCCAAGTATTGTATATGGGTTTTTTTATGTGTGTATAATACATATATCCTGTATAAGTCAATAAGCCTCTCTTGATGTCCTCTCAGGCAAATATTTGTGCATCACTGACAATATACAGTACATATACAGAGGGCAGTGAGGCCATGTGAGGACCATAAATCCCCAGAAATTAATATGGAAGTATATATACATGTTACATACATCTGGTTGCTATCTTGTATATGTAGTGTTTAGAAAAAAATGACCTCAGAGCAGGAATGTCAAGCATCGGTGCTTCTTCTATCATTCACAATGCCATATTTTTGCATGTATTGTGCAACTAGCAGCCTCCATGAATTACATTTCATTAAATGTAAACATACATACCAATGGAAGAACCTCAGTGGCATGAAAAGATATGTTAAAAAAAAACAGTAAATTATAATTCTATAGAAAACACAGTTAGGTTTGACTAAAGCTAAGTATGTGGATGTGGTAGTGGGTTGCAAAAAGCATTATTTAACCCTCTGGAGTCTCCAAAAGCTCCAAATAATCCAGACTTCTTCATGACATCCAGACTAGAAAACAAAGCAGCGTGGAGCCCTACTGTAAATTTACCTCTAAAGTTCTGGCTGTAAACTCCATGAGGCCAGTTTCAGTTTGATGATGATATACCAAGTAAAACTGGAGACAAGCTCAAATAGATTTAGTATAAAATGATAGAACTGGATGGAACCCTCTTATATGTTAGATTTGACACCTTTGGTCACATTTGCAACATTTTACATTTTTTATTGAGCATGATAGTGTTTTGAAAGTAAAAAAAAAAGAGATTCAAAATCACATTTTATGTTGGACTAAAGGACTAAAAAAAAGACCCAAATTACTAAAAAAAGACACAAAATGACCAAAAAAGACACAAATGACTAAAAAAAGGACACAAGATGACAAAAAGACACAAAATGACTAAAAAAAGACACAAAATGACCAAAAAAATACACAAAATCACTAAAACAGACACAAAATGGCCAAAAAAGACACAAAATGACCAAAAAAGACACAAAATGAATAAAAAAAAGATACAAAATGACCAAAAAATACACAAAAGGACTAAATAGACACAAAATGACCAAAAAAGATACAAAAGGACCAAAACCCCCCCCACAAAATGACTAAAAAAGACACTTCAAAAATGGACAAAATAGCCCAAGACTCCATAGAGTTAACAACACAAATTAAATAACCTGGCACTTCTTATTATCTTCTTATCTCAACATCAGATTAAACCATGATCTATAGTGTCCTGATTCCTGCATTCTTTACCTCTGAAATTTTTGGTCACACAAAAGTACCTTCACAGATCATTTTTCACTGCAACGTAACAAGTTGCTATCAAACATAACTTCTCCCAATACTGGTGAGGACTTTTTTTTTTCATTATTTTATGAATTTCTTAATTTATTTTCTGCGGAAGATGCCATTTGCTTTTGTAAACTACAACTCCTTTTAGTTGTGTTCTCTCAATCTACACTTACCAGCCACTTTATTATGTACACCTGTTCAACTGCTCGTTAACACTTATACCTGATCAGCCAATCACATGGCAGCAACTCAATGCATTTAGGCATGTAGACATGGTGAAGATGAGCTGCTGAAGGCCAAAGCGAGCGTCTGAATGGGGAAGAAAGGTGGTTTAAGTGGCTTTGAAGATGGTCTGGTTGTTGCTCTGAGTATTTCACAAACTGCTGATCTACATTTGCATTTAGTCATTTAGCAGACGCTTTTATCCAAAGCAACTTACAGGATAAAAGGGGAACAATCAAGGTATAGTGCAATAAGAGCCATTAGAAGACTGGCAAGAACTTTTAGTATAATTAAGTGATTGTTAGGGTTGTCAAAAGTATCGATACTCAAAAAAGGATCGATATTAAATCGTTGTATCAGGATACGATACTCATTTTCAAAAGTATCGACTACCTCAGACCTGAAGCTTGTTATCATAGTTGCAGTTTCTTTTTGCACTTTTTTTTTTTTTATTATAAATATTTAACCCGTGGTTCTGTTAATTTTTACATGTTGCATTTTTCTTGTTAATAAAAATATTTCTGTTAAATTTTGGGGTCTTTGTTTTTATCCTTGTGCTATTGAGAATGGTATCGAGTATCGAATATTTTCCTGAGTATCGGTATCGAGTTGAAATTTTAGTATCGTGACAACCCTAGAGATTGTATATGGTTATTCTGTAGAGTGTACTCTTCAGGAGCTTAACTAAAACAGTAAATGCCAGAAAATATTCTGGCCCCTATCTAATAAGGTTAGATAGGCGGAAAGTTGGGAATTTTTCCACGCCCACACCGACCCTCCCTCTCTCTCTGCTTGTCTTCCACCATTGCGTGACCGACATGATGTTTGCCTCAGTCTCACCCTCCTGTTGAGCCTTCACTGTTGTGGCAGACTGCAGTTAGTAATGTAGACCCATAATTGTACAAGTAGTTATATATAATTTGTAGAGGCACTTGATCGCCCTTCTTTGCTTCACCTCCATCTCTCACCACTCAATCTTTCCAGCCCTAACCCCCCCCCCCCTCCCCCCTGTAATGTCTAATGTTGCTTTAAAGACATGCTGCATATGCTGGGGTTACAGTAGGAGCGGCTGCATGCGTGTCCCTGTATGCATGATTGATGTGTGAGTGTTTGCGTGCCTGGGAAGCGTTGACATGAGGACATACTATGGACGTTGACAGCTATAGTTGAAAAAATGACCGTCTTTATATTTAACTGTGACAATCACGTATTGCGTTTGTTGGAAAATAAATCAGTAGTATAGGAACCTGTCATCTCTAAAGAGTTATAAGTAAAAGATTTAGAGACATATGTTTGACTGCATTCATATGGAGTTATCTAATACTATTCTCAATTGCTCTATGTAGCTTGGGCTTTAATCCATTTTCAGAATATAAAAATTAATTCACATATTCCTTTATGACTAGAAACAGCTGAGGAGTTGCATATATAGTGTGTTTCTGCTATGCAATAATTACTTCAATGGAAGCCTCAGTGGATTTTTGTATGTGTTTTTATTACCCTAAACCCTAACCCTAGATCCTAACCTAAGATCCTAACCCTCACCTAAACCCTAACCATAGATCCTAATCCTAAACCCTTAACTCTAACCCTAAATGCTAACCCTAAAACATAGATCCTAACCCTAACCCTAAACCTAAATCCTAACCCTGACCTTAACCCTAAACCCTAACCCTAGATCCTAACCCTATCTTATCCTAAACCCATTTTCAGTCAGTTTTGAACAGTTTTGTACCCTTAAAGGCAAATACAGGCAAAGCTCACACAGAACATGACAGTTATAATTCACCAATTTTACTATATTGTAATGGAGGAAAGTCATCCTGGGATGTTTCTGGTGGGCTAGTTGAGAATATTCAGATAACCAGAGGTGGAAGTATATTGGGCGGGTAGAAGGGAAGCAAATAAAACACAAACACTTACACACATACAACATACAAATAGTTATTCAGTTTGAAAGTGGACATTCCTTTGACAGACATGTTAAAATGTAGAAACTTGCCGTTTTTCCAGTTATACAGTAATGCTGTGAGATCAATCCTCCAGGCGGTGTGGTAGCAGTGGTTATCAGTCTATGATCCCCGGCCCTAACCCTCCACTCCTGCCTCAGTCTGTGTCTGTATCATTGTCCTGTATCAGTGCAGTGTGTGTATCTACCATCTGTTATAATCAGCCATGAATATTGCAGGGGCCTCGACACTTTAAACGGCTTATATACCCTATGGATGTTGACATGCATGGGAGAAGTCATGTGTGCCAGAGATGCACTCTGTGTGCGTTTGCAGTTGGCCCATTGATTTATAATTAACGCCGGGGTTACTGCTCCAGCACACACACAGCTGGCCTGCTCTCTGGGGTCACAGCAGTGTGTGTGTGTGTGTGTGTTTGTGTTGGTGTGTCTTTGTGCACAAAGTTATTTCAGTGTCCGAGAAGGAAAGCATTGTGGACGAGTTGAAACGTAGTGTGTAGGTGGGGAGATGTGCATGTGTTGATTGTGTGTGTGCATTTGAATGCATATACTCAGAAATTGAGCATATGTTCCCTTTTAAATAGGGTTATCTTTGAGTGTTTGTACGCATACTTTAAGTGAGTGTGAATGAAGAGTAACCATGGTAACCTATTTAAAGATTCCTGCAGACCAGAAACACTTCAGTTCCATCAAATGTATTGATTAGAGTGCCCATGTGCATTAGAGGGACACATGTGCGTCTTCCAGTCGGCAGTTAACACCACAAGGCTGTATTCTTATATGACATAAGAATGAATGAGAACTTCTCAAGGCCTTGCTGTGCTTCACTTCAACTTCTTCAGAATGATTAGAGAAGAAGCTCCTAATAACTCATTAACCGACATGAATGCGCTGAGGATGAAAAACAGCAGCTATATTCAAAGGCTTATGTTTAGGTTTGCCCCTGACTGCATTCAGTCACTTTCTGATCACAAACACTTCAGGACTAAAGCAACTTTTGTGTGAATGAATCTCGCAGCATTTAAAGTCATCGTGTAAACTTGAAACCCTGAAAAGGGACACAAAAAAGTTATTGTTCCAGAGATGGAAAATTCTAGAAAGTTACATAAAGTTAATTTCCCTGCCAACAACTTTTTTTAGTAAATAAAGCGCAAGATTTATGCATTATTCCAGATTCATAGGGAGGCGTACATGAAAGCCGCAAGATCATGAATATGGCGGGCTGTATCTGTACATACACGACTGTGTGGCCACTTTTCATTCCAACACCATCATCAAGTTTTCTGATCACTGGAATTGTCTGTCACCTTTGGCATCTGTATCTGTTTTTGATACCTACAATAAATCCCGCACAAGGCTGTAATTCGAATCTACCTGGTCGTCAAGTGTTTTTCTTTAAAGATTTTCTACGACGTGGGCTTGGTCCCTCCCCTGGTTTTTCCCGAAGTGTTTCAGTGGAAAGGTTGGACAGTTGAAACTACATTGATGTTCACATCTCTGAACTGGGTGCTGCATACGGACTTGATGGTAAGAAAGGCAAGGGAGCACTGCTTGTCAAAAGTAAACTATACTTTAAATGTTTAAAATGTCGCCAGTAAACTTGACACCAATTGGGTGCCATAAAAAGGGTGCATTTAACCTTCAAACAAATGAGAGTTGCAGTTCTTGTACATTCTTGTTGCAGGATTTTGCCAAAAATGTTTTTGACCTTGAGTTGAAAATGCAGACAAAGAGACACACAGAACCAGGGTTATATGTCAAAAAGGTTTTAAATTGTGTTGGGGGGGGGGAAACTACAACAATATGTTTTTTTTGTGATCCATTATTATTTATTTTTACTGTTGTTGTTGTCCTTGTTTGAGTGCATATAGGATGTATCGAGGTTGTGTCCTATAGTTCAGGGTTCACTTTTCTTTGCTACAAACTATTTTGTGAATCAATCTTTTCCTGTTTAAAACTGGAATAACAGCAGCATGACTTTGACCCGTGACAGTGTAATCTTTTTCCTTAAAGTCATGAAGCCTCCACTCTGTTGATAACACATCACCATACTGTACAAAATTGCACATTATAAAGCAGTCTGAACTATCTTCACCCCTTCATTTTAACTATCAGAGCAGAACAAACACTGTCTATTTACCACAATTCATCATTTTAGAGCTTGTTCAGCAGGTTAGTTCAAGGAAATCCAACCTCTGAAAAATAACAGATCAAAAAGGATCTCTCCAAGGCCATACTGGGTACAAATTTAGCTTTTTCTACTATGTTTACAACACAAATACTACTTTATACTGGGGCTTTATATTGATACTTCATAATGGAGAATCTAGCAGTGTGCTCTGACATGAGGTTGAGGTCCATGAAGAGGTCCTTGAAGAGGTCCTCGACGGGGGTTTATTGAGTCCCTAGTAGTTATCGATACACAGTTCGGTGATCGTTGTTATGGAAGCTCAGAATTCATGTTTAATGGTGTTTCCACATCTGGTTGTGCTGTTATAAATACTACTACTACTTGGCCCAATGACAGAAGAGCCAAGCAAAGAGCAGATACTCAGCCGCTTCACCCAACTCTTTAGTTTCATTGAATTTGCTTAGATTAAAGTACAGTGGCTGGCTTGCAAATTTATCGGACAACCATACTACATTCAGTCCTCCAACCAGCATCACTGTATAACTGGCAACCTTTATTAACAAAAGAACCATTGTTGACCAGAAAAACAGAAAAAAAAGGTGGGATTGGAGTCACAAACCTTTTTTTGGGCCTTACAATGAAGATAAATCAACCCTATGGGTCCAAATTAGCCTACCAATATTACTAATAGGTCATATTGAGCATTTATTAATATGAATAGCCTGCGTAGGGTGGCTGGGCTCAGCCATAGAGATAGGATGAGGAGCTCAGACATCTGGAGGGAGCTCGGAGTAGAGCCGCCACTCCTTCGCGTTGAAAGGAGCCAGCTGAGGTGGTTTGGGCATCTGGTAAGGATCCTCCCGTGCGCCTCCCATTAGAGGTGTTCCGGGCACGTCCAACTGGTAGGAGGCCCCAGGGAAGACCCAGAACACGGTGGAGGGATTATATCTCCCGTCTGGCCTGCTTATCCTGCTGCCCCCGCGACCCGGCCCCGGATAAGCGGACGAGAATGGATGGATGGATGGATTAATATGATTATATCAGGATGCAATCAAGGACCATGAGAGGCTGGACACCAAAGAAATATCTCAGGAGATTTGGAATCGAAAGCTAGTCTAGCTTGAGAAACTCAAAACGAGACTTGAAGTTGGCCAACTGTAGATGTTAAGATGCCGGGCTGTAGACGTTTATATACAGTTTATAGGGAAAACATAAATAACTGTTCATGTCGTATAGTTTTTTTTGTCACAGCCACAGGGAACACCTGCAGATGGCCTAAAGAGCCACATGTGGCTCCGGAGCCTACCCCTAAACTGGTACATTCAGTACTCCAACCCAGGGCCGGTTATTCCTACAGGCCACCAAGGCGGCTGCCTAGGGCGCCAAATTGGCAGGGGGCGCCACAAGGGGGCTTAAGCATACATCTTTGTTTTAACAACATTGATTAACGAAACATTTTTTAAAAAGCATGGGCAATAAAACCGTCATTGAATTAAATGAACATGCCCCAACCCATATTTCAAATGAAAATGTAATATTATATTATATAAAATATGATACGTGCATCATAGTGTACCTATATCAGAATGAATACATGGAATGGATGTGGTTCGGGGGGGGGGGTGGCGCAAAATCTCAATATCGCCTAGGGCAGCCAATGGGCTAGAACCGGCCCTGCTCCAACCACCATCACTCTATAACTGGTTCCACTAGAGGCACTCGTTGAAAGAAAAAGACCTTCCTGGCAACCTCCAGTTGGCAGACCTTTGCTTTCCAGCCATGCTCCTCTGCCTCTACTGCAAACTCTATATATCTAAGCTTTTTTTCTCTCATAGTCCACCATTTCTATTGCATTACCCCACAAAATAAACAACACACTGTGTTTCTGACCTCAACACAAGGTCTGGTTGGAGATTAGTGGTAGCTGTCTCCTGAGTGATGATGAACTGTCTTAAACATACTCTCATTTTCCAGTCCTTCCACTGCCTGACATGTTTATCCTCACAGACAAACAACCTGTTTCCTTTTTTCTATTTACTTAGTCTGCAGTGAGTGCTTACGATCAATGGCAGCTGTATTTAGACCCTGAACCCACTTCTTTAAGTTGGCATCAGTTACAGCCTTGAGTCTTTTTGGGGTAAGTTGGACCAAGTTTTGCACAGGTGGATTTGGGTATTTTCTGCCAAAAATGTAACTGAATTAGTAGCTGAATTACTCTATAATAAAAGTAACTAGTTACCAGGGAAAGAAAGTAATTTGCTTTACTGTAAAAAAAAAAAAAATGTATATATGTCAAAGAATTTGGATTTTTCTGAGCAGTTTTCACAAGTCAGTTGAAATGAGTAGAACATACATGTTATGCTTGTACATAACCTTCAATATTTATTATTGCACTTGTAACTGTAACTGTATTTAGACTAGCTTGAACATATAAGAGCTTATTAGAGTCATTACTCCTTCGGAGTTTTCCTTATCCTTGGTAAGGATTGGTGTGCTTATGTTGCTGAGTTTTTTTCATTGTTTTTTCCTCCTTTCCTCCCCTCACATTGTGCTGTATTTCTTTCTCTTCATCTCTGTCTTCCTGTCCTGTTCACCTCTGTCATATTGTTTGTGTGTTTTTTATACATCTTGGACAGGTTGATGGCAAATTTTGTTGTACTACCCTGTGCAATGACATTAAAGGCTTTCTGTTCTGTTCTGATCTGAACATTTTCTCTCTTTTGTGACTGCTTATTTCTTTTATTAATAAATAACAGATTGTAGATTTCTAATTTTTAAATTAACTTGAGTTGTAACAGGGTAGGCGTAATAAGCTATGCTTCAGCCTTTTTGGTCCAAATGTCTACTATCAATTTTATTTCTCTGTTGACTTA
The DNA here is from genome assembly GCF_030273125.1 of Centropristis striata. Taxonomy (NCBI): domain Eukaryota; kingdom Metazoa; phylum Chordata; class Actinopteri; order Perciformes; family Serranidae; genus Centropristis; species Centropristis striata. Next base: position 31,233,470 of record NC_081536.1, read on the forward strand.
TTGTTTACTTTGATCAAAGTTTTTTTCTGGTCTGTTACTTCTGTTTTAATGACATGTATTGACCGAAATAAACGTAAACGAAACGAAACGAAACATCACATTGTGAGATTTAAGAGTTTGACACAAAGAATTATTGGGAAAAAAGCCTGTGAGTAATGAATGCAAATACATGTTTGTGTGTTCGTAGTCAGCTCCTGCAGAGTGCATGAACTGTGTTTGGTGACATCAAAATAACCCTATTGTAGCCTCTCTATTGCTCAACTAGACACACACACACACACACACACACACACACACACACACACACACACACACACAGAAGCCCAGCATGACCACTTAATCCTTCTCAGTCCCCACTCTCCACACTACATCGCTCTGCACTCACTGTTTGCCCTCACTGCCTCTTCTCTGCCCCACTTCTTTCCCTCTCCTAATCTCTCTCTTTCTCTCTACCCTCTTTTTTTTTTACTTCTACCTCCTCCACTTTCTTTGACCTGTCATCTCACCATCTGATCTCATCTGCTGCTTCTTATAAGGTCATCTCTCCACTCTCCACCGCTGTATTTTCTTATGGAACGAGGGCAGCGAGAGGCCCTTTCTCTTTGATTCATCTCTCCATCAGGAGGTGAAGGGCCCGGGTGTGTGAGGTGACACACTGGATTAGAGGGTTGCATTCAGTTTAGATGCAAGGTCATCCGTGGGGGTCCTCGGGGGCCGCTTTGTGGATTGTCGCCCACTGATCTGTCATGGCCAGCCAAAACACATTTCAAGGCCCTTTTGATCCACCCCAACATTCTCCACAGGCAACACACTCATACACACCACACATGCTCATGCAAACTTTTTAAAAATAGGGTCAGCTGGAGTTCTGGAAGACAATTCCAGGACACCATCAGACAGTGTACCCATTGTTTTCCTCTGAGGAAGGACTCACAAGATACAGATATACCATCTTTAAGACCTTTGGAGCACAAGGGTTTACTATGTTCATGACTGGGTTCATATTATGAAGCTAGAGGTGCAGACTAGAGGTGTGAATCAGCGTATCGGCCCCACGACATGATTTTATCCTAATACTTGAGTCACGATACGATATGATTGCGATTTTAAGCATTTTCTGTGAGTATTGCGATATTGTGATTTCCCTGTTTGACTACATTTTGTGTCAACAAAATTAAATTCAATCAAGAATTATTTTGTGAAATAAGAGAGAATTCTCAGTCTATTCATCTCACTTCAGTGTTTTTATAACACGGTGGAGGGATTATATCTCTCTCCTGGCCTGGGAACGCCTCGGGGTCCCCCAGGAGGAGCTGGACATTGTGGCTGGGGAGAGGGACGTCTGGAATGCCCTGCTTAGCCTGCTGCCCCCGCGACCCGGCCCCGGATAAGCGGACGAGAATGTATGGATGGAGAGTCAAACCCACAGACTGACCAACAAAGTATTCAGTCAAACTGAACTCAACTGATATCAAACATGTTGCACGACAACAACTGCAGCATTTTATCAAACTTTCAAAAACAACAAGCTTCACTGCTCTGAATTTTTTTGATTGAAACATAAAAAAAGCACAAGCTTAAAAGCTTCAAAACAAAAGCACAAAAATAAAGTGGCATAAATCATAGACGAAATTAACTGCCATTTACACCATTAAGAAGGCTGTTGAGGAGTAGTTGAATAGATAGTAATTCCAGGCCACAGCAGTCGATTGATTCTATCCATTGGAGCCTAAAGGGTAATCAGCAATAGAGGTCTTCAACAACCCCAACGGATCCTTTCACCCTGAACTTTACCACCCAAGGCAGTGAGCCTGCTTGGATCTGTTCAGGGAGTAGACGTATTAACACACAGACCAGTTATAATGGGACCCTACTGGACCTGATTAGACTGAATATACTTGAACCTGACCCGACTCTGATGCAAGGCTTGGTCAGGTCTCAAGCGCTAGAAACGCTCGGACCTCTGAAGACCTCAGGTCCAACCTTCACCTCCATGTTGAGCTCCGTCTGGTTCAGATACACTTCTATTGACTCCAAGAGACAATCAATCAATACGCAACTCTCTCTGTTCTCTTCAGTTTCTTTTCTCTCTGAAATCACAAAAAGCCCCTACTTTATAGATGGTATTAACATGATAACTATACGTGTGATGGTCAGTCAAGGGCCTGAGTTCTATTATAAGCCTTCTTATGAGCATATATAGCTCTTGTGTTTCAAAATGTAAGCATTACTCTGTTAATCATATATACTCCTACTTAAAAACTTTACAAATGATGTGCATTCCCCTTCATATTAGCTGGTTCTACCTCAGTCACAGCCAGTCTTCCAAAAAAAATCAACCAAGCAGCTTAAAATTATCCATATTTGTGTTTGTTGTTAGCAGTTCTTGTTTCTTGTGGAAATAGAAATTATGAAAGACGTCAAGGTGGCAGTGATATTACCAAGTGTTAAGGCAAAGTTGGAAACAAGGATACACAGTATAAAGAATGACAAGGTCCACTTAGGTGTTTCAGAGAGGTCAAGCAATATTAATATTTTGAGAAAAAAGTCGCAAATTTAAGAGATTAAAGTGGCAAATCTACTACAAAAAAAGTGCAAGATTGAAAGTGGTAAATCTGTGAGAAAGACCCCTATTAGACACCCCTGCTTTGCAGTCTGATTTGCTCATTTTTTCCCAGCAACTTTACAGTTAATGTTAAGTTGAAACATCTCAGCTCCATATCAGTAGCCTCACACTGGGAATGTTGCTGCCTTGCTCAACTCATTGAGCTTCACCTCAATTATACCACCAGCTGTGGCCTCTTTGATCTACCTTTCCTCTTCCCCTTCATAGCCTCCATGTTCTTTTTGCATCATCTATACTTTTAAAACATAGTCCAGTACATGTAGCGTGCACTTGGGAGCCTTCACCTTGTCCCTCCAATCCATCTAGTATATCCCTCCTCCTACCTCCTGTCTTTGACTGCTCAGGAAGCTTCTTTTTTCTCTCCTGGCGAGCAAAGAGATGGTTATTTTAAAGAGTTTATATTTAGATCATCAGAAGTGTACTTACAGAACGTACAGTAGAAGTGTGTGGCAGTTGTGTGTTCATTTATGCTTAATTTATGCATGTTAATGTGTGTCAATGAGTGTAAATCAGTGTGTGTTCCCAAACACTATTTGTCTATATTCCAACACATACAGTAGATATCTTACCCACACAGAGGCACGCAACTTTGTGCATGGGTGTTTACATGGTGTATGGTGTGTATTTTAAGCTTGCCCACGTGCACTTGTGTCACAATGTGTGTGTGTGTGTGTGTGTGTGTGTGTGTGTGTGTGGCTTGTGGCTTAAAAGGGCCCTGGCGTACTTAAAGGTGCATTACAGGTCTCAGGCTAATCCACAGTGATAGCTAAAGTGCTCTGTGTCAACCACAGGAGACTCTGTGTGTGTGTGTGTGTGTGTGTGTGTGTGTGTGTGGGTGTGTGTGTGTGTGTGTGTGAGAGAGCGCCTGTTTTTTTGGGGGGGCAGCACAGAGAAGACAGCCTACGATGTGGCCATCATGCACATTATTCAGCATAAATGTTGTATTGGGTCACGACTCTCCCGGTCTTTACATGTACAAAGAATGGAGAGATGGAGGCAGAAAAGAAGAAGAAGAAGAAGAAGAAGAAGAAGAAGAAGAAGGGAGCGGGAGTTCAACGGAGGACGGAGCGAGCGAGCGAGGGAGGAAGAGTTGGAGGAAGGACGGAGTTGCAAAAGGATGGACGAGAAAAAAAAGGAAGTGATTTACATAGACGGAAAAGCAGATTGGAGAGAGCAGAGAGGAGAAATAAAGGATTAGAGACGGATATAAAGGGCCAAGAGGTGGAGATGGAGTCAGAGATGTAGTGTGTTTATGTGCCTTTATATGTCTCCTGCATTTATTATGAAGACTCTCCGGCTTGTTTCTCTCCTCTCAGCTCCTATTTATTTTGATGTACTGTGCATCTTAAGTGCCTATAGTAAATACAGCCACACCATCTGAAAGTGTGTGTGTGTGTGTGTGTGTGTGTGTGTGTGTGTACATGAAATTGCGTACATGCACAGATGATGTGTGTATTGTGTATTTGCTTGTGACTATGGGATGTTTACAGTTTGTGCTTGTGTACCGCACAGGGTATTTATGTGTAGATTGTATGTGTGTTGACAGGTCTTTGTACTGTGTGTGTGTGTGTGTGTGTGTGTGTGTGTGTGGGTGTGTGTGTGTGTGTGTTCGATGTTGTGTATTTGTTTATATTACCCTGTATAGATGCAGGGAACACTTGCTGGGCTGTATTCTCGCTTCTCTTTACATAAATAGACCTTTTGGCACATTGCAATATTTAAGCAATTCAAGAAATTGTAATTTGTTAATGCCAATTCTATGGAATTAAATCCTAAAGATTTGTTGCACATTTTAGATGCAGGTTTTTATTTGTGAGTTATATAGAAATTCTAAACTTTAAATCTCCGCCAGGTGTTGAAAGTCTCCTGCATAGCATTATTCTGATTGATTCAGAAAGAAAACATTTTAAAAGTTCTTTCCACGTCATCTTGCTGACAGATCTTGCAAAGCATGAATTCAGACTTTTTACAGATCAGCATCATGCTGTAGTTATTTCGACATAGTTAGGATCCACTTTTTGCAAAGAAGTAAAGGTGAAATCAACTGTAATTCACTGGCAAATTTGCGAGAAGAAAGTTGCAGATTTACACGATTTAAAGTGGCAAATCTGTGAGAAAAAGTCGCTTCCATAAAAAAAAAAAGTCGCAAATTTAAGAGATTTAAGTGGCAAATATGCAAGAAAAAAGTTGCAGATTTACAAGATTTAAAGTGGCAAATCTGCAAGAAAAAAATGCAGATTAACAAGATTTAAAGGGGCAAATTAGTGAGAAAGTTGCAAATTTAAGAGATTAAAGTGGCAAATCTAAGGGATATCTCGTGAGTTATATTTCTCAAAATATTACCCCGATTCCCTGGGTCTGTTTTTTTTTTTTTTTCATACTTGGACCTAATACACCGTCATAGAAAAGAGCTTAATTTTTGCAATGTGACGTTTATAGCACGTGTGCAATGTAACTCATTAAAGCAGTATCAAAGCTTTTTTATCCCTTAAGCAGTAAAATTGAATGTAATTGAAAGCTTGAGAATCAGCTAATGACTAAAGTGACTAAATGACTATAAGGTGTACTATTTTGTTCTAAACTGGTGAAGAATCAAAATGATGCTGTTTGAGACTAGAGATTGGCCTCCTGGTCATCTGATGAGGTCTCTTCCCTCTGGCTCTGTGAACATTTTGTGTCCAGCTGGAACAAATCCAGAGACCGACACGTCTTCAGTGACATGGCACTGATGTGCACATCAGCTGTTTGCAGGTCTCACTATGTGGCCTTAATGCCACTTTGTTTGCCTGCTGTGCACTTTTTTACAAGGCGGTTTTAAATCAAACCTCTTCTGAATGAATTAAACAACGTTCACCTGTTCCGTGACCTCCTTCTCCTACATGTTTTCATTGTTATAAGTATAATTCACATATTTTTTGCTGCAGCCTTTCTTAGCATTCACATATAGTTTCTGCATCACTTAAATTCATGTTTTATTGCCATATTTTCTATGGGATTTGCTCTAGAATTTAGTATTGTAGATGTTCTGTGTAGCCTGATATGTCATTCAAGGGTGACACCGTTATGCAAATTTTTGATAATTAGAATCAGGTAATCAACATGCGTCACATTTAGAATTAATTGGAATTTATCAGAGGAATATGAATTTGGTGTAGGGAATATAATTTTCTTATGTGGAAACATACATTTACATGAATAATTTCATTAATAAAAATGTACAGTTGTATGCACATACTATGCATACATGTGTGCAACTTTTTATGCACTCAGATTATGTGCAGTATATTAATGTTTGTATATAAAGGTGCAAAGAACACATAGAGAGGTTCCTGAGTGTACAGTAATAAATATGCAAAACAAATCTTGTGTATTAGGGCCAAGAGGAAGGTAATATTTTGAGAAAAAAGTAGCAGATTTACAAGATTTAAAGTGACAAATCTGCAAGAAAAAAGTTGCAGATTTACAAGATTAAAAGTGGCAAATTTGTGAGGAAAAAGTTGCAGATTTACAAGATTTAAAGTGACAAATTTGTGAGAGAAAAGTTGCAGATTTACAAGATTTAAAGTGGCAAATCTGCGAGAAAAAAGTTGCAGATTAACAAAATTTAAAGTGGCAAATTTGCAAGAAAAAAGTTGCAGATTCACAAGATTAAAAGTGGCAAATTTGCGCGAAAAAAGTTGCAGATTTACGAGATTTAAAGTGGCAAATTTGTGAGAACAAAGTTGCAGATTAACAAGATTAAAAGTGGCAAATTTGCGAGAAAAAAGTTGCAGATTAAAACGATTAAAAGTGGCAAATTTTCGAGAAAAAAGTCGAAGATTTACAAGATTAAAAGTGGCAAATTTGTGAGAAAAAAGTTGCAGATTTACAAGATTAAAAGTGGCAAATCTGCGAGAAAAAACACAAAAAAATAACACATAGAGCTAATCCGTGTGTGTGTGTGTGTGTGTGTGTGTGTGTGCAGAGACTGGGCTGTGGAGGTTAGCCCGGGCTGCAGCGGTGGTGGAGACCTATTTTAATTCTTAACTAGATGTCCATGATTTATTAATCTGTGTTTGAAATAACAATTACCGTGTCAGAAGGGATCAGGCCAAAGCCTTAATTGCAATGGAAAACACACTTAATATGGAACTTGCCTCGACCAAAGCACACGCATGGCATCCCCAACAGGCCCGGGAAGATGTCTCTGTTTCTGCATCCCTGACTGTGCATTATACAGTGTGGATGTAAATCTGAGCATGAATGTCAATGCTGTTCCTGCTTCAACTTGTGTGACTAAGTTATATGTTGCCATACGTGCATTATTCAGCAGCAGTCTCATCCTAACATGAACCATTATCCCTCGTATTCAAACATGCAACTGCAGCTTTCTGCTACTTATGTAGGGCTTGTGCTCATGTGGAGGGTTTTTCTCTTTGGTTTCAATGTGTCACATGTAGCATTGCTGTCAATTAAAGCACCCGATAGTGAATAAATTGAAAAAGGAGCACAATCTTAACTCTGTGGAGTCTTAAAGGGCTATTTTGTCCATTTTTGAATCCTTTTCATGTCTTGTCGTGTCTTTGTAGATCATTTTGTGTCTTTTTTTGGTCGTTTGTGTCTGTTTTTGTGTCTTTTTTAGTTATTTTGTGTCTTCTGTGGGGTTTTTTGGTCATTCTTGTTTTCATTTTGTGTCTTTTTTTGGTCATTTTGTGTCTTTTTTTGTTCATTTTGTGTTTTTTCAATCATTTTGTGTCTTTTCTTGTAATTTTGTCTCTTTTTTGTGTCATTTTGTGTCTTTTTTTGGTCATTTTGTGTCTTTTTTGTCATTTTGGTATCTTTTTTTAAGTAATTAATTTTTTTTCAAGTAATTAAGTTTTTTTCTGTCATTTTGTGTCTTTTTAAAAGTAATTTAGTGTTTTTTTAGTCATTTTGTGTCTTTTTTTAAGTAATTACGTTTTTTTCTGTCATTTTGTGTCTTTTTTTAGTAATTTTGTGTCTTTTTTTGGTCTTTTAGATACTGCCTCCAGCGGTCTTGTTGTGTCATTTTTTAAAGAAATGTTGTGCCTTTTTTGGTCATTTTGTGTCTTTTTAAAAATAATTTAGTTTTTTTCTGTCATTTTGTGTCTTTTTCTAGTAATTATGTGTCTTTTTTTGGTCATTTTGATACTGCCTCCAGCGGCGCCCAGGTAATTTGAATTTGAAACCCTTGCTCTACATGAATCTGATTAATATCACTTGCAGAAAAACAGAGTTCTTCTCACACATTTAGCCTCATTGAGGCCATTTGGTTAGCATTCATCTTTACAAGGATTAGCCGCTATCACTTAGCGGCCCTTAAACAACTATTTCCTTGTACAGAATTAGTGCATGGTTGCTAATGGCATCTGTAATGAGGCTGACCCATAGGCCTTGTCTAATTTAAAGAGCCCGTTAAGTGACTCAGTGATTTTAGAGGTAATCTTTAAAAGCCACGTAAAGCTTGGAGAAAGTTGGTGTGTGAGAGTGCTTTTAAAGAGTTGGAGACGAGAAGCTGCAGCGAGACTTTTCAATGACTTCCCTATGATGTATCATAAGTTTGTATTATCCATATTCTGTCAAAGAGGGCACAGGGAGGAATGTTTTCACAAAAAAGGAAATGTGTGTGTCTGTGTGTGTGTGTGTGTGTGTGTGTGTCCCTGCTTGCTTTTCTGTCACACACACACACAGTCAGAAACACTGAAATATCCCCCTTTCTTTTCTCATAACTCTCTTTTCTGTCTCTCCTCTGTCTGTATTTCTGAAGGAATTCTCCATCCATCTAATTCCCCTCCTGGTTCTTTTATATTGAGGCTGGGCCCCGCTCGTATTCCATGTCAAAGGCTTTCTCTTTTATTGAACATCAAATCCTCTGTGTCTCGCCTGGCGCTCTCTTCTCACTGCTCGGCACCATGCATATTCAGGAGCCGGCGGCCGCGCTATAAGGCCGGCTAGCCCTCCAAAATCCGCGATTGTGGGCATTAGCGTTGCAATAACACTACATGAATAGCCGCCATGCTCTATATTTAGGTGTTAAGTCGACCATGCTGTAGCCAAGATTGAGGCTGCTGCATGGAAGTGCGTGGGGAGAAGCAGACTTTCTCCTTTCTGCTGATATACTCTCTGTTTCTTCTTTTTTTTTTTTTGTTCTCTGTCTATCTGTTTCAGAGGCCTTTTCTGTTGGATCTGGAGGCGGCGCTTGGTGTCCAAAAGTTCCAGCAAAGCTCGGGATGTTTTGCTGTGAGGAGCCGCCCCACTGTGACACTTTGCATACTGATTTGGGCTTTACTGCTGACTTGAAGGGAGGGGAAAAAAAAGAAAAAGAGGAAAGACCTGACTGCTGTGAATTGGGCTCTAATACGCTTGGCTCACTCTGTCGGAAATAAAAAGATGAGTTTTTTTAGTCATTTTGTGTCTTTTTGAGTCTTTTTTTTGGTCATCTTGTGTCTTTTTTTAGTCATTTTGTGTCTTTTTGTGTCTTTTTTTGGTCATTTTGGAACTTTTTTTGGTCATTTTGTTTCTTTTTGTGTCTTTTTTTAGTCATTTTGTTTCTTTTTGTGTCTTTTTTTAGTCATTTTGTGTCTTTTTTGTGATTTTGTGAGTTTTTTGGTCATTTTGTAACCTTTTTTGTGATTTTGTGTCTTTTTTAGAAATTTTGTGTCATTTTGTTCCATTTTGTGTCTTTTTTGGTCATTTTGTGTTTTTTTTAGTCCTTTAGTCCAACATAAAATGTGATTTTGAATCTTCTTTATACTTTCAAAACACTATCATGCTCAATAAAGAATTTTAAATGTTGCAAATGTGAACAAAGGTTGCAAATATAACATATAACACAAGAGGGTTCCATCCAGTTCTATCATTTTATACTAAATATATTTGAGCTTGTCTCTAGTTTGTTTTCTAGTCTGGATGTGATGAAGAAGTCATGATTTGGTGCTTTTGGAGACTCCAGAGGGTTAACTGTCCAAATTATTATTTATTTTTGTTAACTTGTGTACAATCAGAGACACCTTAGTAACATTTTTTATGATCAATATTATAAATCTTAGTGTGCAGTTTTGGGCCCAAGGAGCATGTTTTCTGCTGGCTGCTTGCACATATGAACGGTATGTAAATAATTTGCTTATCCAGGGTTGATGTTATATGATGATATGGAGAAGAAAAAAGTATATTAGGTATAGTTTTTTAATTATTAATGGTCAGAATGTCCCATTAAAGTGGTTGTTACACTACTGAAACACTGACATTGTCTTCTGTTCATTCAGTTTCTATTGTCTCATCTTTTCTGAGTAAAAACTGTCCTATAACTTCCACATTATGAAATCAGTAACACATGCAGTGACTATACAAACGATGGTAAATAATAGGACTGGCAACTGAACAAAATATATACAGTCATAGTCTAAAGTTTTTTTTTTAAATCTTGGTAAGAAACAATAATTGTCAGGTCACTCTGCTGGGGCCAGTTCATCGCTGCTTGCAGCTTTAATTTATCTCTTTTGTACATTTTTTGTCTTTTTTGGTCATTTTGTGACCAAATGATGATGTAAAAAGACACAAAATGACCAAAAAAAGACACAAAAAGACACAAAAAAGGACAAAAAAGACGTAAATTCACAAAAAAGACAAAAAAATTACCAAACAAAAAAGACACAAAAAGACAAAAAAAAAAAAGTTTTTTTTATCCTGGTAAGAAACAATAATCATCAGGTCACTCTGCTCGGGCCAGTTCATCGCTGCTTGCAGCTTTAATTTATCTTGTTTTAAGAGTTAATTTATTATTTTAAGCGTTCAACATGCTTATTTCTAGATTTAATCATCTTCTCCATGCAGCAATTTCCCTCAGATTTAGTGTTTTATCTTGTTTTTAGACACACCTTTTTTGCAGGAGGTGTAGGAAAGATGGTTAAGGAGACGGATGAAGAAAATCAGGAAAAATCAGGAAAGAAGGAGGGTAGAAGAGGGTAGTAGAGGAGGGAGAGAGGGATGGGAAGGAGAAGGTCAGACAAAGGGATAAATGGGTGAAAATATAAGTGACGGTCGAGGAGAAGAAGGGGTGTGTTGAGGATATCTGCTTGTTTTAGTGCAGTTTTCTGTTCAAACTGGATCCCTGCTAAATCGCCCTCTCAAGTGTGTGTGCGTGTGTGTGTGTGTGTGTGTGTGTGTGTGTGTGTGTGTGTGTGTGTGTGTGTGTGTGTCGTGATGTTGTGACGGCATGCAGCAACCTGGCATGCCTTTTTAATTCTACTGAGTAAATAATGCATCTACCACAGTCCATAATTTATGTAAGTGGACATGCAATCAGTTCAGATTAACGTGCACGATGCCCCTATGTGTGTGTGTGTGTGTGTGTGTGTGCTACAACATGACAGGCCTCTGACTTTCTCCTGCTGTAGCTCTTTCCCATTTTTTTTTTTTATCTCTCATGGCTCTCTGTCTCCTGTTTTTCTTTCAAGTTAAAGGAACAATTCATAATGTTTTCACAAACAAAAAAAAAACGTAAAAAAAAGTCGCAGATTTACGAGAAAAAAGGGGGAAAAAAGCTACTTTTTTTCTCCCAGATTCACCACTTTAAATCTCATAAATCTGCAACTTTTTTTCTCCTAGATTTGCCACTTTAATCTCATAAACTTTTTTCTGAAAATATTACTTAATAATATGTTTTTTTTTACACATTCTGGCTGTATGTAGTATCCTCCAATATTCTCCAGGGTTGAAATTTGGAATTAGCAAGTCTTTTAATGAGTGCCCTATTCTGTCTTAATGGTATGATCAAGGTGAGGTGGTATAGATCACCTCTTCTGACTCGGTCATTTCAAAGTTTATCCAAATGTGAGCTTCAGCTAAACGCCTTAAATTAAAAAAGGATCACATGAGAAGCCAGCCGTGGCTCTTCCTCAGCCAATTCCCTGACTATCACACTTCAAATCACTGAACCGGATCCAACCAGCACCAACAGCTCTCCATGCTGTGCTCCATGTCCAGTATTCCTCCTCCCAACACCAGCTCCACCCGTTCCAGGGCCGTCCTAGACATATCTCTCCACCAAGCATTTGATTTAATCCAGACCAAATGCTAATAGGGCTGTTTGGTTGCTGGCCATCTGCCTGGGCTGCCGGTCAACTGTGGCAAGCTGTGCCGAGCCGCCTGGTGCCAGGGACTGAGCTGCCCAGAGACCACTTCATAACCAGAGGACACTCGACGGCCAATCGTCCACACTCACTGGGAACACACTCCACCACCACCACCACCACCACCACCACCACCACGGTGGCTAACATCATCAAACTGATCTTTTCATGATTCTGGGGGCAGCTTGTCCATCTCTCCCTCCCACACCATTAATATCCATATCAGAGTCGAGAAAATGGAGTATTTGGCTGTCGCTAATCCACTTAGCGTGAACATTTATTTATCCAAGGAAAGAGTTATTCTTACATCTCCTCATGGGAGCTGCTGAACCTTTGGCTACTGTACAGCTCCACTGGTTCCACTGCTCAGTGTCTTTTGTGTCTTTTTTTGTCATTTTGTGTCTTTTTAGGTCATATTGTGTCTTTTTAGTCATTTTGTGTCATTTTTTAAGTCATTTTGTGTCTTATTTTTGGCCATTTTGTGTCTTTTTTTGGGTAATTTTATGTCTTTTTTTGGTCTTTTTTTTTGTCATTTTGTATCTTTTTAGTCATTTTGTGTCATTTTTTGGTCATTTTATGTCTTTTTTTGGTCGTTTTGTGTCTTTTTTAGTAATTTTGTGTCTTTTTTTGTAATTTTGTGTCTTTCTTAGTAATTTTGTGTCTTTTTATAGCCACTTTGTGTCTTTTTAGTCATTTTGTGTCTTTTTTTGTCATTTTGTGTCATTCTTAGTCATTTTGTGTCTTTTTTATAGTCATGTTATGTCTTTTTTATAGTCACTTTATGCCTTTTAGTCATTTTGTGTCATTTTTTTAGTCATTTTGTGTTTTTTGGTCAGTTTGTTTCTTATTTTTGGCCATTTTGTGTCTTTTTTCGTCATTTTGTGGGTAATTTTGTTTCTTTTTTTAGTCATTTTATGTCTTTTTGTGTCTTTTTTTGGTCATTTTGTGTCTTTTTTATAGTAATTTTGTTTCTGTTTTTTCCTAGTTCTTTAGTCCAACATAAAATGGAGTATTTGGCTGTCGCTAATCCACTTAGCGTGAACATTTATTTACCCAAGGAAAGAGTTATTCTTACATCTTCTCATGGGAGCTGATGAACCTTTGGCCTCTGAACGGCTCCACTGGTTTCATCAGTGCCATGCTCACAGGACACCTCGGCACTAAGTGTTAGTCACTCTCTTAACAATTAGCTAATCAAGTTTTAGCACTATGTGATGCTGAGGATGCTATTGGAATTAAAAATATCTACAGAAATATCCTGTAATGCTGATGTACTTGCCCTTAAACAGTTAAATCACAATATATTGTTTCGCAATACTAACCATATCGCAAAATGTTTAAAATCACAATATATCGTATTGTGGGGCATCGTTAGCATATGCTTCACACACAATGATTTTGGAATTGGGGGTTTTAGAAGTGAATTGCACTCTGAAACTATAGGGTCGCTAAATGTACCTGTTTTATCTAATCTCTCTAATCTCTGTTTTATCTGTAATAAGTCTGCCATAATTTCTGTCAGAAGTGCAACATTTTGCATTTTGACGCCGGAGCATTTCAACACATAAGCCTAAAAGTTAAAAGACAGGACAAACATTAAGTGTCATCACCTTAAAAGAAGTCCATTTTTGTTTATATAGCAAAATATCACAAATCACAAAGAAACATTACACACATCAGAATATCAAGAAATTATCTTGACACGACTCTCTGAAGACACAATCCCAAAAAAAATGACATTTTAGTCAAGAAAATCATTAAAACAAGCAGGTTGACGTTATGAAACTACTTTTTTTCCATTTGTTTTTAGAAAATAGGACAATTTTTGACTCAACAATAGACAAATATTATGTGCCAAGATGTATTTGATGAATTTTAACAATGAGGGAAAATATGTTAAAGAGTCTATTGTTGTCAACTCAACAAACAGACAGCTCAGTGATTTAATGTAAATGTCCCCAAGATATCATTAAAAGTCAATGTGGGAGATTTTCTGGTAAAAGTGAAGCAGCCAGAGAATATAATTGGCTGTTTCAGTCAGACAGGACATATTGTGAGTCACTAAAAGTAAGAAAAATACATATTTAGCAGAGAGGAGCAGTATGTGTAAAACTATAAGCTGTTTCTGCTCTTTAGTCACGTGGTGCTGTGGTGCTGAACGGACAGCTCCTGTAGAAGAAAACCAGCTTCCAACTTTTTCTGTTTGTAGAAACTCCAGCAGCTGATCCTGCTCATCAAATCTCTCTGACCAAGTAACTTTTTTAATCTTGTATTTTTCTACTGCAGTGTTATATGTAGTGTTGAATGTGCTGCAAAGACCACAACACAACAGAAGTGTTTCCAGAGGACACTTAAAAGTGATGCACACGCTGGACCAAGGTTATAATAGTTTTGGATTTTTTATTAGTCTTAGTTTTAATTTTGTTGTGAATTTTGGTTTTCAAATTCAGTTCGTTTTAGTTCGTTTTTAGAGTGAGTTTGTTAGTTTTAGTTTAGTTTTTATTTTTTGAAAATGCTGCGTTTCAGTTTAGTTTTTATTAGTTTTAGTTTTTTCTAAGGGGGTATTTGTTGGTTGCCAGATTCAATAAGGTCACAATAAATGTTTCCTTTATTTCCTTTGTCTGATCCATCTCAGTCCCAATAAGTACATTAAGTCATAAAACCAGATAGATGAAATAGATTTCATATCAACCAAAAAGGTTTACGTGTGAAAAAAGTTGACAAAGACCAAAACGAAGGACATTTTCACTATAATTTTAGTTAGTTTTAGTTAGTTTTGTAACCACACAATACAGTTCCAGTTAATATATTTTTTTAAAAACTCTTGTTTTTATTGTTATTGCAGTTAACGAAAATGTTTTTTTAAATTCTAGTTTTCGTTAACTATAATAACCTTGGTCTCGACACGCTTGTGATATTATCACATTTGTTAAGAATTCTCCAAGTTAGAAATGGGTTTTTGTATTCATGCTTTTATTCTGAAGTGGAAGTTTTATTTTGAAAGCAGTGCACGCAGTTGCTTCCTGCCTCACGTTTGCCGATTGACATGTTGTTTGCAGTGGTAGGCAGTCACCGATGATGTGAGTTATGGTTATAGTGATGAATGAATGAGTACATGTGACTTAGCTTTCTGATAGTGATTTGTCCTTCTGATGTGTATTTACAGTTGTTAAAGGGTCCGTTTTTCACTCGTTAGCGTTATCGCAAGTTAGCATCTGTATGCTAACTGCGTTGAAGTGAGTTTGTTATGACTGGTAGCCTTCATATTACTGCTGGTTTACATGTGTGTGCTACATAATTAACAGTCAAAGTTATGTTCATTAATATTAAGTGATAGACACAGAGTTAGATGCATTTTATATATATTGTGAAGTGGTTGTTTAGCCCAGCTATTCTCAACCTTGGGGTCCCGACCCCAATTGGGGTCGTGGGATGATTTCTGGGGGTCGCCAAATCATTTTGGAAGTCAGCTCTGTCTCCACTGTGTTAAAGTGTTCATGTGTTAATGTGTTTTAGTCTTTTTGGTCATTAAATTGATTTTTTTAGTCATTTTGTGTCTTTTTTGGTCATTTTGTGTCTTTTTTTTTGTCATTTTGTGTCTTTTTTTGGTCATTTTGTGGTCATTTTTTGTCATTTTGTGATCAATTTGAGTCCTGTTTTGCTTAATTTTATGTAATTTTTGGATCATTTTGTGTCATTTTGTGGTCAATTTGATTCTTTTTTGGGTAATTTTGTGTGTTTAATGACAAATCCCAAAGTAGCAAGATATTACTTAGAGGACTTAATTAAAGGATAAAAATATATATAAATGCACAGACGTGTGAGATTGTGTTCAGTGAGTGGGTGTCACGGACAACATGCATGTTAAATTGGGGGGCGCGACTCAAAAAGGTTGAGAACTACTGGTTTAGCCTACTGTATTCAATTGCATATATTTAGAGCTGTGTACAGTGATAATTTAGTCCTTTATTTTTGTGATATATTTTCAGAAACTGCATTGTACCAGAATACGTTGCTGCACAGTCCTTCAGTAAACGTCATAAACTCAATTGATGTCTCGCGTCAAGTGGTCAATTAGGCTAAAATCAGCATCAGAGGTCACAATCCTCAACAACGTTATTTCAAGATAATGATAATTTTACGTTATAACGTTAGCAGGCGATCGATAGCATGCTAACGTTAGCAGGCTAGCAAGACCAAGACCAACTTGGTCCCGACTCAAACGTGTATCATTCATTTATTTGATTTGTTTAACTGCAATGTGATTGATACGGGCTAGTAGGCTAATACTATATATAATTTTATAACATGAAAATATCATTATCATGAAATAAAGTGATAATTTCACTTTATAACGTGAAATTGCCATTAGCTTGAAATAACGTGATGTTATTACACGTGTGTCCAGACGTGTGCATCACTTTTAAGTGTCCTCTGGAAACACTTCTGTTGTGTTGTGGTCTATTTGCAGCACTTTTTCTTATTGTGTTGTGGTCTTTGCAGAGCATTTTTTAAATGCTGCGCTTCTGTTGTCAAATTGATGAAGATGTTTTCTCAATTTGCTTGTGTTTTGTGTATTTGCATGTGTTTTCTTCAGTTTTCTTCACCGTAGTGCCCTCATTTAGCAGCGTATATTTAAAGTTTAGGTCTAAGTTGGTTGTCTTAGAGCTGTAAGCAAACAACTCTTTGGTGGATTTGTGCTCCTCACACTCTCACGTGCACAAACAGTGGTGGAAATCATGGCTATATTAGTTTGTTCTCTCTCCTCTCAGTATCACAGGATTTCCAATGAATTCTTCAGAGACGGTATTAAGAACGCAGACAGAAGTTAATAAAAGTCTAATCAAAATAACTTCCAAAGCTTTGGCTTCTTTCACTTTCTAAATGAGATCAAAGCAAGAGTCGAAACCATTTAAGAATTACTAAGATCTGGAAGACACAAACAACAACAATAAGAAAGAGAGAATGTAATGAATGGCCAGGCAACAAACAAATAAAATAATAAGAGAAGAAAAAAAAATACAGCAAAGAGGAGGGATAGGACAATCCACCAGGGACACTTTTCCTTTATTGTCTCTCTTCTTCTTTCATCTTGTGTATTTTTGTTTGTTTTGTTTATTTCTCCATTTGAGAGATTTGGTTTCTCATGTGTTGTACAAAGGGGTGGGAGGGGGAGGGGCGAGGGGGGGTAGCCTTCCGGGGGGTCGACTTATTATTGTGTGTGTGTGTGTGTGTGTGTGTGTGTGTCCTTGTTTGTGTAATTATATTCCCCATATTTCCATAGAGAAAATAGGCTGAGCTATAATTGGCTTGACAGTGTGAGTAATTGTTGATTATTCTTTTATATTATTGTTAAAATGTCAAAATCTGCACAGGTTTCTTCTAATTCAGACTTGATTTTTTTATGAAATACAGTTTTTTTTCCCCTTCCTCCTGCAGTGTTATCGACTGTATGGCAAAACTCTAACTGGTATGTACTTGCTCTTTCTGAAAGGTTCCTTCCAGCCGACAAATCTTTTTTTTTTTCTTGTTGGCACTCAAGTCTTTTCTTGTACTTTTGAACCTGCACTATTATGGCTTCTAGTTGCAGATCAAAGCAAGAATTACATCTCTTTTCATATGTAGGAGCTGTTATTCAGAAACTGCCTCGGCACCTTTCCTCGTCCACCGCGCTGCCGCCTTTTCAGAGAGGTTGGCCGTACGAGAGGGAGGCAGGGTCGACACCAGAACAGAAATAGAGAGAGAGGGAGAGAAAAGTCGGAGAAGAAATCAATGTCAAGCTCCGTCTTCCTTTTCACCTTGCACTTGGAGAAGGAGGGAAGGGGGAGGGTGGTGGATAGGAGAGAGGATGAGGAGCGGTGGCACTGGAGGACACCTTAGGTCAATAAAGAATCAATAGGAGTGGGTGAAACTACACGCTGAGGATAAAAGACTGTGGAGTAGGCCTTGGCTGCTGCGTATTGTAGGGGAGGCTCTGGCACTGGCAGAAAAGGAAACATGTCCAGGGGTTACTGTGCAACACTTCACGGCCAAAGCTTTCAGAGCTTAATTGTGCTAAGCTGCTTTCTAACCCGGCAACAGAAAGAGATGTGAGGCACGGAAGCCGTTTGTCCACCTATTAATCAAAAATGCTAATTAAATTTCCTGTTAAATGCGAAAGCACGATCACGCCGCTCCGGATTCTTCCCATTCAGTCACCGCCGCGACCCCAACCTGATCTTTCAAAGAACGCCAGTTTCCCAATCATCGCGTCAGAATTTTTTTTTTTTTTTTTTTACGTCTCCTGCATGAGAAAACTCATCATACTAATTGTTTGTTATGCTTAAATATGTTTATTCAGTCATGGAGCTAACAAATCTCAGCTCACCTTTTTTTTTTTTCCTGACTGAAGAAAAACAACGCAGGGAAAACATTTCAGTCATTCTTCATTAAAACTGCATCGGATGTGACATTCCTGACACGCGGGGAATGACGAGTGATAGAAAACAGCCTTTCAAGAGCACCGTTCCTACGCCAAAAGCTTCTCTTTGTCCCTGTGAGGGATAAAGCCCCCAATTAAGCAAATAAAGATATCAATTAAGTGTCATAATTGAGATTGTGTAGATATATGGAAATGAATTTCCCAAAGGTGCCTTGGGTAATGAGTTCCACAGAAGTATTAAAGGTAGGCTTGTGTCATTGGCCCTATGAGAAGTTAATGTAACACATACACAAGGTGATATTCTTTATTCTCCCTGCTTGTTTATTCTGCAGTCTGTCAGTCTGCTACTTTAATATTTGCAGGAATGCAAAGAATTGCATTTAGCAGACGCTTTTTATCCAAATCGACGTACAAATGACAAACATCACCAGTAAAACAAAGAATTAATGCCCATTATTTAGACTTATTTACATTGCAGCACATAGAGAGTCCAGCGTTTGTGTGCTACGGCTAATGATGCGTTCAAGGTCTACACGAATGTCAGAATTTTCGATGTTGTTCTGAGCTACAAGTTCCGACTTTCAGTGTAAATGAAACACCCCATAAGACAATACGGTAAGAAAGTGTTCAAAATAAAAGCAAACACATGTAGCTTTCAAAATAAGAGCACATGAATGTGTTAGCAGAGTCCATCACAGAATTTACAAGAAAACTGTCAAAATAAGAGCACATGGATGTGTTAGCAGAGTCCACCACAGAATTTACAAGAAAACTGTCAAAATAAGAGCACATGGATGTGTTAGCAGAGTCCACCACAGAATTTACAAGAAGACTGTCAAAATAAGAGCACATGGATGTGTTAGCAGAGTCCACCACAGAATTTACAAGAAAACTGTCAAAATAAGAGCACATGGATGTGTTAGCAGAGTCCACCACAGAATTTACAAGAAGACTGTCAAAATAAGAGCACATGGATGTGTTAGCAGAGTCCATTACAGAATTTACAAGAAAACTGTCAAAATAAGAGCACATGGATGTGTTAGCAGAGTCCACCACAGAATTTACAAGAAGACTGTCAAAATAAGAGCACATGGATGTGTTAGCAGAGTCCATCACAGAATTTACAAGAAGACTGTCAAAATAAGAGCACATGGATGTGTTAGCAGAGTCCATTACAGAATTTACAAGAAAACTGTCAAAATAAGAGCACATGGATGTGTTAGCAGAGTCCATCACATAATTTACAAGAAAACTGTCAAAATAAGATGCCTTAAATAAAACATAGAAGAACCCTTATTCTCCTTTACAATAATTCTCTAAAACATGCAAAGATTAAGATGGAATAGTGGCATTAGAATGTGCGAGAGGCACCAAATTTAGGCTTTTAGGGCAAACATTTCTGACAAAAGAAATCCTGTGGGAAACACTGGTTCTAAAGGATTGACAGACTGGACAGATAAGAAGTTGCCCAGCAGTATGTTGAGGGTGATGAAAGGAGGAGAGATGTTTTTGGGTTCTTCATTGAGTAACTTTGTTTGGCTGCACTGAGAATTTAATGTACAAACTTATTTTTATTTATGTAAATATGTTGGTTGTTGTTGACACTACAGTTCATTTAAAAATGTTAATTTTTTATTGTTAAATAATAAAACATTTGGGTTAAGGCAAGGAATGGAAAAATAACTCATAGAGTTGAAATCATTTCCTGACAGCTTCAAATTCAAAAATCCCATCTGCGGCCCTGGTTGCATGTGATCACGAGTCAAACAAAGAAACTTCTTTACCTCAGCCTGTATGAAAGGATGCAATAATCATAATGAGTCAGAGGCATCCTATAATAATAATTCATATTGCAGTCACAGAGCAGCCGGTAAACATCCAAAGGTTGAACCGCGTGTGTCGTAATTAGCACAATAGGCAATACAGTTAAAACAAGACAATTGATAGGGTGGAAATAACACATCCTGTCTGACCCCACCGACATGTACAACATATTGAGCTTCAATCCCTGCTTCACACCTGTGTTTGCAACCCTCACCCTCTCGGGGTCAGAGGTCGCCGGAGCTTGAGTGGGCGTCAGGGCAAAGCAGGGGTATCTTCATGCAGAGAAAGCCTGCAGCAATATGGCCGCCAGAGCCTGCGAGGGCACCGTTACATATCAATTATAAATGCAAGCCTGGTCCTTGTTAATGATGTCCTCACATAGATTTCTCTTCAGAGCAATTAATGCAGCTGTTTGTGCTGGAAGATGCCCCCATATGATGTCAGTGTCAGAGCCCCACACCCACACGTGTGCAGGGAGAGCCTACATAGGTTCACACACACACACACACACACACACACACACACACACAGATGGAACATGCAAACACATCTACATGCACACATTTTTTATAGCGCAATTATGCGTCTTTAAGCAAGTTTTTCTTCTACTTTACCATGGGTCGGGACCTGAAATGGCTACGGAGCCTATTTCTGAGTCCCTGCGTGCCAGGAATACTAGTTTTACAGTAAGTACTGGTAGTCATTAGACCAGGTCCTGGAGTAAGACTGGATTTTCTAAATTTGGTTCCTGGGCTGAAGAAGTTTAACAACCCCTGTACCATTATGCTGGAGGAGAATGGATAATGAGGACAAGGTTGAGAGACGGAGCGCAGGAGAAAGGAAAAAAAAAAACGAAATACACAAAAGACGGGGCTATGTGAGCACGGAAATCTGGTGAATTGCATCCACACCCCCCACCCACCCAACACAACAAGCACAAAAGCTGCACAGCTCTCCATCTCTCTGAGGACGGACTCAGTGTTCTGCATATTGAATGAAACAAGACCAGTTGGAAATCTATTTTCAGTGCAAAACACACTTTTATTTTTTCATTTTCTTCTGAGCACAGCATTGCTGAGTGGCTCGCAATACTGTAGTCGTGGCCTGTAGCACAAGTTCAAGGTAAGAGTTTGTTGGAGGAAAAAAAAGGTGCAAAACTAAAGCACTTACAGAGTGCCAGGTGATATGTTGGGAAGCTCCAACCTTCACCTGTCTGTGGGGTCCCACAAAGGTAGAAAAAGCATGAATATCTACAGTAATGTGGGATTGTAAGATGTGGTTATCTGTGCATTACAGGAGAGGATCACTCAGGATTTTAATTCATACTTTTACAAATTAGGTGTTGAAAAGCAAGTCTCCCAAACCATACGACCACCCAATACAACCCAAAGGAGCATTTTTATAGTTGGGATCCGAACCACCGGCAGGAGATCAACATGTCTCTGCACGGTCAACGTCAAGAAGGTAATAACTCAAATAATAACATTGACTTTTGGTTTCACATAGGACAGGGATGGGCAACTGGAGGCCCGGGGGCCACATACGGGCCGCACCCTCACTTGAAGTGGCCCTCAGTACAACTACATGCATTTGAGCATGAAATCTTAAAAGTTCAGTGTAGAAATGCACAAAATTACTTCTTGCAATTAATGTTGGTCTGCTGTTCTTGCACTGAAAAAAAAAAGAAATCACAGTAAGTGGTTATTTTTTATTTGCTTCAAACCTTTTGTATTCCTATTTATACTGTTAAACATGCATTTGAGCATGAAATATGTTAAGTTACTGCACTGTAAAAAAAGACACAAAATGACTAAAAAAAGACAAAAAATGATTAAAAAAAAGACACAAAATGACAAAAAAAAGACACAAAATGACCAAAAAAAAAAAAAAAAGACACACAATTACAAAAAACACAAAATGGCTGAAAAAACCCTAAATTACTTTAAAAAAGACACAAAATTACCAAAAAAGACACAAGATTACTAAAAAAAAAAAAAAAAGACACACAATTACCAAAAAAAAAGACACAAAATTATTTTGAAAAATGTTCTTGCACTGAAAAAAAAAGAAATCACAGTAAGTGGTTATTTTTTATTTGCTTCAAACCTTTTGTATTCCTATTTATACTGTTATACATGCATTTGAGCATGAAATATGTTAAGTTACTGCACTGTAAACATATTTAAAATTGCAGTTTTATCATATCTGGTTAAGTGCATGGCCCCATATGTGGCCCTGTGGAGGTGTCATGAAACATTGTGGCCCCCTGCAGCATTTAAGTTGCCCATCCCTGTTATAGGACATGAACACCCTTCCACCCAAGTGGACTTTGTCATTCTTTATACTCCATATCACCTTTGCTGTAACACTCTGTAATTTCTGCCTTGGTAATTCAAGGAAAATAATGTTTTTTATAGAGCAGGTTTCATACACAGTGGTAGGTTCAAGTAGCTTTACGGAGAATTTAAAAACAAGAAAAAAACAGATAAATTCAAAGTAAAAAAATTCAAAATCAAGAAAAAACAATGTTGGTATCCTTTATAAATTCTCCAACAGTTGAGTGCCAGTAATGTAACGTTCCTTCCAGTTGCTTTGATTGAATTTCTCCCCTAAAACATTACCATCATTATAGTACTGAAAATCTGCTGTTTAACTTAATAAATAAGCATTTTCTTTAACTCCAGTCTGACTTCATTCATCCATTTTTATGTGCAGTGAGCAACAGCAACAGCAGCACAAATATCCCCTTTTTAAAACGACTCTCTGCTCCTCAATGGATATTTATGAGGCTCTAAATGGCCAGGGCTGCTTATTAAAGCACCTTATTTGAACTAGATAATGTGATTACGATAAGATCAATTAACGGCCGGCGATAACGGCGACTGCGAGCCCATTGTCGTTTTGATGACATTTGCGTTTGGTCTGGTAATGTATGTCCTATGGTGATAATTAAGACGGCGGCTTCAGAGGCAGCCGTCTGAATGGGAGGGAAGGCATTACACCCGGACCTTTTGGCGATTAGCATCTCCGCTCCGTCTCGCCCGCCACCAGCTTCAAGTGGGGCTTTTGAAGAAGCCCAAATTGATTCTGCATCCCACCGCTGCTGCCGTGCTTGACGATAATTTCTTGATGTCTTGATGTGTGTAATGTTTACAGAGCGTTAGAGAGGGAGGGCCTGGAGCAGCAGACGGCTGTGAAGAGGCTTCTGTGACACTTTAAGGTATACGCTGTCAGCAGTGTACGCTGGCAGGATGTGGTCTAATGGCTTTAACCGTGGCGGAGGGTTCTACATGGAGCTGAGTGAAGGGTTCCAGCTCTCAAGAACCATGTGGGGGTCCTTTGTGTTGTGAAGGACAGGGACATTTAGCTTAGCTTACACTGCAAAAACTGAAATCTAAGTAAGATTGAATTTTGTGTCTTTTTAAAAAAAAGTAATTGAGGGTTTTTTCAGTCATTTTGTGTCTTTTTTTGGGTCATTTTGTGTTTTTTTGGGGTCATTTTGTGTTTTTTTTTAGTCCTTTTGTGTCTTTTTAGTAATTTTAAGTCTTTTTTAGGTCATTTTGTGTCTTTTAGAAAAAAGTAATTTAGTGTTTTTTCAGTCATTTTGTGTCTTTTTTGCGTCATTTTGTGTCTTTTTTTTAGTAATCTTGAGTCTTTTTTTGGTCATTTTGTATCTTTTTTTGGTCATTTTGTATCTTTTTTTAAGTAATTTAGTTTTTTTCTGTCATTTTGTGTCTTTTTTGGTCATTTTGTGTCTTTTAAAAAAAATAATTTAGTGTTTTCTCAGTCATTTTGTGTCTTTAAAAAAAAAGTAATTTAGTGTTTTTTTCAGTCATCTTGTGTCTTTTAAAAAAAAGTAATTTAGTGTTTTTTCAGTCATTTTGTAACTTTTTTTTTTTGTCATTTTGTAAACGAAACTAGAAGGACGTTTTCACTATAATTTTAGTCAATTTTAGTTTGTTTTGTAACCACACAGTACAGTTTCAGTTAATTATCTTTTTTTTTAAACTCTCTTTTTTATTTTTATTTCAGTTTACGAAAATGTTTTTTCAATTCTAGCTTTTGTTATTTCATTTCCTTTCCATTAACTATAATAACCTTGTTCCCTAGCCTCTTACATTAACCCTAACATGAACCTAACTGTAACCTTTAACCCTAAAATAAAGTGTGAAATCTCAGAAAGGCCTTTAAAGAAATAAGGACCAGCCGAAATGTCCTCACTTTGCAAAAATGTCCTCACTCTGTTGATTAAAAAACGTGTATGATGGTGTCGTCCTGGTCAGATCACGTAACGTTTACCTCTATGGAGTCTTATAGGGCTATTTTGTCCATTTTTGAATACTTTTCATATCTTTTCGTGTCTGTTGTTGTGTCTTTTTTGGTAATTTTGTGTATTTTTTTTGGTCATTTTAGTCACTATAATTTTCACTATAATCTTAGTTAGTTTTGTAACCACACAATACAGTTTCAGTTAGTGATCTTTTTTTTTAAACTCTCATTTTTATTTCAGTTAACGAAAATGTTTTTTCAATTCTAGTTTTCGTTATTTCGTTTCCTTTTCGTTAACTATAATAACCTTGTTCCCTAGCCCCTTAACTAACCTTCACCATCACCACTAAATGCCCAACCCTAACCCTAATACATGGTTACCTTTACATAAACCTAATGTAACCTTTAATCCTAAAACAAAGTCTGAACTCTCAAAAAAAGCCTTTAAAGAAGTGAAGACCGGCCGAAATGTCCTCACTATGCAAAAATGTCCTCACTCTGTTGGTTAAAAAACGTGTCCTGGTCCCCACTATGTAGGAAGTACAAGAACACACACACACACACAAGCTGACATCGTGATAAAGGGAGCAGCACAACAGCACAGTCAATCTTTACAAGGTGCTGTTGGGTGCGTCCATATGTTCACACATGACTGGAAACTGACCTTAAAGTGGAAGACATCTCTATACAGCTGTTCCTATACAGATGTTGGCTAACCGCCTGTTTACACTTTTCAAAGCATATTTCAACAATTCACTTAACAGAGATAATTTATTTTCTTTCTTTCTTTTTTTTTTTTACGTTGTAAAGTGCATATTTTCAGCGGGGACACGCACCTGAAAATAAACAAGTTGAGAAATATCCCTGGAATCAAAGATGCTGTGTTAGTTCAGTTAGATGCTGCTTCACACCTGTTCCAGTAAACAAGTCAAACTTCTTGTGTGTGTGTGTGTGTGTGTGAGGGGTTAGTTGAGGGACAGTTGGGAGCTGTCCACCAGAGAGTGTTGTTGTTTTGACTAGAGCACCTTCTGCATTAAGGATTGTTAATTTGTTTTGACAGAGCTACACACTAGACGGTGCAGCCAGCAAAGGGATTAAAAAGGAAAGAAACACTAAAAGTCACTCCACAAGTTCTATTTAGAGCCACATTTACTTTTTACACCTACATCTTTAGGCTTCGGAAGCACTGGCGTTTAGCCTATGTGTAAATATTTGTTATTGAATATCTGTCTGTCTGTTGTTGTTTTTTTGTCTTGTTTATTTTATTTTGTTTTATTTTATTTTAAATTTATATTATTTTATTTTTTATTCTTTTTATTTTATTTTATTTTTAATTATTGTGTTTTACTTTATTGTTATATGGACCGCCCCTGTGTCCGAAATAAAGTGTTGATTTTCAACTAATTTTCATTCCCAAATCATGACATATGGATGCTTCATTCATTTTATTTGAATTTGTTTTTTTAATTGGTATTTTTAAATTTTTAAATTTTTAATTTTATTATTATTTAAAAAAAAAAAAATGTATTATTGTGTTTTTTCTTTATTGTTATATGACCGCCTCTGTGTCCAAAATAAAGTGTTGATTTATGCTTCGTTCATTTTATTTAATTTTATTTTCATTTATTTTTTTTTATTATTATTATTATTTTTTATTTTTTTTATTTTTTTTTATTTATTGTGTTTTTATTTCATTGTTATATGGACCGCCTCTGTGTCCGAAATAAAGTGTTTTCATTCCCAAATCCAAATTCTGGCCAAATGAGGTTGTGTGTGAAAGTGTGATGTACAATGAGGTGTAATACTCATAATAATACTCATGTAATACTGCGTAGTGTTAATATACAAAGTATATATTGGGTAATACATGGATGTACATTGAGATAAAAAGAGACAGAAATAGTTATTTTAAGAAAAAGAAACGTAATCAATCAACATGGTTAGACATATATACAGACACAGATATAGGAGGACTTATACTTTCTCGTGAAGTATGAAATGTCCTGACCAGAGATAACTTCTTTCTTGTTCTTGCCTCCTCGAGAACAAGAACAAAAAGGATTTACACTACATCAGCTGACTTCGCTGTCTAATTTTGCCACAAATGGTACGAATCGTCTTGTGCCTTAAATGCGTTTCCTTGGCGACTCCACTGGTTGCAAAAACAAGTGAGACTGTATAAAAGTCAATGAAATGAACGAAAGTGGAAGAGAAGTAGGAGAGAAGAGAAGTGTCTCCTCATGGTGAGCTCTTGCTGGTTTATTGTTTATTGTTTTATTTGGATCCCCATTATCTGCAGCACAACTGCAGCTATTCTTCCTGCGGTCCGACATATAATATACAATACATACAACTTAAATCAAAACAAACTTAAAGAGTTATGGGAATGGGAATAGTGAGGAAACAAAAGAACAACAAAAAGAAAACCAAGAATATAAAAGATAGCAAAGCTTCAAAGTCAGGATCTTTTATACATTCTTTACATTTTATACATTTAATGCACTATATCAGGTTTTAGCAACTTAAATGCTGCAGGGGGCCACAATTTTTCATGTTCACTACCACAGGGCCACATATAGGAGCGTGCGCTTAACCAGATATGATGAAACTGCATTTTTAAATATGTTTTCAGTGCAGTAACTTAACATATTTCATGCTCAAATGCATGTAGAACAGTATAAATAGGAATACAAAAGGTTTGAAGCAAATAAAAAATAACCACTTACTGTGATTTATTTTGTTTTTTTAGTGCAAGAACAGCAGACCAACATTAATTGCAAGACGTAATTTTGTGCATTTTTTACGCTGCACTTTTAAGATTTAATGCTCAAATGCATGTAGTTGTACTGAGGGCCACTTCAAGTGAGGGTGAGGGCCGTACGCAAACAATAACACAGCGGTACTTTTCTTTAACAAATAAAGGAAATCACAATGTCTGAGGTAATTAATAAAATATTGAACTTAAAATAAATACTTTCAGACCTTTGCTGAGGTAGATAAGATCGCTAGATAAGATCGGTTTGACGTAAAAGAATCGGCCGATTGCTGATCATGATCCAAAATTAAGGAAATCGTGTCTTTTTTGTCATTTGGTGTCTTTTTTTTTTGTCATTTGGTGTCTTTTTTTTGTCATTTTGGGTCTTTTTTTGGTCATTTTGTGTCTTTTTTGGTCATTTTGTGTCTTTTTTTTTGTTATTTTGTGTCTTTTTTAGTCATTTTGTGTCTTTTTTAGTCATTTTGTGTCTTTTTGTTAGTCATTTTGTGTCTTGGGCTATTTTGTCCATTTTTGAATCCTCTTCGTGACTTTTCATGTCTGTTGTGTCTTTTTTTGTCATTTTGTGTCTTTTTTTGGTCATTTTGTGTCTTTTTTGGACATTTTGTAACTTTTTTGGGTCATTTTGGAACTTTTTTTGGTCATTTTGTGTCTTTTTTGGAAATTTTGTGTCTTTTTTATTCATTTTGTGTCTTTTTGTGTCTTTTTTTGGTCGTTTTGTTTCTTTTTTTTAGTCATATTTTTTCTTTTTGTGTCTTTTTTTGGTCATTTTGTAACTTTCAGTCATTTTGTCTCTTTTTTTAGTCATTTTGTATCTTTTTTAGTCATTTTGTGTCTTTTTTTAGTCCTTTAGTCCAACATAAAATGCTACTTTGAATCTTTTTTTGACTTCCAAAACACTATCATGCTCAATAAAGAATTTCAAATGTTCCTGCAGAATGTTCTCCCAGCTTGCATCCAAAGCATCAACATCTATTGGGAGGCGTCTTTAAATCGATCCAGGCCCCTCAAACACACACAGCCATAACTCTCCATTAAACAATCATTTTGACCACTCCTCATTATGCTAAGGCTGCGTTCATGATGTTGTCGCACAGCTTCAGTGTCTTCTCCTCCCGTCTTAATGAATATCTCCAACATCTTCAGATTGATCTCAGCTGTCCCCGGGGGGGTCTCCACGGGCCAGGCTGAGGGAGAATAGACGCCATGTAGAAAAAAAAAAAAGAAAAAGATAATGATGAGACGAATGGGGGAGAAAAGAAAAAGTTTGATTGACAAGCGCAGACTGCAATTAGCGTGTTCTCTCAAAGCATCTGTGTATTGCTGGTGTGTGTGATGTGTGTGTGTGTTTGTTTTTGGTGGTGTTTGGTGTGTGCAGTGATCTGGATCCGTGATCCGGCGGTTCTGATCCGACACACAGGGACAGGTAGCTCTGGGTGTGAGGCGCCACTAGCAGATGGCATCCTGTATACCCAGCCCTCTCTCCATGCACACACACACACACACACACGTATCTGACCGCACCAGCGCTCTGATGGAATGGTCTTGATTCTGTCAACCTGCCATACTTCACATCAAATGCATGCTGTGAAACCAGTGTAAAATTAATTACTCTTTGTTTGTGTGAGGCCTGTGAAATCATGTTGGCTTTTCACTGTAAATGAATGTAAGACATTAATACTACATGCAAACATATTACGCAAAGAAACATGACATTAATACACACTATTAGTTGTGTCTTTGTCATGTTTGTCAGAGTGTGTGGTCTAAATATATGCTACTATTGTGTCTTTTTTTAATAATTTTGTGTCTTCTTGGGTCATTTTGTGTCTTTTTTTTATGGTTTTGTGTCTTTTTATGGTAAGTCTGTGTCTTTTTTAAAATAATTTTGTGTCTTTTTGTGTGATTTTGTGTCTTTTTTTAATGGTTTTGTGTCTTTTTTTAATGGTTTTGTGTCTTTTTTTGGTAATTCTGTGTCTTTTTTTTTGGTAATTCTGTGTCTTTTTTTAATGATTTTGTGTCTTTTTTTTCATAATTTTGTGTCTTTTTGTTGGTCATTTTGTGTTTTTAATAATAATTTTGTGTCTTTTTTCTCATTTTGTGTCTTTTTTGGTCATTTTGTGTTTTTATTAATAATTTTGTGTCTTTTTTTGTCACTTTGTGTCTTTTTTATGATTTTGTGTCTTTTTTGTGTCATTTTGTGTCTTTTGTTGGTCATTTTGTGTCTTTTTTTGGTCATTTTGTGTTTTTATTAATAATTTTGTGTCTTTTTAGGTCATTTTGTGTCTTTTTAATGATTTTGTGTCTTTTTTTGTAATTTTGTGTCTTTTTTTGGTCATTTTGTGTCTTTTTAATGATTTTGTGTCTTTTTTTGGTCATTTTTTGTCTTTTTTTGTAATTTTGTGTCTTTTTTTGGTCATTTTGTGTCTTTTTAATGATTTTGTGTCTTTTTTTGGTAATTCTGTGACTTTTGTTGGTCATTTTGTGTCTTTTTTGGGTCATTTTGTGTCTTTTTAAAATAATTTGTGTCTTTTTTTGTCATTTTGTGTCTTTTTTTGGTAATTTTGTGTCATTTTTCCATAGAGGAGCCGTGGTTTACAATCGTCCAGAACCTTTCTTGGGTCCTACGAATGTCTATCATAAGCGTCTGTTTTTAAGTATGCACTCTTTACTTATTCATACCTTCATGGACTAAACTGGTATTATCAGAGGGCATGTCAGAAGACGGTTAAAAAGAAAAAAATCATGGAAATGTGCTGTTCCCCTGTGCTTCCCTTTAACTCTGAATCACAGTCGAGCCCAGATCATACATATGTACAGGACTCCTTCCTCCCTGACGCATGCAGCAGGTCCATCGCTGCAAATGAACGCGCCCCTTGATATAATTCTCATCAAGGTTCAATCAATTTTCTCTTCCTTTGCCTGCAGCGGTGTATCAAAAGGGTTCTTCATCAATCTCGTTCTCTCTATTCTCCTCCGCAGCCCCCCTGCTGCTCCTCCTCTTCACGTTGAGACAGGGACTTCAGGGGGCTGGGGGGGGGTTGGAGGGGGGGTTAGCATGGAAGCTGTAGGTGGTTGCACGTTGAGGTTGAAAGTTGAGGATGCAGCATCAGATTCCTCGGGGGTAAGGCTTGGCCGATATGACAGAGGTGGGTGGGAACGCAGATTCACCTCTGCAGAAGAAGAAGAAGAAGAAGAAGAAGAAGAAGAAGAAGAAGAAGAAGAAGAAGAAGAATAAGAAGAGTGAATCAGAGCTCTTTGGTTTGCAGGTCAGTGAAGGGAACTGCTGACAGGAGAGATGAAGTCAAAGCACACTTAATTTAAGCACACACGTAATTTGCAAAAATGTACCTCATCCAGACTATATCACACGTGAGATATAGCATGGGTCTCTAATTCGCGGCCCGCGGGCCAATTGTGGCCCTCGTGACAATATTTTGTGGCCCTCACCTTGATAGGAAAGTTTAATGTGAGTTTTATATGAATGTCTTTTTACCGTGTTGTGTGTGGAAGGTCCCTTTAATTACTTTTTTGGGCAATTTTGTGTCTTTTTAAAAAATAATTTTGTGTCTTTTTTAAATAATTTGTGACTTTTTTGGTAATTCTGTGTCTTTTGTTGGTCATTTTGTTTCTTTTCTAAGTAATTTATTTTTTTCTGTCATTTTGTGTCTTTTCTGGTCATTTTCTGTCTTTTTTAAAATATTTTTTTGTCATTTTGTGTCTTTTTTTAAAATAATTTTGTGTCTTTTTAAATAATTTTGTGTCTTTTTGGGTCATTTTGTGTCTTTTTTTAATGGTGTTGTGTCTTTTTTGGTACTTCTGTGTGTTTTTGTTGGTCATTTTGTTTCTTTTTTCAAGTAATTTAGTTTTTTGTCTGTCATTTTGTGTCTTTTTTGACATTTGGTGTCTTTTTTTGGTCATTTTGATACTGCCTTCAGCGGCCCCCAGGTAATTTGAATTTGAGATCCCTGAGATATAGTCTGGAGATATGAAGGAAGAAGGACACTATATAAGGCGATCAATGGCGAGTCAACCACAACGACCGGGGTCTCGCTAAACGCTAATTAGCTTAGCCGCTAACTGGGCTAGTTGCTGGATTAGATGCTCCAAACGAGTGTGGAGTCCAGCTGCAGCGCTGCAGAAGAAGAAGAGTGAATGTGAGCCGTTGGGAAGCTCTTTGGTTTACAGGTCTGCCGGTCAGTGAAGGGAGCTGCTAACTGGAGAGGTTTCCTGGTTCCAGAGGGAGAAGAGGTGGATCAGAGGTCACCTTCGTCGGAGTCTACCTCGATTGGGATCAGCGCTCCTCCAGCGTGACTCAGACAGATCTGTGGCTCCAGAGCTGGGGGAGGTGATGGTTAAATGTTTTGGCAGCCGGGTCAGGAAACGGTCGTCCACTGACCCACTGGTGAAGGCTGGAGCTATCTGGAGCTCTCCCAGTGATGAATGGCCACTTAGTGCAAGGAGCTGCAACCTTGTCGGCTCAGGTCTCACACCACTGCAGTCACCTACACACACACACACACACACACAATAAATGTCTGTGCACTAAAGCTAGAGGTGACGGGTCATTTGGGAAACCTGCTGGCAACTGAAAAAGTGCTGTTTTAGTACTGAGTAACCCTAATGCTAGAAATTTAAGTTTACTTTTTTATTTATTTAAGTTTAAAAAATTTACTTTATCAACATATTGAGCCCAAAAATACACAAAAATCATGAAATGTGAGTTGAAAAATTATAGTATTTACTACAATAAAAACTAGTTTTGGAACTTGAAAATGTAAACATAGGATACAAATATGAACATATATAAAAAGGTAAAATTTAAATATACTAAAACATATATATTTATAGGCATTTTTTTCCTTGTTAGCTGCAGCTCAAAAACAAACTTTGTGCAAAATTACACAGAGAACTATCAAAATAAAACTATCATATCTTTGGTTTTACATGACCTGGGAATGTCAAACAAAAATTGGGAGAAAGTTTCAAGTCTGTACTTTGGAGAGAAGTTTGATAGCATATATAGTTGATAGCATATATATATATATATATATATATATAGCGCAATAAAAAAATAAAACTATATACAAAAAAGTCCCATAAAAACATGTTTATTTATAGGCATTTTTTTTCCTTGTTAGCTGCAACTCTTCAAAAACAAACTTCTTTTTACATGTTATCATTATTATTATCTTATCTTATCTTATCTTATCTTATTGTCATATATTTGGTTTTGAATGACCTGGGAATGTCAATGTTGAATGTTTTTTTTGTCAAACTTCACGTGATCTGATCAGGACGACACGATCACAGACCCCAGAGGGTTAAAACCAAATTAAATCTGAGATATATGTATATATGTATACGTTTAGTCTTACGGTTGCCTCGATGACTTAATGAATAGAAGAGATTTACAGACACACACAGTATACACACTGTGTTTATGCTGTATTTAGTCATCTGTGGGCACTGGGACCGAGACAACCTGCTGGGTTGCGTCCCGATCTGTTGGGACCCAGATGGGAATATGAGTCGGACGTTGTTTGTCATGGAGCCCAGATAGGCTCGCTAACCTCCTGCACCTCCTCCTTCCTTGCTTCCTGTTCTCCCATCACCCCATCCCACTCACTCGCCCAGCCCAAAAAGCAATACTAAACACAGTAATACCTCTGTTGGTCCCCGCTGCGTGTGGTGTTGCTGAGGTTACCCACTCAGAAGCCTCAAACAGAGTGTCAGTGATGAGGTATAGGGAGGGTTTGATTGAAAGAAGAGAGAGAAGGAGAATCGGATGGGGAGTCCCAGGGTGACGGTGTTGTGTCCGTCTGCCGACTCCTGACGTGACTTCATTTTGATTTATATCAGCTGCTAAATTAGAATAATCACTTCGAGAGCACTCCAGGCTTTCAACCTCATTCCTTTCTTTTTTTGTTTCTCTTTCTCTGTTTCAGCAGTTTCAGAGGACTCTTTTTTTTTCCTGCTTATTCTCTGACTGTCGTTTGGTCTTTCTTAAACCTTTATCAGGCGAAGAACCGTATTTGGTAACTTCAGTGGATATCCAAAATGGTAATATTTCGAGAAAAAAGTTGCAAATTTACTATATCAAAGTGGCAAATCTACAAGAGAAAAAGTCGCGGATTTTAAGAGATTTAAAGTGGCAAATCTGCGTGAAAAAAGTCACAGATTTACGAGAAAAAAAGTGAGGAAAAAAGCAACTTCTTTCTCGCAGTTTACCAGTTTAAATCTCAAATCTACGCATTTTTTTCTCGTAGATTTGCCACTTGAATGCTTATTCTCTGACTGTCGTTTGCTCTTTCTTACCCCTTTATCGGGCTAAGAACCGTATTTGGTAACTTCAGTGGATATCCACAATGTTAATATTTCGAGAAAAAAGTTGCAAATTTACGAGATTAAAGTGGCAAATCAACAAGAGAAAAAGTCGCAGATTTTAAGAGATTTAAAGTGGCAAATCTGCGCGAAAAAAGTCCCAGATTTTAAGAGATTTAAAGTGGCAAATCTACAAGAAAAAAGTCACAGATTTTAAGATATTAAAAGTGGCAAATCTCTGCGAAAAAGTCACACATTTACAAGAAAAAAGTGGAAAAAGCTACTTTTTCCTTCTCATTTTGTGTCTTTTTTGGTCATTTTGCGTCTGTTGTTGTGTCTTTTCTAGTTATTTTGTGTCTTTTTTTTTATGTTGTGTCTTTTTTGGTCATTTGTGTCTTTTTTGGTCTGCTTTGTTTTTATGTCTGAATGTAATGAAGGAGCCATGCTTTGACTCCAGAGGGTTAAAACCCATATGAGACCTTCAAAAAACACCATCTTAGTCCAGAAGTTAGATCAGTAAAATCTTAAAATCCACCATTAATAAACTGTAGTTGCATTGGTTAATTGATGATTTCAGTTCCATGCTATTGTTCCAACTTTCCATTGGACCCAATAGTCTTCAGTCAATCTTTTTCTAACCCTAACCAAGTGGTTTTTGTGCCTAAACCTAACCATTCCTTAACCACAGTGTTATTTTTAAGCACATCCTGGATCCCAGTGGGTATTTTTGGGCCATATATCTATACAATAGGCCACTGGGATGTCAGAAATGAGCTGTCGCCATGACTACAACAAAGCTTTGTCTTTGGGAAGTAATATCTTCTTCTACTTCTACTATCTGCATGTGCAATTTTGTATCGGACTCCCAGGGTCATTTTGATTTATAACCAAAAACCCATGAATGTACAAGTTGTGTTCCACTTGAAAAGTACATCTGTTGTTCACATGAACGCACCATTAGCCATTATTTGCACACCACTGATCCTCCACCGGGTCCTGGTGCGACGCGGTGCCAGATGTGGTCTCTGTGAGTTTTTTTGCGACAGAGTTCTTTGACAGACTGGATGGGCTGTGGCCAAAATGTGGCTGTTTCCCCTCTGTGAGGTGACAGCAGGGCAGCCCGATTTAACAACTGGGTCATTCCCAAAAGGAGCCCGTTGGTGGATGTTTGTTTTATGACTTATGAGGTTTGGTTCTTGTGCATGCATGTGTGCACAGGCGAAGAACAAGGACAAGAAGGCACAAATGGACACCAGCGAACGCACACATTACACACTTTGTGGACACACACACAAAGTTTTTTTTGAAGGTTTTTTTTGTTTTGCACAATAATAAGACAAAAAGAGAAGGATAAAGGAATGACAACAAAAGGAAGGTGCAAGGTAGCAGCAAGAAACCCAAAAGGGCTTATGCAGGCCTCTACCTATATTAAAATTCACAAGTTAAATTAAAAACAAGTAACTTTGAAATAGAACACAAAATAATTAACATAAAAATAAAGCAAAATTATAATAATATCAGAATCAGAATCCTCTTTATTGTCTTTGCACAGAGTAACAAGTACTAGGACAACGAAATTAGCCATCAACCCGTCCAAACATATACATAATATACATACAATATGACAAAGGGGTAACAGGACAGGGAGACAGGATGAAAATATTAAAAATAATTAAAAATATCAAAAAGTAAAATAAAACAAAAGTGTAGAAATGTGTGTGTGTGTGTGTGTGTGTGTGTGTGTATGTGTACTACTAAACTCCTCTTGTATGTGTTCAGAGAGGAAAACTATATAGAACTATTAAATTGATCATTCCAAAGTATTGTTCCTCTGTATTTTAAGGAAAATTGACTATGATAGTGAGGAGGGTGAAATCTTGTCAATTGTCTAGTATTGTACTTGTGTAATTGTGAGTTGACATGGAAATATTCACTGAAAGGTTTAGGAATGAAATTTGTAATATACATCTATCTAAAAAAAAGCAAGAAGCGCGCGTGTGTGTGTGTGTGTGAGTGAGTGGATGTGTGTCTAGTGCATATGTTGCTGACCGTTAGTCACGACGGTGTGCATCCTCGATTTTGAAGATTTTTTAATTCATTTTTCAAAATATCATTATTAACGAAGGACGTGTTGCTGTTTCCGATCTGACGCCTTTAAGGAGAGCTCCGCCCCATTGTGTGATAGGCCTACACCTGGTCAGTAACACAATTCACTCTGGATTTCCACCCTGACTCATCTCATCTGGAAGTCTATTTAGCCTATCTATCTTTAGGAGTTTTAAAGTGGTTACAAGGTTCGATTTTCCAATAATATTCAAACAGTTTCCAGCAAATATCAATGTTCAATGTGTATGTGCTGGATGGTGTGATTTCCTTATGAAAAGTAAGTGTTTTATGGAGTTGCAGACGTTGTAGCGTGATTAGCATGCTAAGCAGAGATTTAGCTTTAATCACTTCTTATGTTGCATTACTATGTAATTCATGGACGAAATGTTGCTTAGCGTAATGCCCATAATCATTTGATGTGAGATACTTACATGCAATATAGTATATCAGCTAATTGGGTTCATGTTGATGTACTTTTAGTGCGTAATGTGCTTTCTCACCATTAGCATGCTATCTCACGATTAGCAGGCTAGCTCATGATTAGCATACTATCTCAAGATTAGCATGCTAAGCGGAGGTTTAAGCCCTTTCTTCCGCATCAGTTTGATCCATTGAAAACAGTAAAAAAAACCTTTATAAACTGACAGCTAAGCATAATACGGACAGAAAGATACCTCCTACAGGCACTGCACTAGTATACTTAAAGATAAAAATGCATATTTGGTATATATTGATCTGAAACATTGTCATTATTTTAGTTTTTGGAAAAGGGGAGAAATGGAAAGTAAAAAGTCAAGTAAATCACACAATGCTTTACAGTCATTGTGAAACATGCATGATTTAATAAAGAGTCAAAGACACACATGCTAGCATAAAGGCCCGTCCAAACAAACAGAAACATACATACATGCCTGGGCAAAAACACACAAGTGTGGACAACCCTCCCACTCACACACACACACACACACAGAAGAATCCTCAATAGTGCTACTAGTCCTAATAATGCTGGAGTGTTGTGGCAACTAGGCTTTAAGCTACAAATTGACTGCTAGCCGCGGGTGGGCTCATGTAGCGGCTTACTACTGCTACTCCACCACTGTCCATTCAGCCAGAGGAGACTGTTAGACAGATATATGGCCACTTAATTGGCCCATGATGGCAGTGTGGCGGAGTGGTGATCGCCAGCGGAGTGCTAGACACCAGGATGATTAGGGGCCTGTGTGTGTATGTGTGTGTGAGAATCTGTGTGTGTGTGTGTGTGTGTGTGCTTGGGATAGGAAGCCAAGCTCAGGGTCTGGGCTCTCTTTTTGTATATATGTGTGTGTGTGTGTGTGTGTGTGTGTATAAAGAGACTGCTCAGCCCAGCAGGACAGCGCCAGGCCTGGACTTATTAGTCACTCGTCTCGAGCTGTCAACCCACACAAAAGGCATCAGACGATTAAAAAAATGAACAGCCACAAACATATTCTGCACACTGCTAGTCTTCTGCTATGTGTCAGGTGTGTGTGTGTGTGTGTGTGTGTGTGTGTGGGAGTGAGGTTTATGGTTGTCTTTGTGTGTGTGTGTGTGTGTGTGGTTGGATGGTAGGGAAATGTGTGTGTGAGCGTTTTGATGGAGGCCTATTTTCCCTCAGAGTCCACTCTTCCTCTAAGTGGGGAAATCAATGCAAATAAGGGAAGCGGGGAGGACGGGAGGAGTGAAAAGAATGACAAAAAAGGGCTGAAAAAATGAAAAACAAACAAAGGCCTGGATTTAAGAAAGGAAAAAAAAAAAGAGAGAGAAAAGAAGCGAGGGGGAAAATGGGATGAGAATGCCCATTAAGGTGGGAAATTGGAGCCCTTTGCTGTTAAGCATTCTGCTTGTGCCCATATTTCCCTGATGGTGGAGCGAGATTTGCCGGGCCCCGAGTTATCCAGATGAGACCGGCAAGAATTAAAACGCCATATGTTCAGGACGGCACCTCGGCGCAAATCAAACGCTCCTGTAATTTCTCTCAATACAAAAGAGGCCCCTAACATTAGGCTCTCTCCGCTTTGCTGGTTTGTTTATTTCCAGCCTCTTTTTGTCATGTTGATGTGGCGATTTATTCTAACTTAGTGCCGGCTTCTGCTGCTCTATAGGTTGTGTGTAAGTATGTGTGTAGACAGCATGTTAGGTTGTAGGTGATTGACATCAGTGGTAGGAATCTCACATTGGCCCATTGACCTTTTCATAATGAGCTTTCCAAATTAGAGAGCGTCAATGGCCTGAAACTGTCCTTCTCTTTGTAAAGTCTTGGTTATTTCCACAGTTTTTTTTCATACCTCATTTGATTTATTTAATACGTGTAGACAAGACAATAAGAAAGACAAAAGACCAATTAGGAAGAGACTTTTTTTTTTGCATGAATCCATTTGTGATTCATACCCTATAATACATGGGTCTCAAACTCGCGGCCTGCAGGCCAATTGCGGCCCTTGTGATGATATTTTGTGGCCCCCACCTTGATATGAAGGTTTAATGTGAGTTTTATATGAATGGGACTTTACCGTGTTGTGTGTAGAAGGTCCCTTTTATTATTTTTTTGGTAATTTTGTGGGGGTTTTGTGTCTTTTTTAAATAATTGTGTGTCTTTTTTAATAATTTTAATACTTTTTTTTGTGGGTTTTTTTTGGTAATTTTGTGTCTTTAAATCATTTTGTGTCTTTTTTAAATCACTTTGTGTCTTTTTTTTGTCATTTTGTGTCTTTTTTTGTCATTGTGTGTCTTTTTTTGTCATTGTGTGTCTTTTTGAAGTAATTTAGTTTTTTTTCTGTCATTTTGTATCTTTTTTTAGTAATTTTGTGTCATTTTTTGGTCATTTTGATACTGCCTCCAGCGGCCCCCAGGTAATTTGAGTTTGAGACCCCTGGTATAATAGAAGAAAAAAGCCAATAAGTGCAGAATTTAGGTGGCTAAAATACTGTTTATTATCGCTTCTTCGCCGGCTTTTAAATAGAAATCGTGCATGTTGTCGAGTACTACGTCACATCCTGCTTAGCGTTCTTTCCAATCAGCAACCAGGCTTTTATCAGGGGAGAAAAATTGCTCTTTGACAGGGCCAAAAGACTTCCAGTCAACTGGCTGCTAGGGACAGCTCACATTCAAATCAGGGGCGTTTCGGTGAGGGAGACCGGCCTCATTCCAGGTATTCAGCTATAGTGGAAACGCACCTTATAATAGGTATGATACAAGGTTTCATTCTACTGAATCAAGATCGTTTTTATCCAAAATGAGGAGTGCATAGAGTTGCATAAAGTTGCATCCACTTTGCTGTATTTGTACTTATTCTGTCTGTGTGTAATGGGAAGTCTTGCAAGTCTGAGGTCTTTGCAGGTGTGTTGGTTCTGAAGTTAACCTCTGACAGAACCTTTTACAAACTGTGATCACAAAAGCTCTCTTTCCAAAACTCTCCCACCTCCCTGCTCCTCCCCCCTCCCCCCTCCCCCCTCCCCCTCCCCCGCTGTCCACCATCACCCCTTTCAATAACGTCTCTATCTATCACTATCTGTTTTTTTTTTTTTTTTTAAATGTTGCCCCTGCCTCGCCGGTCCCCATCGGCCCGACTCGCACCAATAATTGTGTGTTTTCAACCTCTGCCGCCTTCGGCTAATTTAACCACAGATTGAAATGGAATGACCCCCCACCACCACCACCACCACCACCACCACACCCGACTACCTCCACACACACACACACACACACACACACACACACACACACACACACACACACACACACACAGCGCCGGGTGGCAATCAGCAGTCTGAATGGACTGTGTTTCCTCTGCAGACACAAGGCTGATTCCAAAGCTAATAGTCATTGTTTGAAGTGACACCGCTGCCCTGGCATTTGCTTAACCTTCTGTCTTATGCACAAGGCAGAGTCAATGCACAATCCCTGCTTAATTAATATCTTCCCTCTCTTTCCACTCTCTACTCCTCCCTCCAGCAGCCTTTCATCGCTCTGCAGCCACACACAGGAGAACAGACCTGGATAGAGTGTATTTCTATATCTGCCATGTACCTTTTTTATGTCCTTAACAGACCAACAACTATTTGTTAATTACTTTTTTATGAATATGTAACATTTTTATAGATTTGCAGTAATAGTCCTTGAGGCTTCCATGTAAGTAACTTCATTTGTAAAGCTATTTATGGCTGATATTTTGGTTTTATATTTTTTGTTAAGTAGTTTTCATTGTCACTGGTGGAGCATTCCAACCAACCAAAAAAAAAGGGCATAGTTATTTTTTATTACCTTTTTTAACCTGTTTTATTTATACATCTTGTGTCAAACACTTTTCATCAGTGACAGAAGTCAAAACACAAAAGTATAAAACATACTGGACTGATACAGTACAACACTAAAATCCATTGTAGCCAGAAAATATGCCAAAAAAATTGAAAAAAAATTAGAGGATGATGCCTTAAAAATTGTTTTTCCAGTAACTTAGCACTTGAAGCATGACAGAAAACTCAAAGCTCAAAGCATTTATACCACAGAAGAGAGAAATCTGTTATTTTTTATGTAAATTACGTTGTACGTTGTTGTTAAACACACTAGGATTATTGGTTAGAGCCACATGTGTATTTATCTTTAAAAACTGGTATACTGCTATATTAGTAGTTAGTCTGACCTTGTTTTGTTTTCTTCATTTTAATTATTTGGCACCACCATCTCGTCTCATTCCCCCACGTTTTTGAACCGTTGTTGCACATTTTAGTTTGAAGCACTGTTAAAAATAAAACTCTAATTGAGTATGCTTGAAAAAGCATGCAATATGTTATTCACCGGGCTTATTCTTATTCTTCCGTTTCTTCCGTGTTGTTTTTTGGTCGACTACTCCTTTTTTTTTGGTCGCACATTCACTAAAAAGGTATCAAATTCACCAGCTCTGCCATGACAAGTGTGCTGTGACTTTTCTAAGGGTTTCGGTAAAACGGTTTTCAAATTATTCTGCAAAAACTCGGCAAAAATCCCCCTAATGTTACCCTATGGAGAGGCTAGAGTGGATGACATCATTGCTAGAGTGGAGAGGAGAGAAAAAATTGTCAAGAAATAAATTTAGAAACTGCGATTGAGGCCGCAGATGCCACTCTTTCTTTTGACGGAAAAACGTTTTATTTTTTACGGTAAAATATGGAATAAAATGGCAATCTTAAATGTGAACTCAACAGTGCCAATATCATTTTACTTTAATATTAAAAAAAGTTCTACCATAAAAAACAACAGGGTTTTTTTTTTACAGTGTACTGAATCAGGATTTTTTTTTAAACTCACTTTTGCACCTTATTGGTTGGAGTCACACATGTATTTATCTTTAAAAAAACTGGTCATAGATAAGTAAGTTATGTCTTTGTTTTGTGATTTTGTTTTGTGCTATATTAGAGATATTAGTTTTGTTCTCTTTATTTCGGCAAAAAATCCCCCCAATGTAACCCTATGGAGAGGCTAGAGTGGATGACATCATTGCTAGATGCAGAGGAGAGAAAAAATTGTCAAAAAATACATTTGGAAACTGCGCTTGACTCCTGCATATCTTTTGGTAGTTGTGTTGCTCTCCTTATCATTTTAAAGAGGGGACGTTAAAACAAGCAAAACATGTTTTAAATGGTGTGTTTTCTTCATTATACAAGTGTTCCCGACATTAAGTACAGCTGATTTTCTAATTGATGGTATATTTGAATTTCTGGAAATAAAACATATTAACTCTATGGCAGAGGAACAGCAACTTGTTTTCTATCTGTTCCTGCTTTCTTCCTTTATTTACCTGCTGTATGGTAAACACCTGGAGGGGCTAATCTGGCAATTACAGATGTTTACCTGTGATATCCATATTAACAGCAGGACAGAAACCTCAAGGATTATATCTTGAAAAGATAAACGTAGAGCTAGAAGAGACAGATGATGAACACACTGCAAAAAGGTGTGTCTAAAAACAAGATAAAAACAGTAAATCTGAGGGAAATGATCTTGCTGCATGGACAGATAATTTACCTCGACAAGATTTGTTGAAGTAAGATTGTTAATGCTACAAATAAGCATGTTGAACACCTAAAAAAGAAATTAACTCTTAAAACAAGATCAATTATGCAACACTTCTAAATCTAAAGTTTTTTTTATCTTGGTAAGAAACAAATAATTGTCAGTGCACTCTGCTCGGGCCAGTTCATCGCTGTTTGCAGCTTTAATTTATCTTGTTTTAAATTAGGTAAAAAAGACACAAAATTACAAAAAAAGACACAAAATGACTGAAAAAACACTAAATTACTTTTTTTAAAAAGACACAAAATGACCAAAAAAAGACACAAAATGACCAAAAAAGACACACAATTATTAAAAAAGACACAAAATGACAGGGAAAAAAACTTAATTACTTAAAAAAGAAACAAAATGACCAAAAAAAGACACAGAATTACCAAAAAAGACACACAATTATTAAAAAAGACACAAAATTATAAAAAAAAAAAGACACAAAATTACCAAAAAAGTAATTAAAGGGACCTTCCACACACAACATGGTAAAGTGCCATTCATATAAAACTCACATTAAACTTTCATATCAAGGTGAGGGCCACAAAATATCATCACGAGGGCCACAATTGGCCCGCGGGCCGCGAGTTTGAGACCCATGCTCTGGTGTATTTTACCTGCAAGAAAAACAAGAAATGCTATTATTATCACATGAAAAACATGGAAAACTTAAATACCTTTTCTGCAAGGTAGCTGCAGAGTGTAAAAGTCAGTGTTTTATGTACATTTAATGCCTCAATTGCTGGTTTGTGTGTTGTACAGCAGAGTGGACCCATCTGGACAGAGAGGTCATCTCTCAGTTCTCCAAAATAATGTCAGCTTTTCTCTAAAGTTTTGGTTTCCATGTCCAATTTAATGCATCAACCATTTTCCAGCAAAGGTAAAAAAACAAGATGATTTTTTGCAGAGATTTTTCTAATTTTACAGTGTGTATTTAGCATTTTTAATGCAATCTTTTGTGTTTACTGTTTTTTTTTTATTTCTGTGTTTTTATCTGTGTTTTTTGTAATTTCTTCGTGTTTTGTATGTTTTGTTTATTTATTTTTTTATCTTGGTGAGAACCAAATAATTTGCAGTGCAGTGACTATAACAGTAGCATCTACATGCACACAAATACATGCAAGGAGCTAAACAGAAGGTTTGAAGGTGAATTGGATGCATTTGCTCAACATCTTCACCTCCATTCGCACACGTCGGCCACTTCAGAAGCCCTAAATCTATGTTTTTTTCCTCTGCAGCCCTCGTTGTGGAGGCTCCACGCTCCTAAATAAGAATCAATGGCTAGTTAAGACTGAAGCCCTGCCAATAAGCCTGAGTATAAAGCAGGAGGTAAACAATGCCACTGCTGCACAAACACTCTGAGTCCTTCTCCCTCCGCTCCGACGCTTTCTCCTCTCACTTAATTCTGCCCTGTTTCTTTTTTATTTCTCTTGTGATGTTTTATGAATGCTCCACGTCAGACCAAAGGGCAAACTTAATCTCCTCAGTCAGTGGGAGAGGCTGCAACAGTGACAATGTGACTAATCAAAGAGGGGAACAGCTGACTGGAGAACTGCATCATGAACAAACACGTTATTTGCATTATTGCTGCACTGAAATTAAATTACTCATTCACATACATTTGTAACAGGATTGTGATTATATTAGGAAAAGCCCAAAGCTCTCAACCCTCAGAGTTGCTATGTATATGAGTTTAATGCACCTTGTTGTGATTATAGGGAGCATAATGCAGCAATATTGTATCGTGTTGTGATTACAGTTTGACAGAAATGGGCACACACACACACACACACACACACACACACGCACACATGCACCAATATTCATACTTTTGAACTGAAGCTTCTGATAGCTAGTTTTAGAAAATAGATGTTAATGTGGATTTTTGCATGCCAAGTACTCTCTGCAACATTATGACAAGAGTCATAACAAAAGTTGTTTTTCAAATAGTTTGTGTCTTTTTTGTTGGTAATTCTGTGTCTTTTTGGTCATTTTGGGTCATTTTGTGTCTATTTTAAATAATTTGTGTCTTTTTTGGTAATTCTGTGTATTTGTTCGTCATTTTGTGTCTCTTTAAATTACTCATTCACATACATTTGTATGTGTCTTTGTTGGTCATTTGTTTCTTTTTTAAGTAATTTTTTTTGTAATTTTGTGTCTTTTTTGGGGTAATTTTGTGTCTATTTTAAATAGTTTGTGTCTTTTTTTGGTAATTCTGTGTATTTTTTGTCATTTTGTTGGTCACTTTGTGTCTTTTTTTAGTAATTTTAATTTTTTTCTGTCATTTTGTGTCTTTTTTGGGGTCATTTTGTGTCTTTCTTAAAATAATTTCACTCAATTTTACTCATTCACATACATTTGTAACAGGATTGTGATTATATTAGGAAAAGCCCCAAAGCTCTCAACTCTCAGAGTTGCTATGTATATGAGTATATGAGTTTATTGCATCTTGTTCTGATTATAGGGAGCATAATGCAGCAATATTGTAATGCTGTTGTGATTACAGTTTGACAGAAATGGGCACACACACACACCAACATTCATACTTTTGAACTGAAGCTTCTGATAGCTAGTTTTTAGAAAATAGATGTTAATGTGGATTTTTGCATGCCAAGTACTCTCTGCAACATTATGACAAGGGGTCATAACAAAGTTTTCCCAGTAGCACAAATAAAACAGCTCTTTAGAACCCTTTCCTCCTTTTGATCCACTTAAATATTCTCATAACATAATCGACTACTTTTGAGACCCTTGCAGTGGACATACAGACATATACAGCTCTAAAGAAAAGACACAAATGACCAAAAAAAGACACAGATTACCTAAAAAGACACAAAATGATTTTAAAAAAGACACAAAATTATTAAAAAAGGACACACAATTATTAAAAAGAGACACAAAATTATTTTAAAAAGACACAAAATTATTAAAAAAGGACACAATTATTAAAAATAGACACAAAATTACAAAAAAAAGACACAAAATTCCCAAAAAAGTAATTAAAGGGACCTTCCACACACAACACGGTAAAGTGCCATTCATATAAAACTCACATTAAACTCTCATATCAAGGTGGGGGCCACAAAATATCATCACGACGGCCGCAAATGGC
This sequence comes from Centropristis striata, assembly GCF_030273125.1. NCBI lineage: Eukaryota > Metazoa > Chordata > Actinopteri > Perciformes > Serranidae > Centropristis > Centropristis striata. The sequence goes on from NC_081536.1 coordinate 31,278,107, forward strand.
CCGCAGGCCGCGAGTTTGAGGCCCCTGCTGTAAAGTGTTGTATCTGTTGGGAATGAAACCACGTCTCCAGAATAAATGTTGGCATTTTATTTTTCTACAAATCACAGATTCATTGAATCCCGATATTATTAAACCACAAATATGTTAAATATAATTCTTATTGTGACATGATGATTTCTGTTTTAAACACTATAAAAACACATTAAACTACTAGGTTAAGGTCATGTAAAAATAACAGACTTGAAAAACACTGATTCCAGGATGCAAACACCAGTCTGCCATTATGAACTCCATCACTTTGCTTCATCACCAGATTAAAAAAATAAATAAAAAAAAAACATACCTGTGGTTCTCAGAAATGTCAAATGTCAGCATGTTTTACCGGCTGGTCCTTATTTTTTGCAGGCTAATGTCAATCAAAAGCTGCATACATTAACCTAGTTTTAATTATTTATGAATGATAAGTCTCATCACTCTTTTCATTGACATTTGAGCCATCAGCTCCCTGTTAATTAGCATTTAATTTTATCTTGAATTGTGTCTGTTTCAATATGACTGAATCATTGATCATCCTTCTGACGTTTAATAATGGTGATTGAGATAAAACTGCAATAATGCTTTTAGGTGCATGTGATGACTTGATGGTTGGACGCTATAAAAAGCCGTGCAGAATCACAGCTCTACTGCAACGTTGATTTTTTAATTATAATATTTTAACTGCAACTTCATACATGTAGACTGCAAAAAATGGTGTCTAAAAACAAGATAAAAACACTAAATCTGAGGGAAATGATCTTGCTGCATGGACAGATAATTTACCTTGACAAGATTTCTTAAATTTAGGTTGTTAAATCTAGAAATAAGCATGTTGAACACTTAAAATAAGAAATTAACTCTTAAAACAAGATAAATTATGTAATAAACTGTCTGTTTACCATTTATAAATGATGGTTATTGTAAAGTGTTACAGAGAAATCCTTGAAAATATGGCGTCTCTGTACTTTTAAAGCACTCTCGTAGTCGAACGTTGTACCAAATCCTGCAGGATAAGTCCTCCATCATCTGGACCGTGACATGTAAATTGATAGAGGTCCACCATCATGAAGATGTTCCCATGCCCTAAATATGTCTATGAGGAGATGTGGTGAGAGGAGGCTCACAAAGGAGCAGGGAACCACAGGTTTACCCAACAAAGACACCAACACCCCATCAGTCAAAGATTGATTTGTGAGGCGATCTGACAGGATATTAAAAGGAACAGCGAAGGTTTTGTGGAAACAACTTTACTACTATTTCATAATAATGTATGATTGTGATGCTGAAGAAGACAAACTAGCTGTTGGAGGGGGATGACATCACCAACATCAGTTATATGTACTCTTATAATAAAAGGTAGGCTATTATATGTATGTCAAATTTAAATCATGGCGTAATGATTGAAATATTTTTACTTTGTTCACTCAGGAAAAACACACAGCTACACTGCAAAAAAAGGTGTGTCTAAGATAAAAAAGACTAAATCTGAGGGAAATGATCTTGCTGCATGGACAGATAATTTCACTTGACAGGATTTCTTAAATTAAGATTGTTAAATCTAGAAATAACCATGTTGAACACTTAAAATAAGAAATTAACTCTTAAAACAAGATGAATTAAAGCTGCAAGCAGCGATGAACTGGCCCGAGCAGAGTGACCTGACAACTATTTGTTTCTTATCAAGATAAAAAAAAACTTGTTTTAAGAGTTAATTTCTTATTTCATATCTGTCCATGCAGCAAGATCATTTCCCTCAGATTTAGTGTTTTTATCTTGTTTTTAGACACACCTTTTTGCAGTGTACACTATTCAGTGCATTTTACCTGCAAAAAAAACAAGAAATGCTATTATTATCACATGGAAAACATGGAAAACCTAAATACCTCTTCTGCAAGGTAGCTGCAGAGTGTAAAAGTCAGTGTTTTATGTACATAAAATGCCTCAAATTGCTGGTTTGTGTGTTGTACAGCAGAGTGGACCCATCTGGACAGAGAGGTCAGTTGTTTGGTTTCCCTTCTATCTGTTCTCTCTCTCTCTCTCTCTCTCTCTCTCTCTCTCTCTCTCTCTCTCTGTGTCTCTGGGTGTCCAATGAAGTGGTCAGCAGTTGACAGGTGCTGCCATGGCTGACAGGCCAAACACAGCATGTGTGAGTGTGTGTTTGTGTGTGTGTGCGAGGGAAAGATGCTGCTTGAGGGCACATGGGCCCTGTGCTGCAGAGCATGGCAGGAACAAAGCCACAGGGACACAGAGTCAATGACATCTCTCTCTCTCTCTCTCTCTCTCTCTCTCTCTCTCACCTGCTCTCCTTCGGTCCCTCGCTCACCAAGAAAGGGAAAATAGCTGAACTCATTGTTTGTTCTTGTAATAGAACGAGCCGTTGCGGGTGTGTTGGTGGTGTAATTTAAGGCAGAGTGGGATTATGGTGGAGTAAGGACTGAGCTAATAACTCACTGGGTGGGCCTGACACTCATGACACGGAGAACTCTCACGGGGCCACTAAGATGTGCAAGGTGAGGGTCATGTGACTGATGGAGGCCGCGGTTAGCTACTTTTTGGTAGCTTTGTGAGGTCATCTACAAGTACTGCACTGCATTGAAAAAAAAGCCAACTTGTATTTTTTGGCCTAAACAGTGATTTAAGTTGGTAAAACTTGGAAACATAAATTATCGACATTTAGGGCAATAATGTAAGTTAGCACAACAAAGGAAGCCAGTTGTCTGCTCAAAAACAAGTTTGTGAGTTGTTGTTACTTATATCTTTAAGTTGGGGTTCAAAACAAGGGACAATAGTTCTGCTAACTCAAATTTCTTTGTTGTGAAATTCGGTCATTAGCGAAAGCTAGCGGCTAACTGATGCTAGCGGCTAACTGATGCTAGTGGCTAACTGATGCCAGCGGCTAACTGATGCTAGCGGCGCTGCTTGTTACAGCAACAAGAGTAGCCATTAGCGTATCAATGCTAACTCAAAATTGTGGTCGCAACATTAGCTGACATTTCATAGCGGCGTTACAAAAGTGCCAATTCAGCACATTGCAGAAGTTAGCAGAAGTAAGGATTCAAAGTTATTATAATTTATAATGTAAAAATTATACAGTACAACTTACAGTTGAGTTGACAAAAATCTGAATTCAGAGTTGAGCAAACTCAAAAACAAAACTTAAAATATTTAGTTTAATTGTCCAACTTAAAATTTTATCGAAGTTTGTTGCCTTGAAATTTTGAGTTCACCCAACTTTTCTTTTTTTGCAGTGGGCTACAGTATTCACAGTATGGTATGAAGCCACTGCAGTGTTGGATGAGAAATGTGAACAATAGCAAGGAAAGCTGTTTGAAATGTTAAAATGCAAGTTCTCCAAAATAATGTCAGTTTTTCTCTAAAAGTTTTGGTTTCCATGTCCAATGTAATGCATCAACCCTTTTTCAGCAAAGGTGTTGTGTTTATGTGTGTTTTTTTGCATTTCTTTCAGTTTTTTTGTGTTCAAAATGTTGATCCAGTAAGCCAAAATGAAAAAAATAATCAGGTCCTATAGGTGAGGTTGTGCTGAAAACAATGATACCAACGCGTCATGGTAAAGATTATTAAGTGGTTTATACAGGCAGAATGAAAAAATTAGTCCAAAACCGACAAAATAGCCCCAAACTCCAAAGGGTTACACGACTAACTGGACTCCTACGTTGTCACATGATCCTTACCTTGTAGTTGTCCACAGTAGGGTTGCAGCGGTTTCACAGTATACCATGATATAAAAATTGATAGTTAACATACCATTTAATTTGCTTATATACAGTGAAAAATGCTACCAGATGTAGAGTTTCACTGTAACTTGCACATCTTAAAAAAGGTTTCGAGATTAATTTATAATACGCTTTTGTTCCTTAGGGTGATTTTAACTTATAATAATAATAAAACTGTGATTTTGATATTTATAATATAACGTGAACATCTCATACTGTCATACTGCAGCCTCATCACATTCCCATTCCACCTTGGACGAGGTTTCACTGGTTGTAATTGCGGCTCCTCATCAGGCTTGACCAAGGGAATGTGTGTGTGTGTGTGCATGTGTGTGTGTGCCGCTCCTCCTCATGTTGGTATCTAAATTAAATTGTCTTTATCTCCTCCAGAAAAAAAGGAAGAGGGGGATGGGGAGGGCTGAGGAGTGGGTGTGAAAATTAATTTGTTAGATCAAAAAATATTTAATTTTGCTGCACATCAAACAAACTTTGTCTTCAGACAGGGTGTACTGAGGCGGGCCCGCCTTTTTCTTCTTCTTCCTCTTCTTTTTCTTCATCTGCTTCCTCTTTTTTTCTTTAATTAAAAAAGCATTCTATTATTACAGCAGATGAAAAGGAAACATCTATTCAAACAGTACAGTCGTACCGGACTACCACTAATCTTTTGGTAATTATTTTTTAATTGAATCTTTTGAGCACAAAAGCCCTGAGCAGATGCTTGCATTACCGTGGTCCCACATCGCGCGCCACGCCATGTATACGAGATGACGCCTGGCTCGCCACGAGCGAGCGGCAGGACAACACGGGAATGGAAGAGGCAAGTTGGAAAAGAGAGAATAAAATTGAGGAGGGATGTGATTGGATGGAAGGAGGGGAGAAGGAAGTCTGCAGAGATGGAAAGTTATGTATGGATGAACAGCTCAGCAGCTCTTTAGATGTCTGAACATGCAGCGTGTTTGCACACATTCAAATCATTTCTGCTGAGACGCACACTCGGATATAAACTGAGAGGTCAAGCAGCTTGAATCTAAACTGCGACTTCTTACCTTACCTTACTACTACAACTACTACTACTGTTTTTGGTTCCTAACCTTAACCAAAAATTTTCTTGGTTCCAAACCTAAACCAAGTGTTTTTGGTTCCAATTTATTTATTTTTTTACCTTAACCAAGGGTTTTTGGTTCCTAACCATAACCAAGTGTCTTGGTTGCTAACTTTAATCAAGTGTTTTGGTTTGTAATTGTTCTTGGTTCCTAACCTTAACCAAGTGTTTTTGGATCCTAATTATTTTTGTTCTTACCTTAACCAAGTGTTATGGTTCCTAACCTTAACCAAGTGTTATTGGATCCTAATTATTTTTTTGTTCTTACCTTAAACAAGGGTTTTTGGTTCCTAACCATAACCAAGTGGATTGGTTGCTAACTTTAATCAAGTGTTTTGGTTCGTAATTGTTCTTGGTTCCTAATCGTAACCAATAGTTTTGGTTCCTAACCTTAACAAAGTGTTTTGGGCTACTAAGTGTCTTTGGTTCGTAACCTTAACCAAAAATGTTTTTGGTTCCTAACCTTAACCAAGTGGTTTTGGATCCTAATTGTTTTTGGTTCCTAACCTAACCAAAGTGTTTTTGGTTCCTAGCCTTAATCAAGTGGTTTTGGTTCCTAACCTTAATCAAAGTGTTTTCAGAACCAGGAAATGACAATGATGATGGTGTATAATGTCGGTGAATATAATGATGGCATTTAAGCTGTCTTATAGTTTTGTCACCATAATATTCCCTAACCTGGGTAAAGTTATCTGGGATCATGTATCTAAATATGGTCACGCATTACCATGGTCCCACATCGCGCGCCACGCCATTTATACGAGATGACGCCTGGAATGGAAGAGGCAAGTTGGAAAAGAGAGAATAAAATTAAGGAGGGATGTGATTGGATGGAAGGAAGTCTGCAGAGATGGAAAGTTATGTATGGATGAACAGCTCAGCAGCTCTTTAGATGTCTGAACATGCAGCGTGTTTGCACACATTCAAATAATTTCTGCTGAGACGCACACTCGGATGTAAACTGAGAGGTCAAGCAGCTTGAATCTAAACTGCGACTTCTTACCTCCACCACTTCTCCTCGCAATCCCTCTTTCGTCTGGACGCCTCCGAACTTCTTCAGCATCTGCAGAGTGCTGATTACAAGCACATAATGATCGGTCTTAAGGGAATGGAGGGGGGCGCTTGCTTTACTTAAAAAAAAGAAAAAAGCTGCAAAAGATGAACCCAGTCTAAACTTTCCAGCGTTTTGCCTCCCAGAAAGGACCTTAAAAACACCTTATTACCACAGAGCTCCCCATTTCACTGACATTTGATATGCTTCCACGTCTGAGTGAGGGATCCTGGATGATGTGTGTGTAAAGTTCTCCCTCCGAGATGCCTCAGAAGTGCTTAAAAGACATGTAGAGAGAGATGCAAAGAGGGGCTTAAGGAGCAGGCAAATAGGAGCGGCTCCGAGAAAAGAGACATCTTTAGCTTGGCTGTATGCAACAGCATATTGGCTCTTAATCATGTCGAGTACCCGTCAGAGCTCGCCAAAGCCGGTTAAATCACATTACTCATGCATTGTGCATGTATGTGTGAGTGCGAAGGAGTGTGCAACCATGTTTTTAAGTGTGTGTGTGTGTGTGTGAAGGAAAGTGCAGGACACAGTGAATGTGTTCGCCCAAACTGTACATCAGCTTGGGTCTGTCACTATGATTGAAGCTTTTTGGGCCTGTATTTATCAAGCAAATCAGTCTGGCCAGAAACCCTAAGTGATGAATATTTTAGGCCTGGGGTAAAAGCATTTTACTAGCTAAATTAAACTTAAATATCTGCTGATGTTTAGGAGAACTGCCATGCTGGTCAAGCATTGAAATATTCTAAATGCTAACAAATCTCTGCCCTTCAATTCTTATTAGATATTGGTAGGCTTACACTCCAGTAGCCCACAAAAACGTTGTTAGTTAGTCTTACTGGATACTGTTTGGAAAATGTTTGAGTATGTAAGGTAAACAGTCAATCAGGGTTTTGTTAGAAAGGTCTGATTTCTGATTTTTCTTTTTCATACACTTATAGACTAACTAGCTCTATGCTGTAGTGAACAATGCTGCTCCATTTTCATGTGTCCTACCACGATCATTAGCTGGTGAGAACGCTGTATTTTTATCCTGAGACGGATTTAGTCTCCATCATTTGGTGCATTATTATGTATATAGCCATCCAACCCATTCTCATTCTCAACTCATCACATACAGACATGCAGACAGTCACTTTTAAACTGACTGGATAGCTTCAAACCACAATGCTCACAGTATGAAACATGTGTGTGTATGTTTCTGCAAACCACAGAGATGTCAATCTGCTACATTTCTGCTACCAAAAAATGTAGCCATTGTATGTAACTTGAAACCAGGAATATTAAGGTGTTTTTATGTCCAGTGATGAAGCAATATGATGGTTAAGAAGATTACTTTATTAATCCCACAACGGGGAAATTCAACCGCTGCATTTAACCCTTCCTTTTTTACACACAAGTGAACACACGTGCAATGTTTTTCTGTTCCATTGTTGTAATTTATGCCTGGAGTTTTTAAGCCCAACACTGTTATATTTACCTAACGTTATCCAAAGTGTTTTTGGTTCCTAACCTTAACCAAGTGTGTTTGGTTACTAAGTGTTTTGGTTCCTTAACTTAACTAAGTGTTTTTGGTTGCTAAGTGTTTTTGGTTTCTAAGTGTTTTTAGTTCCTAACCTCAACCAAGTGTTTTTGGTTACTAAGTGTCTTTGGTTCCTAACCTAAAGCAAGTATTTTTGTTCCTAACCTTAACCATGTGTTTTTGGTTCCTAACCTTAACCAAAAGTGTTTTTGGTTCCTAATTATTTTTGGTTCTTACCTTAACCAATGTTTTTTTTTGTTTCCTAACCTTATCCAAGGGTTTTTGGTTCCTAATCATAACCAAGTGTTTTTGGTTCCTAATTGTTTTTGTTTCCTGACCTTAACCAAGTGTTTTGGTTCCTAACCTTAATCAAGTGTTTTGGTTCCTAACCTTAATCAAGTGTTTTTGGTTCCTAACCTTTACCAAAGTGTGAAATTGACAATGATGATGGTGTATAATGTCAATGTAAATATAATGATGAGATTTTAGCTGTCTTATAGTTTTTTCACCAAAATATTGCATGACCTGGGTAATAAAGTTATCTGGGATCATGTATCTAAATATGGTCATGCATTAAAAAGTGGTGCTAAAAGTACTTTGTGCTGTAATTTGAGCTTTTCCATTCTCTAATACATATCTGTTTTAGCTTCAGAATTAGTCCTAGATTAGCTACTGTGTGATTCAAAGGAATGATTCTGACATGCAAGCAAAGGTTGAACCGGCCTGTTGTGCACACACACACACACCATTGCACAAATGACATCCTTTATAAACAGGGATTCATCAAGACTCACACTGATCAAATCGGCTTAATGAAAACATGAAGTGAAAATGGATAAATGGCGAGAAAAAGGAGAGGGATGCTTCTGGGTGTGAGGTGGCGAGGGATGGGGGAGGAGGGGATTGGGCAACGACAAGGACCAACCCTGAGAATGAGAGATCAACAATGCCATAAATAACCTTGGGAGAAGTCACCTATCCTCCCGCAGGCGACAGCTCGTCAGGGAAATGAATGGGTTGTCACTGTCGTCTTTGTGCCCATGGCTGAGGGCACTGAAGCTGGCACCGCCGCACTCGCACACAAATGGGAAAAAAAGGTTTTCTTTTCCTTTTTTTTTTAATGTCTTCGCTACCCCCACCCCCACAACCACACAAACACACAGGTTCACAAACACTCTTTGAAATCGTGCATCCACTTAAGCAAAAAAAACGACATTCAGAAGCGAGGAGGGGCGTCGATGGTGTGCACGGGAATGATGTAGGAGCGCACAAACACATGCGGCCGTACACACACTCTCAAACCCGCTCATTCAGAGCCCACACGCCTCTCAATCTCTCCGTCTTTCTCACTCCCCGTATCTCCATTTGTCTCTCTCTGGACTCCAGGTGTGTTGCTTGGATTTCATCCCCGCAGCATTTTTTTCTCATTCGACACAATATTTACCCACAGTTCAATAGGCTCCGCTGCTGCATCCTACAAGCACTGCAAGGGGAACAAAGTGTGTGTGTTGGTGTGTGTGTGTGTGTGTTTTTGTGTGCGTGTGTGTGTGTGTGTGTCGGGGCTCTTTGTGCTTCTCGTGCCGTGTGGATGAAACAGATCAACCGCTTTGAGCTATGTGCACATTGTTTATCAAATTACAAACACCTTTATTACTCAACAACTATTTTGCCAGGAGAAATTCACTCAAACATATTGTGAAATTAGTGCAGATGCTGTCATTATTTGTTTGTTTACCTCATATGTTTTATTCATAATAACAAGGGCGTAATTTCTTTTGGGGTTGGGAGACTTTTTAAAGTCTTTTTTTTTTTTTTTCTTGCCGACACTCACAATAAAATCTCTTTTAATACTGTATACCTATTGTCCACCTGCAACAATTCAGACAAAAGGAGCTCTGAGATGACAAAAGTATTACTGTGTTCTTTGAGTACAGCTTTATTTGTAACCATGCACATGCAGAAATAAGATTTGGGTGCAGCAGTGAGTGCTATGTGGACCTTTTGCTCTGGGTCTCACCTCTCAGGTCATTATGGGCAGGAGGTATTATGTGATTCTTGGAATTGGAGAGTCCTTTTTTTTGCTAGATGTACTGAAACATAAGTTTATATATATAAAAGGACCCACAACAAACATAAAACTAATAGGAAATTTAAAGTTTTTGGATATAAAATTAAAAGTTAAAGTATAAATAATATAACATTTCATTTTGTGTTGTCAGCCAGTGGCATGTTGAAAGTATCAGAACCATGGACAGCTTCAGAGAGGGGACAGAGAGACGAATTTGAACTTAAAACTCAAAATGTTGCGATTCTGTGTAAAATGTATGCTTCAAATTCAGAATGCAGGGTTTACATTTAAAAAAAAGGACATAGGTTCAATTATCGCATTAAATATATTGTCTTTGTACAGTTTTTAGTCATTGATATGTCATTTATATGTTTAGTTATGATCAAATGATCAAATTCTGTTTTATTTACAATTCAACCTTTTTGGAATGCTGGTTGTGTAAATGACCTTTAGCAAGTTTTTTGTGAGGTGTATTTGTATTATGCAGCTTGTTTTTCATGTTTGTATATTTTCTAGGTGTTTTACAATGTTTTGATGCTTTCATTTTGAAAAGGTGACGTCAAACGTGAAACGGGTGCTTTTATTTTGAAAGGTAGTGACAGGAAATGAAAGGTGGAACCACAAAATGAAAAACGAACGGTAATTAAAAACGAGTGCGTCATAATTGATATAAAGTTGATAAAAAAGTATCAAAAAGGCTTCTATAGTGGCTGACTGACAGGACACAAGGTTTGTTAAAGTTTATTTTCTTCTGTCATATATTTTAGTTGCTATTTTTGTTGTGTTAACTGTTCTAAATTGTTATTAGCTAAGTTGCTAATGCTAATGTTTGCGATTGTTTTCCCATCTCCTAGCTCTAATGGTGAATTCACAAGGTGGTCAAGGAATATCTTATATTGTTTTTCATGAAACTACGGTTGTGAATAAATGTTGTGAACCATCAGAAGCCAGGTACGCTACAAGTTGACTTTATTAGTGAAGAGAAACACAAAACTACTAATCTGTAAGCACAGAATAGTCATTATCCAAGGGTGTTTTTTTTTTTTTACTCTATGGAGTCTGGGGCTATTTTGTCCACTTTTTAATCTTTTTCAGTCTGCCTGTATATACAACTTAAACATGTTTATAATGCCATGTTGGTATCCTTTTTTTCCAGCACAACCTCATCTATATGACCTGATAATTATTTTTTCACTTTGACTTACTGGATCAAGATTTTAAACCGCAAAAAACACACAAAAAAGATCTGATTTTGAAAATGATGTTGTTGTTTTTTTTTACTTTCAAAGCACGACCATGCTCAATGAAGAATTTTAAATGTTGCAAATGTGAACAAAGGTGGTAAATACAACATATAAGACATAAAATGAGAATAACATCTAGTTCTATATGTTTATACTGAATATATTTTACCTTATCTCCGGTTTTACTTGGACTATCATCATCAAACAAAATCTGGCATGGCGTTTCCGGCCAGTATTTTAACGGGAAGTTGACGGCAGGGCTTCCTCTTTATATTACATTACATGTCATTTAGCAGAGGCTTTTGTCCAAAGCGACATACAATAAGTGCATTCAACCTGATGGTACTAGACATAGACCATAGGAATCTTTATATTGTAACGTCATGAAAAGTCATGTAATTTGATAAGGCCGGTGTGATCTGTGACTCCAGAGGGTTAACATCCAGTCTACTAAAAAAAACTGTTTTTGTGAAAAACTGTGGTTGTGACACAAAGAGAAACCAGCTGCACAGAAGTGTGTGGCCTAAAAAAGTAGTTCCATGTTTAGTTAGTACTGTCAGGACGACATGCTCTAGAAGCCCCTGAGTTGGACGCAGAGTTAGCACTTCATCATTCTTTCTTCTCAATTCACAAGCTTGTAGTTATCGTTAGATTACATATGTTTTACTTTAATATAATTACATGCTGACTGGTGTTTTGATTAGATTTTGCTGTCTCACAACATTGAAACAAATATGATTTAATGTTTCTTTTTCTGGCAGTGAACAACAGAAACAAAAACTCCCTTTATTGTCAAAGTGAAAACAGATATAAATTATTACAAATACAAAACACAAAATGATTGTTTTTTTTTCTTCAAATCTGAAGTCTGTGTGGACCAAAATGTGAGTCATTTTTCATTGTTTTCACACAAAATGCATTCAATGACTATTTTTTTCTCCACCACCTGCAAATAACACCTTATATTTACAACACATTTTTCAAATACTGAATGTCTTAACAAGTAAAACTGATTTCAAAACAGAATGATGGCAAATCTAGTGCATTTTTGCAGTCACATATTGTCAAATATAAAGAATCCGAGCAGAATAGTTACAATAAAATGAAATAATAATCATATAAAACACAGCTGATTGCAGTTTCAGCTGCACAGTTGTCCTGTCCTATTATCAAACAGACTAAAGGGAACAACTTTGAAATTATATATTTTTTGTAATTATTATTACACCCCCCCAACTTTCTAAAATATATTTCAAATACTGCTTATATTTCAAATTTCTGCATTGTCTTGAATTCTATTAGTGACTTTAGCACCATCAATAAAGTGAGAGTTGTTGTTTGTGTTATACAATGAAACACTGACTTATGAGAAAAATCTTTCTTAAATTCAGGTTCAAGTTTATTATTTCCATATTGCGCCCTGGTATTAGTGCTTCAGGGTTTGTTATGAGTGACGGCATATGCTTTAAGGGATTGTTGCCAGTTATTTTGGTGGTTTCAGTGAGTTTTATTATTATTTGTTTGGCTAAGGTGCATGTTGGTAATGCAAACTGTATGAAGAGATTTCAGAAGAGGGGTACTGAACGATGCTTTTTAGCAATTGAAAATAATGACATCACTGCAATGATACTAAAATCCACTTAGAAGTTAGATTTTTATACTAGGCTGTTATTAGGCTGATATAAATACTATGGTATATAAATAATATGGTTTTTATTTGTATGTTTTTGGTCAAAAAGTCTTAAGAGTTAACTGTACAGACACTCCTGAAACAAACCTGCAATATAAACAATAAGACGACGAAAACCCTTTTCTTTGTTTTCAAATCCACAAAGCTAAACTTAAGCTCTGCGTGTGTGTGTGTGTGTGTGTGAGAAATAGCTGCTTTGTCAGTGAATGAGCTGACGTGTTGAAAACACATGACTCCAGCACTATTCCACATATTCTCATCTCAAAAAAAAAAGAAAAAAAAAGTCAGAGGCTCCTTTTATATAGAGAATGGCTTCACAATTCATTTCAATTTCCTGCAGGGCCCGAGTGACTTCAGAGAGCGAGTAATCTGACGAAGAACTCCATTTAGCCTCGCACTTACATCTTAACCCCAAACCCGATATTTCACAAACATGACTGTATTGCGTGTGAGGAACGCTGCCTGTCGAGCTTATTTAATTTGAGAAAGGCCTGGGCGTAACGTATTACAACCCCTCCCTCTTTGACATCAAACCCTCGCCTAAAGTGGCGCTCCACACAAGTAACAGGACTACTTACATCACAAAATGGACTCTAAATGCAAACAGGCATAACTAGGGACAGCCAAATCATACCCCCACCCCCCCTTTTTCTTTTTTTGATTCATCTGGAAGAGAGTTCGGGGGCCTTTTTTCTTCAAATTTCACACTGCGTAGTATTGTGCTTGGATAAAAATGAAGCGGAGAAATGAGGAGAAAGGGACAGAGTGAGGGAGAGGGAGAGGGGATGGAAGAAGAGAGAGAAAAATCAATAGTGAGGACATAGCTGGGGGGTTTCCATATTACATTTTGCATAGACGTCGGCTGTAATTTGCCTTTGATCTTGGTCCCAAGATGACTCACTGAAGCCATCTTCCGCAGCCAATTGGGGTTGGGGGGATGGTGGGGAGGGCAGGGGAGAGAAAGAGGGGGAGGGATGGAAGGAGTGGGTGGAGGGTTAAGGATGGAGAGAGGGGAGAAAGGGAGGAGGAGAGGGGGGGGAGTCGACCACAGAGCCTGGATGGCAGGCCAGGCCTTCGTCTCCGGTTCATACTTTCTGCTGAGGTGTCTTTTCTGCTGCAGACTGGATGTAATGCAGACTCTCCTGGCTGCTGAGAGGGCACACACGTCCAGCGTGTCCAGTTTGCCCACAAAGACTGGGACTAGAGCGTGGAACGTTGTCAGGAACACGTAAAAAAGAAATGAAGCCACTGAACACTGACCAGTCAAATACCTCCGAAACAACGTTTTAGTTCAGCCGGCTCCTTTTAACTTAAAAACATCAGGCTGTTCATGTGTGAATAAAAAGATAAAAATCAACGTTGCTATTTTAATTTTGCATACAAAAATTTTATGCATCCAATAGTTACAAACTAAAAGTACTTTGGTACGTAACTATTGGAGGAAGAAGTGATCTGTCTCTAACCCGAACCAAGTGTTTTTGTGCCTAACCACGACATAACAGCCAGTGTGCTTCTTTAAAATACATAAACACATAAAATAAATGAAGCCACTGAACACTGACCAGTCAAATACCTCCGAAACAACGTTTTAGTTCAGCCGGCTCCTTTTAACTTAAAAACATCAGGCTGTTCATGTGTGAATAAAAAGATAAAAATCAACGTTGCTATTCTAAGATCTATGCATGTAGCTGCATCAAATAGTTCTGTACCAAACTAAAAGTATTTCATATGTAACTATTGAAGGGAGAAGTGATCTGTCTCTAACCCGAACCAAGTGTTTTTGTGTTTAGACCTAAGCACAACTTAGTTTTGTCTTAAAATTGTTTTTTAAGAAACACACTGGCAGTTAATGGACACCAGGTTGTATTATGGGATTATCTACCTATGTGGCTGACCAATAGGATGCAGTAATTTTATCCCAAAGTTCTCTTTCCTAACCTTAACCAAGTATTTCAGATTCACAATGTTAACTATGTGTTGCTATTTTAAGTTATATTCAATGTATCCATGTAGCTGCATCCAATAGTTACTTACCAAACTAAAAGTATTTTGGTATGCAACTATTGGAGGAACAAGTGATCTGTCTCCAACCCGAAGTGTTTTTTGTCCCTAAACCTAACCACGACTTAACCACAGTTTTGTCTCACAATTGTTTTTTAAGAAGCACACTGGCAGTTAATGGACTTCAGTGGGTATTTTGTGACTATCTACCTATGTGTCTGACCAATAGGATCCAGTTATTTAATCCCAAAGCTCTCTTTCCTAACCTTAACCATGTATTTCAGTTTCACAATGTTAACCATGTGTTTAACAGTGATCAAATCGCAGTCAGAAACATATGAAAGAAATCAAGCCACTGAACACTGACCAGTCAAAGCCCCAATGTGTACATACCTCTAAAACAACAGTTTAGTTCAGCCGGCTCCTTTTATCTTAAAAACATCAGACTGTTCACATGTGAATAAAGAAATGTAAATTAACGTTGCTGTTTTAAATTGTATGCATGTAGCTGCATTTAATAGTTACATACTAATCTAAAAGTACTTAATTATTGGAGGAAGAAGTGATCAGTCTCTAACCTGAACCAAGTGTTTTTGTGTCTAAACCTAACCACTACTAAACCACAGTTTTGTCTCATAATTGTTTTTTTAGGCATTAACACAGTGTGTATTTGGGGACTAGCTACCTATGTGTTTGACCAATGGGATCCAGTTATTTTATCCCAAAGCCTACTCTCTTTCCTAACCTTAACCAAGTATTTCAGTTGGTTAACCATGTGTTTAAAACAGTTATCATATCAGTTTCTTTAGATA
Organism: Centropristis striata; assembly: GCF_030273125.1. Taxonomy (NCBI): domain Eukaryota; kingdom Metazoa; phylum Chordata; class Actinopteri; order Perciformes; family Serranidae; genus Centropristis; species Centropristis striata. The sequence goes on from NC_081536.1 coordinate 31,293,373, forward strand.
GAATGGTCATTTTTTGTAATATGTCATACGAACCACTGTGCAAGTTTTGATACCGTGCCTTGGTGATGTTGGAGAACTTACTTTATGACTTGACCCTAGCTGTATCTGTGGCAACAATAACACTAACCTGGCTCTACTTTCCACTGAAGAAATAGTTTGCAGCGAGGTCTGTGGATTATGCAGAATAAGTTTAAATCCCGGAAGGACACATTTTTTTTGAGTTTTTCAAATGTCATTTCTTGTCATGGCTGAGCCCCATTTTTTGTTTTTTGTTTCTATAAAATGTCAGTCTGACAATAGACCTTTAACACCTCAAATTGCTCTTAAAAAAGTGAAATTGTTGCATTCAAAATAAACCAAATAAATGATGCATTATGCAAAATTGCCCCCTTCAAAGTAGTATATCATCACACATTTTAAAGTACTCAATAAATGTATCAACATTTTAATGTATCTGGTAGGAGTGGGCCAATTTTATACGCTGTTTGATACTTTTTATGCAAACTGATCCAATTTTTTTAATGTAAATTTCAATCTGAAAAAATAACTACTGACTTTTCATTGGATAAATTAAACCTCTGAAGTCCAGCAGACTTTGGTTCAAATGTGTCAACTTCCTATGCATTCGTTTCTGTCTCTGTTCAGCATCTTCCAGTCTGTCCTTACATCACATGCATGGCTCCTTTTTCTCCACACAAACTTGGCTATCAGTCAGATTTTTCATTTTATTTTAATTAACAAAGTATAAACCTCCAAGGAACCAAAAAAAAAAAAGACACAGGTGTCTATGGTAATGCACTTTTTTTTTTTAACCATTTATACACAGAAAAACAGCAGAAAAAATAATAAATAATAAAACTACAAAAGAGTGTATTTGCATATAAATTAAAAACAGTAATAGTTTTCATTGTAGAAAGAAAATTCACATTTTAAAAATGGTCTAAAAACATAAATGTCACACTGTGAAAGCTCCTATGATTGAACTTTCAACTGGCTTTCTCAGCTTGTCTACATATCATATATAAATAAAGTTATCACTGTAAATAAAACGTGTATTTTCAATAAATAGATGGACTCCAGAGGGTTAAGTGGACTAAAAAGAACAAAATCTTCCTCTGAAATGTACATAATCCAGCAAAGTACCTCAAAACAAGTCCAATATTTGAGTAAATGTACTTAACTGCTGATGACCACATACAGACCAGTCACCATACAAACAAGACCGACCGTCTGCATTGAAACACCGTATTGAACCTCGTGTGGTGAACTGTATTGCCACAGGCGATTAAAAATCACTCCAGGCGTCGGAATGGTATGAAATAATGAATGAAGACATAAAACTAATTAATAGATAGAGCCGTCTCCGAGAGAAAAGAGAGGAGGATTCGTCATCTCTTCTCTACACAATGCCATTGTTCCCTGAGACATTCACTAGTCACTGTGTTATTAATGATCCCGCCTTGCAGAACATCCATTTTTGTCTTTTGGCTCGCTCGCCACATCTCGGGGAAACTTTTTTTGGAGCTTTTTGTCCCTCCTCCCCCACCACCACCACCACCGCCACCATCACCGTCGCCATCGCCATCCTTTTTTTGCATGTGAAGTTGTGCATGTTTTGTGTCACGGTACTGTATGAGCTCTCCAGAGAGGTGTGCAGGCTCAGAGCTACTGTTGTGTTGTGTTGTGTGAGGAGCAGGGATCTGGCTGGAAGTTTTTTTTTTTTCAGAGGGAAAAACTTTTGTCCTTTCTATAGCTCGGCTGTTTTGCAAAGTGTGAATCCGCTGTTGAATATTCCGTCAGAACAGCGCGAGAATAAAAAAAAGGAAGCTTCCTGCTCCGCTCCTGTCTGACATTGACGAAGTTCACGTGTTTGTCTTGTTTTACAGCGATGCAAACAAAGAAAAATAATTACTTTTACTAATCTTCACGTTTTTCAACACATGCAAGCCTTTGTCATTATGAGTGCGAGAGCTTGACATTTGAATGAAACACACATGAATACCTCCAACTGATGTTATTTGACATTGACTGCTGTCCTGAGAATTAAAAATAAAAAGCCTTTAACCCTTTATCGGGCAAAGAACTATATTTGGTAACTTCAGTGGATATCAATGGGGTCCCCATGTCTCTCTGTTTGGTCGTAGAACCACATGGATTTCTTCCAGCTAATCAGCAAAGATCAGGCTACGTCACAGACGGTGACACCATGACATCTGACCAATCAGTATGATAATAATATAATAATATTAACTTTATTGACCTGGACCTCCAATGTAAAAATGAAAAATTTAGAATATAAATCTGCAAGAAACAGTTGTACAAACGAGTTTTTCTTCAGTGACTTGTACCAGGAGAACTTGACTATGACGCCATATTAGGGCATATTAAGTTTGAATAATATAATAAAAATAAAGATACAAACCTGGGGGGCTTTCGAAAAAAAAGTTGCAAATTTAATAGATCAAAGTGTCAAATCTGGGTGAAAAAAAGTTGCAGATTTACGAGAAAAAGGTGGGAAAAAAGCCTTTTTTTGAAATTGCAAGTATTCCAATGAATGTTTGATACCGTGCCTTGGTGATGGTTGAAAACGTACTTTATGACTTGACCCTAGCTGTATCTGTGGCCACAATAACACTAACCTGGCACTACTTTCCACTGAAGAAATAGTCCTTGTTTGCAGCCAGGTCTGTGGATGTTATTTGACATTGACTGCTGTCCTGAGAATTAAAAAATAAAAAGTCTTTAAAGCGAAGAAAGTGCACTCAAAGTTAAATTGCCAACTAATGATGCTCCAGTAAGTTTCCACCTATGCTGCATTTCTGTCATAATTTGGCCCCCAGTGTCAAGCATACTGGAGGGTGTTTTTGTTCTCATGCTAGCACCCAGTTTCTTGGTGCGGGTAGCAGAATTTGATATTATTTGAGGCTTATTCCTAATCGTCCAGACGGTAAATATTGCACACTTCTTCTGCGGTGGCCTAATGGGCATGTAACTTTATAGGCAAACATGTGAAGTGGTATTCCTCCAGTGACTGGGAGCTTAGAGAGAGTGCCAGGCACTCCCTGAAGATGAAAGACTTGTCAGATGGCACCGTCTAGCTCCGCGCAGACACTTATGAGAAACAGACCTTCAGGAGAGGCTAAGTGTCCAATCTCTTGTGACTAAGAACAGTAATAGAGCACAATCGCCAGTAAATGGAGGACTATTTCAAAGCCAGAAGCGCAGCTCTCGTTGTGTTTTGGCGACGTCCCCTGTTGAAACGTACACCTTCACCATCCCTCACCAGGAGAGCACTGCAGATTATTGCTATTATTACACTTCATAAATCCCCTCTGTTCACATGATTGATGATTTTCCACCCCACGCTTAACACGGCGTGGTGGATCTTTTTAAGAAATTTGGTTTCTTGTTCTGAAGTTTCGACTCTAAGTGGTATTTTTCAGCTGAACTCCATTTGGCTGTCCGTCTCCCGCGCCAGGGCTGAATTAGCATGCAGCCTCGATAATCTACCCCCTTGTCTCTCCTGGCCCAGTCCGCAATCCCTAATGATGAAATGAATTACACCGTCTATTGTCAGAGTGCTTTAATCATATTAGCTTCTGCTAAAATGACAGAGCATTGTTCAGGGCCCCAGACAAAAGAAGACACATCTAAGGTACAATGGACCTCGGATCTCTCTCAGTGAATTACATTAATTCTAAATAACGTCACGTTAAGCTGCCTGTCCAATAGAGGCAGTGAAAGAGGTTTGGCTGGAATGGCATTTGCACCTTCTATTAATGAAACAGTAGAATACTGATAGATGTTCTCTGAAATGAGGAAGGATTTTTTTTCCCACTTGGGAATGGGTTCATTACATCGACCTGTCTTATTCTACAGTTGATTATTGCATTAGTTGTGCTATGTCTGTTTTCAGATGATTTTACCACCAGAATCTAATTAAACATGTAATTAAAGTTAAAAAAAAAAGTAAGTAGTTGAAAGGCAAAGATCTGCCTGCACTGAGCCAAGATGAAATGCACTATACGGCCAAAAGTATGTGGACACCTCGTTCCTCATACACGGTCGGCCATAAAGTTGGAATAAAAATACTTTTTACCTCAGCAGATAAAGTGTATATCTTCTCAAAACTTTATTAATCATTCTCTCCCAAACAGAGATCACAATGAAAATGAAACCAGAATTAACAGATGATTGTGTCTGAAAATAAAATTATTCCAACTTTATGGGTGACTTTGTTTATGTGTGCGCTATTTTGCATTGGGTTTGACTTGTTTGTGCTATACCTAGTCTAAATACAGCACAAATATTGTAATGGAAATAGATATTTTTTCCACCCAAAGTTTCTCTTTATTTTTGGTGCGGAAAAAGCCATGATTGACAAAAATTACATTGCAAATGAAAGTTAGGTGAGAAAGTAGTTGGTTAAGTAGTAACATTTGACTGATTTATTGTGACTTCTGGTACAAACCAACTAAGTTTAGTTGGGAAAAAATACATTTTCTAGGATTAGATTGGAACTAATTTTGTTGTTTTCCCAACAGGTCTCTAGTTAATGTTTGTAGAATTGTATGAGGCTGTGATTATTATAGAGTTCGCAACAGGTCATTTTATACAGTGAGGTCAAGTTTTAAAAAATGGTCACCATAATGAAATAATTGTTATTGGGATAAACATCACCATACATGAATACAGTTGGGCTCATGAATCCAAGAGTCTCAGCTTTCCTTTCATGCCCAATTTGTGTAATTACAAGAATGTTTAGGAACCCCAATATGCAGAAATATTCAAATACAACAGGTGAACGTGACATATTTGACATACTGCATGACATTTGTGCCAAACTATATGGGATTAGCATAAATTGAGTACCAATAGGATCCATTTTCATTTAGATAGCTTAACCCTTTGGAGTTTGGGGCTATTTTGGCAGTTTTTGACTCCTTTTTATTCTGCTAGTTTAAACCACTTAAAATCTTTACCATGACGTGTTGGTATCATTGTTTTCCTCACCTCACCTACATGATCTGACTATTATTTTTTTCATTTTGACTTACTGGATCAACATTTTGAACACAAAAAAACACTTTTATTTTTATTTTTTACAAAAAACACAAAAACACATACAAAAACATGCACACAAAACACCAACCGAAAACCCACACAAAATTACAAAAACCACACAAAAACACACCAAAAACATATATTTTTTTAACAAAAAACACACATAAAAACACACAAAAGCACATGGAAACACACAAAGTAATTACAAAAAAACACACAAAAAACAGTAAACACAAAAGATTGCACTAAAATGCTGAATGCACGCACCAAAATTAGAAAAATCTCTGCAAAAAAAGTAAAATCATGTTAATACACTTGGTCGAGGTGTTTTTTTTTTTTTACCTTTGCTGAAAAAGGGTTGATTGCTGCATTAAATTGGACATGGAAACGTTTGTAAAGGCCAAAACTTTAGAATAAGGGTTAAAGGTCAAAGGTCAAGAGACTCCTTTGAGATTAGCTAAATTATTTTACCTATCTCTGGAGGCTTATTTAGCCACGTCCCAGCAAGATATCATGCAAAAAGTTGGCGGGGCCCACTGACGGGCCATCAGAACTTCATGGCATTCAGGATTATTTGTTATTATTATATGTTATATAAAAGAGGTTTTCATGGGTCTTTTCTCCCCAATCAACAAGGGACCCATGAACAGTAAAACCCAAACCTAAAACACCCAAAGAGAAACAGAGTCTAACGTGTCCACCCTTAAAGGACCCAAAATATAAAAAGAACAGCAACACTGGCGACTGGATGATGCTCCACCAATTCACGAGCACTCTCAGTTGAAAAGGTTTGCAATACATATCATTTTTCCCTGCACTTTACACTTCACAGGCTTTGTCTTGCGTCAAAAACACACTTTCTCCCGGGATGATTATGATGCAGCAGGCGATCAGGGCTGATAAAGTGCATTCCATCTACCTGTTTTTATGCACATTTTCAATTTGAGCATTAGAAACCTGAGTGGAAACAAAATATCACGTAAAAGGCCGAGGTGGAAAGTTGGTGTAGATGAAACACAAATAAATGCCATATTTCCATCACGTTTTCCACATGCTTCTCCATTGTTAAAGGTTTGACTGGTGCTCTTTTGAATACAGTGAAATAGCTTGGTACTAGATGGACTGTATCATTTGGACCTGGTCTGAGGTGGGAACCAGATACGTTAATTACAGCACACAGGAGCTGAGTTTCCATTAAAGTCGAGTCGAATTTCGAAGGAAAATTTTAAGATGTCGCATGAACTTATATTTGGTAACTTCAGTGGATATCAATGGGGTCCCCATGTCTCTCTGTTTGGTCGTAGAACCACATGGATTTCTTCCAACTAATCAGCAAAGATCAGGCTACGTCACAGACGGTGACACTATGACATCTGACCAATCAGTATGATAATAATATAATAATATTAACTTTATTGACCTGGACCTCCAATGTAAAAATGAAAAATTTAGGAAAAAAATCTGCAAGAAACAGTCGTACAAACAGAGTTATTCTTCAGTGAGTTGTAGGAGGAGAACTTGACTATGACGGCATATTAGGGCCAAATATGAATAAAAATAAAAATACAAACCCGAGGGGAGGTAATATTTCTAGAAAAAACTTGCAAATTTACTAGATTAAAGTGGCAAATGTACAAGAAAAAAAGTTGCAGATTTAAGAGATTTAAAGTGGCAGATTTGTGTGAAAAAATGTGCAAATTTACAAGAAAAAAGTGGGGAAAAAAGCAACTTTTTTCACGCAGATTGACCACTTTAAATCTCATAAATCTGCAAATTTTTTTCTTGTACATTTGCCACTTTAATCTCATCAACTTTTTTCTCAAAATATTACCCCTCCCCCCGGGTTCGTATGTTTTTTTACACATTCCACAGTCAGACACATTCTGGCTGTATGTAATATCCTCCAATATTTTCCAGGGTTGAAATTTGGAATTTGCAAGTATTTCAATGGGTGCCCTATTAAAGGTTAAACAAAATGCAAATTCAGGATGTTTCCATCAACTGTTCTAGAGCAAATAAACAAAGCTGCAGTAACAAACTTTGGTCAGAAGATGGCAGTGTAATGTGTTGCTGTAGGATAATCTGTCAGTAAACAGGAGAAGAAGAAGAGATTGAGCAAGAGAGAAAAAACTACTAAAAAAGAGGTTGCTAGTTGGACAAAATTGGCCACCCTTAAGAGAAAATATTCATTCATTCATTCTGCTTAACTGATTATCTGCATTCGGGTCATGGCGGGCTGGAGCCGATCCCAGCTGACATCTCATTGACTCCTACGGACAATTAAGAGTCACCACTGTGTAGAACAAGAGAAAATCTGTCTTCAGGAATTAGATTAAATTGGGAAACTTTCATGTCAGTGGAAACAGCTGATCAATCATGTGAGTTAAATGTTCAATACGTCCAAACTTATTCGCAAAAATAATTTCCTTCTCACGTTTAGCGTATTGACTACTTTTTAGAAATAAATAAATACCCACCTCAAGCGAGCGTAAACACTTTTATGAGCATTTTCCCCCGAATTTTGGTGTTTCCATCAAGCTTTTCTAATGCAAATCTTCAAAAAAGTGCATATAAATTAGTTGACGAAAACATGTATATTGATGTTTTGCTCAAAATTTTACTCCATATTTTACCGTGAAAAATAAAACGTTTTTCCATCAAAAGAAACAGTTCTGCCATGTAATTGACAAGAAAATACATTATAAATGCCGCATAAATTAAAGATTTTACCATTAAATATTACAGTATATTTTTGTTAGAGATATTATTATGAGCCGGGTCCCAAACTGATTTTTTATTAATAGAAGCCCCGGCTGCTATTTGAGGAAATACGGTATGTTACAGAGATAGACCGTTTGAAATAAAAAAGTGGAAAACAATTGAGAACACATTCTGCACATGATGATGAATCTCAACCCAATACCTTTGAATAATTTGACAGTTCCATAAACACAGAAATGATTAGCTCCTTCAATACTCCATCAAGCTTTTCTGATGCGAATCTTCAAAAAAGTGCATAGAAATTAGTTGACAGAAACATGGATATTGATGTTTGTTGTTTGTCCACATGACAATACCACTGGGCCAGCTCCAGACTGGGACCAGACCTTATCACCCAGCATCAGTGTGGGACTTCCCCAAAGCTGCAGGCCAGTCCCAACATCTGGTGGGAAGCCTGAAACCAGTGGCTGAAAACGACAGCTATTATGACATCAGATTAATTCCAATGGTGCTGGAATGAGAAAGCTGTAATTATCAGGTGTCCACATACTTTTGGCCACATATGCAGTCTTGTATTTTCATTCTATAATCTCAGTTTTTCATTCATTTAAAAACATGTTTATACATTTCTTAAACAGCACACACCCACCACATTTAAACTCCATGCTATAAATACAGACAGTTCAACACTCACACGTATTGAAAGCACACACACACACACACACACACGAGTGTGGGCATGCTGCAGCTTCGGCTGTGGGGGAATTGCTAAACGATTGGCCGAGTCCTTAATTCAATAATTTCTACTGGGTTCCAGCCCACCCCCGTCGCTGTTCATTGATGAAGGCGCTTTAAGGAGAGCAATATTTAGCATATCTGGCTAAATGGTCCTAACAAGCCCCAGCTTGCACCGTGTTAAAAAATAATAAATAATAAAAGAAGGAGAAAGTGTGATGTTGCCAGGGAAATAATTTGCCTCTCTTGAACCGATGATGGCATGCACTTTATGTAAATTGGTGTCTGGGGACAACAAAATCCCTCTTATTACATATGCAGACTTCATAAGAGAGAGAGAGAGAGAGAGAGAGAGAGAGAGAGAGAGAGAGAGAGAGAGAGATGAATAGAGAGACACATTGAAGGTAAAAGAGAGGGGAAGATGATAAATAGCAAGTCAGCACAAAATTGGATGTATGTGAATGTTACGTCCATAAAATCAATGTAGAGGTCCAATTGTTCTGATCGTAACATTGATTCTGTGTCTGTGTGTGTGTGTGTGTGTGTGTGTGTGTGTGTGTGTGTGTGTGTGTGTGTGTGTGTGTGTGTGTGAGCCTGCAGTGCTTCAGGCAGTGTGAGCTTTGTGTAATGACTCATTGTAGGATTATAACTTTTGGGTTATAAACACCTCAGTGAGTATTCTGTCTGCAGCTCTACGGTTCATTGTGTCATATTTTGCAGCGATTTTAAACCATTTTGAAGCTTAAATTGATCTTTTTTTTAATTATGCATGCTGTACATTAGAAACACTATCTTTAATGTAGTATAGATTGGAATGTGACTTCTGTTTGATTAAGGCAGAGTCTTCCATTAACAGATTAGTCATCACTAAACATGATTCAGGTTTTTGGATACATTAATATTATGTCATATACACATTAGCTTGATGACTGGCATGATCCTATTGTAATAATTGTAGTAAGCAGTGGTGGGATGTAACTAAATACATTTAATACTGCACTCAAGTACAATTTTATTTCCATTTTATGTACCTTTATACTTCTACTTCACTACATTTTGAGGCAAATATTGTAAGTAAGATATGACTTTATTTATCCCACAGTGGGGAAATTTAGTTGTCACAGCAGCTCAAGACACAGACGCATATATAGAAGACAGAATAAAGAATATAAAAATGAAGACATATACATATATTCTTTACACGTTATATACAATATATACATACATTTCTGTTTTTATGGTAAAAAAATGGCAGCTGTGGTTGCCAGAACTTTACCATAATAAATAAGGTGCAACTTTCGTAATATTACGGTCAAAGGATATTAGGATATTAGGATATTGATTTCATGTTTAAAATTGACATTTTATTCCATATTTTAACGTGAAAAAAGTTTTTCCATCTAAAGAAATGCTGTTCTGCCATATAATTGACAAGGAAATACTTTATATATGCTACAAAAATTAAAGATTTTACCATTAAATATTTCCGTCTATTTTTGTTAGAGATATGATGTTTAGTACATTTAACAGCGAGAAAAAGTATTTTTACAAAAAATAAATGCAAAAATTACATTGATGCTTGCATATATATTACAGTATATTTTGATACAAACACGGTGCCAGTGTATTTTACAGTGGAGTAATGTATTTAACCCTTTGATGCACAACATATAAACACCTTCTAATGCACAACATGGGTCAAAAAATGACCTCGTGCATTAGAAGCGCAGTGATTAAAAAAAAGGGTTTTTATTCAAAAAGTAAGAAATGAAAACAAAAAATGAGGATGTATGATGATCAAAAACAAGTTATTTGAGGAAAACCTGCAATACTGAATGATGAAACTAATTTATAGCAAAGATATAGAATATAAAAACTTAGTCGGGTCACTTTAGACCCATGTTGTGCATCAAAGGTTTAAAAAAAAAAACTGTAAAAAAAATGAAATACATTTACGGTGTTTCATTATTACTGAAACTGAATTAACCCATTTATCATTTTATGGTGTTTTACTGTCATGGTTTAGCAGTTTTTCACCATAAAATCTACATTTTTTACAGTGTCGTTTTTTACATTACATCATGGTAATTAAAAGTTAATTGAAACATGTTATTTTCAACCTACTTTTTTTGTTAATAATAAGTCTGTAAAAGTGATGCACATAAAGGAAAACCCATCCAAAAGATGAGGATATAGAGATTTCCATGGAGGGGCAGTGTGGAGTGAGCAAACAAACATTCAGTGTATGGATGCAACCACACACACACACACACACACACACACACTCTACATACACAAACATGTACACTTGCTCCATTTCACTGCCCCCCTCCCCCCTCCCCCTCCCTACCACACCCCGCTCGCTCTCTGAGGAAGTTTTGAATCCTGTCATTCCGACTCGGAGTTCAGCACTTCTTTCATGTGTGCCTCGACAGCGGGCCTCTCCTCCTTTTGTATTGTTTTATTATTTATGCATGGGGAGGGGTTGGCGGTGGTTGTTGGTGGTGGGGGGGGGCAGGCCGTCTCCGGCATAAGCAGCAGCAGCAGCAGCGTCGGGACAGATGGGGAGGGGGTGAGAGAGAGAGGGACTAATTCATATTCTGTTTCAGCAACATCTTAGCGAGCCGAAGAGTTCAAACATTTTCCAAGCAAATGCAGAGAGAGAGGGAATGAAAGGGAAAGGCAAGAAGAGAGGGAGGACAAGACACTAGGGGAAGGTGTGTATGTGTGTGTGTGTGTTGGAGAGAGAGAGTGTGATTTTGCATTCACTTGTCCATATGCCTTGTGTGTGTATATATAGCATATACAGTATGTGTTAGTATTCAAGAACAGATGGAGATAAGAAGTGTGTGAGGGAGCGGGCGCAAGAAAGGCGAGGGATGAAAAAAAAGGAGGGAAAAGGGGGAGACGGTGCACAGATATAGAGTTAATAAAAAAAAGAACAAAACTTTCTTTATGGAACAAGATTAAAAATAGATTTTGCTTTTGGTGTGAAAGAGGCATTAGGGGGTATAAAGGGAGAGGTGGCTCTGTGTGTGTGTGTGTGTGTGTGTGTGTGTGTGTATGTCCATGTGTGTGTGTGTGTGTGAGTGCACACCATTAGATTCTCTCACAGTCTGAGACGACGTGAACACACAGTTTTCTTTGTGAAAAGTTGCAGTCAGCCCAAGAAGTTGTCAGTCCCAGTAGGTTTCACTAAATCAGGACAGGATGTGTCACTAAGATATGACCAAATAAGGTTATTTTTTACCATTTTTGTTTGCAACGACTAAGCCTCGAAACCCCTCGTCTCTATTATTCTATTCCATGTTTGCTGACTTTTATAATCACATTGATGAGTAAATCAATATAGTTCATAGGTACATAAAGTAATATAAAGGGTGTTTCCACTACAGTCCAATACCCGGAATGAGGCGGGTCTCACTCGCCGAAACGTTTCAACGGAGCGGACTTTTGACAAGATTTTTTTAGTCCTTGTAGAAGAGCAGGGCCGTTTTTCTCCCCTGAAAAAAGCCTGGTTGCTGATTGGATAGAACACTAAGCAGGATGTGACGTAGTACTCTACGCCACAACAACACGCGCCATTTGTAAAAGCCGGCGAAGCAGTTTTGCCAACTTAGCCACGTTGCTATATTTAGCGACTTTTCAGAGCCCCTTAGCGACTACTTTTCAAAAAAGCGACTGGTGACAAATCCAGAGACTTTTTCTGGTGTCATTGGAGACTTTTGAAGGCTTATTCTTGTATACACTATACCGGTTAATTCACGATCACTGTGTTTATGATCAGCGGAGACGCTGTGCATAATTAGCCATGCTGGTTTGTTTATGATCTCTCTCTTTCCCGGTGGCCACTCTTCCACCTAAAAGAAACACAGCTATAGTATATGTGCAGCAGAATCAATCAATCAATCAATCAATCAATCAATCAATCAATCAATCAGACTTTATTTGTATAGCACTATCCATACAAGAGAAATGTAACACAAAGTGCTTCACATAAAAACGGAGAAAATAATAATAATAATAATAATAAAACATAGAAACAAGCAAACACCCTCCACCCATCCCCAATGGAGCAGTGAGGAAACACTGGAGGCAGCTTAGAATTAGTATTAGATAAAATAAATGAAAATAAAGTAAGGTAGGATAAAAAATGTTTTAATAATAACAAGAAAAAGTAAAAAAGCTAGATAAAAAAAGATTAAAACAATAAATAAATAATTAAAAAGTAGAGCATGAAAATATATATAAATAATAAATAATAGATATAATAAATAATATATATATTTATTATATATATTTATAAATATAATAAATAATAGTAAATAAATAAGTAAAAATAAAGGTAATGTAAAATAAAACAAAAACAAAAGTAAATATGAAGAAAAAGTAAAACAGCTTGATAAAAAAAGAATAAAACAATAAATAAATAATAAAAAAGTAGAGCATGATGAAATATATATGTATAAAAATAGACTAATAATAAATGAAAAAAATAAAAGAGACGATGTTCTTACACTAAGATGCATGAGCAGAGAAATATTTAAAAATGGTTCAGGTAAAAGCCAAATTAAAAAGATAAGTCTTAAGTTTGCTCTTAAAAATATGAGCTGGACCACAGTGAGAAAACGACGCCTCACTGTGGGTTTAGTTCTAACTTTTGGTTTTATTAAAAGGCCAGAAGACCTGAGGGTCCTCCAGGGTTCATATGATAAAATAAATCAGATAAATAAACTGGACTAAGACCATTAAGAGATTTATAAACCAGTAAAAGAATCTTCAAATCGATTCTGAAAGACACAGGCAGCAAATGCAGAGACTTTAAAACAGGTGTAATATGAGCTCTTTTTTCAGAATATGTTCTGGACATGTAAAATTCTCCATAACATGAATGCAAATAAATGCAAACTGTATGTCCTAAAATATATTCAGTGTGAGATATCTGATGCTTCAGAGTGTTGAGTCTGAAAATGCAGCATTTCGTAGCACAAAGTCTGAGGTGTAAAAAAAATTGAAAAAGAGCAAATTACACTACTTCACATGCTCTCCTTACAAAGGTTTTCATAACAACTTGTGAAATTAATGGGGGAAAAAAAGGTGTGTAAAGTAGTAAAATAAAGCACACAATGAATAAAGTGTTGCCAGATCCTGTGTCGTGCTGTTAACGAGTTCTATGAAAAAGTAATGTGGCTGAATCTCACGACTGTTTTCTATTAGTAATCATGGTGAGTGTGAAACAGAAAAACAGATCTAAGATTAAAAAAAGGGTCTTCTGAAATTATCTGAACCACTCTGACAACAAGAGCAGCACATTTAGAAGGAAAAAAAGGCTACAAATTGCAAAATGAGACAAAATTAAGAAACAGATTTACCAATTTGAAAACACATACTTGACATGAAAACACAAACCACACAGATTTAAGAAATAATTTCCAGCTGACTATCTTGCTAATTATTGAGAGGAGGTTGCTGGTAGGAGCGCCCTCTAGTGGCTACAGTGATTATGAAGGAAATCAAGGCGGAAGTAACATTACGAGAAGTATATTAAGTGTATAAAAGTATTAAAAAAAGGGTGTGGATTGGTATAAAAACACAGGATTTTGACCCAGTAAACATAATTGCTTTACGTAGTTGTTATTTACATAACTCAACTTATGTGCATGACAACGTCACAACTTTATGTCACCTATGCAACTACCTCACTCCTGGTAGTTATAACCATTTATTTTCCTTCTTTTTTAAACTATGTTCTGCTTTACCTAACCACATAATTTTTTCTCTAACTTTAAGAAATTTTGTTGCCCAAACCTAGTAGTTTTTTTGCCATTTCCCTACCCAAACCTAACCAGAATTTAAGAAAAAATGATGCTGAGGATAATTAAGAAAACACATAAATATATATATAACACAGTTGGAAACCAAAAGTAGAGATGTTCCAATACCATTTTCCCTCCATTTTTCCCTACTGATCCGATACCAGTATGTTATAAAAACAAAAATATCATCCTACACCTGCATGACTGTGATATGATTATCATTGTGGTAAGGCCTGGCTCAGGTTCAAGCCTTTGTAAAACATGAATAAATACAGCAGATTCAAGCCATTTATTGTTACATTTATTTTTAAATAAAACAGTATACAAAACAGTCGTGCAACAGCAACCTAAATAAATAAATCTGGGGGTCTGGGGGAACATTTTTGCCCTGAAAGCCTAAATTTGGTCCCTCTCGCACATTCTAATGCCACTATTCCATCTTAATCATTGCATATTTTAGATAATTATTGTAAAGGAGAATAAGGGTTCTTCTGTGTTTTATTTAAGGCGTCTTATTTTGACAGTCTTCTTTTAAGTTCTGTAGTGGACTCTGCTAACACATCCATGTGCTCTTATTTTGAAAGCTACATGTGTTTGCTTTTATTTTGATGGTGTGTCTAACGTGTTCTTACCGTCACACCATATGGTGTGTTTAATTTACACTCAAAGTCAGAAATTGAAAGTCGGAACTTGGAGCTCGGAACAACGTCGAAAATTCTGACATTCGTGTAGACCTTGAACGCACCGTTAGCCTGGACTCCAGTACTCGCCGATATTACAACATATTTTCTTCTGCTACCAGTAGGGACATAAACACTCCTGATTGTTGTATTTCAGGGTAAAAACAAATGACCTATGATAGATAGATTTCATGGATTTGTAATAATTAGAAAAACTAGAAAAACAATGTCATACAACTGAGTTAACATTCCATCTAAAACACCTAACTGTTACTATATATATATATATATATATATATATACATAATTAAAAATATCTAGGCACTAGAAAAACCAATGATGGCTTAAAATAAGTCCAAAAATACTTGACTGGAGCCAGCAGAACTTGAAACGAGCACATTTTGGTTGTAGAAAATGCTTTTGTAATAACATTTAAACTAGATGCAACTAAAACTCTCAATTGGAACCAATATTGTAGGTAAAAACTCACCATGTTCAATGGTTGAATAGCTTGAAAAGCATGAAAAATCTCAATCCTAAAAAGAAGTCTTGACACAAGACTGAAATCCCCGTGAAGAGGTTATTCACTCATTTCTGTTGCAAAAAGACATCTTCTTAAAATAAGCACATGACGCTATGCTCAGTAGCTAAATTATACTCAAAACAAGATAATTAACCCTTTGATGCACAACATGGGTCAAAAATGACTCATTCATCCAAATTTGATTTAAAATGAAATGACCTAATACTATAACAATAGTAATTTGTTTCAAATAGTTACTTTCCACACTCATATATTTAATATATTTAACATGTTTGTGTGTAATTTTGTCACACATACAGTGTATCTGGAAGGTATTCACAGCACTTCACTTTTTCTACATTTTTGTGTATTGTGTATTTATTTTTGTATTGTGTATTTATTCCAAAAAATGCCTTCCTTAAAATTATACACACAAAGATATAGAAAATTAAAAACTCAGTCTATGTATATATTTATTTTATTTTTTACTTCCTCTTATAACACAGTATCTACTGAAATTTTTAATGTATATGTACAGGTTGCTATTCACTTATTTTGAAGCGCTTTTTTTTCCCATTTTTTTTGTATATTTCATTGTTTAAATACAAATGAAAGTATACTAATGCTAAAATACTTGTCTCAAATGTTAGATATATGTATTAATGTCAATTTGTGAGAGAGATTCTGTTTCCAGAATGAATGTAAATTCATTTACAAGAAAAACCAGCTGCATAAGATTTTCGTTTTTTTTTGTTGTAATTCCTATTTTTATACATTTATGGCTCTTAGAAAAAACTGCAGGATATTTTGAGGAGAACTTTTAACCTAATGTCCACAATGGCATTGTCTGTGCAAAAATGCAAAAAAAGAGTAGTGCCCAGCAGACGTGGGAACGAAAATCACTTTCTAGCCACTTTTTCCTGGTTCACCTTATGGCCTAGTCGGGTCACTTTAGACCATGGGTGGGCAATTAATTTCCCCAAGGGGCCACATGAATACTGTAAAGGTTGTGAAGGGCCGGACCAAAACTCTGAACTAAATTCTGCTCGACATGAATTTCATCGCTTTATAAAATGCAGTAAATATATATGGCAAGAATATATGTTATGAAAATACTATGTTAATGTGGAGTTAGTCAAATATAGCAGTAAAAAATTGTCAAAAACAATTTATTTTAAACACAACGTACATTCAAACCACAAAAACAATAAAGAGCATGTATGTTCTGCAGTAAACAAACAATTTATTTACCCTGTGCAAAAAGCAAAGTGTTTTTAACAAGATAAATCTGTGCAGGTGCTTACGCATGCATGCACATACGTAAATCGCCTTCAAAATAAAAGCACTGTGGTTGTATTGATTTCTGATTTCGCCTACGGGCCGGATGTGGCCCCCGGGCAGCCTGATGCCCAGGTGTGCTTTAGACCCATGTTGGGCATCAAAGGGGTTAGGACACTATTGCTAGATATAAGAAGAAAATACTTGGTAAGCTTAATGTCTTTTGCAGTGTAAGATTTTTTAAAATAAATGGTTTTCAAAAAAATGTATATTATCTCAAGTCTCAGTGACGTAACACAATCACCAACCAATAGATGAGCGGGGGAAAGGTCCCCGGTTCAGACCGGTTCCAGACCGGTTCTAGACTGGTTCCAGACTGGTTCCAGACCGGTTCCAGACTGGTTCCAGACTGGTTCCAGACCGGCCAGTAAAACCACTTCCACAGGAAAAAGGAACATCACAATAATGCTAGTAAGCTCAGTCCTCAATGAACATATAATGAGGTCATATATTTAGATGTTTCTTAGTAAAGAGAACAGTAAAGAGACCCAGTTAAAATGTATAAATAAATGTATGCATAAATAAGTAATAAATAATCAATGATTAATGTATGATTAAGTAAATGAAAGAAAACACATACACATTATAATTAAATAGAACATAAATGTATATCATGAATTCATTTCTAAATGTCCCTTTCCTTTATTCCTCCTTATATCTATTTTTACTGTAAAATAGTCAACTTTTCATGTGATAAAAACAGAATCCCTTTTTTGATGTCCCAGAAATATCTAGAAATACGTACCAAAGTGAAGCTGTGCTGCAGCCTCGTCACTCCGGAGCTGAAGCCAGCGTGCAGACTGTGCTGAACCTTGTCACTCCTCATACGCCGGCTGTTCTCCGGCCAGTTTAGGCTGCACTTAACTTAAGCTGAAGCCTGCTGTGGCCTCGGGGTGCCCCTGTCTGTGCCAGCCATATCAATAGTCACCACAGCTGGGCTCGACTCTGACACTGTGCTGGAGACTATTGCACCACCGCCTTAACACCCAACCCATCCAGGCCAATCACAATCAGTGGATGTATGTTGGAGCGTGTCTGTGTTTGTAGGGTGTGTGTGTGTGTGTGTGTGTGTGTGTGTGTGTGTTTCCCCACTCTTCCTCCACATCTTCAGTACATGCCCTTGAGCATGTGCAAAATGGCTCAGTATCAAAGAGTGATGATTGAACTGAAAACATACTCCACTCTGAGAAAAATGAGCCCTCAGTCTGCGCCTGTGTTTAAGTGTGTGAATGTGTGTGTGTGTGTGTGTATTTGAAATGGCAGATGTGTTTTTCATGAGCTAACTTATGTGTGTGTTTTTGTGTGTGTGTTTGTGTGTGACTGTCCACTGTAAAAACAAAGAGAGGCAGAGAGGCAAGGAGACATTTGCTGAGATGTATTGAATTTCAATAAAAACTGCAATGAGCAGTATGAGGCTTGGGCGATTTTTCAATCTCTCATTGCTCTGTCTTGAATTAGTCGTGGTACACTCCATTTTCACCGTGCCCAGCTAATCAGATCTCCTCCCGTCCCCTGGGCCTTCCCTCATTTGGTACGTCCCATGAGTCATGTGCCAATCAAAATGCTCATCAATGTCTGCCTCTTTCTATTTTCTTGGTCTCCTGATCCCCTCCTTCTTTTAAACCATTTCATTAGACTGCGCCATAAAAAAAAAAGTTATTAAAGCTGAGCAGCCGTGTTATCATGTACGGGGGGAAGCCAGGTAGACTGGCTGACTGTTTTAGATTCTGTTAAAGCGTCACACGGGCTTCTGTGAACACTTCTTTTTGTATGAAACCATTTAAAATCCATTGGATGAACTTTTACATGGAGCTTGGAAGGTCACTGTTAAAAGGTGCTGGTGCTCTAAACCTGCAGAATCCTGCACAAGGCTTTTCATGCTTTCATGATTTCTACTTGACTGAATTTCAAAGTAAAATATCAACACCTTATGGAGCTCTCTTTATCAAACAACCAGAAGAATGTGATTTGTTTTGTGACACTGTTAGCGAGAAGAATAATTCTGCTGAACTGGAAATTTTAATGAATGATATGATGAAACATTTTCAGTTAGAAAAGATAAAATTCACCCTGAGAGGTAAGATAAATACCTTTTACACAACATGGCAGCCATTTATGGACTATTATACCAAATATAATCCCATGAAAAATGAACAACTGTACATTTTAGAACACTTGACATCCTCCAAGTTGTTTATTACTATTTAAATCTTTTTCTTTTATTTGTAAACCTTAGTATTATTGTTTTGGTATTTGATTTGACTCCACCTAGGGCAGTGATCATCAACTGGCGGCCCACGGGCCGAATCCGGCCCGCAAAACTGTCCAATCCGGCCCGTGACTGGATTCCAAAATTGTAAATCAAGGAGAAAATATCATGTGGTCCGCACTATTAAAGCAACTGGAAACAGCAACGACAACTGAGACTCTTAACTATCAGTAATCCCCACCATATATGACTCTATTTAATGAGGACAAACTGGCTGCACTGTTTAAATTAACATTTATTGTTTCACACAGTACTTGTTGTTTGGGTTTTTACATAACTTTTCCTCATGCCATTACGTAACATGGTTGGTTTTTATTTCAAAGTCTCAACAACAAGCTTCAGACTGGACTTCTCAGTACAGAAAAAAAAGGAAAACCAACTGGCATAACTTAAAATATCATGGTATCAGAACCGAACAGGTCACAAATAATGATTGCACTCATATTACTCACTTATTACTCATAAGGGCTAAAAATGCCCTCAGTTTTGTAATGACATCAACAAATATGAACAATAAATAAACATTAAATAATAATGTTATGCCAAAAAAAAAATTTTCTTTCATTTTATTTGAGGGTCCGGCCCCCAAGGTGACTGTCCAGTAAAATTCTGGCCCTCTGACAAATGTAGTTGGTGACCCCTGACCTAGGGTTTTGTTTGTTTGTTGTTGGCTTTTTTTAATTGCTCTTTATTACTTCGTGTTGATTTGGAGCACAAATTAACATGTATCTTCTTTATTTCTGTATGTGAACGAAGGCAAAAAAAAAAACAATAAAGAGAAGTTGGAAAAAAATACATATATCAACACAATACTAAAAAAATGGCCCAAGTCGTTTTTTTCCAGGTTTTTTTAGAAAACATAAAAAACTGAACCAAATATTAAATAGGAGATCATTTAGGCAAAAAAAAATCAAATTTTGCCATTATTTTAGTAACGTGTAATGATATTGTACTTTTTACTTCATTACATTAATTAACATTGTGGTCACTAATTACTTTGCAGAGTAAGAGTAAGTAAGAGTAAGTTTTTTTTAATGCAAACTCAATACAGAAAGGCCCTTTTCGTCGACCCCAACCAGGCTCTGTTAAAGCATCACATGGGCTTCTGTGAACACTTTTTTGTATAAAACCATTTAAAATCCATTGGATGAACTTTTACATGTAGCTTGGAAGGTCACAGTTAAAATGTGCTGGTGCTCTAAACCTGCAGAATCCACAGCGTCCCTGGCGGGGATCGAACCCAGGACCTTCTAGACACCAAAAGATTTCCACAAACTGAAAGTCTTTAGTGAATCTATGAGTTTTACTGGAGTCACGGCGCTCTGGTTAAGTTTAAGGTAGTGATCTGCTCTGTTTCATATCAGTCTGTTCCTAGTCTTGGGTTTGGATCATATCAAACGTGTTTGATATTATCTCAAGTCTCAGTGACATAACACAACATGGTTTTATTCATGATGATTTAAGTTATTATCAAGAATGTTTCCATGACTGTAGATGTTAAAATTACGAAGAAAGGACATAAAATTATCGAAATAGACACAAATTGACCAGAAATAGATGTAAAAATGATCAAAAAAGACACAAAATGACCAAAAATAGATGTAAAAGTGATCAAAAAAGAAACAAAATTACCAAAAATAGATGTAAAAGTGATCAAAAAAGAAACAAAATGACCAAAAATATGTGTTGAAATGATCAAAAAAAATGACGAAAAATACAGTCATGGAAAAAAGTATTAAACCAATCTGCTCTGTTTCATATCAGTCTTTTCCTCGTCTTGGGTTTGGATCATATCAAACATGTTTGATATTATCTCAAGTCTCACGTCGTAGTGACGTAACACAATCAACAACCAGTAGATGAGCGGGGGAAAGGTCCCCGGTTCAGACCGGCCAGTAAAACCACTTCCACAGGAAAAAGGAACATCACAGTAATGCTAGTAAGCTCAGTCCTAAATAAAAATATAGTGATGTCATATATTTAGATTTTTGGGGGCTCTGTTTCTTTGTAAATGCCCTGCCTATCCTGCTGCCCCCGCGACCCGGCCCTGGATATAATTATTCAATTAATTATAATTAAATAGGACATAAATGTATATCATGAATTCTTTTCTAAATGTTCCTTTCCTTTATTCTTCCTTACATCTATTTTTACTGTAAAAAAGTAAACTTTTCAGGTGATAAAAACAGAAACCCTTTTTCATCTTTGTGAGGGGCATTTTGTGGCGTATTCTCTTCTTTTTGTTGTCGTTTTTTTCAACACAAACCACGTCACACACTGGAGCAGCTGGAGCCAAAAGTTGCTTCTCCTCCAGTTTGTACGTTTTTACAAGAGCATGATGGGAAAAAATTGCATGGTAGGAAAAAACGCTAAAAGAATCTAGTTGTAGTCTTGTAAATAGTGACCCTGCGAGATTGACAGTCAGTCTAAAATCTGTAAAAGTCTGTCTTTTCCAAATCTTTTTAAAGTCTTCTGATGTAAAGGTAGCATTAGACACCATTATACCATCATGTTTGTCTGACATATAATAACATACTGTGTCCTGATGATGCATTTATCCAGAAAGCTAATCTAAAAGATGCAGACGTGTATGTTTGCTCAGCCGGTTTTTATAAGACACAACTCCAAAACCATAATACTTCTCCTTTTTTTTCCTGCACGGAGTGATTAAAGTCTCACCTCTCACACGGTTCCAATAGTCCGATTAATTTCTGGTTTCTTATAATTTCCTGGATAAAGAGAGAGAAAAAAAAGTTCTTTCTCTACAATTATACTGTTGGAGGGAACAATGTCCCATTTGGGATTTTAAGCCATTTACACAGATGATTCCAGTAATGCCATGCAAATAGAATTTAATTCAAAGTTAATTCGCCCGCATTACTTTTTAATAAAGAAATGATAAATTATAATCTCCTCTGCAATTTAATCTATTTATGCTGCTTCCATCGCGGGGAAAGTGTCCACTGCTTATCTTTCCATTAATTGGGAGAGAGGAGAAAAAAGAGAGCAGAAAGAATGAAAGAAGTGGGAGAATAAAGGAGGTAGCAGGTAAATTTGTTATCTCAGCGCCGGACAGTGTTTGAGAAAGAAATAAAGGGTGTAATGAATTGATTTCATATTTAGACTGAGGCGTGTTGATACACATAGATCTCTAGTGGTCTTTCAGCGCCTGTAGCCTGCAGTATTTTCTTCCCTTTCATTAAGGTTGAGATTCTGCCCTTTGATAGTGTTATCGATTCTGCCTCCGAACACTGTGGCACCCCTGTGAAGTTGCTCTTCAGGTAGAGGGGAAAAAAAAGAAGAAGAAGCTATTATCTTTGGTGTTATCCTGTACCAGTGTAGTGGCGATTCACAAAACCGCTTTACTTACCAGTGAACTGTTTTCCTCGCTCTTTGTTCTTCCTCGCTTTTATTGAATTCAAGGGATAATTACAGATTCTGTAGCCGCCGCGGCTGCTGCTGCTGCTGCTGCTGCTTCTACTTCTGCTGCTGCTCGGGCCCGCCTTAATTTCTGCAGACTGAAAATTTATTGCTTAAATCATTATGATTCTCTCGCCCCGTCTCTGTGTTTAAAGTCTATCTCCCCCTTCAATCTGTTCCAAATGTGCGCGAGGAGCCGTACAACTTAGCTTTAAGTCCAAATTTGACCTTGTAGTTTTTTATCATTATAATGGAGAGCAAATATCAAGTGAACATTGGCTCTGTCTAATCTGATACTTTGGTGACCTACATCTAATAATTCATCACCTTCGCCGAATAATATCCTCTCTGTCCTCAGCCGAGGCTCCACTTTGTCTCCTGGAGGAAGCGATACGAGGCCTTTAGAAGTGGACGTTCCTGCAGATCTGCATGATGTTCTCAGCTCCTGTAATGTCCTTCTGGTAATTTGTTTGTTTATTTACTTTATTTTTGACACTCAATGTAAGAAGACATATTCACTGGCTACAGTTTATTTTTAAATACATTTTACAGTGCAATTATCCTGTTTATTTACAGCAATTTTTGACTCCATATTCCACAACATATCAATTAGGACACTCATCTCAGTACTTCTTTTTCATTCCTACAGTGAATAAAACAATTGGTAAAAAAAGCATTTATGTTCAAAGCGCCATTGGAGGAATAATCTTCCTTCAAACATACGATCATTGACATCTTTTCATAGTTTTAAATATGCCCCGTCTTCTTATTTTGAGTTAAACTGCACATGTTTCAGATAATATTATGTCAATTTTTTTTTTTTTTTTTTCCCGTCGTCTCCATCGTTAAGTTTAAGGTAGTAATCTGCTCTGTTTCATATCAGTCTTTTCCTAGTCTTGGGTTTGGATCATATCAAACGTGTTTGATATTATCTCAAGTAAAATTATCGAAATAGGCACAAATTGACCAGAAATAGATGCAAAAA
Organism: Centropristis striata; assembly: GCF_030273125.1. Classification (NCBI taxonomy): domain Eukaryota; kingdom Metazoa; phylum Chordata; class Actinopteri; order Perciformes; family Serranidae; genus Centropristis; species Centropristis striata. Next base: position 31,316,924 of record NC_081536.1, read on the forward strand.
TGATCAAAAAAGACACAAAATGAGCAAAAATTGATGTTAAAATGATTAAAAAGACACAAAATGACCAACAATAGATGTTGAAATGATCAAAAAATGACCAAAAATACAGTCATGGAAAAAAGTATTAAATCAATCTGCTCTGTTTCATATCAGTCTTTTCCTTGTCTTGGGTTTGGATCATATCAAACGTGTTTGATATTTTCTCAAGTCTCAGTGACGTAACACAATCAATTTTTTAAATAATTTTTTTTATTTTTGTAACACTGCAATTTCAATTTACAATAATATGTTACTTCTTTCAGTTTTACTAGGCTAATGTTGTGGCCAACTTGTGGCCATTGAGAGGTTGTGTTCATTCTTGTGTTCATTTTTTCTCTGTTTGTGTTGATGCCTGTTGTTTTTGTTGTTGTATGTCTGTAAATTGTTGAGTGTTTTGTTTTGTAATGTACTTTAGGACACCCTCGAACATGAGAGGATTCCTCTCAAGGGGTTTATCCTACTCAATAAAATTTCTGAATGAATTTAGAAGGATCCCCACTAGCTCGACCCTAAAGTGGAGCTACTTTTAGTGGGGTCCACATTTAAAACATACATAAATATAATTAAAAATGTATATTTTCACATAAACTGTAACTGTACTTCACATATTTGGTAACGCTTTATATTAAGGTCCTTGTAATAACCATTAATTAACAAGTAATAAGGCCCTTGTAAGTCCTTACAAGATGCTTATTAACATTATTGTGTGTTTATAAGCCTGTATAAGTGTTAATAATGGCATTATAATACAGCTAATAGCAGGCTATAAGAGATTTATAAGCGCTTATAAGAAACTAAGAACATTAATAAAAGCCTCATGAGTATCTTATAATTGTTCATAATAGCATTACAAACACCCATAACCCACCCATTATGTCTTTGCCATGCCTTTATTAATCTTCTTTTGATGGCTTATTGATATTATAATAGATGAGCAATAAAGTATATTTTAAGTTAACTATGCACTTGTTAACAGTTAACTATGCTTTTTGCAGCTACCGGATCTAAAGCGAGAACAATGCCTTATTACTTGTTAATTAAGGGTTATTATAAGGACCTTAATATAAAGCGTTACCTTATATTCATTCCAATCATGGCATACTGCATCATAGTTTGACTGATTAGCAACATAAATTAGGAAAAGTAAAAAAGTTATCATATCAGAAGTATTTGTATCATTCAGTGTCGTACATACATCATACAGTAATTATTTACTGTCTGCATCAACTGTCACAATGCTGGAAGATGAGATGTGTTTCAATTAGGGCTGGGCGATATATCGATATAAAAAATATATTTCGATATATTTTTTAAATGTCTAATGGAATTAGACCATATCGCATATATTTAATAGTTAAAAAAACATTGAGGGGCGCCTGGAATGCCCTGCTTAGCCTGCTGCCCCCGCGACCCGGCCCCGAATAAGCGGAAGAAAATGGATAACTCCATTAAGAGAGCAGGAAGTGCACCACTGTAAAGGAAAGGGGTTCACTGGATTTACAGCACAAGACAAAATAAGAGCAAGAAAAGTGATTTTCTCTTGATTATTTTATCAAGCCCAAATCATAATTGAACATAAAATCCAACAATCCAACCATATCTGGGTTTTTTTTGTTGTTTTATTTGACATTTTGTACTATGTTCATTTAGTCCAGCAGTGTATTATGAAGTAGGGCTGGGCGATATATCGATCTCAAAAATATATTGATATATTTTTAAATGTGATAAGGAATTAGATGATATCACATAAATCGATATCGTATTTCTTTCTTTATATATAAATGCTGCCCTTACTAGAGTTTGTCATATTATGTTATTTTGTAATGTTCGTTATTCTTTTCTCATATAAATATATTTATTTCAGAAAAAGATTTGTCTATTTTATTTCATACGCTATTTTTATTCAAGATATTTTTTTAATTTAAATGCGCACTTTATGGAGCTTTGATTTAAAAAAAAAAAAAAAAAAAAAGGTACTCCTGTTGTTATACAGTAAACTACTTGTGACATTTGCTCTCACTTCGCAATAAAAATATTGGGATATATATATATATATACATGTCATATTTGACTTTGACTGAACATTTGCTCTCACTTTGCGATAAAAATATCGGGGTATATCTCGTATATCAATATTCAGCCTAAATATACCAGGATATGACTTTTGGTCCATATCGCCCAGCCCTAGTTTCAACCAATGCAAAGTTTAATTCCCCCTCTCGATTAGAGCTTGACTGGTTCATATTAAGGATGGGTATAATTATTATTCAAATATTTTTATTGGCTTTTTATGCTGAAAACACATACAACACAATCAACAAGACCGCAAACAGCATTCACAAAATGTATGGAAAATAAAGCCACAACAGTAACATAAACATATACGTATAAAACAGAAATGTATAATAATGATAAGGGAAGGGAATAATTCAATGATCGTTAAGAATTTGGTCAACGACGTGAAATGACGTGAAATTATTAATTGATCTGTGCATTTATTTAATTTTAATTTAATCTCTGATCAATAAGCCAATCAGCTGAGAATTAAGTTTGATAATTCTACAGTTTGAAAACTGAAACTAAAGTGTATATAGCTTCTCAAAACTTTATTAATCAATCTCTTCTCAACTTATCACAATCAAAATGAAACCACAGTTAACAGAGGATTGTGTCTGACTTTATTCCAACTTTATGGGTTATTAAAATTAATAGTGGCTGGATTCCATGTGGCTGCTTCATTTTCTTAATCTCTAGTTGTTGTTTTTGTGGCCCTGAGCCAGCTCAGTTTATACAGTTTTTCTGAAGTTGGATAACAAAAGAGAATAATTATGGTGGATTTGATTGAACTCACAGTGTGGCCAAAAGTAAATTATTAAAAAAAAAAATCTGATAACAATATTGTGGCAGATATAATATTTGTATTTTTAACAAACCAAAAAAAAGTTGTGACACTTTTAGATATACGAAAACTTTGATATTTCTGGAAAGCAAGTTGCTTTGTCTATCTTTTTTTAGATATTTTAATGCTAAAATGTCCCACTTTTAATACTAAAACTTCTGGAATTTTTACCAAACAAAATATTGTATGTCAGACTAGGGCTGGGCAATATGGACCAAAAGTCATATCCCGATATATTTAGGCTGAAAATAGATATACGAGATATACCCCGATATTATATTATATAGTCAAGTCACAAGTAGTTTTATTGAAACTGTTTATTTAACTGCCTTCTTTTAAAATCAAAGCATCATAAAGTGCACATTTAAATAAAAAAAAATCTTAAATAAAAATAGCCTTTAAAATAAAATAGGACAATCTTTTTCTGGAATAAATATATTTATATATGAGAAAAGAATAAGGAACATTACAAAATAACTAAATAACTAATAAATGTGACAAACCCAAGTAAGGGCAGCATTTCTATATAAAGAAAGAAAACAATTTGAGCTATATCTACACTGTAAAAAAAATGATGTTGCTTTTACAGAAAAAAAATGTCAGCTGTGGTTACCAGAATAATTCTGCAAAAAATACAGTACAAATGTAAACAACTTTACAGAACAAATTGTAAATTTTACTGGTATTCAATGTACAATAAATAATAACTGAATGTAAATTTTGCATTAATAATTAGTATAAAAGCAGCATTATCCTGTTAAATTAGCAGTAAAGGACGGTACCATCTACAACTTAAAAAAAAAAAATATTTTAAATGACTACAGTTTTAGGATGTAAAATGTACAAGTTGTTCTGTAAAGATGTTGACACATGAACTGTATTTTTTACGGAAATATTCTGGTAACCAAAGCTGCCGGTATTTTTCTGTAAAAACAAAGGGACATTTTTACAGTGTATGTATGCGATATGGTCTAATTCCATATCACATTTAAAAATATATCGATATATCTTTTATATGGATATATCGCCCAGCCGTACGTCAGTCTCACACTGAAAAAAGAACCAACTTAATTGAATTGTTTCATTTGGTAACACCTAAATGAATTAAGTTCTTTAACATTAATTTAAAATCAATGTGTTAATCTAACTTATTAAATTAATAAGTTGGTTCAACTATTTTCTTTTTTCAGTGCAGAACATGCACAAAAGAGGACTGAATCAAACTCCATGACAGCTTTGGAAACTTAACACATGCAGAGCTCCAGTCAGGATCTTTACTCTATGTCCCCTTTGTATCTGTACTATCCAATAAAGGCCAGAAAATCTATATCAGGGGTGTCAAACTCTGGCCCGCGGGACAAATTTGTCCCGCAGTGTAATTTTATTTGGCCCATGAGGTAATACCAAATTATTATATAATTATTGTACTATAAAAGCTGACCCGCCGGTATTATACGGCGCATTTACCGCTAATACTACAAATCCCACAATGCCCTGCTGTTGTTTTGGCGCGTCAATCAGGATAGGACCCAGAAACGCTCCTCTGTGACAGTCGTCATAGCAACCTCAAGCTAGAGCTGTCTCCCAGCTACCTCTTCCCAAAAATGGCGAAAAGAAAGGCAGAATTTATTAACCTGTTGAAAAAGTTTATTTTGATATTTAAATCAGAAGGATGCAAATAGAAAAGAGGCATACGATTTTTATTTAATTTTTATTTTATAAATTAATGACATTTAATGTGCTTTTAATTTGAAATTTGATTTTGCATGTCTGCACTATTTAGTTATATATTGTATGTTTATAAGCGTTGCTGGTTCCATATTTAATGTTAAAGCAAAACATGTTTGGTATATATTAAAAGGTTTATTTGTTCAATGTTGGCCCGCGATTTTATTCAAGTTTTAAATTTTGGCCCATTGTGTATTTGAGTTTGACACCCCTGATCTATATGAATGAAACTTCATGTCCGCCAAGAGAAAGGAAACATGCATTTTTAACATCTGAACAGTGGCATTATCGGGACGCCTCTACATGTTCTGGACGTGTCCTCCTCCTCTATCTCTTAGCTGAATTATATATAAAGCTGCTAATTAGCAGCCAGTCCTCTGCACACATTAAAGCACTACATGATATCAGGAAGAGGACTTTATAAGTCCTGCAGACAGCTGCCATTATCCATTCATAACAACTGGACACAGAGCTTTAAACATAAATGCTTTAATAGGTTATTATATACAATGAACACATGATCTGACGTACATATACGGACTGTACATTAACGTTTCCACCGTGCTAAATAATGCTCCTGGATGATTTTCTTGGCATTCTGTGACATTTCATTTATTTTTTCTTATGGCACAAAATGTTCAAGAAAGAAATAAAGGGGGTGGAAAAATATAGCATGCCTCTTAATCGCAGCAGAGACTATTAAAGAATTTAGACATTTGGCTGATGTATCCACTTAAAAAAAGAAAGGGAAAAAAAATTCCAGGCGGCAGCCAATCCAAGGACATAAGATCAAACGTGATAATGTAGCAAAGCTCATTTTCCTCAAAGATCCTAATTGATTGGTTGATTATGCTTTCTCTGTTCCTCCATCTCGGTGGGTCTTCTTTAATAGCTCCATAATGACGCTACTGAACTGGACGTGTAAGACTCAGCCAATTAGAATAGTAATAGGCTCTAATTAAGAAAAAAAAAAAAACGGATTTTCAATAAAAAAGGAGGAGATAGTGAATTTGATTACTCATATTCATTAACTTTTTCTCTCCCCCCTCTGCCATCCCTGGAACTTTGCTCCCTTCATTGTTATGAATATTTTATCTTGTGTGAAACATCACAATACACGCCGTCCCTGGCAAAGGCCAAGACATAACAGCAGAAAGCCTTTCTTGTGCTCTCATTCAAAGAGCCTTCCTTTGTTTCTGCATAATGAACAAGTCGCTGATGGCAGCAGAATAAATTTTAATTAGACTTTTTTCGAAAGGGAGACTTGTAAGGATGATAGGTTGTTTTAAATCAAAACTCGACAGCGCGAAGGCTTTTTAAGGAACCAAACCAAAGTTAGTAGCTTGAAATATGTTTGCACGTCTGTGCCGCGTGTGTGACAGACAGAGATAAAGAGTCGTGTTGTGCCAGCAGGTATCTGTAACGGTGCATCAATAATTTGCAACAATTTTAACCAACTCCCTCCTCCTCTCTGCCTCTTTCTTCCCCTCGTTCCCTCTCTGTCTTTCTTGCCTCGGGTCAAGTTAGCACCACTTAAGGACTACAACACTGTGCCCGATCACCATATGTTGTCTGTCTCCGTGTGGATATGTGTGTGTGTGTGTGTGTGTGTGTGTGCATGCTGCACGTGTGTGTGTTTGTACCTGTTTTGCTTGTTCCCTACCTGATGCCTGCCGTCGCTCGCAGCCAAAGCATGTCAGCTTTTGAGAGACAAAAACAAAAAGAGAGGGGACACCAGGTACACCAGCATGTGTGTGTGTGTGTGTGTGTGTGTGTGTGTGTGCATCCTGCGGGCTGCTTCGCCATGAGACAGGGCCAGATGGTCACCCCAGGCAAAGCAGGTTGGGCCTGTTTACCTGCTTCACTCTGGGTCATGTCAGCTTCGTTTTCAGCTTAGCCGCAACACGGCTCAAGCCTCCATGCCAAAAAAACTCCACGTTTAACTCCCCGCCTCCTCCTCCTCCTCTTCTATCTCTCCTCCTCCTCATCCTCCTCCTTTTTCTCGTTCGGTGTCTTTAAAGAGAAACATTTTGTCCTTCTGCTCCCCTGCAAGTGTATTTTTAGTGGAAGATTCTCTGACTCAAAACTGAGAAATGAAAAAAAACTTTCTTTTTTTTTTGAGAGTGAATCTGCTCTGCAGAATCACAAAGCATGTTTATTATTATATTATTATTATTATTATTACTGGTCAAATCTTCAATGAATCTATTAATAATATAGCCCAAAAAAACAACAGCATATCAAATAAATAGTGGAAAATGACAATTCACAATTTTAAATTTTAATTAAAAAAAAAGAAAAAAAAACAAAGCTTCATAAAGTGCACATTTAAAAAAAGAAAAGAAAAATTGCCTTTGAAGTAAAATAGGCCAATCTTTTTCTGAAATCAATATATTTATATGAGAAAAAGAAAAACGAACATTACAAAACAACTAAATATGACAAACCCTAGTAAGGGGAACATTTATATATATAAAGAAAGAAAAAAAATTAAACCGTATCGATATATGGAATATGGTCTAATTCCATATAATTTAAAAATATATCGATATATTGCCCAGCCCTACTTTAAATACATTTTGATGCTGATACTTTTGTACTTTTACTTCAGTGAGTTTTGAATGCAGGACTTTTACTTGTAGTGGAGTAATTTAACAGTGTGTATTAGTACTTTTACTGCAGTAAGTTCTATGAACACAATGCATGCACTCAAAACAGGAAGTGTGAGTAAAGAAGTATGCAAATTGAAAGTGCACCACTGTAAAGGAATGGGGTTCACTGGATTTACAGCACAAGACAAAATAAGAGCACAAAAATGATTTTCTCTTGATTATTTTATCAAACCCAAATCATAATTGAACATAAAATGTGATTAATCAAGCAGCCCAACAACAATATCTGTTTTTTTGTTGTTTTAGTTGACGTTTTATACTATGTGCATTTAGTCCAGCAGTGTATTATGAAGTAGGGCTGGGCGATATATCGATCTAAAAATATATATTGATATAAAATAAAAAATATATCGATATATTTTTAAATGTGACATGGAATTAGACCATATCACATATATCGATATAGTTCTTTTTTTTTCCTTCTGTAGATATAAATGCTACCCTTACTAGGGTTTGTCATATTTAGTTCTTTTGTAATGTTTTTTTTATTCTTTTCTCATATAAATATATTTATTCCAGAAAAGATTGGCCTATTTTATTTCATAAGCTATTTTTATTCAGTATATTTCTTTATTTAAATGTCCACTTTATGGAGTTAGATTTTTTTTAAAAAGGTTCTCCTGTTGTTATACAGTATTTAAGTTCACTTAGATAAACGATTTTAATAAAACTACTTGTGACATGTTATATTTGACTCTGACTTTGAGTGAATATTTGCTCTCACTTTGTGATAAAAATATCGGGATATATATCGTATATCGATATTCAGCCCTAAATATATCAGGATATGACTTTTGGTCCATATCGCCCAGCCCTAAATGAGACACAGCAAAAAGACCAAATAGGAGCACAAAATCATTGGTAACACTTTACAATAACCAACTAAGTCATGTTTATAGATGGTTTATAAACCAATTATTAACCATTTACAAAATGCTATACACATTAAATCGTTAAATGTTTTCAACCAATTTCTTAAAGGTATATGAATCATTTAAAAATCATTAACATACTTAATATGGTGTTAAAAATGTTATAATGAGTGCAATTTATAAACTATTAATAAAAGCTATTAATAAACTATTAATTATAATTTAATTGTTTGTTAATGGTAAAGTAACTATAAACTTACATTAATATACCATCTATTTGCCATTTATAAATGATTTAGTTAGTTAAACATTAATAAATTATGTATTATACCATTCTAAATGGTTTATATACGGTTTATAAATGATGATTAAACATTAATAAACTATCTGTTTAACATTTATAAATGATGGTTATTGTACAGTGTTACCAAATCATTTGATCCTGATTATTTTATCAAGCCCAAATCGTAATTAAACATAAAATGTGATTAATCAAGCAGCCCAAAACCAACACTATAAAAAAAGATAAACAACAGCTACTCAATAAAATTGAGGCAACAGATTGCACGTAATATTATTAATTAAATCTAACTACGTTACAAGTTGAGTTAATAACAACTTAACAGGAAGTGTTAAGTGTCATTTAAAAACGGACTCATTCTATTGTGTTGGATTCAGTCAAAAGTCTCTTGATTTAGAATTACATACACCTAAAGATTATGTTTAATGTGATCAAAATAAGTAGATTCTATCTCAAACATGTTTATATTAAAGTTACTTAACCCTTTATTGGGCGAAGAACCGTATTTGGTAACTTAATATTTCGAGAAAAAAGTTGCAAATTTACTAGATTAAAGTGGCAAATGTACAACAACAAAAAAGTGGCAGATTTAAGAGATTTAAAGTGGCAAATATGTGCGGAAAAAGTTGCAGATTTCCAAAAAAGCAAAAAGCAACTTTTTTCCTGTAGATTCACCACTTTAAATCACATAAATCTGCAGATTTTTTTCGCCTAGATTTGCCATTTTAATCTCATAAACTTTTTCTCAAAATATTACCCCCCTCCCCCGGGTCCGTATGTTTTTTTTTTTTTACACATTCTAGCTGTATGTAATATCCTCCAATATTCTCTAGGGTTGACATTTGGAATTTGCAAGTATTTCAATGAGTGCCCTATTAAGGGTTAAACAACTGCCTCAAAATCAAGGACGCATTTATATTTAATACATTTTATCAAATAAATTAAGTAAAATGAAATGACTACAGAATCATTTATGTTTGTTGTTTTAGTTGATGTTTTATACTGTGTGCATTTAGTCCAGCAGTGTAATACGAGGCTCTCTCTCTCTCTGTCTCTGGCCTGTTAACCCCCCGCTGTACGCTGCAGCAGCAGTTGTTGGCACCGTGGCGGAGCATGATGTCCGGCTGCAGCAGTAACAGGTGCCTACATGTTGCCTGCTGGCATCGTGCCGCCGTGCCACAGCAGCCATCTTGGCAGCATGTTCAGCCCTCACGCCCGAGCTCGCCGGCTGTAATCTGCCTAATCTCAACCTGCATGCAGCTGCCAGTCAGTTTACAGCGGTCACACACACACACACACACACACACACACACACACGTTAAAAATGTGTTCCGGTCCTCACTATGTAGGAAGTACAGGAAGACACACACACACACACACACACACATATTCACATATTCTTGTACTTCTGGCTTTGTGAGGACCCTCATTGGAACAGTGAATTCCCTTGCAAGGTTATAATAGTTTTGAATTTTTCATTAGTTTTAGTTTTAGTTTTTACTAGTTTTAGTTTTTTGTAATGGGGTATTTGTTGGGTTCGGAGATTAAAAGAGGTCACAGTAAATTTTGCCTTTATTTCCTTTGTCTGATCCATCTTCATTATGGATGAAAAAAGTTGACAAAGGCGAAAACGAAGGACATTTTCACTGTAATTTTAGTTAGTTTTGTAACCACACAATACAGTTTTGGTTAATTATAATTTTTTTTAAACTCTCGTTGTTATTTCAGTTAACAAAAATGTTTTTTCCAGTCTAGTTTTTGTTATTTCGTTTAGTTTTCGTTAACTATAATAACCTTGTTCCCTAGCCCCTTAACCTAAGGTAACCATGGTTACCTTAACATAAACCTAATGTAACCTGAACCCTTAAAACAAAGTCTGAAATCTCAAAAAAGCCTTAAAAGAAGGAGTCCTCACTTTGCAAAAATGTCCTCACTCTATTGGTTAAAAACGTGTTCTGGTCCTCACTATGTAGGAAGTACAAGAACACACACACACACACACACACTGAGGATGACTCTGCATCACAATAATGCTCCTTCATGTGAGGAAAAGGTACAATATTTCATATATTAGGATTCAGCCAGAGGGTCAGTTTTGGATTTGGCTGTTTTTGACTGTGATAGTCATTTCACACACACACACACACACACACACACACACACACACACACACAGTTTGGAATCTGCCTCCCCTTTAACGTCAAACCCATCAGCCACACAGACTCGTCCATCCCCCTTTTTTTTTTTTTCCTCACACACTACCACCCGCTACACCCCCCCCCCCCCCCCCCCCCCCAACACCACTGCCCCTCAAGCCTACTGTCACCCCTTGCACCCAACATCCCCCCCCCCCCCCCCCTTTCTCCTGCCTCCCACACACACACACACACACACACATGCCCTCCACCCTTTTTCCATTTCAGATGCAAAGCTGGGGCCGAGGCGAGCCGTGCATATAGTCACAGCGGCAATCTCATCTATGTCCAATCTGTCATGCCACTGCCTTTCATTATTCTCCTGCGTGGGGGGAGAGATAACGCCGAGGCATATTTTACGGACAGTAGAGAGAGGGAGTGGGAGAGAGAGGGAGAGAGAGAGAGAGAGTGTGATAGGAAAATAAAGGGAGAGAAAGATGCCAATATGGTGGGGTAATGGTTGCAAGATATGAGAGGTCCCGCTCTGGCCAGGGGAGAAGTGTCACTCCACTTCATCGCTATCTAGGTCAAGGCAACAGAGAAAGGGGAAAAAATAGGCAAATGAAGTGATGAAATTATTAACCCTGTGGAGTGTCCAAAAGCTCCAAATAATCCAGACTTGTTGACTCCATCCAGACTAGAAAACAAAGCAGCGTGGAGCCCTACTGTAAATTTACCTCTAAAGTTCTGGCTGTAAACTCCATGAGGCCAGTTTCAGTTTGATGATGATATACCAAGTAAAACTGGAGACAAGCTCAAATAGATTTAGTATCAAATGATAGAACTGGATGGAACCCTCTTATATGTTAGATTTGACACCTTTGTTCACATTTGCAACATTTAAATTCTTCACTGAGCATGATAGTGTTTTGAAAGTTAAAAAAGATTCAATATCACATTTTATGTTGGACTAAATGACTAAAAATGACACAAGATGACAAAAAAAAGACACAAAATGACCAAAAAAAGACACAAAATGACACAAAATGATTAAAAAAAGAAACAAATTACCAAAAAAAGACACAAAATGACTAAAAAAGAAACAAAATTACCATACAAAGACACAAAATGACAAAAAAAAGACACAAAATGACCAAAAAAAGACACAAAATGACTAAAAAAAGACACAAAATGACAAAAAAAGACACAAAATGACTAAAAAAGACCCCACAAAATGACCAAAATTATTGGTTCAAAATGTTTATCCAGTAAGTCAGAATAAAAAAAACATTATTATTACATCATTATTAGGTCATATAGGTGACCAACATGTCATTTAAACATTTTTTAAATGGTGTATACAGGCAAGAAGATGAAAAGGATTCAAAAATGGACAAAATAGCCCAAAAAGACTCCACAGAGTTAAAATAGAGAGGAATGGAGAGGGAGTGGTGGTCAGTGCCATCTCGTCTCCATTAAAAATGTGCAGCCCGAGGGCCCGGAGGGTGGGTGTAAATAGGCGGTCGCCATTCTTCACGGCCACTCGATGGCCCCATAAAATCAGGGCTCGTATGCATGCATGCATGCCGCTGTCGTTGAATATGGAGGAGTGAGGGAATGCGAGGGGGCCAGCAGATGAAGGAGGGGAGGGATGGATGCAGGGACGGGTGAATGCACCGGGGTCAGGTATTCTCCGCTGTCACCTCTGTTGCCGGGCGGAGTGGCTGACTGGTTGTCTCTGTGCTCAGCGCGCTGGAATGATTGGGTCCTGGTCTGCAGAGAATGGGCCGGCCAGTTTTACATATATACATATATCACAGCCATTGTCATGCTGTGTGTGTGTGTGTGTGTGTGTGTGTGTCGCATGTGCATTGTGTGTGTTTGAATATGCAAATAAGAAAGAGCGATGCCTTTGATTTTGTGCATGTGTCGGTGTCCATGCATGTGTGTGTGTGTTGCTGCAATTGTGGAACATCCAGATGTCAGCGCAGCCTCACTCGGTGTCTGTCATTGAGACAGCGGGGGTGGGGTTAAGGTGACCTGTTTTAAATATAGACAGTGTCACGACAACATGCCCGACTCGACTTATAAAACCCATTTGCATAACGTTTCTCCCTTATCCCTCTCTTTCTCCCTGTTTTTTTTTTTTTTTTTTCTCCCTTCCTTCCTCCTCCTGGGAGACAGGCAGTGCACACACGTCATGTTTCGCCTTTGTTTCGGCCGTTCACATGCAAAAAGATGTCATGTCAAGTCTTTCTTCGACACAAAAAGACACGACGGTATACCTGCAACTAGGGTTGTCAAAAGTATCGATACTCAAAAAAAGTATCGATACTAAAACGTTGTATCCGGATACGATACTCATTTTCAAAAGTATCGATACTAAAACGTTGTATCCCGGTACGATCAAAATTACCAAAAAAAGACACAAAATTACCAAAAAAAAAGACACAAAATGACTAAAAAAGATACAAAATGACCAAAAAAAAAGACACAAAATGACTAAAAAAGATACAAAATGACCAAAAAAAAAGACACAAAATGACCAAAAAAAGACACAAAATGACCAAAAAAGGTACAAAATGACCAAAAAAAAGACACAAAATGACCAAAAAAAGACACAAAATGACTAAAAAAGATACACAATTATCAAAAAAAGACACCAAATGACCAAAAAAGATACAAAATGACTAAAAAAAGACACAAAATGACTAAAAAAAGACACATTGTACTAATTTTCAAAAGTATCGATACTAAAACGTTGTATCCCGATACGATCAAAATGACAAAAAAAAAACACAAAATGACCACAAAAAAAACACAAAATGACTAAAAAAGATACAAAATTACTAAAAAATGAACAAAATGACTAAAAAAAAGACACAAAATGACTAAAAAAAGACACATTATACTAATTTTCAAAAGTATCAATACTTCGATATTGGTACTTAAAACTTGGCGATGCATCTCAAGGACCGACTCCCTGGCCTTTACAGTGAATTTCGACAGGTTAGTGTCTTTCATTTCAAACTTACCTATAACTGATGTTATTGCATTAATGTTGCCCGTGTTTTTATTAGCCATTAGCCGCAGCTAGCAATTAAAGGCTGACGTCACGTTAATGATTATAAACAACGTAAATAAATCAGTATGCCCATATTACGTTAATTGACACAGTGTCAGTATACATAAGCATAGAGTTAGTAAGTTTACATAAATGTTGGTGACTGAAAAATGTTATTTTCTCTCTTGAAGTCCCAGAATGAAGCAGAGAAAAGTCGACCTGCAACCAAACAGCAACACACACAGATGACTTTACCTCTTTTTTATCAAGGTTTCCTGATATTGTGCACAGACTACAATCTCAAAATATTGTTCTAATTGTAATTGTTTATTGTATTTTTTTTTTTGCACTACCTCAGACCTGAAGCTTGTTATCATAGTTGCAGTTTCTTTTTGCACAACTGTTTTTTATTATGAATATTTAACCTTTAATTTTTACATGTTGCATTTTTCTTGTTAATAAAAATTATTTCTGTTAAATTTTGGGGTCTTTGTTTTTATCCTGGTGGTATCGAAAATCAAGGCAAAAGTTTCCTCTGACGTGACGTACATGAAACGATAAAGAGCCATCAAAGAAGCTTGTCAGTACAGTATGTCCCTACTAAATAACACAGAGACATAAAATAACTGACATGACTGTAACTTAAAGACACCAAGGTTCACACGTGTAGAACCTGATGATGTAATAAAAATCTGCACTTGAGTCCATTGAAAATGTGATAAAACCTGATAATGTAATAACTTCCCGATAATGTAATAAAGTGAATTTCCCAATAATGTAACACACTTTTTTACCAATAATGTAATAAAGTATAACATTAATGGGAGGTTATTACATTATCAGGTTAGCCTTCATTTCCAAAGTCCTGATAATGTAATAATTCCCCAATATTGTAATAATGTAACAGCAGACCACCCATTACTTGGGTTCAAGTGGTGATACTGTGTATCAACTCTAGCTCAAGAGCTCTAGCGCCACCAACAGGTCAAAGTTGAATGTTTATTAACTTTTGACCCGTTCATCTGTTTTTCACAAACGAGGTATCCATGACAACACGAATGCATTCAACAGCTTCTTGAAATCTAAAGGTGCTTGGTGTTATACTTTATTACATTATTGGTAAAAAAGTGTATTACATTATCTGGAAGTTATTACATTATCAGGTTTTATTACATTTTCAATGGACTCAAGTGCAGATTTTTATTACATTATCGGGGTTATTACATTATCGGGAATTTATTAAATTATCAGGTTTTATTACATTTTCAATGGACTCAAGTGCAGATTTTTATTACATTATCGGGAAGTTATTACATTATCGGGAATTTATTACATTATCAGGTTCTACAACACGTCTTTATACCTCTTTCTGCATATTTTACTCTTCCTTCCGAGTCGCCGGAGGTGTTATTGCTTCACGGAGATCTTTGGAAAAGTATCTGGAAGAAAAGGTTGGAGCGATGACACTGATGGGGCGTTTTTAAAAAGACCTGATGGACCTTGGACTTTGATTTCTGCTTAACTTTTGTTGCATACCTTGTCCTTCTTGAGCGTTTGTGTGCGCAAGCCTTGTCAGCGTGCCCTTCATTTTGAATGCACACTTCACTCTGGCAAACTAATTAATTATTCCCCTCTTCACCCTCCTTTATTCATCCATTTGTTTTTTTACCTCTGTGAAGAATACACGCCACATTCCTTCAATACATTTCCTTCTCTCAGACTCAGAGCCTATTCATTAGGAATTCAAATTAATCAGTATTTACTGTAGCACTCGCCAGCTCTGCTCTCAAGTGCAATTTCTATCAACAAGGTTGAGTGGGCTTTTGTTTCTCATAGCCAATTGGAATAAAGCTTGCTCACTCTTTGTCCCTCTCCCATTTTTTTTAGATGTTCAATTGAACGCATCAACTAGTTTGGCACATAAGATGGAATTGACATTCTCCCACAATGCAATGCTACAAGGACTTTTCATTTGACATTCGATGAACTCTGAAATTAAGGCGCCGCAACAGTTGGAAAATGAATCCAGGCTAATTGTGTTGGGTTTTTTTTTTGTTTTTGTGTGATGCATGGGCACAACAAAAATTGGTTCACACACACAGAGGCCTCAGAATTGATCTTTGTCCTTGTTAAAGGCTTTTATTTTCAGCTTAAGTCTTTTATTTTAGGTGTTTTGGCCAGTTTTACCAGTTATGGGAACATCATTCCAACCTTGGTAATTGTCCATCCATCCATCCATTCTCGTCCGCTTATTCTGGGCCGGGTCGCGGGGGCAATTGGTAATTGTCCCAGAGCAAAATTAACAGATAAATATGCCAAATGATTTAGCTTCAATAGCACTGGCTTGCATGGTGGCAGTAATGTTGCTTGACTATCCTGTGCTTAAAGTGAGCTGGACTGAATTAGAGCAGTGTGTCCAAAAATACTGTTTGTACAACAAGTTCTCCAACATAAACAACAGAAGAGGTTGTGTGTCAGTATCCGAAATTATGGCAAAGATAGCTCATAAGAGAAAATTATTAAAAAAAGACACAAAATGACCAAAAAAAAAGACACAAAATTACTAAAAAAAGACACAAAATGACTGAAAAAACACTAAATTACTTAAAAAAAGACACAAAATGACAAAAAAAGACAAAATGACCAAAAAATACACAGCATTACTAAAAAAGACACAAAATTATAAAAACAGACACAAAATGACAGAAAAAACTAAATTACTTAAAGAAGAAACAAAATGACTAAAAAAAGACACAGAATTGCCAAAAAGAAACAAAATTATTTTACAAAAAGACACAAAATTACTAAAAAAAGACACAGAATTACCAAAAAAGACACAAAATTACAAAAAAAGACACAAAATTACCAAAAAAAGACACAGATTTACCAAAAAAAAGTAATTAAAGGGACCTTCCACACACAACACGGTAAAGTGCCATTCATATAAAACTCACATTAAACTTTCATATCAAGGTGGGGGCCACAAAATATCGCCACGAGGGCCGCAATTGGCCCGCGGGCCGCGAGTTTGAGACCCATGCCTTATACAACACCACATTAATTAGATTAACGCATTATTTTTTAATCTGAAAAGACTTATGCTAATAAATGAAGCGTCCATGGCTTCCAGTGTGCGTGAGTCCTACAATAGGTGATTATTTTTAATCATGCGGCTGTAGCACGTTAGCCATGTAGGTTCTGCATATGAACTGTATTTTTCCACATTATGAGCTTCTACATTTATGCACTTTTTGTCTGAGCCAAGGCTGTGATTACAGAGAGAGTTACGGACTTCTATTTAAGTTATCGACCCCTGGTTGGAACTAGCCTTTTGGCCTTTGCAAGCTTTCCCTTTCCACAACTTCTTACTTAACAAGGCCAGGCTGAAAAACCCACAGATCTAATTGAATATTGATATGTGTGTGTATAGAGGGCCAGAGCGAGGCTCACCCATGTTAAGCCATTCAGTGCATCCTCTTGATTGAAATTCCATTAGCTTGTTAGTGGAGGATAGTGGAGAGTCGCTGAATACTTAGCCTTGTTAGCCGAGGCGCAGGCTAAATGAGTGTGCACAGGGTCATTGTCCACTTAAAACTCGCTCTGCAAACTGGCGGCCAGCTTGAATAATTCATGGAGCATGACCCGCGCTGACTGCTTTAAACGAGTGTAGCTTCTCTTTCTGTCTGTTTGGATAATATCTCCACTCTGGAGTTAATTAGGTTTTCACTTTTTTTTTAATTTCAACCAGCTGTGTGTACAGCGGTCAGGGACTTGTCCCTGCGGACATACTGAGAGACAAATGAAAAGAAAATGGAGCAAGGATGATTGCAATGTAAAGATGTTTTCTTTTTTTCCCCTCTCTGGTATGTTATCATGGGGAGTAAACCAATCTAGGACGTTACCTGACTGTTTGGACTGAGCAGCAAGATGTAAAAGCTCTTTAGTAGCTAACGTTAGCAGACAGGAACACATCATACAAAGGGGCTTTTGGAGAACAAATCCTGTTTTGAGGGGGAAAAAAAAAGAAGAACCAAGAAATTCTCATGGAATACACAAATTCCTGAACCATCAGTTAGCATTAGGATGGATAATGGGTGTGCTATTATTTCCTCTAGTATTATTAAAGGCGCAGTGTGAAGGATTTTTGCGGCTCCCTGACTCGAGGGCCTTTTTGGTTAGATGCTATCTGCATTTTGTTACTTTGTGCTTGTGACACGTGCAATAACAATAAAGTTGAATCTAATCTAATCTAATTTAGTTTATTTGTTACGAGACCGAGTCAAGACCAAGACCAGTCCCAGACGTCTCTGTTATCGTTGCTTTGCAGAATTTACAAGTTGCTGTGTTTTCTTTTTTTTTGTAGTTGTGCATAAAAAATCTTTGTGGTTCAGGTAACCAAATTTTATTACAGACGAGTTGGCTGACATCTTCTCACGGCCTCTTCTCCTGTCACTCACATGCACTTTAGTGATATATGAGTCATGTTACTGGTTGAACTCGAAGCAATACGATTTACGCAAAGTAAATCAGTAATGATATTAACAAGTAAATCCAAAAATGCACAATTGTGGTCTTGACCGGCCTTGAAATAAAATCCAGAGTCCGCTTTATCTGATACCAAGACAAGACCGAGTAAAAATGCAGTCGATTTTGAGAGACCAGGACCGATCTCGAGTACTACAACACTGTTTGTTACCTGAAGGCCACCGTAGGTTCTGCTACATTCTTGGAAAGGAATAAGGGGTATTCAGTTAAATGTTTAACTAGTTAAATGTTAGGGCATTTTTTAAAGCTTACTGGTGTGATTCATTGTAGTTTTTCAACTGTATTCACTGCTGGTTTATCAGAGCTTTTTCAGACAGCAATACTCTGCCTTTTTGTTTCTTCTTTAGTGAGTTAGCAATTGGCGGCTAGTTAGCACGTTAGTTAGCGAGTTAGCAACCAACTGGTGAATTTAGTGGAGCATGTAGCTGCTAAACTAGCAGTTTTTATACATGTAATGTGTGTCCTATTAAAATGTATCACGGCGCAGGACACACCTGTTATGGGATGGTAGTGTTTTATTCTATTTATATAAACAGTCATGTAAAAAATTACTGGACCGTTGTTTTCTTCAATTTCTTGTTCATTTTAATGAATCAAAAATAGCTCATAAGAGTTTAATTTAAGAGCTGATATCTAGATACCATTTTCCATGGTTTTCTTGATAATGATTCTGGTTATTATCAAGCATTAAAATGAACAATAAAGTGAAGAAAACAAGGGTGGTCTAATATTTTTTGGTATGTATATATGTATGCATATATATATATATATATATATAGATAGATAGATAGATAGATGATTATAATATATATATATATATATATATATATTTTTTTTTTTTTTCCAATAGTAGCTCAATTGTGTTTCAGTCTTACATTTTGGTTGAAGTTTAGAGCCCTGCAACTGATAATTATAACAACCATAATAAATATTAATAATAATAACAAAAAAGTAATAAATACTGCTTTAAGTCAGAATAAAAAACCCCAGTAGATTTATTTTGTATTGGAGGTAGGCCTATCCTCAAACTTGTTTTGCTGCTATACGACTTCTGACACATTTGTTCTACCAGGTGAGTCTTTATGTTGCTGAGAGCTGCTCTGTGATTACTCTTCATTTACTGCTGCTTAACTGGAAGAATAAATATTATTTGCTACTTTTCTGACAGCCACCATGTCATGCAGCAGTTTCACTATGTCTTTTCACGTGTTGTATAACTTGTATGTTATTTGTACTTTCACTCAGTTGCATCATGTCAACTTTTAATTAATGATGAGTGGCTAATGCACCACACCAAAGAGTTTTATTTCAAACCTCTCAACAGGTACTTTCTTGCTGTCACTTTTGTTTCTACTCATTTAAAGTTGCAGAACTTTGATTAGACATTTCAAATCTGATAGAGGCTGGTTCAGTTCTTTTGTTAATCTCAGCTGGTACAATATTTCATGTGCTTAAAACTCCCTCAGTTGGAGTCTGACTCCACCTGCTGATTCTCTGTTTTTCTCTACTAACAAGGTATTCTGAATCACTCAAACATTATGCAGGGCTCCGATAGAATTGCACTGCAACTACTGGTTGAAAACACCCACATACACCTGTGCCTTGTGTTTGCACTTGTGCTTGAGCCCTGTCCCAGTACTTTTATGGTTTGAGACGAAGCGAGTGTGTTTTACTGTGGACTTGACCTATTCTACACTATGGCATTGTGTTTAAGACACCTTATATCAGGGATCTCAAACTCAAATTACCTGGGGGCCAACAAAAATAACCAAAAAAGACACAAAATGACCAAAAAAAGGCACAAAATGACCAAAAAAGACACAAAAATAAAAAAAGACACAAAAACGACCAAAAAAAAAGACACATAATGACTGAAAAAACACTAAATTACTTCAAAAAGACACAAAAATATATTAAAAAAAGACACAAAATGGCCCAAAAAAGACACAAAATGACCAAAAAAGACACAAAATTACAGAAAAAACTAAATTACTTAAAGAAGAGGCAAAATGACCATGCACCATACCAAAGAGTTTTATTTCATACCTCTCAACAGGTACTTTCTTGCTGCCACTTGTTTTTCTACTAATTTAAAGTTGCAGAACTTTGATTAGACATTTCAAATCTGAAAGAGGCTGGTTCAGTTCTTTTGTTAATCTCAGCTAGTACAATATTTCATGTGCTTAAAACTCCCTCAGTTGCTTTTAAAGGGGATGAGAGGAGCTCATGTGGTTGACAAATATTGACGGCCCCTCTGACTCCACCTGCTGATTCTCTGTTTTTCTCTACTAACAAGGTATTCTGAATCCCTCAAACATTATGCAGGGCTCCACTACTGGTTGAAAACACTCACATACACCTGTGCCTTGTGTTTGCACTTGTGCTTGAGCCCTGTCCCAGTACTTTTATGGTTTGAGACGAAGCTGTCCTTCAAAGAAATAACTATAGTTATAGTTGTTTTCCATTAGGCTTAATTTGAGTCTCTGCTGCTAGTGTTGTGAAAGCAACATGGTCAGAGCTGATACAAAGTAGTTCTGCAAGCAATTTTGGCAAGCACATCCGACAATCTGTGCATGTGAATCTCTAAATGTGTAATTTCCTTAGCCTTCACAAACATGAGGAATCCCCTCTATTTTACAAGGTAAAATGTTTTTTTCTTTTAGAATTTTCACAGCAATTTTAGATGAAGATACAGTCCGATACAGATTGTGATTTTCTCTGACTATTGTTCAGTTTTTATAACAAACTGTCATTCAATTGTATTTTTTTTAGCCCTGGCCAGAGGCATTATCTTGTCTGGTTGTCTGTACATTTGGCACAAACGTCCATTTGGACTCAAGGATGAAGAGATAAGATGTTGGTGGTCAAAATCCAATGCTACTGTGACCTCCAGTCCATCACATTTTACTGAATGTGATATCTAAAGATTGCTGATCGGGACATTTGGCACAAACGTCCATTTGGACTCAAGGATGAACTGGTTGATGGAGGGCAAATGTCAATGTCACTGCACTCTGACCTCACATCCCATTTTTGTGTGGACACAATATCCCAGGAACACCTTTAGGGAATTTCTTTACATCTGGTATAACATCCACTTGGACTCAAGGATGAAGAGATTAGATGTTGGTGATCAAAAGTCAAAATTCATTGCCACCGTGACCTCCCGTCCATTACATTTCCGTAAATGTAATATCTCACGATTCCTGAAATGAAATTTGACACAAACATCCACTTGGACTCAAGGAAGAACTGATTTTGCAGGTCAAAGGTCAAAGTCACTGTGTCCTGACATAATATTTTTCTGGCGATAACTCAATAATTCATATGCTTATCAAGATACAATTTAAAAAAATGTCAAATAGGATGAAACAAAAAAGTGATGGCAATTTATAACCAAAAGGTGAAAGATAAATTTCATCAAGATATCCAATTATTATGCAAAAGCACTTGGCAAGGATGTTTTTTTTGTGCCATTATTCAAAGCCGTATCTCAGGAACAGAAGGGGAGGATGTAACTATATTTCACATTTGGTCGGATACTGAATTGATGACGCTCATCTTTTGTACCCACCTTGAAACTCTGGTGACTGTGTGGCTCTTATATCAGGATGAAGATGTGTGTGAAGCATCCATTTTTTTTTTTTTTTCAGAAAATGTTGCTTCTTTGCAGCAACTTCCATATTATACATGTGAATCATTGTCTACTGTCATGGCTACATACGAGTCAAGATCTACAAGAAAAAAATGTGCAGATTAAAGAGATTTAAAGTGTCAAATCTGCTCGAAAAAAATTTGCAGATTTACGAGACAAAAGCGGGGGGAAAAAAACAACTTTTTTCTCGCAGATTCACCACTTTAAATCTCATAAATCTGCACATTTTTTCTCTTAGATTTAACACCTTAATCTAATAAACTTTTTTTCTCAAAACATTACCCCTCTCCCCTGAGTCCGTATGTTTTTTTTTTTACACATTCTGGCTGTATGTAATATCCTCCAATAATCTCTAGGGTTGAAATTTCGAATTTCCAAGTATTTCAATGAGTGTCCTATTAAGGGTTAAGTAATTTTTTGAATGACAATTTGTTTTGCGTGCTAGAGATGTGAGGAGGCAAAGAGTTCCATGACATTAAATTCATAAAAGCCAATAAAAAACTCAATAAAATCTAAATAAAATTCAGGTCTAAAGCAACAGCATTTTCAGTAAAAAAAAAAAGTTTGGGATTAGAATCAATGGAAGGAAAAGTCACAAAAAAAAAACAAGCACCCCTTCCCAATTTGGTGCATCTCTGTGTCTGACTTGCTATCTCTTTCATGACCCAACGGCGACCTGTCCATTAGCACCAGCCCTCTACCTCCACCACCAGCCCTCACTGTCTCCTCCTCCTCCACTGTCCTAGACATTGCCTCACCCCTTCCTCTTCCTCCTCCTCACCCCTCCATTCTGGTAGCTGTCATCAATCTTGCTAAAATGACAGGCGACAGATGTTAGCCTTTGCAAAGATCAAATCTGCTGCTTCAGGGCGGCCTAGTCACACGCACTCGCGCACACATTTTCACTCCCGTGCATACACACACATATAGGTATGCACGCATGCATATGCGGTCACACATGCTCAAACATGCATTTGCGTGCATGCAAACACACTCTAGTCATAACCACTGACAGGTCACATAGCCCACGAAGACATTCACGAGACCTCTCTCTCTCTCTCTCTCTCTCTCTCTCTCTCTCCTTCTGCCAATTGCTAAATCTATTCTGACACCAGAGAGACAGAGAGGGATGGAATGGAAGGACGGTCACCATGCATGCACATATAGGGCACATGCTCCCCCATCCTACACCCCACTGCACACACACACACACACAAACAGACACACACCGATGCTTACCCACACTTTTCTTCATTTATTATGTTGTGTTTCTTGTGTGTTGCTGCGTGTGTGTGAGTGTTCGCTGTATGGATCATCTCCTGGTTCTGCTGTGAGTCACTCCGGCCAGACGGAGGGGAGAGTGTTCCTTGTGGCAACGCTGAACCCAAATACACAGAGACACTGCAACACCTGCTGTGTGCTGGCAGCACAAGCAAGCAAGAAAGTAAAAAAGAGAGGGTGAGTTTCCAAACATGTCTCGTCACTTTGCTGCTTTAAAATATATTCTATCCTATACCCACTATATGATCACTTGACTCGCCAAACAAACTGACAAGCAAAAAGCTGTGCTTGAATGCTGCAGCAGAAATTCGAGTGAGGAACCTTTTTCCAGAAAACTTGCACTATGGTCTGAATATGCACATACAGATATGAATTTGTGTATATTTTGTTGAGTAAAGAATACTCTTTTGCTTTCAATATACTACTTTAAAAGGATAGTTTAGAATTGAGTAAATGAAGTTGTATGAAATATTTGCCAGTAGTGTATTGGATGCAAAGCTATTAGCTTACTTTCTTAGCTCCGGTGTCATGGATGGATGGATGGATGGATGGATGGATGGATGGATAGATGGATAGATAGATAGATAGATAGATAGATAGATAGATAGATAGAGAGAGAGAGAGAGAGAGAGAGAGAGAGAGAGAGATAGGAACTTTATTAATCCCTTGGGAAGGTTCCTTCAGGAAATTGACAATTCCAGCAGCAGCAGTACAACACCAATACAATAAAATAGAATAAAGTTAGTAACTAGTCATAATGTGCAAAATAAGACAGTTCAAGACACGATAAAAATACAATATGAAATATAAAAACAAGAATATATTATAAATGATATTATAAATACAAGGAAGTATATACTACAACTATAATAGCTATTTTAGGCTGGCAGGGTCACAAAACTACAAGGTTCTACTCACAGAACTTTGTGTACACTTAAAGGTCACATAATCCATCACAAAACAATGGTCCTATCAGAATCCAACTTCACTTAGTACCATTTTGTTTCTTGAAAAGCCAGTAAATACATTGAAAGCACATAGTGACATCACTACACGCTGCAGCCGGTAAGCTAACAGCTTTGCATCCACTACACTGCTGGCAAGTATTTCATGCAACTTAATGTCCAAAATCCCAAACTATCCCTTTAAAGCTAGCCTGGAAACAAGTCGAATCTGCTGAGCTCGTGTTTTATTTGCCATGGCAGACGCCTCTGATCCCTCTGGTCCCAACCGTTTATCTCATATAAGACGTGTTTGATCGGATCACTGATGTCCAGTGCAACTCACGAAGCTCCCATCAAACTGTCAAACTATCGAGAGCTGATCAAATATGAATCAAGATAATATAACTCTGGTGTGTTGACTGTGTGGAAGGACCAAGAAATTCTCATGGAATACACAAATTCCTGAACCATCAGTTAGCATTAGGATGGATAATGGGGGTGCTATTATTTCCTCTAGTATAATTAAAGGTGCAGTGTGTAGGATTTTTGGGGCTCCTTGACTCTAGGGCCTTTTGAGTTTATTTGTTACCAGTGTTGTAGTCAAGACCACCACCAAACCCAGACCAAGTCAATACCAAGACTACAGTGTATCGAGACCAAGACAAGACCAAGACTTTGAGGGGTCGAGACCAAGACAAGACCAAGACTTTGAGGGGTCGAGACCAAGACTGAGGCAGGGTGACCCCTAAATTCCACTGAATGCGTAACACTTGAGCGGAGCTTCTATTTTTGATAGATGACGGAGCACGGCGCATCAATTCAGCTCAGAGCAGATCGTTCTGGGCAGGAAGTCGTGCACAGACACAAAATAAAACATCCGGTATATTTTCAAAATATAATACCTCAAGTTAACGGCGGGTCATATTTCACAACTTGAAGACATCATGATGGGCGGGGACAGACCTGAAGTCAACAAGTTAGAGGTTTTCACTCGTCTTTTCACCCCACTGACACCATGGATGAGGAGATGTTGGTTCTGGAGGTCCAAAATCATACAATTATCTCCACAAAAAAGGCTTCTACTCTTCTTCTACTCCTCTGAAAGGACTCAAAAACCTGTTAAATGCTTTGTGGTTCTCTTCAGGTTATATCACTTGATTACGCGTGAATTCGCAAGATCTCGTGCGTCCTCTGGACTCCGCTGTCCACAACAGTGCAGATCACAGACGGATCCAGTTTCAAGACCAAGACCGGTCCCAGACGTCTCCGTTAGCGTTGCTGTGCAGTTGTGCACAAAAAATCTTTGTGGTACAGGTAACCAAATTTAATTACAGACAAGTTGGCTGACATCTTCTCCTGTCACTCACATGTTTTTTTTGTGGGGGGCGTGTGAAAGGAGGCGGGAGGGGTGACGGCCGTTTACAACAATTTCAAATCCAGACCTTCTCGCGCATAGATTATTTCTTTGTAGACGCTAAATTTATGCCAAAAGTGACAAATGTCTCGTATCGTCCAGTTATTATTTCAGATCACTCATCGGTGTCCATAGATGTTCAGATTTCCGCTGGACCTCGCTATCCCACCCAGTGGTGATTCAATACCTCACTTCTATCGGATGGCAAATTTCATCAATTTGTGCAAGTGCAAGAGAGGATTTTATTACTCTTAACCAATCTGATTTGGAACCTCTCTAAAGTGCTACTATGGGAGTCCTTAAAAGCATTTTTGCAAGGTTAGATAATTTCATACTCTGCACACATAAGGAAATTAAGGATATCAACTGTTCAGAAGCTCTCTTCTTATTTAGAATCAGTAGACCAACAACTCGCAACCGCTCCTTCTGACGATCTTTCAAAGCAGCTTTAGGAAACAGGCCTTAGAAACAACAATTTCAAATAATATATGAGTCATGTTATTGGTTGTACTCGAAGCTATACGATTTACGCAAAATCACAGTAATGATATTAAACAAGTAAATTCAAAAATGCACAGTTGTGGTCTTGACCGGTCTTGAAATAAAATCCAGAGTCCGATTTATCCGAGACCGAGACAAGACCGAGTAAAAATGCCGTCGATTCCAAGACGAGACCTTCAAAAAGTTGTCTCGAGACCAAGACCGATCTCGAGTACTACAACACTGTTTGTTACCTGTTTGTTCTGCTACATACTTGGAAAGGGAGGGGTAAGCTGAGGGGTATTCAGTAGATTGATGCCAAAGATGCCACTAAATCCTACACATTACTCCTTTAAGTGTGGAATTGCTGTGCAGCTAATTGGTCCAAAGTGTGGTCTTCCTCCCACACAGTCCTAACACTCGAGTTAAAATTCAGACTCCAATTTGACCCTGCAAAGGAACAAGACGATTGGGTTTTTATGAACACAGGGGAATGTATTTATTCCAAACGGACAAGCAGAAGTTATTTCTCTGTCATCTAAACACACCAAAAATAATAACAGCTGTGTAAACTAGTCCCACACAGCACCATTTACATCTTCATAAGCAAGGATTATGGTACAATCACATTAGGCTCACATAACATGAGGGTTTTTAATAACACAACTTTATTGCCAGCAACTCTGTGTGTGTTTCAATATTGATGTCCATACTGCGGGGTGAACACACACACACACACACACACACACACTCACTCACACACACACACACACACACACACACACACACACACACACACACACACACACACACACACCTAGACTTAGTAAAAACATCTCCCAAAAGGAAAAGAGAGCTGCAGTGCAGGAATATAACTCTCACTGATTGTTCGGCGGTGTGTGTGTTTGTGTGTGTGTGTGTGTGTGTGTGTGTGTTTGTGTGTGTGTGTGTGCAGACTAAGGATGTGTCAGGATACTAAAGATGCCTTTCCCAGGAGATGACAGAGAGGCAGTATTGTCATATGTACATACCATATAGATACACATCCCCACACACATATACACACTTTGCATCTGAAATGCATGGCAGTAAATCCAAGATGCACTATATTACTTGTTTTGCACAAATAAAGCACACAATGCATGCAGTATAACACATAAAATCACACATTAGATATGCTGGCAGTAAACAGACATGTTACATAGTCCATACTGTATACGGTCAACCTTAAAAAATAGAATAAGGCTCCAAAAGTTAAATATTTCAACTTAAATCCCAAGAAAGAGTAATGGCTATATAGGAAATGTGGCAATCACAAAATGCAAGTATATGAAATGGGTTTTCTGGCTGGTTATTTGGGAATTTATCATTTAAAACATAAATGAAATGGGCATTGCTGGGAAAAATAATGACGTTTCCAAAACAGCATCGAAAATGTTTCATATCATGAAAAATCTTTTGGATCATGACTTTAATTTAATGCAGGCATTAACTTTAACAAGCTGAACTAAAGGGCAATCAGTCAAGTAAAGTACATTTTATTTATATTGCTCAATATCACAAACCATACATTTTCCTAAAGGGGTTTTACAATCCTTACAGCATATGGCGTCCTCTGTCCTTAGACCAGACGTGGGCATTGGGAGGTTACCCAGAAATTACAAATCAATACAACGGCAGTGCTTTTATTTTGAAGGCAGTTCACGTATATCTGCCTGATGCATACCCACCTGCAAAGAAACGCTTCACTAAATACACTGAGTTAACTCGGTACCTTGTCAAAAACATGTGTTGCTTTTAGCATAAAGTTAATAAATTACTGCTTTACTGCATAACATACATGCTCTATATTGTTTTTATGGTTTGATTGTATGTTTAGTAGCATTCCTGGCTGAATGAAAATAACAATAAGACATTCTTTGGTCACCTTGTGAATCCACCATAAGAGCTAACAAACATTAGCATTAGCACTAGAGCTAACAAGCACTTTTACTAGTTTACTAGTTTTTAATAGTTAAGACAACAAATATAGCCACTAATATTTATGGCAGAAGAAAATAAACTTTAACAAACCTTGTGTCCTGTCAGTCAGCCACTATAGAAGCCTTTTTCATACTTTATATCAACTTTATATGAGTTACGACACACTCGTTATTGTTTACTTTTTTCATTTTACCGTTCCACCTGTTATTTCCTGTCACTGCCTTTCAAAATTAAAGCACCTGTTTCACACTGGACAGCACCTTTTCAAAATAAAAGTATCACAACATTGTAAAACACCTAGAAAATATACAAACATGAAAAACAAGCTGAATAATAAATAAACACCAATAGAAACCTTGCTAAAGGTAATTTACAGTTGTGTTTAAAATAAATGGAAAAGTGATATAGTGATTGTAGTATTTACTACTTTTTACTGCTATATTTGATTTACTCCACATTAACAGTCTTATCATAACATGTATTCTTATCAGTAGCAGCTCATAACCAGATAATTTACTGTATTTTATAAAGCGATTAAATTAATATTGAGCTGAATTTAGTTTAGAGTTTTGGTCCGGCCCCTGCAACCTTTCTGGTATTGGTCATGTGGCCCCTTGGGAAAATTAATTGCCCACCCCTGCCTTAGACCCTCAGAGAAGGAGACATTCTCCAAAAAGTCTTTAGAAACATGCATCAGGGAGGACAACTTCAGGTATCTGTAAACAGAAAGAGCCTGAACTAGCAGCACCACCTGACTGTACAAACACACAGGACGCGGGTAAATTATTCTCTTAATAAAGCTAGGAGCCAGAGCTAAAAGAGCTTTAAATGTGATCAGTAAAATCTTAAAATCAATCCTAAAACATAACAGGGAGCAGAAAATCAGGGTGATGTGATGTCGTCTGTTAAAACCAGTAAGAAGCCGAGCGGCTGCGCTCTGAACCAGAACCTGAACCACTTATCCAAACTCAGGTCACGGGGTCATTCATCTCTGTTGTCATTGGGAGAGACAGGTCGCCAGTCTGTGATGTCATAATATCTGCCGTCACATCGTAGATGCAGGTACGACAGTTAGGTGTTGAGTGACTCTTTAAACCAGGGGTCTCAAACTCGCGGCCCGCGGGCCAATTGCGGCCCTCGTGACGATATTTTGTGGCCCTCACCTTGATATGAAAGTTTAATGTGAGTTTTATATGAATGGCACTTTACCGTGTTGTGTGTGGAAGGTCCCTTTAATTACTTTTTTTGGTAATTTTGTGTCGTTTTTTGGTAATTTTGTGTCTTTTTTTTATAATTTTGTATCTTTTTAAAATAATTGTGTGTCTTTTTTAGTAATTTTGTGAATTTTTTGGTCATTTGTGTCTTTTTTTAGTAATTTTGTGTATTATTTGTTCTCTTTCTTTTTTAAGTTATATAGTTTTTTTCTGTCATTTTGTCTCTTTTTTGGTCATTTTGTGTGTTTTTTTTGTCATTTTGTGTCTTTTTAAAGTAATTTAGTGTTTTTTCAGTCATTTTGTGTCTTTTTTTAGTAATTTTGTGTCTTTTTTTTGGTCATTTTGATACTAATACTCCAGCGGCCCCCAGGTAATTTGAGTTTGAGACCCCTGCTTTAATGACTCAAGTCTCAAATTTAAATCAGATGAGAGCCTTTTTACCGGAGTAACTTAAAAAAAAAAGGTAGAAAAAAAGAGTCCAGGCAACAGAAGCAGTATTGTAGCTCTGTCTTCTTCTTTTTCCCCTCTGATATTCTCCCTGTGATGTGGGAGTTGCTGTTTTCAGCCCACATAGTGTATTTCTGTCATGGGTTGGGGGACATAGTATTATAGTATTGACCAACACTGTGCGTGCCCTTCTTGGTGACTTTAGGGCATAGGGAAGGTTAAATGAAGAGGAGGATGTGAAGAGGAAATGATAAGGAAGGCAGAGGAAAGAGAGATGACAGGAAATGGAGAGAAGAAGAAGAAGAAGAGAGGAAGAGTAAAGAGGAGGAGGAGGAGCAGGGGAGCCCCGTCACATGGGACCAGGCTATTGATTGAATTCTGACATTGATTAAGCATCCCTTGATTCACAATGCTATGTGTTTGTGCATGAGTGTGTGTAGTCTGATGTATCTGCGTGTGTGTGTGTGTGTGTGTGTGTGTGTGTGCAGGAGGGTTTTATTTACTGTAAGTGAAAAAGTGAAATAAGAGATGAAGAAATAAGGAAGTGTTTATTTTCATCATTGTGTCGACTTGCATTCACCTGCATATACAGTGATGTGTGCTCTTTTCAAATGTGTGTGTGTGTGTGTGTGTGTGTATAGATCTCTTCCCCTAGGAGGCCTGACTTGCAATACCACTTCATCCATCCTTGTGGGATAAAAAAAAGGGGTCTCTCTTTCTTTCTTTCTTTCTCTCTCGCTCTCTCTTTCTTTCCACGCTCCCCCCTCCCTCCCTCGCTCCTTCTCCTCCTCGCTCTCCTTTGTGTGCACTCCTTTCTTTTTTATTCATCATTAATCCTCCAGTCTGGGTCTGGGATGTCACAGCCTCTCCCTCCCTCCACTGCCCTCTCTCTCTCTCCGTTATTGTGTATTGTGTGTGTGTGTGTGTGTGTGTGTGTGTGTGTGTGTGTGTGTGTATGTGTGTGTGTGTGTGTGTGTGTGTGTGTGTGTGTGTGAAGGGCAAGGGCTTGTCATCCCGTTCCCCTGTCATTCTGCCTCTCCATTCAGAGCCTGGCACCCCCTTTGCCAGGGATAATTACCCCCCTCCCCTCCTCTCCCAAACCTCCTCTTCCTCCTCCTCCTCTTTTCTCACCTCTTACTCCTCCTCCTCCTTCCTTTGCTTCTCCTCTCCATTTACTCAATATTTATTTTTAGGAAAAACAAATAAAATGTAACATTTTGGTACGTCTTACATAACGTTAGCCTCATAGCATTTTTGCCTAAGTCATATTTGAGCGTTTCGGAAAACAAGAAAAAAACGATACATACATCACACTGGTCTTTTTTTGGAACGAACACAGAGTACTTCTGCTCACTGAACGCTATTCCGAAAATATGAACAGGTTCACTGCAAAAACTCAAAATCTAACCAAGAATACTGATCTTATATCTTGTCAAAATGTCTTATTTCTAGTCAAAACAAATCTCTTTACACTTGCACTAAAAAGTGTTTTGCTACTGTTACATCACTTCATCATACCTTGTCGCAGAAATGTGATTAAAAGCAAAAACACACTTCTCCTAATCCCTTTGATTGACTGAAAGTACATTTATTGTCTAGAAAGTTGAAGAAACATGAACTACCTTACCAGATGAATCAAAGAGAAGACTTATTACTTCACTTGTGGTCAGCAGAGCCCTCTTTGTCATGCGGTCGGCCATGTTTGTATGTAGTGGCAAAAATGCCACACAATGTCAAAGAGATGACGAAGGCAGAAAGTGATTTTGGACTCTAACATGTGTTCTGATAGGCTGAGAACATAGGCAATAAGACAGAAAGATGCAGCAGTATTAGGAGAGTAAAGTTAGGCAGATGTCACAATTTGGCCAAAAAATGACTTAGGCAATTATGCTATGAGGCTAACGATAATCATTATTATAAAATGTACAGTAGGCCTCCATGCATCCATCTATTCTCGTCCGCTTGTCCGGGGCCGGGTCGCGGGGGCAGCAGGGTAAGAAGGGCATTCCAGGCGCTCCCCAGCCACAACGTCCAGCTCCTCCTGGGGGACCCCGAGGCGTTCCCTAAAACTGTCATGCAGCCATTCGGATCATTTAAAAGCCAGTAAGGGCCATGCTTGACGCTACTAACGTTTGTGTTTTGTGAGCAGACTGAACAGAGAGGAGGTCAAGAACGGGGTTGAAACAGGTCATATTGCGGCCTTCCTGTTCCGGGAACGTGTCTATGTTCCCCGTACGTGTCTATGTTCTACAAAGGCCTATTTGCCATGGAATTTGGCGGTAATGGTGGAAAAAGTAACAGACCAGGGAACATAGGACCCTTTTTGGGTAAAGGGTCCTATGTTGCCCGGTCTATTACTTTTTCCACCTTTACCGCCAAATTCCATGGCAAATAGGCCTATGTAGGCCTACGGGTAAACCTGCAGGTCTTGAGCTAACCCTAACCCCACAACAGTGGGGAGCATTGGACCCTTTTTCTGAAAAAGTAGTGGAGTGGATTCCTTTATAGTTTGACTTTGATGCTTTGTCAAATGTATTAAAATGTAATTTTGTTATCTGTTAAAACTCAATAAATACACGTCTATAGAAAATAAAATTAAAATATAGGTTGTGTGTACAGGCAGCGAAAAAACGAGTTATATTTACGAATATTAATTTAATAATCTAGTGATTGACAGCCAAGCAAAGTTTAAAAGGATGGATTCCCGCGTTCGGTAGGAGGTTGTGGTGGTTGAACAAGCAGCGGATTTTCACCCAGGAGAGTGGGGTTTGCGTCGCATGTGAAACAAAATTAAATGATTTTTGACTTAAGTTAGGTGAACGTAGCTTACGTTTTTTTTTTTTTTGTAACTTGCCTTTTTTACGTAACTTGCGGTATTCAAGTCACCCTTGTAACTACCTCATTTCCGGCATTTACGTACATTGATTTACTGTTTAAACTGTCTTTTATAACACCTTACCAGACGTTTTTTGCCCTAAACCTCAGTGGTTTTACAACATAAACACAGAAACTGCAGTCTCCTTTTTTTTTTTTACAACCGCAGACCTTACGTGTGTGCTATTTTTAGAACACGCCGTTGTACCGCGAGCCGCGATTCATACCTGCGTGTCATAATTTGTGGTACTGACACACGACCTCTGCTGCCGTTTATGTCGGAAAACTTTTTGAAGCAGATTATAAACAAAGTTGATAACAAAAAGTGGTAAAAAAAAAAAAAATTAAGGCTCCCTAGACTCACCTCTCTCTCTTTCCCGTGCAGGTGAAGCAGACTCTGATATAACGCAACCATAGCAACAAGGCAAAACTAATTAAACACAAAACAATCAATCAATAAAGTAATATATGACTCCTACAGATCAGGAACTGTGCAAGGCCTCAGCCTGGGAGCCAGATATAAACATAAACAGGGTCATAAACTGGTATATGTGGTATTAATAAATGGAATTTGGCATCTTTTTCTGTCCTTTTATCTCTGTGTAATAACAAAAATAACCAGAGCATGTGAGGTTATCAAACACCCTTCAGATTTAGATGTTGTGTGTTTGACCAGGGACCTTTTCCGTTAAAGGGATAATTCAGATTTTTTTGAAGTGGAGCTGTATGAGGTACTTACCCACAGTCAGTGTGTTACCTGCAGTAGATGATGGTTCCCAGTTTGGAGAACCAGACGCTCCAGGCAGGAAACCAATGAATGTATTGCTGCAGATGGGAAGTGACTGACATATTCTAACCACGTAAACAAAGGCCCACCCTAAAAATGTTCTATATTTAGAACATGTCCTCCGACAGTACGTAACTTGTGTTTTTTACGTAACTTGCGTTTTTTTTTTACGTAACTTGCGTTTTTACATAACTTGCATTTTTTACGTAACTTGCGGTTTTTACGTAACTTGCGTTTTGTTACGTAACTTGCGGTATTCACGTGACCCTTGTAACTACCTCATTTCCGGCATTTAAGTACATTTATTTACTGTTTAAACTGTCTTTTATAACGCCTTACCATTTTTTTTTTTGCCATGTCCTCTGATTTTTGTTACTATCCACAGTCATGTTGTTTGATGCTACTTTTTCTCAACCGTAGAACTTCCATGTTCTTACACATAATTGCACTAATATGCTTCCTGCCCTGTTGCAGATCAGATCAGCATTTTGGTCAGAATGTGTCAAAATACGGTTGAGTTTTATGGTGTTAACGGCTATGCATGGCAACAGCAATCAGTGGACATATTTTAAATATAGTGTGTACATAAACAAGTAAAACATTTTCTCAAATTACATGGGGGCCGCTGGAGGCAGTATCAAAATGACCAAAAAAAGACACAAAATTACTAAAATAAAAGACACAAAATGACTGAAAAACACTAAATTACTTAAAAAATACACAAAATGAACAAAAAAAGACACAAAATTACCAAAAAAAGACACAAAAGGGTGGTTAAAATAAGTTTTGTGTCAGTCCGCTTCAAAAAAATCAGAACTATCCCTTTAAAGAAAAAATTACCAAATAAGCCAGGCTTATTTCAGTTGCTTCAGTTGGATCCATGATGTTGTTGATTTATGTAAATATGACACGTACACACACTTAAAGTTTATCATATTTTACCATAGTAATTTTAGAGGAGCAAAAACTTGGAGAAAAACTCAAGACACAATTAAAAATAGCTTTCTACATACTGAGAGCTTTCTGATAATTGTAGCCCTTCTGAACAGACTCTGTGTGCGTGTGTGTGTGTGTGTGTGTGTGTGTGTGTGTGTGTCACATATCCACATGTACTGTACACACAGTCTCTCTCTGTGTGTGTGTGCACCCCTCTCCTAATTGCTCTTGAATGGTGACCCTCATAAACAAAAGGCAGTTCAGGAGCAAATAAACAAAAGCTTGCCTTATTGTTTATTATCGCTCCTTCATTCTTTTCCTTTTATTTCTACGTGGCCTCTGGTCGGTCAGAGGGTGAGGAGGGGGGGAGAGCGGGAGCCAGCCCTCTCTCTCTCTCTCTCTCTCTCTCTCTCTCTCTCTCTCTCTCTCTCTCTCTCTCTATCAGATGCCTGGTGTGTTGCGTGTATTGATCGCAGAGGCTCAGTAGCAGAAAATAATGGGGTGGTGAAAGCTTAGTAGAGAGAGGGAGATTGAGAGAAAAAGAGAAAAAGAGATCTACAAACATGTGTGCGCACACACACACACACACACACACACAAACACACACACACACACACACACACACACACTCCCGTACACAATCTTATTTCCCTGCCTCCTCTCTGCCCTGTGCCCTCATATGAATATTGGTTCTCCCCTAACTCCTCCATGTCACCGTTATATGTGTGTGTGTGTGTGTGTCCAGGCAGCCTCATTTGCATGTGTGTGTGTGTGTGTGTGTATGTGTGTGTTATCTATGTGAAAAAATCCTTCCAAGCCCCGTGCGCCTCAGGGTGATGTGAGGCGGCCAGTGCCCGAGCAACCATACCCTAGCTAATTTACAACCAACCTAGTGTGTCCCCCCCACTCCCACACACACACACAAACACACACACACACACACAGATATACACAGGGCTTGATGACACCACGGTGAAACATGTCGTCTAGACGACATTGAACCCTGAGTCCGCCCAGGGTAATTGTTTTATGCAAATGGGGAGAGCTAGGGCTGACATGATTGGGCCAGACTTGGTGTTGATTGAAGTGTGTGTGTGTCGTGCATGTGTGTGTGTGTGTGTGTGTGTGTGTGTGTAGCAGTTGTTATGGATGTGGCCATGATTGTAGTGTAATGCTGGTAGCCATTAGTATTATTGTTATTGTTGGAAATGTTCTATTATTCAGAAGGGCAGGGCGGGGCAATATACATAACATGCAGAAATATGGAGGCGAATTACATGCACACACACACACACACACACACACACACAGTCAATACATACATACAAAAACATATCTGTGTAATATCCAGCTTGTCATTGAACTGAATCATGAATCCACAATCGGGCCACACATCACACTGTTAAAGCAAATATGAGCAACAATGCACTATGCAAAAATAGTGACGCATGCTGCAAAGACACTTAACGAATGTGTTCGCAGCTTAAACGCACACACAAGCACAGACACACACACACACACATATACAAACCAGGGCCATGTGTTATCAGGGCAGCCATCAGAGGGGAGAGAGTGTGTGTGTGTGTGTGTGTGTGTGTGTGTGTGTGTGTGTGTGTGTGTGTGTGTTGTGGTCCAAGTCGTAAATTTAATTTCATGCTGGATTTGCGGAGCTCATCTGAATTGCATGTGAGCACAGCCTGATGGGCCTCAGTCTCAACGCTGCAGAGTCACACACTAAGACGCAGATGCTGCATTGATGGCGGCCGTGAGCCTTCACACACATAAACACACACAGACACACACACATGCAGCAGTCACATCTCAAGGTCAGGGTGACATCGTGACCTATGACCCCGACACTTTTTTGCGAATGTAAACAATATAATGTGGAAATGTATGCAGGAGTTTGCAGCATCAAAGGCTTAAAATTCATCTAAATGGTTATGAAAAGCTACATGACAGACAGAAATTGTCCTCCATATCCTCTATTAGTTTGTTGGTGGGTTACAACAATGACACACAAAATAAACACTGTTAATATATATCCATCCATCCATCCATCCATTTTCCTCCGCTTATCCGGGGCCGGGTTGCAGGGGCAGCAGGCTAAGCAGTTTAGTATAGTAGCAATATATCCTTAAACTCCATGAGGCCAGTTTCAGTTTGATGATGATAAACCAAGTAAAACTGGAGACAAGCTCAAATATATTTAGTATAAAATGATAGAACTGGATGGAACCCTCTTATATGTTATATGTTGGACTAAAGGACTAAAAAAAAATCAAAAAATGACCAAAAAAGACACAAAATGACTAAAAAAAGACACAAAATGACTAAAAAATACACAAAATGACAAAAAATGACATAAAATGACTTTAAAAAAGACACAAAATGACTAAAAAAAGTTACAAAATGACCAAAAAAGACACAAATGACCAAAAGAAGACACAAAATGACTAAAAAATACACAAAATGACATAAAATGACTTAAAAAAGACACAAAATTACTAAAAAAAAAGGCACAAAAGGACAAAAAAAAGTTACAAAATTACCAAAAAAAGACACAAAATTACTAAAAAATTCACAAAATGACTAAAAAAAAAAGACACAACAACAGACATGAAAAGGATTCAAAAATGGACAAAATAGCCCAAGACTCCACAGAGTTAAACGTCACGTGATCTGATCAGGATGCCACCATCATACACCCCAGAGGGTTAATTCTGTGGACACAAAATGCAGTTAAACAGTTAAATCTCAATATAGTGCAATACTCACCATATTGCAAAAGGCTTAAAATCTCAGTAATATCGTATCGTGGCTAAAGTATCGGGATAAATCGTATCATGGGTCCTCTGCTGATTCACACCTCTAATAACTAGGATGTGTGTGCAATAAAGTTAGTCCACTCTAACACAGAGAGGCACTGACCAAGTGTGGGTATTTGACGAGTTGGGAGTGAAAACGTGTTGGTCCATCATCCAGCATCCATTTAGATAAAACACTGGCCTCATTCCCCTCCTCCCTCCATCTCCTCTCAATAATTTACTCCCTCCCTCTTTCTTTTCTGTCCATCTGCCTGCTTTACTGAGGTCTGAAGTGGAGAGAGAGAGAGAGAGAGAGACCCTGCAGACACACGCAGGCTAAAGTTAA
Source organism: Centropristis striata (assembly GCF_030273125.1). Lineage (NCBI taxonomy): Eukaryota > Metazoa > Chordata > Actinopteri > Perciformes > Serranidae > Centropristis > Centropristis striata. The sequence continues at coordinate 31,354,347 of NC_081536.1, forward strand.
AAGAGAGAACTCTGCAATTACCCTGTTACAAGGACTGGTGCAATTAAGGAAATGTACAGTTCAGCTGGGTTCACACTTTCAGATGCCCGTCAGAGCTACAGAGAGCCTCATAAAACCATGAGTCACTGAGCTGCTGCAGGCTCTACAGACACACACACTCACTGCCGGCTTTACTGCCATTGTTTAACCCTCCGACACACTGAGGGATCACTTCTCTACTTTATGTCCACTTTACTACTGCAGACTTTAACTCTGGAGGCCAGGAAAGCTCCGGAGAACGACTTCTTCATGACGTCACGACGTAAAAACAAAGTTTTGGCTTTTCTAAGAAGTTTCCATGTGCAATTTAATGCATCGACTCTTTTTCAGCAAAGGTAAATTAAAAACACCTCGACCAAGTGTAGTAACATGGTTTTCTAGTTACAGAGATTTTTCTAATTTTGCAGTGTGCATTCAGGATTTTTAATGCAATCTTTTGTGTTTACTTTTTTGGTGTTTTTTGTAATTTCTTGGTGTGTTTTTTGTATTTTTTGTTTGTGTTTTTTCTAATTTCTTAGTGTGTTTTTGTGTTTCTTTGTGATTTCTTTGTGTGTGTTTTTGGTGTGTTATGTGTGTTTTTTGTATTTTTGTTTTTTTTTGTTTTCTGCAATTTTTTAGTTTTTGTGTGTGTTTTTTTGTGTGTTTTTATATGTATTTTTTGTTTTTTCTAATTTCTTAGTGTGTTTTTGTTTTTCTTTGTGGTTTTTTTGTGTGTGTTTTTGTATTTTTTGTGTGTGTTTTTGGTGTGTTATGTTGTGTTTTTTATGTGAGTTTTTTTGTAATTTTGTGTTTGTTTTTTGTATTTTTTGGGTGTGTTTTTGTTGTGTTATGTGTTATTATGTGGTTTTTTTTTTTTGGGGTATTTCTATGTGTTTTTTGTTTTCTGCAATTTTTTTTGTTTTTTGTGTGTTTTTATGTGTGTTTTTTTTAAATATTTTTTGTAGTTTTTTGTTTGTGTTTTTTGTGTTCAAAATGTTGATCCAGTAAGTCAAAATGAAAATAATAATCATATAGATAGTCATATAGGTGAGGTTGTGCTGAAAACAATGACACCAACACGTCATGGTAAAGGTTTTTAAGTGGTTTATATACAGGCAGAATAAAAGGAGCCTCCAAAGGGTTAACTGTCACCTGTCAAACCTGTTTCAAATAAATACACTTTAAATTTTTGTATTTTTGAAGTTTAAGAGTTTACTTTTCTCACTTACCTCTTTAGTTTGAAACCTGCCGAGGTCAGCAGTAATTCATTCTGCACAATCCGAAGGACAAATAAAAGCGTTGAGTTTTTAAAAAAGCCTGTATTTCTCTTTAGAAACATTAAAATAAATACCATTCAGAGCACATCATATTTGCTGAAAAGCCCAAATCTAGTTTGTGAAAGAATTTTCTCACCCAGGAACCGTCACTAGCTGCTGTCCTCTTTACAATTCCTTTTAATTTAGTGCCATCAATCATCACAAGGAGACACATTCTGAGAGCAAAACTTTCAAGTAGGCAGGCATTTTGCTTTAATTGCTACAAAAACCATGCAAAAACAAACCGGATTAACATTTTAAACCTAATTATCTCCTGAAAGACATCATTTTTTCCCATTTTTTCCCAAATAGAGTATGAATATGTTGTTGTGGAGGAGCAGAAGGAGACATTGAGATATCCACTCTGTGGTCTTTATTTTAGGACGTTTCCACTAAACGCTTTTCCAGTTGCTCCATTTTTTGTATTTTTTTTTGTTTGTGTTTTTGGTGTGTTATATGTTATTATGTGTGTTTTTTGAATTTTCTGTGTGTGTTTATGTGTCTTTTTTGTATTTTTTTGTTTGTGTTTTTTGTAATTTCTTGTGGTGTTTTTGTGTTTCTTTTTTGATTTTTGTGTGTGTGTGTTATGTGTTTTTTATGCGTGTTTTTATGTGAGTTTTTTGTAATTTTGTGTGAGTGGTTCGTATTTTTTGTGTGTGTTTTTGGTGTGTTATGTTATTATGTGTGTTTTTTTATTTTTTGTATTTTGAATGTCTTTTTTGCTTTCTGCAATTTTTTAGTTTTTTGTGTGTTTTTATGTGAGTTTCTTATAATTTTGTGTGTGTTTTTGGTGTGTTATGTGTTATTATGTGTGTTTTTTTAATTTGTTGTATTTTTTAATGTTTTTTTGCTTCTGCACTGCACTGTTATGTGTTATTATGTGTTTTTTTTAATTTTTTGTATGTTTATGTGTTTGTTGTTTTCTGCCAAAAAAACATTTGTGTGTTTTTTGTAATTTTGTGTGTGTTTTTTATATTTTTTGTGTGTGTTTTTGGTGTGTTATGTGTTATTATGTGTGTTTTTTTAATTTGTTTTAATTTTTATGTTTTTTTGCTTCTGCACTGCATTGTTATGTGTTTTTATGATTTTTTTTTATTTTTTTTTTATTTTTATGTGTTTGTTGTTTTCTGCAATTTTTTTTTGTGTGTGTTTATATGTGTGTTTTTTGTAATTTTGTGTGTGTTTTCTGTATTTTTTGTGTGTGTTTTTGGTGTGTTGTGTGTTATTGTGTGTTATTAGAGGAGGTCTTGAGATAAAAACAAAACAAGCCTCGACAAACATCTGAGATAGAGAAGTTTCACAAACATCCTCCACAGGGAGCGTTACCTTCCAAAAGCTGCTCCGCTAACGGAGACAAAAGCCAGACACACACCTACGCACACAGACACACACTCTTCTTCCCCCTCGCTCCGCCTGGCCAGTCTCAACATCCCAGCGCTCTTTGAGGCGACGTCCCAACAATTCCACCGGGTCCCTCATTAAGGCCCGGGCGCCGACTCTCCAGGGGAAGTGGGGGGAGGGGCTGCTGGGTAAACTTTGGAGAGGTCACCTCCTTGTTTCCATCTTCCTCGTCCTCCTCTCATCCCTCGTTCCGGCCCGTCCTCGGGTCCTGTCAGCCCAGAGTGTAAACAAGCAGAAAGGTTAGCGCTGTTTTCACCCGACGCCGTCTTCTCTCATTAGGGACCGGGGGCCCGCCAGGGGCCTCCAGCACCGCCACACTTTGTTGTTGGAGAGGCGACTTGTCTTCTGCAGGGTGAGATCGGTTCGGCAACCGAGGGTTCATTTAATAGGTGCAATGTTTAAAAAAAACAACAACACTTTTCTTAAAATCTTTGCATATGCTTAAACCAGGGATGGGCAACTTAAATGCTGCAGGGGGCCACAATGTTTCATGTTCACTACCACAGGGCCACATATAGGGGCGTGCACTTAACCAGATATGATGAAAATGCAATTTTAAATATGTTTACAGTGCAGTGACTTAACATATTTCATGCTCAAATGCATGATTTTTGGCGTGTTTTTGTCTTTTTTATTCATTTTGTGTCTTTTTTTTATTTTGTTTCTTTTTTTTGTTCATTTTGTGTCTTTTTTGTTCAATTTGTGTCTTTTTTATTCATTTTATGTACTTTTTTGTTCATTTTGTGTCTTTTTTTATTTTGTGTCTTTTTTTTGTTCATTTTTTGTCTTTTTTGTTTAAATTGTGTCTTTTTTATTCATTTTGTCTTTTTTTGTTCATTTTGTGTTTTTTTGTTCATTTTGTGTTTGTTTTTTTGTTCATTTTGAGTCTATTTGTTTATTTTGTGTCTATTTGTTTACAGTGCAGTAACATAACATATTTCATGCTCAAATGCATGTTTAACAGTATAAATAGGAACACAGAAGTTTTGAGGCCTCCAGTTGCCATCCCTGGCTTAAACAAAACTGAATATTAAAGGAGATACCAGTGTTTGTTGAAGTCCTGTTCCGTGTCTCTTTTCAAGCATAATATTACTCAGTTACACCCACGAAAACTAACTAAAACATTAAATTAAACATTAAATTTACTCAGTTACCCCATAGCAGGGATGGGGTACTCAAGTCCTGGATGTGGACTTGAGTCAGACTCAAAGCCTGATTTTCGTGACTTGACTTGGACTCTGATGACTCAGACTCAGAGCCTTCTGCATGCAGGTGCACGGTTACTTGAACTTGATCATTGATGACTTCGAATTTTTAAAATGACTTTCTCAACTATGCATATAAAGAAATGGAACAACCACATTATAAAAGTTGACTTGGTCTTTTCACTTTTCAGATCAGAAGTATGCCAAAATAACTACAACATGATGCAGATGTATGAAAAGTTTGAACTTTTAAAATGCTTGTTTTCTGAGAGGAGTCTTGCTCGATGTTCTGCAGTAGATTGTGCACTGCAAAAAAGGTGTTTAGTCTAAAAACTAAATAAAAACAGTAAATCTGAGGGAAATGATCTTGCTGCATGGACAGATAATTTCACTTGACAAAATTTCTTAAATTAAGATTGTTAAATCTATAAATAAGCATGTTGAACACTTAAAATGAGAAATTAACTCTTAAAACAAGATAAATTATCTAACACTTCTAAATCTAAAGCAAATAATCGTCAGGTCACTCTGCTCGGGCCAGTTCATCGCTGCTGGCAGCTTTAATTTATCTTGTTTTTAGAGTTAATTTCTTATTTTAAGCGTTCAACATGCTGATTTCTAGATTTAATAATCTTAATTTAAGAAATCTTGTCAAGCGAAATGATCTGTCCATGCAGCAAGATAATAACTGAGTGTACTTTTTTAGTTATGACAGAGTCCAGGTATGCACCTTTAAAATAGTATCAATATGGGGCAGATACACTTTGGAAAACTTCATCACTTTATAAGTCAGTAGAGGGAGAGGACTTTCATTTTATAGTAATTATCAGTGCTCTGTCTGGGGACTTGGCTCTGCACTGCGGACAGAAAGCGTCCCAAAACTGGAATGAGTGTGTGCATAACCTCTGCATACCAATAAACTCAAAGATCCTATTAAAACTCCCCCCATGGCGGTATTAAAACCTCCTCCTCCCCTTTATAGCATCTCTGTCACTGTCCATCCACACACACACACACACACACACACACACACACACTGAGGCAGCGTCCGGCTGCAGGATGACTGTCTGCTGGCTGCCTGTCTGTGTTTGCTGACTGGCTGTGGAAGAAGCCATTTAGCTTGCTGAATGTCAAGGTTAGCGTGTGGCGTCCTTGTCATCACTCTCCGCAGCAGAAGGTCGGAGGAACAGCTCTCCCCAAATGGCCGGCTGGAGACAAAGAGGAGCGCCGGCAGGGGAAAAGAAGAAAGGGAGAAAGGACACAAACAAACAAACAAACAAACAAACAAACAGACAAACACCCCTATTTTCAGCTCCAGTTAACCCTCTGGGGTCTGATATACCACATTATATTTACTATACCCTGTATATGTTTGGTATTTGGTCTTTTTTTAGCACAACTTCAGTATGATCTTTATTAACCCTTTGGAGTTTGGGGCTATTTTAAAGGGTTTTGGCTTTTTTTCATTCTGCCTGTATAAATGACTTAAAAATTGTTGGTATCATTTTTTTCAACACAATCTCACCTGATTATTATTTAGTCATTTTGACTTACTGGATCAACATTTTGAAGACAAAAAAACAAACACAAAAACTATAAAACATACAAAAAATTCACAAAATACATACAGAGAAAAATACATAAAAATACACAAAAAATGACACCCCCCCCCCAGAAAAACACAAAAAAACACACTAAATTGGCAAAAAAACACAAAAAACATACAGAAAAAAACCAATAAAAATACACAAAAAATGACAAAAAACACAAAAATTGGCAAAAAAAAACATAGAAAAAACACAAAAATCTCACACACATAAAACACACAAAACATACAGAAAAAAGCACAGAAAAATACACAAGAAATGACAAAAAAAATACACAACGACAAAAAACAGAAAAACACCAAAAATACACAAAAACACCCTAAAAACACAAAAATTTGCAAAAAAACCAAGAAAAAACACAAAAATCACACACACGAAAAAACATAAAACACAAAAAACATGCATAAAAAACACAAAAACAAGCAAAAAACATTAAACACAAAAGATTGCATTAAAAATGCACACTGCAAAATTCAATAAAATCTCTGCAAAAGCTTCAGTTATATCATGTTACACTTGGTCGAGGTGGTATTTTTTGTTACCCGTGTTTATTTCTTGGGTCTTTATTTTATTTATACATTGTGAAAGGAAGAAAGGACACAAACAAACAAACAAACAAACACTCCTATTTTCAGCTCCAGTTAACTGATATTCCAGCTCCCTCGGCTGCAGTTGTCCTGCTATTCAAGGTATTTTCTGTCTGTGTGTGTGTGTGTGTGGTCTTCTAATTATGAGAAATGTCTCGGCAATAACAGAAATATTGGTCACTCTTCCATTGGGGGATAGTTTACATAAAAACAAATTTAGGTGTAATTTGGGATTTGGTTTTTATTGTAAATTAGATTATTGAGGAGGATTTCTAGTTTACGCTTACAGTAATAATAGTCATAAAAACTCTCAAGAGAGCCTTTTCTTTGCACGTCTTTTCAATCCAAATGGATACACTTGAGATTTTTGAGTATTTTTGCCCAATATTCATAGGAACTCTTTCTGTTCCCCTTCATGCTGCCCTCTGCTTGAGCTTTACTCTGTATGTTTGCTGTCACATGGAGTAATGACCACTGAAGGAGACGACCGTCAGCCGTTTCAAACGTCACCATTCCCCCTGTGATCCATAACACACAGCGATATTAATGCAGCGAGTAATTACAATATGCCCCAAACTGCTCTCTCTGACTTCCTTGTGAGAAAAAAAAACACTCCTGCACATGCACACATGCAAACAGACTGAAAAGTTGCACAGCAAAGCATAAAGTAATTTAATTTAGTAGTGAGGTCTAAATGCTTGAACAATGGAAAACCCAATTTATTTTTAGTGCAATAGAAAATAATCTGAGAAAAACAGCACCAAAGGTCAAACAACTTATTATGACCAGCTACGACCTGCTCAGTAGACTTTAATGCAGTTCAGATTTTCTCCATTTCAGGCTCACTTAAAAATTGTTGGTATCATTTTTTTCAACACAATCTCACCTGATTATTATTTTGTCATTTTGACTTACTGGATCAACATTTTGAAGACAAAAAACCCCACACAAAAACCATAAAACACACAAAAAATACACAAAAAACATACGGAAAAAAACCATAAATATACACAATAAATGACAAAAAAAAACATAAAAACACAAAAAATACACAAAAACACACTAAAAACACAAAAATTTGCAAAAAATACACAAAAATGACAAAAAAAACACAAAAATACACAAAAATGACAAAAAAACAGAAAAACACAAAAAATACACAAAAACACACTAAAAACACAAAAATTGGCAAAAAAAAAAAAAAACCACACAGAAAAACACACATTTTAAACTTGTTTTTTAATTTTTATTAACAAATTCACAAAAAAGAAAGTGTTGTAATAAGGTGTTTGACCGTTGGTGCTGATTTTTTAATTTCTTAAACTTTTTTCTCAAAATATTCCCCCCCTCCCCCTGGTCTGTATGTTTTTTTTACACATTCTGGCTGTATGAAATATCCTCCAATATTCTCTAGGGTTGAAATTTTGAATTTGCAAGTATTTCAATGAGTGTCCTATTAACCCATTTAGGCCTAAAACACTTGGAAAACCTGAAGTTTTTCTGGAAATTCAACAGAAGTGTCAACTCTTCCTACTAAATAATAGATTTTTCAGCCTCTGTAGCAGATAGAAATGAAATTCAAAAAGTATATTTGAGAGCTCATACTAGTGGCTTTCATGAGAAGTTGAGTTTATTTGTCCAAAACTTCAATAAAGGTTTTTTTTTTTTTTAAATCAACGTGTTGCATTGCGACACTCCCACGTGTATTCTGATGCATTTTATTGGCCAAGAGACCAATAATAGTTGGAAAAAACTACAAATTCTACAAAATTACGTATCCGTTTTCCCGGTTTTAATGGTAGAAATACGATAATGCTTTCCAGGCTTTAATGGGTTAAGGGTTAATACACACCCTGAATGTATCAAGACTACAGTTAAACACGAAGACAACAGTATCATCAGCAAATTAAAACAGCAGCAGAAGGGAAACCTTACAAAAAATATGGTTAAATACAAAACAGGAAGGGCTGTTTCACATTAAAGACCTGGCTGCCTGTGCAGAAAGAAGCCAGCTCCTCTACTCCAGGATTTACGGTAAAGATGAAGCGAGGAGCTATGTGCTGCTGTCCCTCCTCCCCGGTCCTTCGATCATTGTTTCTCTGTGCTCGTGCCTACTTTCCACAGCTTGAGTAAACACTGCCAACTCTTTCATTAGCCCTCTCACCACAGTCTCTTTTTCACTCCGCGTGTCTTTCATCCCCTCTCACTCTGTCTCTACATGCCTCTGTTTAAACAGATGAATGTGATTAGAGCCAGTTTTAAATGACATTGGAAGTTTGTGTGTTTAATGACTCAAATAAAAAGCACGGTTATTATGTTTAAAGATAGGCCCTAATATGTGAGTGCTGCTCTGTGTGTGTGTGTGTGTGTGTGTGAGACACTCCACCACCTCTACTGAGTTTATTTTATTGTGCAGATTGTCAGATGATTGACTGTAATGTCTAGCTTATGGAGTGGTGTTCTGTATATCGGCCCCAGCGTGCCTCGGGGCCACAAAACACATCTGGGTTCACAATTTACTCATTAATTCCAGTTTTTTTTTTTTTTTTGTAGATCCAGCTTGTCAAATGTGCAGCTATCCTTCCTAGTCATGCATATTATATTACTTTTGATGCTTGTAAAAGTGGTGATAGTTTGGTTAGCTTAATTTACGGGCAATAACATCGACTTGTGTGCGGCCTTGTTCTCACCCAATCTTGTCCCATCGAGCTTTGGTCTCACAAATCAACGCCACAATTTCCACCACAGAGGCACAAATGCTGTTAGAGGCTGTTAGCTAACTAAGCTAGCTACCCTACAACATGTTATTTTATTTTCCTTGACTGAAATGTGATTTTCTAGCTCTGAATAAAGAATGGTCATTACCAACACATAAACCAAAATAGAAGCTAGTATGAGTTTCATGTTTCCCTTTAAGACTACATTTGTGTTATGTGATATATTATATTACTTTTGATGCTTGTAAAAGTGGTGATAGTTTGGTTAGCTTAATTTACAGGCAATAACATCGACTTTTGTGCGGCCTTGTTTTCACCCAATCTTGTCCCATCGAGCTTTGGTCTCACAAATCAACGCCACAATTTCCACCACAAAGACACAAATGCTGTTAGCTGACTAATCTAGCTACCCAACAGCATGCTATTTTATTTTGCTTGACTGAAATGTGATTTTGTGTCCTTTTTTTTGGTCATTTTGTGTCTTTTTTTTTGTCATTTTGTGTCTTTTTTTTGTCATTTTGTGTCTTTTTTGGTCATTTTGTGTCTTTTTTTAGGTAATTTTGTTTCCTTTTTTTTTGGGCATTTTGTGTCTTTTTTTGGTCATTTTGTGTCTTTTTTTGGTCAATTTGTGTCTTTTTGTGGTCATTTTTTGGTCAATTTGAGTCCTTTTTGCTTAATTTTATGTATTTTTTGGGTCATTTTGTGTCTTTTCTGACAAATCCCAAAGTATCAAGTTGTTACTTTCCAAGGAGTCTCTGTCTTGCTGACTGTTACACACTCAGGAGGTCAGAATGGACCTTTAAACTGATAGCAAAGGACTTAGATTGAAAGTAACAATAAAATATAAAATATATATAAATGCACAGACAGAGAGATGTTTTAGTTGTTGTCTGCTTCAGTATTTGTCCAAAATTCATCGTATCAACTGAGTTTGTATGATCTGAACTGTCTTAAATTGGCGTTGCAACTCAAAAAGGTTGAGAACTACTGATTTAAACCAATGTGAACAACACATTATATTGAGAAAGGCTCTCAAGGCTGGATTTTCTTACTTATTCGCATTTTGAACGAGGTTCAACATCGGCTGGTGCTTGACTAAATGTGTTTTTTTTTCTGCCCAAGAGTATTTTGAGTTCATTCTTAAAATGCCATAACCTAATTAGTGAAAATGGAGTTTCAACTATCTATGAACTAAAAGCCGCAGCATTTAAGTAGTCATGTGTTTGTATCAATAGCAGTCACAAGGCTGTCTCTGAATGCAGCATGAACCCAACATCGCCCTGGGTCCGTAGCCCTCAAATGCCCCGTCAACACACTCTGGAAAACAAAGAGAGATGCTTTCTAAAGGCCTTCTGGGAAAAATATTTCAAATAAATTTGTTGATGTATGATCGGTGGTCAACCCCGTGATGATATAAATCTGACTAAGGACTGGAAAGATAGGGCGCAGACCATAAATCCGCCTTAGAGTTCAGTGGAATTTGCAGGATTCTGCTTTGAAGATAACGGTTTTATTTTTATGTATCATGCACTAATTAGTCATACAGTGTATACAGATACAGCACATTTAGATAATTGGGCCTTTTTCCTTTCATTCAGTCATTAAATATTCAGTAATAGGGTATCAAGCCTTTTGAACCCAAACAATGCCTGGAATTGTTTATAAAAATTAATATATATGAAAACCTTCAATATATATTCTCAAGTTTCAATTTATTTACTCAGACTTTTAATATTCTCAGGTTTTAACATATATTCTCAGGTTTTAATATATATTCTGAGAATATGTATTAAAACCTGAGAATATATATTAAAACCTCAGGTTTATATATATATATATATATATATATATATATATATATATATATATATATATATATATATAAACCTGAGGTTTTAATATATATTAATATATATATATATATATATATATATATATATATATATATATATATATATATTCTCAGGTTTTAACATATATTTTCAGGTTTCTATATATTCTCAGTTTCTATATTCTTAGGTTTGTATATATATTCTCAGGTTTCAATTTATATTCTCAGACTTTTAATATTCTCAGGTTTCTATATATATTCTCAGGTTTTAACATATATTCTCAGGTTTATATATGTATTCTCAGGTTTCTATATATATTCTCAGGTTTCAATATATAATATCAGGTTTTAATATATAATCTCAGGTTTTAATATATAATCTCAGGTTTTAATATATATTCTCAGGTTTGTATATACTCAGGTTTCAATTTATATTGTTAAGAATTACTCCCAAAAATCAAAATGGACTGTATACTCTACTTTGAACTATACTGAGAGAGTTGGTTTTATGTTTGACTACTGATGTTTTGACCTATGTTTTTTTATTTTCTTCAAATAAAAGGTGATTTTGGAGGCTCTTCTTATGAGCTCTTATGTTCACTAACACACAGTCTTCTGTAGCTTAAAACACTAACAACATAGCAGAGTAGGAATTCTTACATCCTATTTTTGGAATACCACGTACGTACTTTATCTCTTTCTGGCATACTACATAGTATGGGACACACATAATTACATCATTTACATTAAGACCACATTTGTATTAGTGCATCATCTGCCCATTGTCAGAAAATCTGAAATATCTAATTCATGTTCCACCAGAAGAGCTGCAGCTACTGGTTTATTTACAGTAATTGAAATCAGTGTGTTAATGATTTATTGATGACACGAGAAACACTGATCATGTCACACAGGTGGAAAAATTTAAATGGTCTTTTCCCATTATTGTTATCAAATATTCATTTTAGGACTTGTTAGATGTGGGTTAAGGCTGTCACTTTTTATTTGAAGTGTTAACTGCCGTTGGAACACGGGGGAAAAAATTAAATATTCAATCTGTAATCATGTGTTTGATCTCAATGCAACAGGCCGTGTCTTGTTCTCCAGTGGGGGGCATTTCCTAAAGTGCACCATCCATCTGTTTGCAAAGCTGAATAAAAACACAACTGACAGAAAAGTTAATAGGTTTAAAATAATATTTCACACATGTATTTTTGATTTTACTTTCCTGTCATCCAAATATGGGCATGCAAAGACTCATTGACATTCAAAGGTGCACAAGTCTAACATGCAGACAGGTCTATTTTATTTAAATTACAACTGGATATTGGTGGATTTATGATCACAGCTGGTCACTGTCTGAGCAGCTCCTTGGTTGGAGGTCGCCTCTTTGGTGGGTGTTGCAGAAACAGTATAGTATAAAATGATAGTGGATGTAACGCTCTTATATGTTTTATTTGCAACGTTTGTTCACATTTGCAACATTTACATTTGAAAATTCTTTATTGAGCATGATAGTGTTTTGAAAGTAAAAAAAATATATTCATAATCACATTTTATGTTGGACTAAAGGACTAAAAAAGACACACAATTACCAAAAAAAGACACAAAATGACAAAAAAAGACACAAAATGACTAAAAAAGACACAAAATGACAAAAAAAGACACTAAATGACTAAAAAAGACACACAATGACTAAAAAAAGACACAAAATGACCAAAAAAAGACACAAAATGATCCAAAAAGACACAAAATGACCAAAAAAAGACACAAAATGATCCAAAAAGACACAAAATGACCAAAAAAAAGACATAAAATGACTGAAAAAGACACACAATTACCAAAAAGACACAAAATGACTAAAAAAAAGACACAAAATGACCCAAAAAAGACACAAAATGACTAAAAATGACACAAAATGACTAAAAAAAGACACAAAATGACCCAAAAAAGACACAAAATGACCAAAATTGTTCAAAATGTTGATCCAGTATCTCAGAATAAAAAAATAATTATTATTAGGCCATAAAGGTGACCAACATGGCATTTAAACATTTTTTAAGTGGTGTATACAGGCAGGATGAAAAGGATTAAAAAATGGACAAAATAGCCCAGAACTCCATAGAGTTAGAAGTCTTGTAGGCCTCTTTGTCATACCACACACACCCTCTCACACACACACACATGCATGCAAACACATCTGCCTGTACCTGCAACACCCTTTGCACTCTCATCTGCATATCCCTTGCTCTGCACTATAAATTCCACCAGAAACGGGCACTTATACTTTCATAAATCTCCTGCTTGTCACTTTCAAATTACAGAGATTTATTCACACAAGAACAGGCCTGAACAGAGTCGAAAGAACAAGGCAGAGTATAGAGGAGGAAAAAACACACACACTCATGTCCAGCACAGTAGTGTGAGGGGATTTGGAGTGTAAGTGTGTTGTTATGTGGAACTGCATGTGCAGGAATGTATGTTTCCACTGTGCTGTATGGACATTAATATAATGTTTATGCCTCAAGTGGGAGTTCCCTTAAGCAGCAAGCATTTATTGTGTGTGTGTATGTGTGTGTGTACAGTATATGATGTAATCCAGTTAATCCACTTAACTGTGTCAAAACCCTTAAGTGCGCTGAAGTATTTCCTGTTGGGTTGACTGGAAAATAGTATGCTGCCATAGAGATCAATACAGACCCTCTTGATGACTTTATTTATAAAAAGCGACTAATGAATTTAGCGACTTTTTAAGGCCATCAGGGGAAAAGGAGAGAACGTGAAACATATCCATGTATGGCAGGAGGACGCTGCTAGCAGTCAATGCTAACTAGCAGTGCTGTGAGCCAGCTAGCCTGCTACTGGGGAGCGTGTCTATGTTTCTGTTAGCGGCTTCTGTTAGCTGTTTCTGTTAGCGGCTTCTGTTAGCTGTTTCTGTTAGCGGCTTCTGTTAGCTGTTTCTGTTAGTTGTTTCTGTTAGCGGCTTCTGTTAGTTGCTTCTGTTAGCTGTTTCTGTTAGCTGTTAGCTGTGTCTCTTAAAGTTCATGTCATAGTAACGTTGATAAACCAGATGTTCAGGCATCGAGCACTTATAAGCATGTACAGTATACATTGTTGATTACAAATACAAAAAAATATTGATTTTATTGCATTTATGTATGTTGACTATTGCAAAATAGCTAGAGAACTAGCAAGCTAGCTACCACATTAATTAAAACAACAAAAATGACAGTTACTGTTATTTATTAAGTACAGATTATACAGAACGTATAAAAACTCATACATATCGGGTCACTTTAGACCCATGTTGTGCATCAAAGGGTTAAAAAAAGTGAGAAGTAAGAAATACTTAACCACTCTGTTTATATTCGGTAAACTATCTAGGCCATAAAATTTGAATTTAATTTGATTCAACGATGAACTTTGACTTTAAATCACTTGACTGGTGTATTAACAAGTCAGAAACTGGTAATAACTACCACATACAACAGATACCAGCCTAGCACTATTTAAGGTTGCTGACTTTCTTCACAGATTTAGAAAAATAATTAAATTTGAATGAAATATATACGATACATAATTGAATCATCTACTTACTCTCCTCTTCTGTGCATTGCTATGACTTCTCTCGCCCTCTCTCCTCCTCTTCTTCTTCTGTCACTTTGTCAGAGGTGTTATGCAGTTTGGTTAAACGGAGAGACCTTTGAAGTCGTAGTTAGAGAGCTGGCAGCTCTGTTCTCCTTTGTCTCGCTCTCTCTCTTCCTCCCTCTCACTGTAGGGAAAGACTGTGATTCATGTACTGCTTGTGAAGACCACCATTAATTTCATGTAATACAGCTTTTATCTCCATTCCTCGGCCCACTATCGCTTCCATTTTCTCCCTCTCTGACTGTCTCACCTCATGTTCTTTCTCTGTCCGTCCTTCCTGACTTCGCTCCGTCGCTTCTCCCTCGCTCGTACGGCCGCTTTATCTGGTTGGTGGTTCGATCCCCGACCATGGCAGCCTACATGTGGAAGTATCCTTGAGCAAGATACTGAACCCCAAATGGCTCCTGATGCTGCGTTCATCGGTGTGTGAATGAATTCCCAATGGTGGCAGGTGGCACCGTTTAGGGTAGCCTCTGCCACCAGTATGGATGTGTGGGTGAATGGGTGAATGAGCGTAGTGTGTAGCGTAAAGCGCTTTGGATAAAAGGGCTTGTAGAACCTGATAATGTGATAAAAATCTGCACTTGAGTCTCACAGGAATCCGTGAAATAGCCACGCATTCGCTTAACTCAAAATCTGTGGAATAGCCCCGGAATCACTCAAATTTCCGTGAAACTGACACGGATTTCGCTACAATGCAAGTTAATGACAGTCATATCCCGTGGCTATTCCATGGATATTTTTTCCTATTGGTTTGTTCCACGTCACGTGACTTTCAAGGTCCCTGCTGTCAGAACAAAAAACATGGCGGACAGTTCTCTTATTTTTAGTGAAAAAAATTAATATCTTGACTTAGTTTCTGCATAAAAATGGATTTTGATCACATTTCTAGCGAGAAATATATGTTTTATTTTCTAAATATTCACTCAGTGAATGTACATAATCACTTTGTATGTTGCAATAGCCACGGGATATGACTGTCATTAACTTGCATTGTAGCGAATCCGTGTCAGTTTCACGGAAATTTGAGTGATTCCGTGGCTATTCCACGGAATTTGAGTTAAGAGAATCTGTGGCTATTTCACGGATTTCTCAATTCTCATCGCCATCAGAATCAATGACAGCATCTTCATCGTCATCATCATCATCAAACGAATATTATCATCACCATCAGAATCGCTTAAAGCATCTAAATTCTCATCATCATCCACAAAATCATTGAAAAGATTCTAACTCTCATCATCAATATATTTGTCGCCATTCTTGTCAGAAGAACAAAAAAATCTAAATTGTCATAGCCATCATCTTCACCACCAGAATCTTAAAAAAAACAATCAATGTACACATTCAAATTTTCATCAGTCACCGTCATCAACATCATAATTACCACCAGAATAATATCCCAATTCTCATTACCATCAGAATCAATGAGAGCATCTTCATCCTCATCATCATCCCATCATTATCATCACAATCATTGAAAAGGTTCTCATCATCAATATCACCATCATCATCAGAATAAAGATTATTTTCTAATTTTCATAATTATCACCACCATCTTCTGAATCAATGTACAGATTCAAGTCATTATCATCATCAAATCGTGTCAGAAATATATTTTAAAAAAAAAATTCTCATCATCATCATCATTGTCAGAATAATTGAACAGGTTAAAATTCATATATTTGCATTCAGCATAATAATATCCACACAAATTAGATTCCTTCTTATTGTTATCATCACCATGTCAGTCATCATAGTCAACACTGCCCCTCTGATCCACAATAATTTACACTAATCATCTAATCAACCGTCATCATTAAAGACTTCAAGACAATTAGTGTCAAAAATTAACTCACTACCATTGAAAAAAAAAAGCTGATCGTAACCATCATCTCCACTATTACAACCATTAATCTGGGTGTGTATGTGCAGTATGAACATACATGATTATGATTACAATCATCATCAGAATCATTTTAATCATCACAGTTTCGATACTGCCACGTAGGACTGTGCACACACACATTCTTGTACTTCTATCTTTGTGAGGACCCTCATTGGAACAGTGAATTCCCTTGCAAGGTTATGATAGTTTTGAATCTTTTATTATTTTTAGTTTTAATTTCGTTGTCAATTTATTCAGTTCGTTTCAATTCGTTTTTAGAGTGAGTTTGCTAGTTTTAGTTTATTATTTCTTTTTTGAAAATGCTTTAGTTTTATTTTATTTTTTATTAGTTTTAGTTTTTTGTAATGGGGTATTTGTTGGGTGGGAGATTAAAAGAGGTCATAGTAAATTTTGCCTTTATTTCCTTTGTCTTATCCATCTTCATTATGTATGAAAAAAGTTGACAAAGACGAAAACGAAGGACATTTTCACTATAATTTTAGTTAGTTTTGTAACCACACAATACAGTTTCAGTTATTATCTTTTTTTAAACTCTCATTTTTATTTTTATTTCAGTTAAATGTTTTTTCAAATCTATTTTTTGTCATTTCGTTTCATTTTTGTTAACTATAATAACCTTGTTCCCTAGCCTCTTACCCTTACCCTTAACTAACCTTCACCATGACAACTAAATGCCCAACCCTAAC
The DNA here is from genome assembly GCF_030273125.1 of Centropristis striata. NCBI lineage: Eukaryota > Metazoa > Chordata > Actinopteri > Perciformes > Serranidae > Centropristis > Centropristis striata. The sequence goes on from NC_081536.1 coordinate 31,371,272, forward strand.
CCTAATACATGGTTACCTTTACATACACCTGATTGTAACCTTTAACCCTTAAAACAAAGTCTGAAATCTCTAAAAAGCCTTTAACCCTTTGATGCACAACATATTGACACCCCTTCTAATGCACAACATGGGTCAAAAATGACCCGCATTCATTCCCCATTTTCATGTTATTTAATGCTGCTGTGTATTTCTGTGCTTGATATATTTTGATATGAACTTATTTTATCATTTAATATTCCAAGTATTATTTAAATATCTTGTTTTGATAACAACAGATCATTTTTCCATTGTGCCTCTCATACTTTCTGGAAAAAAAAGTTTTTGTATCATTACATAGCAAACTACTTGGCTAAATAGCTTGCTAAGCTAACTACTTAGCCAAGAAGTTAGCTAAGTAGTTAGCTTAGCAAGCTACTAAGTTAAATACTTAGCCAAGAAGTTAGCTAAGTACTTAGCTTAGCAAGCTACTAAGTTAAATACTTAGCCAAGAAGTTAGCTAAGTAGTTAGCTTAGCAAGCTACTTAGCCAAGAAGTAAGCTAAGTAGTTAGCTAAGCAATCTACTTAGCCAAGAAGTTAGCTAAGTAGTTAGCTTAGCAAGCTATTTAGCTAAATACTTAGCCAAGAAGTTAGCTTAGCAAGCTACTTAGCTTAAAAAAAAAAGACCCATGTTGTGCATTAGAAGAATAGTGACACAAAATTGTTTTTTTATTTAAAAAATAATAATTGAGGAAAACCTGGAATTCTGAATGATGAAAATAATTTATTACAAAGATATGAAACATAAAAAGTCATACATAGCGGGTCACTTTAGACCCATGTTGTGCATCAAAGGGTTAAAGAAGTGAGGACCGGCCGAAATGTCCTCACTTTTCAAAAATGTTCTCACTCTGTTGGTTATAAAACGTGTTCCGGTCCCCACTATGTATGAAGTACAAGAACACACACACCATGTCACATCCATTGCTCTTGATTGCCACACCACCCCCCCAACTTCCCCCACAGAGCCTGCAGTGGCACTGAGCCGTGGAAATGTCAGGGGTCAAGTTTACGTTGACGCTAAAGCGGCGGTCACCCTGGGCCACGGTAAAGGTCGGCACCATGGCGACAGCTGGTTGATATCGTCGTTGGGGAGGCACTCATGACTCACTGCTCCAAATCCTCCATGTGGCATTAACATCATTTTCTGATTTCTCTCTCTCCTGCTCCCTTTTTTTTCAGATGCCATCTTGACAGATCTGCCCTGCTGTGCTGGATGTGAAGAAAAGGTCAGTTCTTATAGTTAACACAAGTTTTTTTTTTCTCCTTTTACTTTCCCTTAGCATGATATAGTGTTAAAATACAATAAAATAAAGGATAAAATTGGGTTAATAGCATATTGGTTGCATGTAACTTAAGCAAATTCTGAAAATGTCACACGGAGTGGAGGGAAATCCAGCTTTATAACAAGCTTAATGAAACTTGGACTTGATTCTAAAATAGCTGATAGTGGGTTTCACCGTTAAAAAAGACACAAAATGACCCAAAAAAAGACACAAAATAACTATAAAAAGACAAACAATAAAAAAGACACAAAATGACCAAAATGAGACAAAATGACCAAAAAAGACACAAAAATAAAAAGACACAAAATGACTGAAAAAACACTAAATTACTTTAAAAAGACATAAAATTACAAAAAAGACACAAAATTAAAAAAAATACATAGAATTACCAAAAAATACACAATATTATTTTTAAAAGACACAAAATGACCAAAAAAAGACACAAAATTACTTTAAAAAGACACAAAATGACCAATAAAGACACAAAATGGCCAAAAAAAGACACAAACTGACCAAAAAAAGACAAAATGACCAAAAAATACACAGAATTACCTATAAAAGACACAAAATTACTAAAAAAAAAGACACAAAATGAACAAAAAAAGACACAAAATGACAAAAAAAAAGACACAAAATGACTTTTAAAAAAAAGACACAAAATTACCAAAAAATACACAGAATTACCAAAGAAGACACAACATTATTTTTTTAAAGAGACACTTACTTTCCCTGTGCATGATACAGTGTTAAAATACAATAAAATAAAGGATAAAGTTGGGTTAATAGCATATTGGTTGCCAGTAACTTAAGCAAATTGTGAAAATGTCACACGGAGTGGAGGGAAATCCAGCTTTATAACAAGCTTAATGAAACTTGGACTTGATTCTAAAATAGCTGATAGTGGGTTTCACCCTATTTATTTAACCATCACAGCCTACATGTATGCATTGATTAGGAATGGAGGTTACGGCTAATGAACAGTGGATAGACAGTTCTGCCAACAGTGATGCCGTGTTCACGTCGTATCGAATTTCCTGTAAATACAAGCTGTCAACTGGGAGAAACCACTCACGTCACTCTCCGAGGGGTAATTACCAGCCAGACACGGGCTTTTTTATAGGCTACAATGTGTTAAACTTACACTTATTAACATGTGACACACAAAGCAAACATGACTAATGATGATAGGGGAGGGGGATTTAAAAAATCATTACTGTACATATGAAAGAAAGTGATACCTGGTGTTTTTTTAAATTAGTTCATTGTATGATAATTATACCTGTTCTAGCAGGGCCATGTTGTCCTCCTGCTCTTCCACTTCTCATATGATAGAAATGTGGCATGCATATAATAATAATAATAATAATACATTTTATTTATAGAGCACATTACATGGCACTCAAAGACCCTTTACAGTTCTTTTTGTGTCGTTGTAAGTCATTTTTGGGTCATTTGTGTCTTTTTGTGTCTTTTTTAGTTATTTTGTGTCTTTTTTTGGGGGGTCATTTTGTGTCTTTTTTGTCATTTGTGTCTTTTTGTATCTTTTTTGGTCATTTTGTGTCTTTCTTTGGGGTCATTTTGTGTCTTTTTTGTCATTTTTGTCTTCTGTGGGTTTTTTGGTTATTCTGTCTTCTCATTTTATGTCTTTTTGGTCATTTTGTGTCTTTTTTTTATGTCACTTTGTGGCTTTTGTTGTCTTTTTTAGTTATTTTGTGTCTTTTTTTGTATTTTTTTGTATTCTTTGGTCATTTGTGTCTTTTTTGGTCATTTTGTGTCTTTTTTTGGTCTGCTTTGGGATTTTTTGTCTGAATGTAATGAAGAAGCCACGCTTTGGTGCTTTTGGAGACTCCAGAGGGTTAAAACACAGTGAAAATGCATTTACAAATGAAAAACAAACAATTAAAAAACAGCATTGGTCATACATTAAAAGCAGTTCTGAAGAGGTGAGTCCGCCCCCTTTTAGGAGAGCTCCGCCCCTTTTAGTGGAGCTCCGCCCCTTTGTGTGATAGGCCTACACCTGGTCAGTAACACAATTCACTCTGGATTTCCACCCTGACTCATCTCATCTGTAAGTCTATTTAGCCTACCTATCTTTAGGAGTTTTAAAGTGGCTACAAGGTTCGATTTTCCAATAATATTTAAATAGTTTCCAGCGAATATCAATGTTCAATGTGTATGTGCTGGATGGTGTGGTACCTTATGGAAAGTAAGTGTCTTGTGTCTATTTAAGCAGACGTTGTAGTGTGGCATGTAATGTAAGAATACATACTTCCTACGTGCACTGCACTAGTAATAAAGAAATACATTTGATAATGCAGTTTAGCTGCCTGAGAATAAAATGTGGGGGAGACCGGGCTGCCTAGTAACACTTCCTTGTATCTTCATTTTAAGATGCCTGATGTATCAGTGCATTTAAAACCACAGTCTGATTAATGATTTACTGTTAGCCTGAACATCACAGCAGGTAAGACGGAAGCTCGAGGGGCTCAACCTCACCACATAATGAGCTCTTAATAATATTTTGGTGTATATTTTTCTCTTCTCAAACATTCTTGATTTTTCTGGTTATTTTTGTTTATCCGACAAGGTAGAAAAAGAAGATGCTCTCAGTGATGTGAGGTATTTACATGCTTCACTTTGGGAAAGCACTTTACATGCAAATCATAGTATATTTGTAAACAAATAGACACAAAATAAACAAATGGACGCAAAATGACCAAAAAAGGACACAAAATGACCACAAAAGACACAAAATTACCAAAAAATGACACAAAATGACAAAAAAAACCCACAAAATGAACAAATAGACACAAAATGACCAGAAAAGACACAAAATGAACAAAAAAAGACACAAAACGAACAAAAAGGACACAAAATGAACAAAAAAGACAAAAACACGCCAAAAAATCATGCATTTGAGCATGAAATATGTTAAGTTACTGCACTGTAAACAAATAGACACAAAATAAGCAAATGGACACAAAATGACAAAAAAATACACAAAATGACCAAAAAAAGGACACAAAATGACAAAAAGACTCAAAATGAACAAAAAAAAACACATAATGAACAAATAGACACAAAATGACCAAAAAATGACAAAAATAAAAGACACAAAATGACAAAAAGACTCAAAATGAACAAAAAAAACCCCACAAAATGAACAAATAGACACAAAATGACCAGAAAAGACACAAAATGAACAAAAAAGACTAAAACACTCCAAAAAATCATGCATTTGAGCATGAAATATGTTAAGTTACTGCACTGTAAACAAATAGACACAAAATAAACAAATGGACACAAAATTACCAAAAAAAGGACACAAAATGACAAAAAGACTCAAAATGAACAAAAAAAACACAAAATGAACAAATAGACACAAAATGACCAAAAAATGACAAAAAGACTCAAAATGAACAAAAAAAGCACTTTACATGCAAACCATAGTGTATTTAAATGGCGTCTATATTCCTGCCAGTCCACTTTCTGTTCTCCAGCCTCTACCGATTGCCCGGGCCCTTTGTTGTTGTTCCCCCTCTTTTACTGGCAGAATGAATATCTACACTCTGCAGCACCACGGGGGGTCTAATATGTGTGTGCTGGAGGAAGGGAGGGAGTGTTTAGACAGCTAACGTATGTAGGAACCCCCCCCTACTCACACACAGACACACAAGGGTTAATATGGCCACCAGCCGTGTGGCGTGGCTGACTGGCCCACCTTCCATCTTGCCCAGCCAGGCTCCATGCTGGGCGTGACACGCCCGCCTGACGGTATGCATCCGCCAGGCCACGACGGCTCGCATATGGAGACCCTCCACCACCACCGGAGAGGGGGGGGGAAGGGGGGGGGGGGGGTGCCTTGGGGTTACACAGAGAGCCGTACTGTAAGAACAAATACATTTCATACTCACGAGGGTAAGATAGCATTCATCAGAAAACAATTTTGGGCACATGGAGCGCACTTAAGAGCAAGAATGAGTGAAGGGATGGACCTGTGGATGCATTTTGTCCCTATACAGGTTATATACATACAGGTATAGACACTTACGTGGAAACCTAAAGATCAAAAATGCCTCAACACCAAACAATTTGTACAAAAGAAATTGTTGCACTTCAGCTTTCTTTCCTGCACAGAGAGAAAAAGGCCTGTGGTCAAAGTTTGGCTAATGGCCATAGGTTCAAAGGTCATTTAACCCATTAAGGCCTAAAGCGCCTGGAAAAAAATGCCTGGAAAACCTATGGGTGATTTTCAAATGACCCCCTAAAACCTGAAGTTTTTCTGGAAATTCAACACCTACTAAATAATAGATTTTTCAGCCTCTGTAGCAGATAAAAATGAAATTCAAAAAGTATTTGAGAGCTTATACCCGTGGCTTTCATACGAAGTTGAGTTTATTTGTCCAAACCTTCAATACATTTTTTAAAAAAATCAACAAACTCAGAAAATGTTACATTTGTCTGAATAAAAAATCCTATACATAATACTAATACATGCCCATTAGCAAGATGCAAACATGATATGACCACTGGAAGAACAAGACATAGTTCTCATTAGCTTACTCTAATAAAAAAAATAAAATACAATAATAATAAATAATAATAATACATTTTATATATTGCACTTTTCAGGGTACTCAACGACGCATAAAGTAATATAAGACATAAACAGTCATGATTTCTTATATCATCATCACAATCAATTAGCCTATTATTATTATTAATATTAATATATTATTAATAATATTATTATCTCCAGATGGCCACAAATCTGTCTGTTCTTCGGTGAAAATATGTCGTCTAAAAACATATTCCTCATCCATAAATGCCGGTCGATTGGTTCCGAGGGTTCAAAGTCCGGATCAGCAATAAAATGATCGGCGCTGTTTTCATCAGATCTCTTCCGTCACTTCCTGCTGAGCTCCTCCGCTATAGTCGTCTTCCTCCATGATTTAAAGTTCTGGAAAAGTCCAATGTTGCATTGCGACACTCCCGCATGTATTCTGATGCATTTCATTGGCCAGGGGACCGAAAATAGGTGGAAAAAAATACAAATACTACAAAATGACATATCCGCTGTCCCGGCCTTAATGGTAGAGTGACGCAACAGCGCTCCCGGCTTTAATGGTAGAAATGCGTTAATGCTTTCCTGGCGTCAATGGGTTAAGACACAAACAGGTTGAAACACAAAGAAAAAATCTAAGGAGAAAAAGGTTCCTACATCTATTTATATATGATCATATGATCAGTGGTGGAAAAAGTATTCAGATCTCTTACTAAAGTATTAATACCACACTGTGAAATTACTCCACTACGAGTAAAAGTCCTGCATTCAAAACGTATTTAAGTAAAAGTACAAAAGTATCAGCATCAAAATGTACTTAGTATCAAAGACAAAGTACTCTTTTTACAGAATATTTATGCATATTCTAAATGTATTATTAGATTTTTTTCTATATAGATGCATTTATGTAAGCAATGCTGTATTTGTGTAATGATAAGGCTCATTTTAGCTACTAAATATATTACATTTTAGTGGCAAATATTGTAATTTTTACTCCACTACTTTTAGCTTTAGTTACTTTTCAGGTAGAGTTTTAACATAAAAACATGATACATTTAAAGTGATTAGACTTTTTTTTTTTTTTTTTTTTAATTAAACCTCATAACTGTATATTTAGTAGCTAAAATGAGCCCTATCATTACACAAATAAAACGCTGCTTGCATAAATCCATCCATCCATCCATCATCCATTTTCCTCCGCTTATCCACATACAAAAAATCTAATAATATATTCAGAATATGCATAAATATTCTGCAAAAAGAGTACTTTTACTTTTGATACTTTAAGTCCATTTTGATGCTGATACTTTTGTACTTTTACTTCAGTAAGTTTGAATGCAGGACTTTTACTTGTAGTGGAGTAATTTCACAATGTGGTATTAGTACTTTTACTGCAGTAAAGGATCTGAATACTTCTTCCACCACTGCATACAACCCTCATATCTGTCCACCTTAACAGTCTCTCAGCAGCACAGAACACTAGACACAGAAAGAGACTGATAGCTGGATGCAGAGGTGAGTGACCCAGGTGGTGTGTGTGTGTCTATGCATGTGTGTGTGTGTGTGTGTGTGGACTGTAGCCATCAGCAGTTCATCACTCCTTCTCCAAGTCTCAATCTTGCTCTCATCTCTAGCATTTGGAGGCACTAAGGTCCCTGATGCCAGCAAAGGTCAGAGCTGGTGATTTATTGGTCGTCTTGCGGGAGGCCGTCTGTGGACCGGAGATGCCTGCTGTGCCCCTGGATCACAGCCAACCATCCCCGACACCAACAACATGCTGCCAGCAAATCAAGAGCTTCTTTTTCAGATTTCGGGGCATATTTCATATCTTATGAATTAACTTTAACAGCATTAACAGATACCCTGACATGACTATTTATAGGGCTGTTTCCACTACCGGAAACGCCCTCTAATTTGAATACGAGCCATCCGGAGCGGGCTTTTATCGGGACTTTTTTCATCCCTGTAGAAGAGCAGGGCTTTTTTCTTCTCTGACAAAAGCCTGATTGCTGATTGGATAGAACGCTAAGCAGGATGTGACGTAGTACTCGACGCCACAACATGTGCCATTTGTAAAAGCCAGCGAAGCAGTGTTGACTAAAAAAAAATACACAAAATGACCAAAAAAAGACACAAAATAACTAAAAAAGACACAACAGACACAAAATTACCCCAAAAGACACAAAAAAGACACAAAATGACTAAAAAAAGACACAAAATGACCAAAAAAAAGACACAAAATAACTAAGATCGGGACTTTTTTCATCCCTGTAGAAGAGCAGGGCCGTTTTTCTCCCCTGAAAAAAGCCTGGTTGCTGATTGGATAGATCGCTAAGCAGGATGTGACGCAGTACTGGACGCCACAACAACAGGCGCCATTTGGAAAAGCCGGCGAAGCAGTGTTGCCAACTTAGCGACTTTGTTGCTATAATTAGCAACTTTTCGGCTCTTGTTAACGAGCTGTGGCCCCAGAGGGATTTACGAGACTCCGGAGGTGACTTATGGTTTTCGATCGTTGTGACGTACTAAAAACGGGAAACACAACTGTGGCCGCCGTCGCTAACTGTGCACAAAGTCAGCAGCTTATCATAAACAAAGCAGCATGGCTAATTATGCACAGCGTCTCTGCTGATCATAAACATAGTGATCGTGAATTAACCGGCATCGCTAACTATGCACAGAGTGTCCGGTGCTTGTTGTAAACAAACAGAGATCGCTAAGTGAACACCTCCTGCAGCAGCAGTACATACACACTGTACTGCTACAGAGCTAACTGTTAGCCTGTTAGCACATACACACTGTACTGCTACAGAGCTAACTGTTAGCCTGTTAGCACATACACACTGTACTGCTACAGAGCTAACTGTTAGCCGGCTCTGTGACTGCAGCTGGGAGAGACTGCTGCAGGAGGAATGTGCCGCTTCAACTTGTTCTTACTCCTCTTAACCCTTTATTGGACGAAGAACTATATTTGGTAACTTCAGTGGATATCAAAGTAGTATTAATAGTATTAATATAGTATTTTCGAGAAAAAAGTTGCAAATTTACTAGATTAAAGTGGCAAATCTACAAGAAAAAAAGTCGCAAATTTAAGAAATTGTGGCAAAAGTGGCAAATCTGTGCGAAAAAAGTCACAGATTTATGAGAAAAAAGTGGAAAAAAGCAACTTTTTTCTCGCAGAAACAGCCCTAAAATGACTTTACAGCAGTTATTTAGGGGTACACAAATGTAAGGTGGCTTTAAAATCATAGACCCCTAAACGTAGAGTCATCATCATTATTCCACCTGTGCTTTTTCTGGTACAAGTAATAAAAAAACATCTGCTGTGAAAAATGCCTCTTGAACTGGTTGTAATCAAACTGGCCAAGAATGATGGCGACGGTCTCCGAAAGGCTTGATTGGCTTCCTCATAAGAGGCCTTCAAGGTCCCTCTCAGCCTTCCAAACAAACTCAGAGAAATAAGTCAGCTTTCTTTGTGCATATGTGTAGACTCGAAAATAACTCAAACCTCCTCAACAGGTGGTACGGTTAGTTTTTGAACTCTGCATTGCAGTTCGCTTAACTGGCGCTCCAGGTTCACTTTGTCCTTTGCGTTTGTATTTTTAGCCCGCAGTTTCGTACTTTACCAACAATGATTGAGAAAAAGTGGACAATCATAAAAGACACATGGCACTTACAACAAACTAGACATTAGTCTGTGTGGAAGCACCTGTTCCAAAAACCCTAAAAATGTTATTGAAGGGGGAAGCATTCAGTCAGTCAGTCAGTCAGTCAGTCAGTCAGTTACCTGCCTGTCTTTATTGGCATGACTCTAAGAAAGACAACATTGCAGAGAAATATGAGATTAAAAACAAAAAAAGGTACTCTCTCTCTCTCTCTCTCTCCGTCTCTCTCAGTTTAATTAAACTACTTTTATTGGCACAAAGTAGGCTACAATTGATTGTGTCAAAGATTGTGTGAAAATGAAGAATGATGTTAAAAGTAATAAATGAATATTAAATGAGTAATAACAGTAGGCTAATAATTAGACATAACACTTCACTTAACCCCCCTCTCTCTTTTTCTCACCCTCTCTCTCTCTCTCTTTTGAAGCTGTAAACTCTGCACTCCAGACTTATATTACTCCTTTTCAACCAAGGCTGGTTCAGAGCTGGGGCCTAATCTTGAACCAGTTCTTTGCTTTTTGACTGCCAAAGAACCGGCTCTCTGCAGGAAAACTGGTTCCAAAGCGGCACCAACTCTTCACTGGTCACGAACCACGAACCACTTACATCAGGGGCCGGGGTTATTGTGACCTAAAATGCTACCAGCTAAAATGTGGCTATAATTAGCTTACAGGAAAGTCTAACATTAACATCTTATGTTTATCGTTAATAAGGAGGTAATCTCGGTTCACAGTGATCAAGACGAGCAGAACAAATGTGTTGTACATGTTGTGTTTGGATGCCAGTGAAGGCTCATCAATGCAGGAGCAACATTAGTCTGTCATCGTTGTTATTATATTTGCTGAGAGAGCGGAGACGTATACAGCCAAGTTGAACCAAGTGCAAATCAGCAGCAGCCCTGCAAAAGAAGCTGTTTCTCAGTTGGTAGATCGGTCACCATCTGTTTGGAAGGTTGGTGGTTCGATCCCCAACCATGGTAGCCTACATGTGGAAGTATCCTTGAGCAAGATATTGAACCCCAAATTGCTCCTGTGTTCTCCTGTGTTCATCTGTGAGAGAATGAATTCCCAATGGTGGCAGGTGGCACCGTTTAGGGCAGCCCCTGCCACCAGTATGAATGTGTGGGTGAATGGGTGAATGAGCGCAGTCTGTAATGTAAAGAGCTTTGAGTGGGCGCAAAGCAACTAGAAAAGTGTTATATAAGTACAGGTCCATCCATGAAGCAGTGCCGCCATTACCACATGGTGGACGCCAATCAAGAGACTTTCTTCTCTGTTCCTGAGCACTGGTCACCTCACCTGCCTCCCACTCTCCACCCCTCCCCCCTACACATTACCTCTGCTAATATCAATAAAGACTGTGGTTGCACTGATAGCTGCCTTCTGACTCGTGCATTTGGGTCCAGACTTCACGTAGTTCAGGGGTATGAACAAAAAAGAGAACAGAGAGCAGAGTGTCTTTTCTGTTGGTGCACTTTTTGCTCCACTTTAACCCTTTGATGCACAACATGTTGTGTATCTTTGTTGTTGATGTTCTATATCTTTGCAATAAATTATTCTCATCATTCAGTATTACAGGTTTTCCTCAATTAGTTTGTTTTTGATCATCATACATCCTAATTCAAATTTTTTCCTTTATTACTTTTTGAATAAAATCCCCCTTTGTGTCACCCTTCTAATGAAATCAATTTTTTAGCTAAGAAACTTGCTAAGCTAATTACTTAGCTAACTTCTTGGCTAAGTAGTTAGCTAAGTAGCTTGTAAGCTAACTTTTTGGATAAGTATTTAGTTAAGTAGCTTGCTAAGCTAACTACTTTGCTAACTTCTTGGCTAAGTAGTTAGCTAAGTAGCTTGCTAAGCTAACTACTTAGCTAACTTCTTGGCTAAGTAGTTAGTTTAACAAGCTACTTAGCCAAGTAGTTAGCTATGTAATAATACAAAAACTTTTTTTCTTCATAAAGTATGAGAGGCAAAATGGAAATAATGATCTGTTGTTATCAAAAACAAGATATTTAAAGAACACTTGGAATATTCAATCATAAATGAATTGATATCAAAAGATAGAGCACAGAAACACACAGCAGCATTAAATAACATGGGACATGAATGAGGGTCATTTTTGACCCATGTTGTGCATTAGAAGGGGGGTCAATATTGTGAATCAAAGGGTCAAGAGGACTGATTATGGTGAGTTTAAGGATTATAAGTTTTAAAAAAACGCCCTCAGACCTTCAGGCCTAGACACCAAAACTCCCTCTCTCTATCTCACACTGCATGAATAAGACAACTAGTCAGAGAATCTGACCGTCGGGATGTAAAAGTGTGTTTTTAAAGTGCACATGCATCACATTCTTTCACAATAAGAGCTGAACTTCAGCTCAGAGCTTCAACTACCACATGAATAAAACCACACATCCATCCAGACTGTTTAATCTCAACTGGCAGTTATGTTTAAAGCATTTTAAGTCTCTTGAAAATATAAATGATAAAAGGAAATTGAAGCCTGTGTCTAATTGCTAGTTAATATTTAATTTTGAATAAGGAAATTATTAGGATGTGGCCTTGTCACGCCAAAACCTCATCAAGTATGGACAGTATGTTGCCAAGTCAAACTCAGAAATGTATGCAAGTAAATGAACTCCTGAAGTCTTTGCACTTGGCCGATCAATGATATTGATCAGCTGCTAATGCCAGAGGGAAACTGTGGATTGTACAACCTGACATGACAAGGTCTCCTTAAACACGTGAAAATGTAAATGCTGATGAACTTTTTAAGTGATTTAGGAATGATGCTCGTCTGTTGATGATTTACTGCAGGAGTCTCAAACTTAAATTACCTGGGGCCGCTGTATCAAGATGACCAAAAAAAAAAAAATTACTTTAAAAGGACACAAAGTTACTAAAAAAAAAAGACACAAAATCACCAAAAAAGACACAAAATGACTGAAAAAACACTAAATTACTTTAAGAAGACACAAATGACCCAAAGATTACACAAAATGACCCAAAGAATACACAAAATTACCAAAAAAAGACACAAAATTACCAAAAAAAGACACAAAATTACCAAAAAAAGACACAAAATGATCAAAAAGACACAAATTACCAAAACAGTCACAAAATGACAGAAAAAACTTAATTACTTCTTTAATTAAAGAAACAAAATTACCAAAAAAATACACAGAATTACCAAAAAAAGACACAAAGATATTTTTCTTAAAAGACACAGAATTATTAAAAAAGACACACAATTATTAATAAATGACAAAAAACTACTTTGAAAAGATACAAAATTACCAATAAAAGTAATTGAAGAGACCTTCCACACACAACACAGTAAAGTGCCATTCATATAAAACTCACATTAAACTTTCATATCAAGGTGGGGGCCACAAAATATCATCACGATGGCCGCAATTGGCCTGCGGGCCGCGAGTTTGAGACCCCTGATTTACTGTAAACTTAAAAAAAATATATCATGAATAAACGGATTGCTGTTCGGCTCGACAAAGCCGTACAAGCGGTTGTGTGTCTCTTCATGTCGTTGTGTCTGCGTCTGGGTTTGTGTCCAGGATATAATTGGTGGAAAATGAAAAACAGAAAAGCATGAAATCCCAGGAGGCCCGGCAGTGTGCTGAGTCCGGGCCTGAAGGAGCTCTGGGATAATATGCAGCAATAACAATAGAGAAAGTAGATAAGCACTCCAACAAAAACAGGCTTCTTTGGACATTGAACTTCAGAGCTGTTACAGAGTCTAGTCAAGTTCTTCCTGTTACGTCTCATTGTAACAATTATGTTAGTCAGAAGACTCAGGCAAGTAGTACAGAACATGTAGAAAGGGAACATCGTTTAATCAGAAGACACACAGTATCAAACAGATTTTACAAGATAATGTCTGAAGTTAATATAGCATGGGTCTCAAACTCGCGGCCCGCGGGCCAATTGTGGCCCTCGTGGCGATTTTTTGTGGCCCCCACCTTGATATGAAAGTTTAATGTGAGTTTTATATGAATGGCACTTTACCGTGTTGTGTGTTGAAAGTCCCTTTAATTACTTTTTTTTGGTAATTAAAGTAATTAAATTAATTGTGTGTCTTTTCTGTAATTCTGTGTCCTTTCTTGGTAATTTTTTGTCTTTTTTTAGTAATTTTGTGTATTTTTTTGGTCATTTTGTGTCTTTTTTGGCTCATTTTGTGTCTTTTTTTCAAATAATTGTGTGTCTTTTCGGTAATTCTGTGTCTTTTTTGATCATTTTGTGTCTTTTTTGGTAATTTTGTGTCTTTTTTCATAATTCTGTGTACTTTCTTAGTAATTTTTTGTCTTTTTTAGTAATTTTGTGTATTTTTTTGGTCATTTTGTGTCTTTTTTGTGTCATTTTGTGTCTTTTTTAAAAATAATTTTGTGTCTTTATGGTAATTCTGTGTCTTTTTTTTGATCATTTTGTGTCTTTTTTAAGTCATTTAGGTTTTTTTTGTCATTTTGGTTCTTTTTTTTGTCATTTTGTGTCTTTTTTTTGGTCGTTTTGATACTGCCTCCAGGTAATTAGAGTTTGAGAGCCCTGAATTAGATTCTCTTATTCTCTTACTTATTATTACTTTTGATAAGTAATTTATAGGGGTCAATGTATTTCACATGTGTTAAAAACAGGGTAAGTGAGTAAATGTCTCCTCTTTGTTGCACCTTACTCATGTTTGCTTTCACTTTCACTTTCCATCACATGAACTTTGAAGCATTTAGCTTCAATGCTATTATACTCGTCCTCCCATTTCCCATTAGATTTTCTCATTCATTATTACTTTTGAATCTTTTTCAAGAGTGACACTCATAATTCTACCTTGCACAGCTCAGCGTCGGAGCCTATAGCTCGCCGGAGCTGCAAAAAAAAAAAAAGCCTTTGACAAAGTGTCGTTTCAGTAAAAATACATTGATTTCTCAGTGAACTAATAGATGTGTCTCTCAAGCCTCACGACCATTATCTACCATGCACTATTGAAGGTACAAACTCATTACTTTATTGAACAAGTTATATTCTGTTATATTACAAGTGCAGTCATTTAGCGTATGGTATTATATTGAGAAAATTGCATTGAAGGAATGCTTTTATCTTCATCTCTGGATCCCTGGATTGTGGCAGCCGTGCAAACCATGACTGGATAATATAGCTCCAGTGTGCTCTAACTAGAACACACTGTCTGACAGCTAAGAGAAGCCACCTTCAGCTTGTTTGCAAGATGCTTGTGTAGTTCACTAGCTCCTATTCATGAGCAACAACCGACACACTGCTTTTGAATAAGGCAGCAATAATGTGTGGAGTGCAACCGCAAGGTCTTTGAAGGTTCCTGCAAAACAGAGAAGAAAACTGTATGGGGAATAAATGTAGATGTTTGCATGAGCAGACACTCAACTCAATGGAGAAAAACAACCCTTGACCTTCTTCATAGTGGTAGTAATACTTAACAAGAACTCAAGAGTTCACTCGTTTTAAAAAAAGCTTTTGTGCCTTTAATGGTACTGTTAGCCCTGAGTCAGTCCTCTTCAGCAAAACCATTTAAAATGCCTGTATGTTCACACTGTGACTGTGTGTGTGTGTGTGTGTGTGTGTGTGTGTGTGTGTGCAGGAATTACATCTTGATTTGTTTAAATACCTTTAAATTTGAAAGATTTGGAGGGTTTTTATGTCAAAAACATGAAAAGCTTTCACCGACAGGAACTGATATGCTTTGAAGGAAGCTATGAATGAACATGAGCTGAAGTCAAAACTAAAGATAAGTAAAGATTTTTACTGTGTGTAGAGTTTTTCCCACAAGTACATACTGTATATGTTAGGAAGTGAAACCACACTGCAAAAAAAGAAAAGTTGGGTGAACTCAAAATTTCAAGGCAACAAACTTCGATAAAATTTTAAGTTGGACAATTAAACTAAATATTTTAAGTTTTGTTTTTGAGTTTGCTCAACTCTGAATTTTTTAACTTATAATTTTAAATTGTATTAACTTTTAATCCTTACTTCTGCAATGTGCTGAATTGGCACGATTGTAATGCGACCACAATTTTGAGTTAGCATCAGTTAGCCACTAGCATCAGTTAGCAGCTAGCATCAGTTAGCCACTAGCATCAGTTAGCAGCTAGCATCAGTCAGCCGCTAGCATCAGTTAGCCACTAGCATCAGTTAGCAGCTAGCATTAGTTAGCCGCTAGCATCAGTTAGCCGCTAGCATCAGTTAGCCGCTAGCTTTCGCTCATGACCGAATTTCACCGCTTTCCCGCATTTCACAACAAAGAAATAAGAGTTATCAGAACTATTGTCCCTTGTTGTGAACCCCAACTTAAAGATATAAGTAACAACAACTCACCAACTTGTTTTTGAGCAGACAACTGGCTTCCTTTGTTGTGCTAACTTACATTATTGCCCTAAATGTCAATAATTTATATTTCCAAGTTTTACCAAATTAAATCACTGTTTTAGGCAAAAATACAAGTTGGCTTTTTTTGCAGTGCAGATACAAACTAATCGTGTAGGTCCATTTAATGGGTTGAACAACCTGTATATAAAGCATTAAGAGCAGCTTCACGCAGCTATCGAAGACCCTTATTTTCTCTTTTTATGGCCATGTATTAAGCATCTTTTTCTGTTAACCCTCTGGAGTCCACGAAAGCGCAGAAGAACGACTCCTTCATGACGTCACGACGTATATATACGTATATATTTTTTGTGTGTTTCTTGTGTTCAAAATGTTGATCCTGTATGTAAAAATGTAATGAAATGGTGTTTATACTGGACATTAGGTTTGGTTTTTCTTTTTCACATTTTTTCGCACTACAAGTAGATTATTCCATTGGTTAGGTTCACTAGTTATAGGTGGTTGCACTTATGTATTTTTGTTTGTGTAGATTAAATTAGTCAGCCAGAGTTTTTTGGTTTATTGTGTTTCAACAGAAAGATAGAGTGGGGAAAACGTCCCGATGTACAAACATTCAGTAACATAAGGTATTCAATTTGAAAATGAATCCATTTTTACTTAACCTAACCATGTCGGTTTATTTCACTTAACTAAACTTAACCACACAGTTTTGGAGCCAAAATCTACCAAAATTGAAAATTAAACCAACAGGCCAAATAATGGTGTAATTTCAACCTTCTGCCCATATAGTAGATTGGTGGAACTTCTAACCAAATTGTATTAGGTTGTCTATAACTGAGAACTGACATTAAATGGGCTGATAACCTTTAAAACTGGTGGTTATCTTTGTGGCATATAACTTTTTCCTTTAAAAAAAAAATGCCTACATTTGGGCCACATATGTAAACCTTTCAGAGTGAAGAAAATTGGATGCACACTTCCCCTGTGAATATTTAAGAGCTTTCCAGATGGATCTATACATTAGAGCTGAGGTGAGACATGTTGAACAAAAAATAAATATTCCTGAGTCCTTTTTCGCTGCCAAAACGCCTTCCCATCCCCCCAAATTAGAGAGGCTCTTATTTGACAATAAAATACTTCCTGGATTAAAGGTGGCACACAACCTTACTCTAAACATTAATCGAATAGAGGGCTTTCAAATCTGGCATTTTACCGTGGGAAAAGACGTACTACTTTGCTGTCATGTGAATGAATGGGAGAGGCATTTAGTGACAAAGAGGTGGCCTTTTCCCTCTGCCGTGTAATTCCAAGGCGGGGGGAAGGTTGTAGCTTTATCAAACTCTCTGAATGGCTAAATGCAATAGTTGAACACTGTGAAAGTGCTCATCATCACAGTATGACAGGAAGGAAGGAAGGAAGGAAGGAAGAAAGGAAGGAAGGAAGGAAGGAAGGAAGCAGGAAACAAAGAGAAATTAGGGATGAGATTGAATAAATATCAGAAAAAGACATCACAAAGGAGGGCAGTAACATTCTTCATGACATCTACATGATTAACTCTATGGAGTCTGGAGCTATTTTGTCCATTTATGAATCCTTTTCGGGTCTGTTTGTGTCTTTGTAAGTCATTTTGTGTGTTTTTTGGTCATTCTGTGTCTTTGTGTATTTTTTGTGTATTTTTGTAGTCATTTTTTTGTGTCTTTATGTTTTTGTTGTCATTTTGTGTCTTTTTTTGGTCACTTTGTGTCTTTTTTTAGTCATTTTGTGTCTTTTTTTAGTCATTTTTTTAGTCATTTTGTGTCTTTTTTTGTCATTTTTGTGTCTTTTTTTGTCCTTTAGTCCAACATAAAATGTGATTTTGAATATTTGTTTTTACTTTCAAAACACTATACTTTGTATTGTGTATACACTATACACATAACAATAAAGAATTTGAAATGTTGCAAATGTGACCAAAGGTGTCAAATCTAACATATAAGAGGGTTCCATCCAGTTCTATCATTTGATTCTAAATATATTTGAGCTTGTCTCCAGTTTTACTTGGTATATCATCATCAAACTGAAACTGGCCTCATGGAGTTTACAGCCAGAACTTTAGAGGTAAATGTACAGTAGGGCTCCACGCTGCTTTGTTTTCTAGTCTGGACGTGATGAAGAAGTCTGGATTTGGTGATTTTTGAGACTCCAGAGGGTTAAAATAAATTTTAAGGATGACGAAAAGACAAAAAAATACTAAAATCCTTCCTGTTCTTGTTCATCGACCCTCCCTCCGTTCGACAGACGTCTCAGCGGTTGTTAACAACCCCTCCCCTCCTTTTCCTGATGGGGTGAAAGGTATCTGCTGCTCCCCGGGACAGAGGAGACCTCATTTTTATATGTGAACGGCTGTGAACACCGCTGAATGACACACTACAAAGGTTGGATGTGCTGCTGCCCTTTCTCTCTTAAATGGTACGTTGGCATTTAGCTTCACACGTGTCAGCGGAACACACACCTCTCAAGTATTTGCACCCAAAATGTGTGGAAGTGTGTGTGTGTGTGTGGCCGCATCAACACGGAGGATTTTTATCAGTTTTCTGAAACAGGAAATAAGGAAGAAAATGTGTGTGTGTGAAGGAAAGAGAGAGAGAGAGAGAAAGGGAAAAGGGATGATAAGACAGAGGGAGCAAAAGAGAGCAGATTCACATTCACATTACATTTCACAGAAAGACAATTTACATTTTGAGTCCATATTATGTTAATTTTGAGTGGCCTCTCCAGATAATTCTATTACACAGATAGCTCTCCCATGTCGTCCAGGGCAGAAACATCATTTCACCCTGGAACACACACCTGCTGACGAGCAACGCAACATGACGGAAAACAAGGGCTAAAGGCAGGTGTGTGTGTGTATCTGGGTTCTGTTTATGTGTGTGTGTGAGTGAAAAAAGGATGTGTTCACAGAGGCCTGCAAAGAGCAACTTATCTAAACGACTTGTGATCCACTGAAATGGTTTATCAGTTTCTCTTTCAATACAGAATGTGCTGCCAGAGAGTGCGGTACACAGTATTATAGCTTCTAGGAAACCATATCGCTGCTGCAATCCCACAAGCAACCAAAATGCTGTAATTCCCTGTCATTCTCCCACAATCCCCTACTGGCTCAGCACTACCGGCTGGGAGGATGTAGCCCGGGATGGCAGAAAGTTGAACAGACTTTTATGGGGAAACATTTGCTTTTCAACATGACTCATGAAGCAAACAAGAATCAAACGTACCATGTGTTGTCTAAAAATATTATTTTTCCTGTTTAGTACCATAATAGCTTTTTCAGCAGCTGCTATCTTAGCCATTCAGACAAATGCTATGCTACGGTTAGCTATTTATAACAGGGATGGCAGTTTATACACCCACTGCCTCTTATTTGCCTCAGCTCGAGCTCGAGGGCAGCGAGTTTGAGACCCATGATCTAATCGGAATGGGAGGGTGAAAAAAGACACAAAATGACCAAAAAAGACACAAAATGGTCAAAAAAAGACACAGAATTACCAAAAATACTTTACTTTATATAATTCATAGCCTTTTGAAGTCTTGGAATATATGACTTTATCTGTCTGTTAAAGTAATAAAACCTCATGGAGTTCAGAATCAGAATCAGAAGCCTTTATTGTCATTGCACAGGGTAGTACAACGAAATTTGCCATCAACCCGTCCAAAACGTATAAAAACACACAAACAATATGACAGAGGTGAACTCTCTCACCCCGTTCCCACCAAACTTGCTCTGGTTCTTGGACCAGTTCTGTTGAGGATTCCTTGGAACCATTGTGTTATCCAGCCAACCAGGCTTGTGGAACTGTTGTAATCAAGTAGGAGGATATCATCAACAGAGGACGTTGCCCAATGCACAACAGATGGTGGATTACATTGATTCTCTACAAGCTTTTGCTTTACAGGTATTTTTTTTATATCCAAAAACCAAGCATGGGCCAACTATGAATGATAAGAAGACATAGAAAACTCTTTCAGACCTGTACAATATGGTATGCCCACTTTAGTTCCTTCAGGAAACAGGAAACCCTGTCAATGTGGGAACAAAGCGATCTTACTTATATTGGAAATGATCCCAATTGGTCAGAATTAGGTGCTTGACATGGAGTAGAATTGGTTTCTTGTTGGTGGAAAAGGTTTATCTGAGGAATTTGAGAATGTTTTAAACCAAAAATATTGACTGATCTTGTTGGGTATCTCGTCATTCAATGAGTTTACACATTGTAAAACATTTACATAAGAAGTACTTCTTTTGTAGAAAGTAGTTCCAATGAAAACTATTAAACATGATTTCTCTAAGTCAGTGGTTCCCAACCTTTTTCTTGAGGGACCCATATTATTACCATTGTAAACTTTGGTGACCCCCCCATTGTCCATTGCTTCTATGAAGCCGAACTCAATGTGACTTTCATGGTACCCTCTCTTTTTCTTTTTGGGATATTCAGCATTTTCATCTCCCTGAGCCTTCGCCATTTTTCCATTAGCTCTGTGTTTCTGTTGCTAGGTGAGTTTACCGCTAGGTGAGGTTACCGCTAGGTTACCGCCAAGTGAGGTTACCGCTAGGTGAGGTTACCGCTAGGTGAGGTTACCACTAGGTGAGCTTGCAGCTAGGTGAGGTTACCACTAGGTGAGGTTACCGCTAGGCGAGGTTACCACTAGTAGAGGTTACCGCTAGGTGAGGTTACCGCTAGGCGAGGTTACCACTAGTAGAGGTTAACGCTAGGTGAGGTTACCGCTAGGTGAGGTTACCTGTGTATACTGCAGGAGGGATGTTACACATGTCCTTATTCTCGCGATATAGCCTTTATTTTTAAACTTTTCTATATTGATTTTCTATTTAAATTAATGAATAAACATTAAATGTAGCCCTTATTTAGTTATTTTTTCCCACTAATGAATTAAATGCTGACTCATCTATATTTAACACATTAGATTTATTACATCCCTTAAAATCAAGAAGGCCTCGCGACCCCCCGTGGATCTTTGGCGCCCCCCTTGGGGGGTCGGACCCCCCTTGTTGGGAACCACTGCTCTAAGTGCTCTAAGATTTACGGAATTCAATGCTCTTGAATACTGGACCAGCTGTATTGGCTTATGATAAGTACTCTGCATATCAGAAATGTAAAATCACCAATGTGTGAACTAAGGTGCCTCCTTATCCTTATTCATCTTGTGGTTCGAACAAAAATAGCTACATTGTTCCACATCCATTTGCATGCCTGGTACATTTCTACAGGATGTGCATATTGAAGATATAATTGTCATGTTGACTTTGTTGTAGCTTTCATATGATTATCTTTTCATGTTTCTCATCTATCGTTGCTTCTTAATACAACCCACAATTACATTTCCTATGGAACATATCTTTAACTGTCTGCACTCCATTTAATTAACTATTAATTATTTTGTTGAGTCTTGCCAAAAATAAGCCCTCCAAGCCCGCCACGTTTCTCTGTGGCCTGTCAAAGGCCACTTTCTCTGGCCCCTCCATCTCTCTGAGCAAGTAGGGATCATTAATGAAGTGGCCTTCTCATGGATATTGACTAGCCTGTCAGCTGGCCTGCCACACTCACTAATAGGAGCCATTGGTCTTGGCTTAAGACCTGACAGAGGAGAGGCTGAAAAGGAAGAAAATGAGTGAGCTTGTTCCTTCACCTCAAGATGGGTTTTGGCTTTAGCCTTCAGCCATCAAAGTTTGAATCTGGGTTGGATGAAGCCGAGGTTTTCTTCCCAGAAGTGCAGAAAACTTCCTGCACTAGAAAAGAATGCTCAGTGAGAAGTGAAAATGCTGTTTTATAATGCCACGGCTGCTTGTAGAATGTAAGCAAAGCCGCAGTGGGTGTCGTTGGAGCACAGCAAGCCAGGAGAGCTCATTAAAATAGATGTGATGGTAAATTGGCACTCTTAAGAGCCTGAGGGTTCTCGAGGACTTTTTGTGAATTTAAGTAACAATATGTGACATTTTCTTATGAATAAATGGCCGTGTATAACTGGTTGATGTAACAGTGGTTCACTGTAATCAATGTCATTCAGTCTAGCTCAAGAAAACTGGGCTGAATAGGACTTAATGTTTGCAGTTTTAAACTCCAGATTCCATTATTAGCTAGGAAAAGTGCTTTGTGGACAGGAAGACGTTTTGGTTTTGTCCGGAAAAAACAAGACATTTACCTGGTAGGCTGAGGCATGGGCAGTCATAGCTTTGCACTGCAAAAAAGGGGTGTCTAAAAACAAGATAAATCACTAAATCTGAGGGAAATTATCAGTATGAGTATTTGATCCAATGCTGACTCTTCATTCTCACCTAAAAAGGAAAACCAGTAATGTGAAATGTGCAAAACGGTCATTAATTGGTAGTTGAACTTGCAATCCATAGCCTAAAATGTTTTAACAGTGTACTGTGACGTCACAATACCCTGCAAAAACCCTTTTCTGGCCATTATTCAGTGGCATAACTAGGGAACAGAAGAGGAGATTGTGATATTTGGTCGGATAATGAATTGTTGGGTGTCCACCTTGAAACTGTCATGGCTACAACATTGTGTTCTATGAGAATCAGCTTTATCGTGTAAGCATGTGCACAGATATAAGGAATTTAGCTCTGCTTTTTGTTTCTCTCAATGAACTTGCACCCTAATACAGCAGGACATGGACAACAAAGCTTATCCAAATGGTTGCCTTTAATCTTTCGGAGGTGTTTAAGATCAAGGTGTCCTGTTCCCCATCTATACTCATCCTGAATGATTTATCAGAATTGGGCTTAACATTTGACAAAAGTAGAGCACTGTCGGCTGGACTTACGGCCGCAAAAAAACTAATCGCCACACGTTGGAAACCTCTTCATTCACTTTCTTACCGAGTTTGGGTTTTGACATACTTAGACATTGTTTATCTGGAGTTGTCGACAGCTAGAGTCCATGGAGCTAATGAGTCGGCAATTGGCGCTTGGCATTCACTTCTAACTATTCTCCATGGATTTCAGGTGTAAGATGTTTTTTGTTGGTCTGGGGTCTGGATCCAGGGAGTGGGTGGGTTTCATCTGGGGTTTTTGATTTATTTAATTGATTTGATTTATTTGTTTATGTTTAGTCATCTATTATTATTATTATTATTATTTATATTTCTTCACAATTATTTGATTTAAATTGTTCATTGATGTGCCTCTGAATGTGGCGTACGTACTGGTATATTGGACATATGACTTTTGATCTATCTTTCTTTTTTATAATGTGCATATGCTGATTTGTACGTACATTTGCACTTATTTTTGAAATAAAGAAAAAAGTTGATCACAAAAAAAAAAGCTTATCCAAGTGATGTTCCTGCAGTATATCATAAATTTGACTCGAGGGGCTCCACAATCTGTATAGCAAATGACATAGTGTGTCCTCAGACCCTGGTCCGTATGAGGCCTTTGATCTGGTCCTTCATCCTCTTCTCTGCAGCAGCTGCTGATCTGCTACAGCTCCTTGTACAGAGGGTCAGGAGGGTTATTGGAGACGTCTTTGATTTTGTCCCTCGTCCTCGTCTCCACCACTGCCTCCACACTCTTCGGTTCTAACACCATCACCTGGCTGGCCTTCCTTAACAGCTTGTTGAGAGTGCTGACCTCCCGGCCTTGATGCCGGCCACCACCACCGAGAACAGAGCACTGGCTACTACAGACACATCTGCAGGAGCCTGTTGCACACACAGAAGGATCTGAGTGTCCTCAGGAAGAACAGTCTGCTTGTTCCCTTTCTGAAGAGGCCTTGTTAGTCCAGCCCAGCTTTTTTGTATTGATTTGGTTTCCAAGGGACTTGTTTGAGTGAACCCTATTCACTTCGTCTCCCTGGCATACAAACATGGATTCTAGGTTTACTCATAGTAGCGTTCCACCTCTATTCTCTGTAATTATCCTTTCATCAAATAACAAACCATGAAAGTTTATTCATCTTAAAGATATGCAAAGAAATTTTCACCTCGACTCAAACTTGATCTAGTAGCAGGATATCATGTTGGTTAAAACAATATACTTTGGCTTTAGATTAACAACTATCAGCCACTGTTTAGTTCAGTCAACCTTAAATAACAGGGTAGACATCTCAGTGTGATGTGAACACTAAGGAAAAAACCCAAATTGACTCTCTTTGACCCAAACTTTAAATAACACGAGTTAACCCTTTGATGCACAGCATGGGTCAAAAACGACCCTCATTCATTCCCTTCATGTTATTTAATGCTGCTGTGTGTTTCTGTGCTTGATATCTTTTGAAATTAACTTATTTTATGATTGAATATTCCAAGTATTCTTTAAATATCTTGTTTTTGATAACAACAGATCATTATTTCCATTTTGCCTCTCATACTTTATGAAAGAAAGACAGTTTTTGTGTTATTACATAGCTAACTACTTGGCTAAGTAGCTTGCTAAGCAAACTACTTAGCCAATAAGTTAGCTAAGTAGTTAGCTTAGCAAGCTACTTAGCCAAGAAGTTAGCTAAGTAGTTCGCTTAGCAAGCTACTTAGCTAAATATTAAGTCAAGAAGTTAGCTAAGTAGTTAGCTTAGCAAGCTACTTAGCTAAATATTTAGCCAAGAAGTTAGCTAAGTAGTTAGCTTAGCAAGCTACTTAGCCAAGAAGTTAGCTAAGTAGTTAGCTTAGCAAGCTACTTAGCTAAAAAATGGATATGGGTCGTTTTTGACCCATGTTGTGCATTAGAAGAGTAGTGACAAAAAGGGATTTTCTTAAAAATGAATGAAGGAAAACATAAAATTAGGATGTATGATTATCAAAAACAAACTAATTGAAGAAAACCTGGAATACTGAATGATGAAAATAATTCATTAAAAATATATAAAACATAAGAACTGAAAGGACTACATATCAGGCCTTCATCATTTTAGACCCATGTTGTGCATCAAAGGGTTAAATGTCTGTTATGGAATGTTTTGCTCATTGAACCTATCATCGGATGGATCCTGGGAGAAGCTGCCAGATACAGTAGATCTCACATGTCTCAGCATAATGACAGGGCCATCCCCAATCACTATCATTTCTTACATGATATATGTACACTGTAAAATTTGTGGGTTCGGATGTTTTAGGCGAGTGAATGTTTTCTTCTTCTCTTCCTTTCCTGGTTTCAGAACATGCCTTTACACTTCAAAGTAGATTAGATAGTAAAGTATGGAGGATAAAACCACCATATGCTTTCTGAAACTAATCCTACTGGATTTAGTGTTTTTTAGTGTGGTTTTGTGTTTTAATTATTAAATTATTTTATTTTATGTTGTCTCGTTTAAACCCTTACCATTCTGCCCAGTCTGAAAGAGGCTATTGTTAGTTTGCTGTTATTTTACTCCAAACATTATGCTTGTCCTCTCTATATGTTATTCATTTGTTTTCAAAAGCATCAAAAATGCAAACCTTTTGCTCAAGTTGCAATATTTTCAACACGAAAACTCACATTGTGTGACCCTTTTGCCTTTGAGTTTCAGTTTCTAACCCCGTCTCTGTTCCGTCATTTTACTTAAAAAGACTGGACTTCTACTTTCAGGACGTTTTAATATGTATTTGACCTTGAATGCAACTGAAATACAGCAGAAAGCCATCAGTAGCCATTAAAAGGGAAACAGAGCTTGATATAATACAAGGAGTTAAGAACTCAGGGACAAAACCAGCCAAAATAAATAAAGCGACTTTTAGGAAGAGCAAGCCTGACAGGAAGTAAGGGTAGCGCTGCAAAGGTTAGTTTGCTGGCCTTTCTACAGTAGATCACTGCTCGTCTGCTGATGGGAGGGTCCCTGAGTGGTGGGGGGCTGGCTTAGTGTGTGTGTGTGTGTGTGTGTGTGTCAGGGGAAGGGAAAGGCTGATGAACTTCACTTTCTATTAGCAGCCGACAGGGGCTCGTCGGCTCGGTCGCCAATCAATAGGCTGAAGGACAAGGGTGTCAGAAAAATGAAAGACCCTTCGCTTTCTGGCTGGCTACGAGAGGAGGGGGAGGGGGGGAGAGACTGAGAGTGTGGGAAGAAGACGCTGGGATAAAGAAAATTAAGAATAAAGCAAATAGAGTGTGTATGTCAGGGGTCTCAAACTCAAATTACCTGGGGGTCGCTGGAGGCAGTATCGAAATGACCAAAAAAAGACACAAAATTACAAAAAAAGACACAAAATGACTGAAAAAACACTAAATTACTTTAAAAAAATACACAAAACGACGAAAAAAAGACACAAAATGACTGAAAAAACACAGAATTACCAAAGAAGACACAAATCATTTAAAAAAGACACAAATTATTTTAAAAAGACACAAAATGACAGAAAAAAAATTTTATTACTTAAAAAAGAAACAAAATGACCAAAAAAAGACAAAAAAAAATTTTTTTAAAAATCACAAAATTATCAAAAAAGACACACAATGACTGAAAAATACACAGAATTACCAAAAAAGACACAAATTATTTAAAAAAGACACAAAATTACCCCCAAAAAGACACGAAATGACAGAAAAAATACACAGATTTACTAAAAAAGACACAAATGATTTAAAAAGACATAAAATTACACAAAATGACAGAAAAACTGTAAATTACTTAAAAGAGATACAAAATGACCCAAAAAGACACAAAATGACCAAAGAAAGACACAAAATTATCAAAAAAAGATTTTAAAAATTATCAAACAAGACACAAAATTACCAAAAAAGTAATTAAAGGGACCTTCCACACACAACACGGTAAAGTGCCATTCATATAAAACTCACATTAAACTTTCATATCAAGGTGGGGGCCACAAAATATCGTCACGAGGGCCGCAATTGGCCCACGGGCCACGAGTTTGAAACCTATGGTGTATGTGAATGTATGATACATTGTGTGTCAGCTCCGGAGCTCAAGCATGGAGAGCTTCTTCTTCAGGGTGAGGAGGTTATCAGCCTCAGCAGAGTGTCTTCGCCTCTATCTTCAACTCTTTGTTTGATCTCTTACAGCTCCAGGGTCCCCGGAGGGCCCCGGCTCGCTTTGTGCAGGGCCCCAGCAGGTCCTCCACCATCTTTAGGTCACGTCATGTGACTGGACCTTTCCTGTCTCCAATCAGATTATCCAGGAGAGTGAAAAGAGTTGAAGACTCCGGTGACTCCGGAGCAGCGAGAGCACGACTCTGTGTTTTTAACGACATTTGAACTGTGCACAGACGCAGAATGATACAGTCTGCCTGCTAAATGTGTTGTGTTTATGCTGAACAGAGGCAGTCCAAGATCCACACTGATCCTGCTCCGAACATACTGTACACAAAGACAACATAAGATATCAGCTATCAGCCGTCAACCACATGTAAACTGCTTTACTCACTTTAATTTAAATTTTGTCCTCTCATTATGTGTCTTTTTTTTTAGTAATTTAGTGTCTTTGTGACTTTTCTGGTCATTTTGTGTCTTTCTTAGTCATATTGTGTCATCTGTGGGGTTTTTTTTGTCATTTTGTCCACACATTTTGTGTCTTTTTTTGGTCATTTCGTGTCTTTTTTTTAGTCATTTTGTGTCTTTGTGACTTTTTTGGTCATTTTGTGTCTTTCTTAGTCATTTTGTGTCTTCTGTGGGGTTTTTTTGGTCATTTTGTCCTCTCATTTTGTGTCTTTTTTGGTCATTTTGTGTCTTTCTTTGGTCATCTGGTCTCTTTTTCATCATTTTGTGTCTTTTTTTTCTTCATTTTGTGTCTTTGTGACTTTTTTGGTCATTTTGTCCTCTCATTTTGTGTCTTTTTTGGTCATTTTGTGTCTTTTTGGGTCATTTTGTGTCTGTTTTTGGTCATTTTTTGTCTTTTTTTTTTAGTCATTTAGTGTCTTTGAGACTTTTCTGGTCATTTTGTCTTCTAATTTTTTGTCTTTTTTGGTCATTTTGTGTCTTTCTTAGTCATTTTGTGTCTTCTGTGGGGTTTTTTTCGTCATTTTGTCCTCTCATTCTGTGTTTTTTTTGGTCATTTTGTGTCTGTTTTTGGTCATTTTGTGTCTTTTTTTTTGTCATTTGTGTCTTTGTGACTTTTTTGGTCATTGTGTCTTCTAATTTTGTGTTTTTTTGGTCATTTTGTGTCTTTCTTAGTCATTTTGTGTCTTCTGTGGGGTTTTTTGGTAATTTTGTCTTCTAATTTTGTGTCTTTTTTGTTCATTTTCATTTTCTGTTTTTGTGACATTATGAGTAACCAGTATGTTGTTGATGTATTGTTTTTTTTAACAGTAAGTGTAAAAATAAGCAGCCCTGCAGATACATGTTGTTTAAGCAGTTAATAAAATAGAATAAGAATGCAATGGAAACCCAAAGTGTTCCACTCTGCATAAAGAAATTGAATTACCTTTTCACATGTAAAATGTCTGGAAAAACACTGTATTTTTTTTTGTTTGGGGGATTCGGTCTTTTATCTTGTAAAGCAAATCCTGGCATCAATATTTTGCATGTGATATCCTGGATGTGAGTGACCTTGGTTTTTTTGGTCATTTTGTGTCTTTTTTTCCCGTCATTTTGTGTCTTTGTGACTTTTTTGGTCATTTTGTCTCCTTCTTTGTCATTGTGTGTCTTCTGTGGGGTTTTTTGGTCATTTTGTCCTCTCATTTTGTGTCTTTTTTGGTCATTTTGTGTCTGTTTTTGGTAATTTTTTGTCTTTTTTTTAGTCATTTTGTCTTTGTTTTTTTTTTTGGTCATTGTGTGTCTTTCTTAGTCATTTTGTGTCTTCTGTGGGATTTTTTTTGTCATTTTGTCCTCACATTTTGTGCCTTTTTTGGTCATTTTGTGTCTGCTTTTGGTCATTTTGCGTATTTTTTTTTTGTCATTTTTTGTGTCTGTGACTTTTTTGGTCATTGTATCTTCTAATTTTGTGTCTTTTTTGGTCATTTTGTGTCTTTCTTAGTCATATTGTGTCTTCTGTGGGTTTTTTTGTTCATTTTCAGTTTCTGTTTTTGTGACATTATGAGTAACCAGTATGTTGTTTTCCATGTATTGTTTTTTTAACAGTAAGTGTAAAAATAAGCAGCCCTGCAGATACATGTTGTTTAAGCAGCTAAATAAAATAGAATAAGAATGCAATGGAAACCCAAAGTGTTCCACTCTGCATAAAGAAATTGAATTACCTTTTCACATGTAAAATGTCTGGAAAAACACTGTATTTTTTTTTTGTTTGGGGGATTCGGTCTTTTATCTTGTAAAGCAAATCCTGGCATCAATATTTTGCATGTGATATCCTGGATGCGAGTGACCGTGTTTTTTTCGTAATTTTGTGTCTTTTTTCGTAATTTTGTGTCTTTTTTTTCGTAATTTTGTGTTTTTGTGACTCTTGGTCATTTTGTGTATTTTTTGGTCACTTTGTGTCTGTTTTTGGTCATTTTTTGTCTTTTCTTTTGTCATTTTGTGTCTTTGTGTCTTTTTTGGTCATTTTGTGTCTTCTGTGGGGTTTTTTGGTCATTTTGTCTTCTCATTTTGTGTCTTTTTTTGTCATTTTGTGTCTTTGTGACTTTTTTGGTTATTTTGTCTTCTAATTTTGTGTCTTTTTTGTTCATTTTGTGTCTTCTGTGGGGTTTTTTGGTCATTTGTCCTCTCATTTTGTGTCTTTTTTGTTCATTTTGTGTCTTTTTTGTTCATTTTCAGTTTCTGTTTTTTTTTACATTATGAGTAACCAGTATGTTGTTTTCCATGTATTGTTTTTTTAGCAGTAAGTGTAAAAATAAGCAGCCCTGCAGATACATGTTGTTTAAGCAGCTAAATAAAATAGAATAAGAATGCAATGGAAACCCAAAGTGTTCCACTCTGCATAAAGAAATTGAATTACCTTTTCACATGTAAAATGTCTGGAAAAACACTGTATTTTTTTTTTGTTTGGGGGATTCGGTCTTTTATCTTGTAAAGCAAATCCTGGCATCAATATTTTGCATGTGATATCCTGGATGTGAGTGCACATCAGCCTGTATGAATGTAACACAACTGCCTTTCCTCCGGCCCTGTCCTCCCGACTAAAAGCCTTTTTGACATGAATTAGCATGTCGTCCTTAAAAGGTAGACGGGTCCAATTTTCCTCTGAAAGGTCTGTCTCTAATAGGTACTCCGTCACAAATACCAGCCCGATCTAACCTTGAATAAAGACCCATATACTTTTTTTTTTTTTTTATCTTTCTCTACACCTCCCTCTGCTCTTCTTTCTCTCCTATTTCTCTCTCCTCTGTGTAACAAAACACATAAAAATACAACACCGGCAGAGAGAAGTTGTCATATCAGGGCTTATATTACAAAAACACAACAACAAAGATTTCATTTCCATAATGCATTCTAATGGATGGGCGATGTGTTTCAGCAGGTGAGACCAGAGGGCAAAGGCTTCCCAGACAAACACAACAATAAACCTGACAAGCACCATTATGCCGTAGATATTACAGGCTGTTAGGGAATGGAAATGATGATAATTAGCTAATTCAGCTATAATCTCATTTGTTTGGCCTCACCTTTTGCTAATACGACTTTGACCCTGACGCTTGAACGTCCCAAACGGCATAAATGAGAGTGCCAGGATGCTAATTTAACAGGCATATATTGGTTATTGTTGTTGGGATAAATGTAGGTTTATATGTTACAATATGTGCCTTAAAGCTGTTTGTTTGATGTTAATAAGGTTTCTCTGTGATCATAGAGGAATATACATGTCCTTTATGGTCATTTTTTTTTTATTTCTTGTATTTTTTAAGCAGCTGCTGCATTTAAGACTATAGTACTGCTACTTGTAGCTACGACGCCAACACACACTATTCATTTAACTCTATGGAGTCTTTTTGGGCAATTTTGTCCATTTTTGAATCCTTTTCATCCTGCCTGTATTCACCACTTAAAAATGTTTAACTGCCATGTTGTTGTTGTTTTTTCAGCACAACCTCACCTATATGACCTGATAATAACTGATGTTTTATTCTGCGTTACTGGATCAACATTTGGAACCAAAAAGAAACAAAGAAAAAACAACATAAATGTGATCTTGTGATTGTGTGTGATCCTGTCATCAACTCTGGTTTTTATTCTAGTGGGACTAGATTTTATTTGTGTCTTGTGTGTTTAGCGTAACAATTTTGGTCATTGTGTGTATTTTTTAGTCATTTTGTGTCTTTGTAAGTCATTTTGTGTCTTTTTTAGTTATTTTGTGTCTTTTTTTGGTCATTTTGTGTCTTTCTTAGTCATTTTGTGTCTTCTGTGGGTTTTTTTGGTCATTTTGTCTTCTCATTTTCTGTCTTTTTTGGTCATTTTCTGTCTTTTGTTGTGTCTTTTTTAGTTATTTTGTGTCTTTTTTGGTAATTTTGTGTCTTTTTTAGTCATTTTGTGTCTTTTTTTGGTAATTTTGTGTCTTTTTTAGTCATTTTGTGACTTCTGTGTTTTTTTGGTCATTTTGTCTTCTCATTTTGTGTCTTTTTTGGTCATTTGTGTCTTTTTTTAGTCATTTTGTGTCTTTTTTTATCTTACTTTAAAAAGACACAAAATGACAAAAAAAGACAAAATGACCAAAAAAAAAAGAGACAGAATTACCAAAAAAGACACAATTATTAAAAAAAGACCAAAAAAAAGTAATTAAAGGGACCTTCCACCCACAACACGGTAAAGTGCCATTCAAATAAAACTCACATTAAACTTTCATATCAAGGTGGGGGCCACAAAATATCATCACGAGGGCCGCAATTGGCCCGCGGGCCGCGAGTTTGACACCCATGCCCAACAAATGCACATGTTTTTACCTCTATCATACAGACATGCACATACAAATAAGGCAGATCTCACACAGAGCAGCACCAATAAGCACCTTCCTGACAGAGACCTCCACACTGTAATCTGCTGTTGACCAGGCACATTCCTCCAGCCGGCCCGCAGCACATGGAGCTCAGCCTTCCCTCTAATAAACGCTCCATAGGCGCTGGGCGGCGGGCCAGGGTCCAGGCGGGGGGCCGGTGGGGGGGGGCAGCCACGGTTATGTGTGTGTGTGTGTGTGTGGTTGGATCCAGGGGTTTCTCGCCGGCCTTTCATCCCGTGCCAGCCCCGGCCGGGTGTGAGCAGCTAGGGGTTGAATTTGAGGATTTATTGGTTCCTCTGGTTCCCTGGTTCATATACTGAGAACCCAGGCTGCTGGGATGGAGGCAGCAGTTTACGATCCACTTCCCACTGAACTACCACCGGATGTGGCTCCCAAAAACTCCCTCTGTCTCTCTTGATTCCTACTTGAACAGGGCTAGTATTATCTAGAGCAGGGATGGCTTCTGCTGGGCTCCCTGGATACAGCTGTGTGAGATTAATGGACTTAGACTCATAGATTTCCCTGATAGAGTCAACTTCACGATCACTATGTTTATGATCAGCGGAGAAGCTGTGCATAATTAGCCATGCTGCTTTGTTTATGATCAGCTGCTGACGTTGTGCAGAGTTAGCGGCAGCGGCCACAGTTGTGTCTCCCGTGTTTAATCCGTCACGTATGTGATCACGGATCACGGTCGAGTCCCAAAAACTCCCTCTGTCTCTCTTTATTCCTATTTGAACAGGGCTAGTATTATCTAGACCATTGATTCCCAACAGGGGGGGTGCAAAAGATTGCGAAGGTCGCGAAGCCCTCTTGATTTTAAGGGATGTAATAAATCTAATGTGTTAAATATAGATGAGTCAGCATTTAATTTATTAGTGGGACAAAAACAACTTAATAAGGGCTACATTAAACGTTTATTCATTCATTTATATAAAAAAATCACTGTAGAAAAGTTTAAAAATAAAGGCTATATCGTGAGAATAAGGACATGTGTAACATCCCTCCTGCAGTAAACACAGGTAACCTCACCTAGTGGTAACCTCGCCTAGCGGTAACCTCTACTAGAGGTAACCTCGCCTAGCGGTAACCTCTACTAGAGGTAACCTCGCCTAGCGGTAACCTCGCCTAGCGGTAACCTCACCTAGTAGTAACCTCACCTAGCGGTAACCCTTACCTAGCTATAACCTCACCTAGCGGTAGCCTCTACTAGAGGTAACCTCACCTAGAGGAAACCTCACCCAGAGGTAACCTCACCTAGTGGTAACCTCACCTAGAGGTAACCTCACCTAGAGGTAACCTCACCCAGAGGTAACCTCACCTAGAGGAAACCTCACCCAGAGGTAACCTCACCTAGTGGTAACCTCACCTAGTGGTAACCTCACCTAGAGGTAACCTCACCCAGAGGTAACCTCACCTAGAGGAATCCTCACCCAGAGGTAACCTCACCTAGAGGTAGCCTCACCTACAGGTAACCTCACCTAGAGGTAGCCTCACCTAGTGGTAACCTCACCTAGCGGTAACCTCTACTAGAGGTAACCTCACCTAGCGGTAACCTCACCTAGAGGTAACCTCACCTAGCGGTAACCTCACCTAGCGGTAACCTCTACTAGAGGTAACCTCACCTAGCGGTAACCTCTACTAGAGGTAACCTCACCTAGAGGTAACCTCACCTAGAGGTAACCTCTACTAGAGGTAACCTCACCTAGAGGTAACCTCACCTAGAGGTAACCTCTACTAGAGGTAACCTCACCTAGAGGTAACCTCTACTAGAGGTAACCTCACCTAGCCGTAACCTCACCTAGCAGTAACCTCACCTAGCGGTAACCTCACCTAGTGGTAACCTCACCTAGTGGTAACCTCACCTAGCGGTAACCTCACCTAGCAACAGAAACACAGAGCTAATGGAAAAATGGCGAAGCACCAGGGAGAGAAAAATTCTGAATATCTCAAAAAGAAAAAGAGAGGGTACCATGAGAGTCACATTGAGTTCAGCTTCATAGAAACAATGGACGATTGGGGGGGTCGCCAAAGTTTACAATGGTAAAAATGTGGGTCCCTCAAGAAAAAGGTTCAGGAACCACTGATCTAGACAGTATGGCTTCTGCTGCAACCACTCTGCTCCCTGGATACAGCTGTGTGAGATTAATGGACAAGACTTAGACTCATAGATGTTTTCTGTTTAGATTTGCCTGATAGAGTCAACTTCTATTGAACGTCTGCTGGTTCCCCGCTGTGTGCCGACTTTTTACTCTTCCAGCCTCTGATGGTTCAGGCTGGCGTGCTGACTTTCCAGTCTGTGGTGTGGTTGACGTTGGTGGCATTCATGTTGCTTGCCAGCAGTTTTGTGCGTCCTTCTGTGCTGGAGAGTCCCTATTCAGGCGTCACTGTGGCAAAAAAACAAAACATTTTCACACATAAAAGAGCTTTGTGGAACTGCAATTCTTAGTGAGCACTGGTCATTCAACCACACATTTTAACTCTTTGGAGTTTGGGGCTATTTTGTTGGTTTTTGACTCTTTTTCATTCTGCCTGTATATGCAACTTAAATTATGATCACCATGTCATGCTGGTATCATCTTTTACAGCACAACTTCATCTGATTATTATTTTGTTATTTTGACTTACTGGATCAACATTTTGAAACACAAGAAAACACAAAAACACACACACACAAAATACAAAAAACACACGTAAAAAAACAAAAACACACACAAAATTACAAAAAACACAAATAAACACACAAAAAGCACAATTTTTTTTTTATAAAAAAGTTTTTTTTTAATATTTTTTTAAAACACAAAACACATGAAACACACAAAAACGCACACATAAAAAACACAAAAATAACAAAAAACACAAATAAACACACAAAATAATTACAAAAAACACAATTAAACACACAAAAACACACAAAAAAATACAAAAAAACACAAATAAACACACAAAAAATTACAAAAAAACACAAATAAACACACAAAAAGCACAATTTAGTTTTTACAAAAAAACATGTTTTTTAAAACAAAAAACACACATGAAACACACAAAAACACACACATAAAAACCACAAAAAAATTACAAAAACCACAGGAAAAACACAAAAAAGAATTAAAAACACACAAAAAATACCCCAAAATCACACAAAACCACATAAAAAAGAAACACAAAAGATGGCATTGAAAATATTAAAACGCACACTGCAAAATTTGAAAAATCGAAGTAAAAGTAAAATCATGTTACTACGCTTGGTCGTGGTGATTTTTACGTTTGCTGAAAAAGAGTTGACGCACTAAATGAGACATAGAAACTTGTGGAAAAAGCCAAAACTTTAGAGTTGAGCTGCCAGCAGGGAAACATGCTGCACAGTTTCTACGTCGTGACGTCATGAAGAAGTGGTGCTGTGGCGCTGTCATGGACTCCAGAGGGTTAACACAGGACTGAACGAAGGCTGGACACAGTAAGAAATGAGTAACAAGATCTTCTTTCAGTCCCTCTGTGTGTCTCGGTGGCAGTGGTCGGCATTGAGAGAAATACTCCAGCCTCCTCTCCAGTTCCAACCGGAGATCGATACATGGCCGCTCAGACCACACTCACCAGCTCCTCCTCTGCCTTCACTCAATGCTGTTACCTTTAGAAGTCTGATATTACTCCTTTTATCAGGCCATCTCTGCCTTCATTCACCATTAACGTTATAGATACAGACAGGAAACATGTGGAGGAAGAGCAGGATGACTTCCAACAAAGGTTCACAGCCACAATCAAACCAAAGACATCATGGTTGTAAGGATTCTTTAGACCAGGGATGGGCAACTTAAATGCTGCAGGGGGCCACAATTTATCATCAACACTACCACAGGGCCACATATAGGAGCGTGCACATCACAGATATGGTGAAACTGCAATTTTAAATATGTTGACAGTGCAGTAACTTAACATATTTCATGCTCAAATGCATGTTTAACAGTATAAATAGGAATACAAAAGGTTTGAAGCAAATAAAAAATAACCACTTACTGTGGTTTCTTTTTTTTCAGTGCAAGAACAGCAGACCAACATTTTGTGTGTTTTTAAAATAATTTTGTGTTTTTTTTTTTTTTTAGTAATTTTTTGTCTTTTTTCAGTCATTTTGTGTATTTTTTTTGTAATTTTGTGCATTTTTTTGGTAATTTTGTCTTTTTTTCAGTTATTTTGTGTGTATTTTTGGTCATTTTGTGAATTTTTTTGGTCATTTTGTGTCTTTTTTTTCAGTCATTTTGTGTATGTTTTTTGGTAATTTTGTGTATTTTTTTGGTAATTTTGTGTCTTTTTTTTCAGTCATTTTGTGTCTTTTTTTGTCATTTTGTGTCTTTTTGTTTACAGTGCAGTAACTTAACATATTTCATGCTCAAATGCATGTTTAACAGTATTAATAGGAATACAAAAGGTTTGAAGCAAATAAAAAATAACCACTTACTGTGATTTCTTTTTTTTCAGTGCAAGAACAGCAGACCAACATTAATTGCAAGAAGTAATTTTGTGCATTTTTACACTGCACTTTTAAAATTTCATGCTCAAATGCATGTAGTTGTACTGAGGGCCACTTCAAGTGAGGGTGAGGGCCAGCCGATATATATCGGACCGATATTTGCTGATGCCGATACAAGTAAAAAACGCAAATATTGGCCGGCCGATATATCAGTCTATCTCTACTTAAAAGTCCCTTTAATTACGTATCATTATATCTAACCTCTGTAGTAAATGAGACTCTCCCGACTTCTCTAAACCTCAGCCCCGCTCCTTTAGCTCGAGAAACTCTCCATTTTCGTCTCACTTCCTCCAGATGCATCACTGGAAGCCTTCTTCAGCCTCCCCGTCATCTTCTTTACTCGAGGGTCCCATAATGCACCTCTCAACGACATTCATTAGCTAACCCCCGCCCCCTCCTCCATTTACACATGCTGTACCTCTCTTGCGCGCCCCCTCGACCCCCATCTCCTTTGTGCTGTGATATGAATGCACTTTGATGCCTAATAAGTGGCTCTGTCCTTTTTGACATGAGCAGCCTGTGCCGGCCCCGTTCAGCCAGTAATTAGCCTGCTCCCCTTACTTAGCAGCCGTGTACAAATTAGGCCGCTCCGCCTCTCTCTCTCCCTCCCTGACGTTCATTCATTTATGGGTACTGTCTGTTCCTCTCTCCTTCTTCCTCTGTCTCTCACTTCTTTAACTTCCTTATGGGCTTCATTCATTTCTTACACTCTTCTTATCATGTTAATCATCAAAATGTCCTTATAACTGTTATTGCCAGTCTCTAGCCAGTGGCGGTTCTAGACCAGTTTTACTGTGGGGGCCAAGGAGGGGCCGGTGTTTAATCCAACCTGGTCCCACAGGAATCTGTGGAATAGCCACGGATTTGCTTAACTCAAAATCCGTGGAATAGCCACGGAATCACTCAAATTTCCGTGAAACTGACACGGATTTCGCTACAATGCAAGTTAATGACAGTCATATCCCGTGGCTAGGCAAGGCATGGGTCTTAAACTTGCGGCCCGCGGGCCAATTGCGGCCCTCGTGACGATATTTTGTGGCCCCCACCTTGATACGAAAGTTTAATGTGAGTTTTATATGAATGGCACTTTACTGTGTTGTGTGTGTGGAAGGTCCCTTTAATTACTTTTGTGGTAATTTTGTTTCTTTTTAAAGAAAATAATTTTGTGTCTTTTTTTACTAATTGTGTGTCTTTTTAATAATTTTGTGTCATTTTTTGGTCATTTTGTGTCTTTTTTGTCATTTTATGTCTTTTTTTGGTCATTTTGAAACTGCCTCCAGCGGCCCCCAGGTAATTTGAGTTTGAGACCCCTGGTCTAAGGTGATCCTAGTTAAGCCTATGCCATTAACTGGTACATAAAGAGAGTGAAAACCAAGCAAAAAGTCCAGGGTTCAGTTATATATAGGTTGCATAGGGCCTGATAGTCCTCACAAATCTACGGCGAGTGTTTCTGGGGCCTGAGTGTGAGGCATAATCAGTGATGAATAGCCACACACACACAAAAACACACACATATATAAGAGTGAGACACAGCAGAGGTTTGAGTGCGTCTCCAGCTGCCCTGACGACCAATCTTTACAACAAGACAGCTTCATTCAGGTAGACGGCCTGTTGGTCCTCACACCACTCTCCCAGTCCCCTTATGTGCCCCAAATCAATAGAGATGTAAATAAGTTCATGCACTTAGGGACCTTTGTTCAGGGACCCACACTGGAGAGGCCGGCCCCCACCCACCACCCACCACCCGCCATCTTCCTGTCTGCACGGAGGACCACGGAGTCCAGGAGCGTCTAGTCTATATCAGGGGTCTCAAACTTGCGGCCCGCGGGCCAATTGTGACCCTTGTGATGATATTTTGTGGCCCCCACCTTGATATGAAAGTTTAATGTGAGTTTTATATGAATGTCTCTTTACCGTGTTGTGTGTGGAAGGTCCCTTTATTTACTTTTTTGGTAATTTTGTGTCTGTTTTTGGTAATTTTGTGTCTTTTTTAATAATGTTGTCTTTTTTATATAATTGTGTGTCTTTTTTGTTTTTTTTGTTTCTTCTTTAAGTAAATTCGTTTTTTCTGTAATTTTTTTTTTTTTTTGTCATTTTGTGTCTTTTTAAAGTAATTTTGTGTTTTTTCAGTCATATTTGTAATTTTGTGTCTTTTTTGTAATTTTGTGTCTTTTTAAAGTAATTTTGTGGGGTTTTTTTTAGTAATTTTGTGTATTTTTGGTAATTTTGTGTCTTTTTTGGTACTTGTGTATTATTTTGTCACTTTGTCTTTTTTGTCATTTCGTGTCTTTTTTAAACAATTTAGTGTTTTTTCAGTCATTTTGTAATTTTGTGTCTGTTTTGGTCATTATGTGTCTTTTTTTAGTCTTTTTGTGTCTTTGCTTTTTAGTAATTTTGTGTCTTTTTTTGGTCATTTTGTTTCTTCTTTAAGTAATTTAGTTTCTTTTTCTGTCATTTTGTGTCTTTTTTTGGTCACTTTGACACTGCCTCCGGCGGCCCCCAGGTAATTAGAGTTTGAGACCCCTGGTCTTTATGAAAAGGAAGGTTGTGTTTCCTCTTATGGAGATGAGCTGCTGTTTGTGCATGTGCATGGATTTGTTTGTGTGCTCCCACGAGTCCTGACAATAATGACAAAAACAAATAAACAATCAGTAATGGTACACAACGACACGGTGCCACCCATCAGCCTTGTAAACATGTGTCACCAGTTGCCTTTAAAAACAAGACCAAATCAAATTTTTGGAGCCTAGCCTAGCTTAGCTAGCCTAATGAGAACAGCTACAAATTATGACATCTGTATTTTAGGCACAATATGGCTGCTGAGAAACCGAAGTGCAGTATCGTCTCCAATTACACAGGCGACCAGTCTCAGATCGCTAATTGAAGAGGTTGAATCACTAAACATCAGGGATAATATTATCTGAATTTATTTCACAGCAATTTAGCCCACTTTAATGGGAACGGCAAAAATAACTGGATAAATTAAAAAAAAAAGGCAATATGAAGGGATTTCATAACTAAAAGCACCAGGCAATCAGATGAAATCACAACAGTTATGAGTTTGGCAGGCATACAACGTCCAAAGCTTTTTGCTGTAATGGCTGGCGCTATTATGAGCATTAGTCCAATTCCCTTACGAATTCAGTACTCTGTGGTGAGATGGGTCACACACACACACACACACACACACACACACACACACACACACACACAGACACACAAATGCATCCCCCATGTGTCAGGTCCGGCTGGGTGCTGCAGTGGTGCTGGGAGTGTTTGTAGGTTGGCTATTGAGGAGAGGCAAGAGGGCAAAAGGGACGTGCTGGCATAATGCATTTACTAATAACTATTTATTATTGTTGGTTCCCCAGGGGGAGCACTTTATGGAAATGGCTGTATATGAAGGGCAGAGGTGCGAGAAGGCCACTGGGAAAATTAGCTTTTTAGATTCCCCCACAATGTCCCGGCAGCGTCACACCTTGTCTGCCTGCAGCGCGACAGCTCTGATCGTATGCATTTGTTTGTTTATGATGATGCAGATGCACCAAATGAAGGTGGATTATGAAAAACTAAAACTTTTTTTTGGTCATTTTGTTTCTTCTTCAAGTAATTTAGTTTGGCACTTTGCCGTTTTGTGTGTGGAAGGTCCCTTTAATTACTTTTTTTTGGGTAATTTTGTGTCTTTTTTAATAATTTTGTGTGTTTTTTTAATAATTGTGTGTGTTTTTTAAATAATTTTGTGTCTTTTTTTGGTTATTCTGTGTCTTTTGTTGGTCATTTTGTTTCTTTTTTCAAGTAATTTAGTTTTTCTGTCATTTTGTGTTATTCTGTGTATTTTTTGGTCATTTTGTGTCATTCTGTGTATTTTTTGATCATTTTGTATCTTTTTTAAAGTAATGTAATGTTTTTTTCAGTCATTTTGTGTATTTTTTGGTCATTTTGTGCCTTTTTTAAAATAATTTTGTGTCTTTTTTGGTCATTCTGTGTCTTTTTTTGGTCATTTTGTGTCTTTTAATGGTCATTTTGACCTGCGGTGTGACAGCTCTGATCATATACATTTGTTTGTTTATGATGATGCAGATGCACAAAATGAAGGTGGATTATGAAAAACAAAAACTTTTTTTTTAGGGGCAACACTTGCATGAATGCGTGCTCCCAGATACATCACTTTCCTCTCTCAACCAGCTCAAACAGGATGTGTCTTCACTTCACACTCCAGAAAACAGTGGACCCTGCACAACACACTAATTAACGCACGCACACACACACACACACACACACACACACACACACACACATGCAAAACACAACCGCACTGTCTCTTACTTTGGCAAGGTGTGATCTTGCACTTATTTGCATACATTAATTAAGTGCTTTGCTTCTAATAACACAAAATGACAACTGCACTGCATTAATGAATCGACTGTTCCAGTGACGCACAACACATCTTTACAGTCACAGTAGCTCTCATTTTTTAGACTTTGCATATTTTATCACGGACCTGACCCAACAGGAACACTCACAACACATAATACAAGAGGGCTGATTTGCACTTTGCACTGTAAAATACATTCTTGCAACTAGAATCTCATTTGGTTACATAAATGGGATCTTGTGATATTATACTTTACATAAGAGGAGCAGATCTTATATAAAATATGGACTGATTTGGTACGAATTTCCAGATTTTCACCTAAAAATGTGCAGATTAGAAGGTTGAAAAGCAGCCACACAGTTGACAATCAGCTGTCACTCATTCAACTTGACGTTTTACAGCTAAAGTAAGGCATTCTTAATTGAACTCAATTAATTAAATCATTAATGTCTTGTCCCCAATAAAGCCTTTAAAAAGTGAACTGATGTTTGAGAAAAAATGAGAAAAAATAAAAACTAGCTCAGTGGACAGTAAACCTGCAATTAGAAAAAACAATCACATGTGGATTTATGACATGTGAGGCCATGAAAACATTATAAGACAAAAGATCCCTGGACACAAAGTCAAAAGACTTAATTCAGTGACTCATTCAAGACTAAATACACTGCTCATCAATATTATGTAGGAAAGACATATACATATATATATATATATATATATATATATATATATATATATTTTTTTAACCCAGAAGCCAAGTGAAGTGGTGTAAATTAAGAAGAGAAGGAGGCCTAGCACTGAGCCTTGAGGCACCCCCGTGGATATATATGTATACGTCTTTACAGCAAAATAAACATTTTTACAGCCAGGTACAGAAAATGAAACAAAAACAAAAACTGTTCTCTTTTGTTCTCTACAACTAATTTCAGAGAAAGTAGCCACCCACGTTGGGCTTAATTTCGTCTCTCCAGAAACTTTGACATGACACATGGTTGTATTTTCAACAGATTAGAGTGTCATATAAAAATAACTCAAATTGGGATCAAAACACAACATGGACATCCGCAGTTTTGCCTGAAGTCTTTGACTTTCCATCAAGAAATCTTCAGGCCTCTGCCCTGTAGACCAGTGTGATACTCTGTGTGTGATGCACATATTTATCACCATTTACATGAGATTCTTTTTCTCCCTTTACATTTGCATATGATAAATTGATAAATATGTATGTGGTAGGGTAATAATAGATCCTTTTTTTCTTTAGTTAACTAGGAATCTTACAAAATTGGCCATAATCTACTGTTAAAAACACATCAACAACATGAGCAGACTCTGGAAACCACTGTCGCATGTTAAAGATGGCCATTGTAACTACAATTTAATGTTTAAAGATGAGAAAAAATAAAATCTGGATCAGTGGACAGTAAATCTGCAATTAGAAAAACCAATAACATGTGGATTTATGACATGTGAGGCTATCAAAACAATATAAGACAAACAACCTGGTCTCACAGGAATCCATGAAATAGCCACGGATTCGCTTAACTCAAAATCCGTGGAATAGCCACAGAATCACTCAAATTTCCGTGAAACTGACACGGATTTCGCTACAATGCAAGTTAATGACAGTCATATCCCGTGGCTATTCCAACATACAAAGTGATTATGTACATTCACTGAGTGAATATTTAGAAAATAAAACATGTATTTCTTGCTAGAAAAGTGATCAAAATCCATTTTTATGCAGAAACTAAGTCAAAATATTGATTTTTTTCACTAAAAATGAGAGAACTGTCCGCCATGTTTTTTGTTTTGACCACCGGGACCTTGAAAGTCACGTGACTTGGAACAAACCAATATGAAAATCCATGGAATAGCCATGGCCAATGATTGTCATTAACTTGCATTGTAGCGAAATCCATGTCAGTTTCACGGAAATTTGAGTGATTCCGCGGCTATTCCACGGATTTTGAGTTAAGCAAATCCGTGGCTATTTCACGGATTCCTGTGAGACCATGTTCAAGACAAAAGGCCCCTGGACAAAAAGTCAAAAGGTCCACTGTGACTTAATTCAGTGACTCATTCCAGACTTAATGCACTGTTCATCAATACTATGTAGGAAAGACATATACATATAACTATTTTTATTTTTACCTGGAAGCCAAGTGAAATGGTGTAAATTGAGAAGAGAAGGGGGCCTAGCACTGAGCCTTGAGGCACCCCGTGGATAGGTTTTGTAGTTTGGACAGTTCTCCCCCATCTAAGATACCAAGGATAACATACCACTGATGCATGTTAAAGCTTAGTCTGGTTATTAACTGTACACATTTTTAAAGCAGCACAACATGAAAGGTTCATCCGTGACAGAAATAGCTTTACAGTCACCAGCGAGCCACATTACTAACCTCTGACGACACACACACACACATATAAAAACAGCAGGACAGATATACGAGCACATCCTGGCTCAGAGGTAGCTCATTATGTAATCTTTGTGATTTAAGGAACCAGTGAGGGGAGCATAATGATGTTTGGAAGAATTAGGGGAAACACTGTGCAAACTATACATCTGTGAACCGCAAAAAAAAAAAAAATGCTGAGCAAAGTTTTTGCTTGGACTCATCTCCACACAACTATAATTCACTGCTGGGTTTAATCTTACTGTCACATGCTGTTGAGTGGCCTATTTAAAGAACAAAAAGCAATAATCATGTGACCAAAAACCATGGAAAAATGATGATTAATCTAAACTTTATGCGGAAAATATTTCAGAAATAATTTCACGACACCAGCTTATTAAAACAAGTTGCTCTTAACATGGAAACCGAAGCAGAAAAACATCAGTCTGTCTTGAAATGAGCCTTGCTGAGCAGGATCATAGATGAAAACATTTGTCAACTAGATAATTTTTGCAGAGCGTGTGCTTGTGTACGGAGCCCCTAAAGGGACATGGTGAAAATAAAAATAAAAATTGGTTTCTCGTGCTCACAAGATATTTTCTGGGGAGCACGAGATATTTTCTGGTGAGCACCAGAAAGTATTGCATGTGCGCATGGTGTCTGTAAGAACACCCTCTGCATTTCAGCTTGTTTCTGTATGAAAATGACATTACAGGAGTTAGTTCGGCTATATTTTGACCTGGGGCTTCATTATAAGGACATTGCTGCTTTACTTGCCAAAACGACAGTTGTTTTCCCAAGATAACGATATAATTAATTCGAGATCTTGAGAAAACAAAACAATAGTGTAGTCCAGACGCGTAGCCAGTAAAGTAATGTATTTGTAACCCGGCCCATGTGGGATGAGCCTCTCCACACCCTGGGACTCTGCGTTGTGTTGTTTATGATGATGAAGGGCGGAGGAGGGACCAGTCGGACACGGGTGGTCGTTATATTGCGGCTCGGACCGCGTCGTGCTTTATTTCTCACAACGGCTGGCAGCTTAGTACCTTAAACAGTACAAGTAAACACTGGCTGAGACAGCAGGAAGTCTAAAGGCTTGTGTTGTGTCCTTAATGATTTCCACACTAACTGGTTGCTGTAGGCTATGATCTGCGCAGTTTCTGTTAGGCATGAGCTGTCCGTGGTACTGAAACAACAATCGCCGTTAATGTGGTAATTTTCTGTCTGATGCAGGTCTATGTTATGCTGTACGTTAACACTTTATCTAGCCTACTGATTGGG
Source organism: Centropristis striata (assembly GCF_030273125.1). Lineage (NCBI taxonomy): Eukaryota > Metazoa > Chordata > Actinopteri > Perciformes > Serranidae > Centropristis > Centropristis striata. The sequence continues at coordinate 31,415,572 of NC_081536.1, forward strand.
TTCATCTGTAGTCGGCACTTTGTGCAATAAAATGATTTATTGTGCCGCGCAATAGAGCCTGAGGACATTAGCTGACATTTCATAGCGGTGCCAATTCAGCACATTGCAGAAGTTAGCAGGATTAAAAGTTAATACAATGTAAAATTATAAGTTAAAAAATTCAGAGTTGAGCAAACTCAAAAACCAAACTTAAAACATTTTATTTAATTGTCCGACTTAAAATTTTATCGAAGTTTGTTGCCTTGAAATTTTGAGTTCACCCAACTTTTCTTTTTTTGCAGTGTACTGAAACTGAATTAACCCATTTATCATTTTTTACGATCTTTTACTGTCATGGTTTAGCAGTTTTTCACCGTAAAATCTACAGAGATTTTTTACAGTGTGTGTGTGTGTGTGTGTGTGTGTGTGTGTGTGTGTACTTTGCAATGACACGGCTGGGTGAGCCTGTTGACCTCACAGCGAAGCACCGGAGAGCCTATTTTTCCTCATCCTTCAGGGGAAGTAGGAGTCCAAACCCCGCTGGTTTTGGCCAAAGGATGTGTTTGTCTGCTGTGTTTGTCTTCGGCCCGTCTGCCGGTGCTGTTCTGTGGTCAGAATGAATCCGCATGCAGCCCGAGCCAGCTATGATCCAGTCTCGACCCAGCTGGACCGCATAATGAGGAAACACTAGACGAATGGCTAAACACATTATAACATTGTCTCACCCGCTGTCTGTCTTCACAGTATGTAAGGAAGAGACGTACACACAGACATGTACATACAGTACATTTTGGGTCTCAAACTCGTGGCCCGCGGGCCAATTGTGGCCCTCGTGACGATATTTTGTGGCCCTCACCTTGATATGAAAGTTTAATGTGAGTTTTATATGAATGTCTCTTCACCGTGTTGTGTGTGGAAGGTCCCTTTATTGCTCCAGCTGGAGCTTTGTTTCACTTGTTTCTATGACGACGTTAACAAAAAGAAAGGCAGCTGCTACCGGACCGTTTATTATCTGCCGTGTTGTTGTTACCGGAAGAAGTGGAAATGTTATGTAATATCATTTTGTGTCTATTTTTTGGTAACTTTGTGTCTTTTTTTTTTTTTTTTTATAATTTTGTGTATTTTTTTTAGTAATTCTGTGTCTTTTTTTTTTTTTAGTAATTTTGTGTCTTTTTCTAATAATTTTGTGTCTTTTTTTAGTAATTTTGTATCTTTTTCTAATAATTTTGTATCTTTTTTTTTTTGTAATTTTGTGTCTTTTTTTTGGGTAATTTTGTGTCTTTTTCTGGTAATATTGTGTCTTTTTTGGTAATTTAGTGTCTTTTTTAAGTAATTCTGTGTCTTTTTTTGGGTCATTTTGTGTCTTTTTAAGTCATTTAGTTTTTTCTGTCATTTTGTGTCTTTTTTTTGTAATTTTGTGTCTCTTTTTTTAAGTCATTTTGACCAAAAAAAGATTGGCGTTCAAAATCAGATTTCTTTGTTTGGACAGTGGCCAGGCTATTAGCGATAGCCACGTTGCTAACGTTAAAATGAACCAGGTGGTTACAAGAAGCCAGGTCCATCTACTTACTAGTCCAACAGGTTGAAGACCAGTTTAATGTCTGCCTTGTAACCTTTCATATGCTTCTTCTTTTCTATTTTTAGCTTCATCCGTCGACATCGTCTTAAAGGTTTATGCTTCCTGCTCACCCAGCTGTGGTTCAGGTATTGTATTGGTATTAATATAAGTGATTCTGGCCTAAGTGTTACTTTTCAGCTATCACAGACCCCTAGTGCACATAAATTCATGTAAAAAGAAAGATTATTTCTGACATTTTGGGTCTTTTCACTCTGAGTTTTACCTTCCAATAAAGTGGTTTCAACAATCTGCATAAATTGTTGGCTTGTTCATAACCTGTCTGGTCAGCATGACATGTTGTAGGGATGTCACCGTGTCCTCACACTACTTTGGCAAACAGTGTTATTATAACTGATAGAAATTATTTCCAAAACTGTGGGTTTTATATGAATGGCACTCTACCGTGTTGTGTGTAGAAGGTCCCTTTATTGCTCCAGCTGGAGCTTTGTTTCACTTGTTTCTATGACGACGTTAACAAAAAGAAAGGCAGCTGCTACGAGAAAGTTTTCGGAGGTAATAAATCAAGTGAGAAGTCGTCTCATTTTGTATTGAGATAGATAGGACCGGAGTTATTTTGCAGCCACTGTTGGCGACCCCTGCTGGACTTTTAACAGATTGCAGGCTGGAGGAACTTCCAGGGTTGCTTCACTGCTCAGATCGGGAGGTTGCCGCCTGCTCAGAACTCAACAAAATAGCTAACCGTAGCTTTCCCCAGGTAGCAGAAAGATTGGCATTCAAAATCAGATTTCTTTGTTTGGACAGTAGCCTGGCTATTAGCGATAGCCATGTTGCTAACGTTAAAACTACAAATATAAAACCAAAATGTGATTGGAACTTTCCTGTAACTAACTGCTGATGTGAGACTAGTAAGAATTGGTCTTATTAGTTTTACATTAACATTATACAAGTGGTCTTTGGGAAGAGATAGAAAGTCCTCAGTAGATGTGTTGTACACCATCTGGAAGCTAGAAACCTTCAGATTAATTACAGCATTGCGTGTTAAGTTTTCCTAATCACAAAGGCGCGTATTCAAATGTTGGAGTGCATAGTACATTATGATGGGAGTACATATTCCAATGCTCATTTATCCCTCAGCTCAATTATAATTATTTTTGGTCAGTAATATCTGTCATACAGATCTGGATAAAGGTTTACCATTTTTTTTACCACTTGAGAATTGATAGAAATGGTAAATCCTGCAAAAAAAAAAAAACACATTCAGATACCAAGACACTGATCATTGAAAAATCTATTTCTTGGGGGGGTATTGGATGGCAAGCACTTCTGAAGACTGCTGGGAAAAGCCCTTATTGTCAATATACCCTGGACAGCCATACGTCCTGTGAACGCCCTGGGGCTGAACCTGGTGGTTGTAAAGTTTCACGAGGCTGTGATTCTCCTCGAGGTCACAGCAGGTCCTTTTATACAGTCAGGTCAAGTTTCAAAAAATGGTCACTTGAATGAAACGGCTACTGTTGGGGCTAACATTATCTCATATTAATAAAATTGGGCTCGTTGAAGCCATTAGAGCAGGGGTCTCAAACTCGTGGGCCAATTGCGGCCCTTGTGATGATATTTTGTGGCCCCCACCTTGATATGAAAGTTTAATGTGAGTTTTATATGAATGGCACTTCACCGTGTTGTGTGTGGAAGGTCCCTTTAATTACTGTTTTGGTAATTTTGTGTCTTTTTAAATAATTCAGTGTCTTTATTTTAATAATTCAGTGTCTTTTTTGGCAATTCTGTGTCTCTTTTTTTTTGGTAATTCTGTGTCTTTTTTCTGTCATTTTGTGTCTTTTTTAAAATAATTTTGTTTCTTTTTTTGTAACTGTGTCTTTTTTTGGTCATTTTGTGTCTTTCTTTAGTAATTTTGTGTCTCTTTTTGGTCATTTTGTGTCTTTTTTTAAGTAATTTAGTTTTTTTTCTGTCATTTTGTGTCTTTTGGTCATTATGTGTCTTTTTTTAAATAATTTTGTGTCTTTTTTGGTCATTTTGTGTCTCTGTTTTGGCCTCCAGTGGCCCCCAGGTAATTTGAGTTTGAGACCCCTGTTTTAAGAGTTAATTTCTTATTTTAGGCGTTCAACATGCTTATTTCTAGATTTAATAATCTTAATTTAAGAAATCTTGTCAAGGTAAATTATCTGTCCATGCAGCAAGATCATTACCCTCAGATTTACTGTTTTTATCTTGTTTTTAGACACACCTTTTTGCAGTGTACATGCATATAAAAGCAGAATCTTCGCTGTAACTTTAAAACATCGTCTTAGAACTTAGACATCTTCTTTTTATTTTATGAGTTTTCTAATGACTGAACCTTTTGTTAACCTCCAGCAGACCACACGTATTTACTTTACTGATGTCAACACACAGGCATGTTGAGTAATCAAGTCCTCACACTTTAACTAGATATTCTTGCGGCTGCTACAATTTTAACTTGCCTCATGCATTACATCACGTCCCTTTTGGGTGATTCTCATGAAGCCAGTCTAAGTTCTGTCTGTGAAGATTATAAGGACATACTTCATTAAATAAATATATTTCACTTTTATATGAATGGACAATATGGCCATAATTAGGCACAATTCATTGTTTGTGCTAAAATAATATTTTCTATATTTTTAAACATGTTTTTGATTCACAAATTCATTACCGTAATGTGTCCAGATAAAAATGTCATGGTTTCCCCGCACTTATATACAATAAATATTTAATAAACTTTATAAAAATAAATACACATTTGTTTAAAAATGTATAATTTAACAGAATATAATCAAATATAATGGTTTTTAACAATAAATCTGAATGAAAATTGATGAGAAAAATGGTTAAATGTTACGGTAATGATAGAATTGTTGGCATTAAAATATATATCAATTTTAATAAAATACATTTTGGTGACACCAGCTACCCTTGAGCATATTTAAGTGCTTGCTAAAGAAGAAGAAAAAAAACTTTTGTTTCTTTATTTCTATTTAAAAATGTGTTACCGTAATGAATTTTGCTCACAGTGTCTCTAAAAATGTCATGAAATACCTTAAAAAATTTAAAACAGATTATGAATTCATATTAAACAGTGAGTTTAGATTGTATAGGTTATAAAGGGTCAAAGAAAATATGTATTCAATGCTCTTTAATTCATGAGAATCACCCTTTTGCCCTCTTTGTTTTTGTCATTTTTGTGTGTTTTTGTGTGTTTTTTTATGTGTGTTTTTTGTGTGTTTTTTACGAGTGTTTTAGTTTGTTTTTTGTGTGTTTTTTGTCATTTTTTGTGTTTTTTTTGTATTTTATGTGTTTTTTGTGTTTTCGTGTGTGTTTGTTTTTGTCATTTTTGTGTGTTTTTGTGTGTTTTATGTTTGCTTTTTGTCTCTAAAAATGTCATAAAATACATTACAAAATTTAAAATAGATTATAAATTCATATTGAACAGTGACTTTAGATTGTATATGTTATCGAGGGTCAAATAAAATATGTATTCAATGCTCTTGGATTTTTGCTATGAGCTGCACCATGTTCATGAGAATGACTTTTTGCCCTTTTTGCTCTCCTAAATAACCTACAAATGCTTCCTTTGTATCACCTACTGGTGTTTGTGTGTGAATACATCACTAAAACTCTGCAGAAATGACTCGACTTACTTACCTGATGGTTCCAGCCAACATTTTCTTAATAGAAATGACAAAGATTGATTGGCGAATCGGGGAAAAAAAGAGGATATAAAGAGTCTAAAGGCAGACCGAAGGAAGACGAACCTTCGCATGAGGAAGAAACAACCAGGCAGCCAGGCAGCCTGAACTGTAATTAATGAACAAGTTTCTCATGATTAACTTTTATTAAGCGATACTCCTGAGTCCTCCAGCCGGCAGGTAATAGGAGAGGCCTGGGGAGAGGGAGAGAGGGATGGAGAGAGGGAAGGACGAAGGAGGGAGACACTCGACCCCATTATTTCTCCTCAGCCGCTCGTAAAAACAGCATCCCGTAAACTCATAAAGCCTTTCCCACTGTAACTGGGCCCTTAAGCTGTGGCCTGGTGGAGGAGAAGGGCACGCAGCGCGCGCTGGAGGAAGCCTCCTATAGAAGGAATGTTACACGTCTCAGTTCTGACATCTTGTTTCTCATCTGCAACAATTCATTGGAATCATGAGAAATGCTGATGATATTTAACCCTCCTTTTTTTTTTACAAGTTTCCATGTCCAATTTAGTGCATCAATCCTTTTTCAGCAAAGGTAAAAAAAAAAAAAAAAACACCTCGACCAGGTGTGGGTTTTTGCAGGTTTGCATTCGGGATTTTTAATGCAATATTTTGTCCTTAATGGGTTTTTTTGTGTGATTTTTGACAATTTTTTTTGACAATTTTTTTGTCATTTTTTGGATGTTTTTGCGTGTTTTTATGTGTGGTTTTTTTTGTGTCATTTTTTGTGTTTTATGTGAAAAAAAACTCAATATATAAATAGAATAAAACAGGCCGCACATGCAGTCTTTAGAGCAGGTGTCTCAAACTCAAATTACCTGGGGGCCACTGGAGGCAGTATCAAAATGATCAAAAAAAGACACAAAATGACTAAAAAAAGACACAAAATGACCAAAAAATACACAAAATGACTAAAAAGAAGATGCAAAGTGACCAAAAAAGACACAAAATGACCAAAAAAAGGCACAAAATGACTAAAAAAGACACAAAATGACCAAAAAAGGCACAAAATGACTAAAAAAAGACACAAAATGACAATACATGAGGAAGTGTCGCAATGCAACATGGGACTTTGCCAGAACTTTGTAATCATGGTGGAAGACGACTATAGCAGAGGGAGCTCAGATATAACAGCTATAAGCTCTCAAATACTTTTTGAATTTCATTTGAAAAAAAAAAAAATCAACTTCAGGTTTTAGGGGGTTATTTTAAAATTGCCAGAGGTTTTACAATCATTTTAGGCCTAAATGGGTTAAGGCCAATACAAATCACAGATCATCAATATATTTAAATTTGCCATGAAAAAAATCACCAATTTGAACAAATTGAGACACCATTAAAAAGCTGGAAAGCTAACCTGACCTGGCAATGTGTGATTTTCCCTGAAAATTCCTCATATCCCTGAATATGAAACCCTGCCGGGTAGATTTTTTTCCCCGTGTCCTACAAACCTCCAGCAGTGCATCAGGCTTTGTGGAATATATGGAGAATGACATCAAATCAAAATGTGAATGGAGCTCATATTCCAACATATAATAAAAACAGAAATCCAGGCTGCTAACACCTAGCGAGGTCTGTGTCTCAGTGGTTTGAATCACACGGCGTAGAGTCACCGTGGTCTCCATGTGAGAGCATTTCATAAGGCGAGCGTTCTCCTCAGACGCCGCCACTTCATAAAGGAGCATTAGCCATTAGACACAAGGGCTTTAGCTCCGCCGTGTCTCTTAGCATGCCCGCTAGCATGTTATTAAAATGACACCTGCTTCAGGACAGCTCCACATAGGGTCACGGTGACAGCCGTTATCTATTACCTGCTGCAGAAATATGTGCCGTATGCCAGGTCAGGAGAATGGAAGATGCAAAAAAAAAAAAAAAAGTCTCCAAAAGTACCGAGAATCTGTTTGAAAGCCACACTTTTGTATCTAACTGATAATCTTTTGTCCGTCACATTGTTACAGTCATATCATCCATTTGTTTTATGTTCTGCGCTGCTCCCATATACACTGCAAACAATAAAGCCCATTGTGCATAACAGCAGAAGAGGGACATCAGTTATGTGTGTGTGTGTGTGTGTGTGTGTGTGTGTGTGTGTGTGTATATAAGAGAGAAAGGTGCATATGAAGGTGAGGGCACAAAGAGAATGAGTAAAGAATGCAAGTGTATGGACGTGTTGTTTGCAGCTGCATGACTTTATGCATGTTTGTTTATGTGTAAGAAAGATTTTTGGTAATTTTGTGTCTTTTCTGGTAATTTTGTATCTTTTTGGGACATTTTATGTATTTTTTGGTCATTTTGTGTCCTTTTTTGCATCATTTTGTGTCTTCTTGGGACATTTTATATGTTTTTTGGTCATTTTGTGTCCTTTTTTGCATCATTTTGTGTCTTTTTTGTGTCATTTTGAAAGTTGCAATAGCAATTATAGAACACAGAAATAGAAGAATATTAACTTTAACTAGCTTACTGTATCAAACCTTGCTGAATCAGTTTGCAAACTGTTTGATTTTTGGTAATTTTGTGTATTTTTTGTCATTTTGTGTCTTTTTTGGTCATTTAAGGTCTTTTTCGGGTCATTGTGTGTATTTTTTGGTCTTTTCGGGCCTTTTTTGGTAATTTGTGCACTTTTTTGGGTAATTTTGTGTCTTTTGGGACATTCTATGTATTAGGCTTTTGCATAGTACTGTATATATACCTTTTTGTGTGCCCTCACCTTCATATGCACCTTTGCATATATGGGCAAAATAAGAGAATGAGTAAAGAATGCAAGTGTATGGAGGTGTGTGTTTGCAGCTGCATGACTTTATGCATGTATGTTTCTGTGCAAGAAAATAACTTGCGTGCACGTGCATGTGCATGGTATACACTTCTATATATGTGTGTCTGACTGTGAGTTACACATGTAGGAAAATGTTTACATGCATGTGTGTGAGTTTGCATGCCGGGCTTCATGCAGATGTTGCAACATCAGGACAAAGGAGCACATGTGAGAGACGGGACACACACTCGGGCAAGTGAATGCATCACGCCTGCCAAATATTGCACCTATTCAAATGCAATACTTATCTTTGTTAGCAGCAATGAAGTGTTTAGAATAACATATCTATGTCCACCATGCCCAGAATAAAAAGTTAACCTGTTGTTTGTGAGTATAATCAGAGAATCGTCCGTTGCTATTGCTACCTGCCAGTGTTAGACGTTGACAATAGCTCTGAATTCACGCTCATATATTTCAGGGTATCTGTGTATGAAGTGAAGACACACAATAGGGCCGGCAGCTCGGGCTGATGTATCAGCTCGCAGCCTTCCCCGGGTCAGGCTGACACCTCTGGAAATTGAAAACGGCAAGGGCCTTGTTCACCGACGAATGGTCCTACGGCGCGGGATGCACACAAACACACACACACACGAGTGTGTCCGGGCATTTCCCATTCATGGAATATATATTCCCATGCAGCCCCGGCGCCGGAGATATTTTAAAACATGAATGAAATCTAAATGAAATCTTAACATACTAGCGTGGCGCTACGCGTCCCTCATGCCTCGTGTCGATTGCACGCGCTCAGTGGAGAGTTCACAGCGGGGCAACCGCGGTAATGGAGGAGCTGTTTGCAATGCAACATGCGTTTAATGTGAGTGACTGCAAACTCTTCATACACAGACACTTTCCTCTTTCTGTTCGCTGTGATACAAGTACAACATCGTTTACACTGCTCTGATAGACAGCACCATCGGTTTTCAAGCTGAATTTTTTTTTTTTGGCTCATTTTAGGTCTTTTTTGGGTCATTTGGTGCATTTTTTTTGGTCATTTTAGTCTGTTTTGGTCATTTTAGTTCTTTTTATTGGTCATTTAAGGTCTTTTTTGGGTCATTTTGTGTATTTTTTTGGTAATTTTTATCTGTTTTGGTCATTTTAGGTCTTTTTTGGGTATTTTTGGGGGGTAATTTGTGTCTGTTTTGTTCATTTTAGGTCTTTTTTGGGTCATTTTGTGCATTTTTTTGGTAATTTGTATCTGTGTTGGTCATTTTAGGTCTTTTTGGGTCATTTTGTGTATTTTTTTGGTCATTTTAGGTCTTTTTTGGGTCATTTTGTTTTGGTAATTTGTGTCTGTTCTGGTCATTTTTGTCTGTTTTGGTCATTTTAGGTCTTTTTTGGGTCATTTTGAAAGTTGCAAGAACAATTATAAAACACACAGATGCTTATTTTGCCCATTTATTCATGTTGTGATTGGTGGATTAATTGATCTTATTGATAACAAAAATAAGTTTAATTTAAGAGCTCATATGTGGACATTTTCCATGGTTTTCTTCCTAATGATTTTGGTTATTATCAATAAAACCATGTTAAATGTCTAGATATCAGCTCTTAAATTAAACTCTTATGAGCTATTTTTGTTGTAATCATTATATTCGTCCAAACAAATGTACCTTTAGTTGTACCAGGAATTAAAATGACCAAGAAATTGAAGAAAAAGGGTGGTTTAATCATTTTTTCCATGACTGTAGATGCTCGAGTTGGCAGGTTTCTTCCAAACGCCCATAATTGAAACACTTATATACGTTTTTTTAAACTTGAGTCTTCTTTCATCTGAATTTGGCCATTGATGCATCAACTGTAATTATAATGTTGGTTGCTATGAGCGATACAGACCCACTTTAAGTCTTCATAAACAGAAAGCCTGCAGTGCTTCTGCAGAACATCCCATACATGGGCCCAACCTTTACATCCCACCATCCCATTAGCAGTGTTATTTAAATCAATTTGCTGTTACAGTAATAAAATCAATGGAGTAAGCCTTCAGTCCTTATTCAAATAACGTAGCATGTATTAGTGTCACAAGAGTTCCATCCTGACATGTCAGAGCAGCTGCAGCTTATTGCTTATTGCCTAAGCCATTAATTGATTTTTTCCTCCACATCCTATAATTTAATATGTCCACTATATGTCAGAGTGTTCGCTGAGCAAACTGGCTCTTCCAGTATGGAAAATTAAGAAAAAAATCAAGAAAAAAAAAAAAGTCCACCGCATTAAGTCAGACAACTTAATTCCAACAGTGCAAATTGCATTCTTTTTCTATTGTTTCAACTAAGTGGTTTCAAATGTGGCTGTGACTGTTTCCACTTATGTGCTCTTAAGAGGCATGACTCATCTTAAATACCTCCACGAGTGCACTTGGGGACAAAACAACTTGGTCTGCTTTTAAAACGTGTTAACACTTTTAATATAGGTCAAAATGTGACATATTTATATTTTGCGTTACATTATATATCTTAATAGCAAAGGGTGTAGTGTAGAGTACACCTATTTCATAATTTGCAGGGAAAAACTCAAGTCTTTGTGAGGTAATATTATCAAACACAGCACACAGAAGTATCAAAATTATTATTGCAATAATTAGGGATCATTGAGGTAAAGTCCTTTGGATTTTCAGTGTTTCTAGTAACATGGTGGGAGTTCATATTCTACAATAAAAAGCAGACACATGGTGGTTGTTTTCCAGATTTTTTCTGTATTTTCAGTTACACTCTATACCTAAATTTGACTACTTTTTTTTTTACTTCGACAGTATGTTATGTCAGAAGCTGATTACGACAAAAATAGCTCATAAGAGTTTATTTTAGGAGCTGATATCTAGACATTTTTATGGTTTTCTTGATAATGATTTTGGTTATTATCAAGAAAAAACATGTTTCTGTGGCTTCCCTAAAATCTTTGAGGCGGTGTTCACTATTTTCTGCAGTTTGTTTCTCCCTTTAATATTCAGGTTTCCGTACCACATGATTATATCAAATGATAAAATACTTTCCACCAGGCTCTTATACACTGTTTCTAAAACACTTTGACTCACTCCAAAACTGTTAATCTTGCGTAGCAAGGGGAAGCGTGTGAACATTTTTTAAGAACATGATCCGTATTGATTTGAAAGGTGAGGCTACTGTCGATGTATGTGCCAAAATATTTAAAATCATCGACCATTCCAACCATTTGTCCATCTATATTTATATAATTATCTTATTTTTTTGTTTGTGCAATTTTGTGGTGGTGAGGTTGGGCCGTAGGTAAGTTGGGCACGCTACATTGCATCACTTCGATCATTTCTGTTGGACAAACTAGGGTTATTGGTTGTAGTCTAGACGGATTTCAGAAAAAAGGCCTCCTATAAGAAGTGAGGAGCATTTATGGGTACAAGTCGGGAACCGACCTACCTTACATATTTCAAGAGTGCTGAGTCCAAAATAAATGGTTCCCAAGCGAAATTTTGAGTTTTTGACCTTCTAATTTGTGTATCAAATGGCCGCCAAATTGCCCATCTTGCTCAGTCGTTGGACCATTTCTCCTTAGTTTTTTTGTAAGTAGGCAATCAAGATGAGGAAATTAAGTTTCTGGATCTATAATCTAGGGTCAAAACAAGGATATAGTGGAGGCTCAGTGTCTTTTTTATGTATATATATATATATATACGATATATATATGTCCAACGACTGAGCAAGATGGGCAATTTGGCGGCCATTTGATACACAAATTAGAAGGTCAAAAACTCAAAATTTCGCTTGGGAACCATTTTTTTGGGACTCAGCACCCTTGGAATAAGTAAAGTAGGCCAGTTCCCGACTTGTACCCATAAATGCTCCTCACTTTCACTTTTTGGACAATTCCGTCTAGACTATTGGTTAAACAATATTTGTAGATAAGCCAGTTAGGTCTTTTCTTTTAGGAGATTGTTTTTGTTACATACTAGTTTAGTCAGGCCTTGTTTTGTTTGACTAATTTCAATTATTTTTGCACCACCACCTCGTCCCATTCCTCCCACCTTGTGAATGTTATTTGCACCCTTTTGGCTGAAGCACTGTTAAATAAAACTAATTTAATTTACACCTCACTCTGACTCCTGCACCTTTTGGTTGTTGCGTTGTCGTCCTTCTTATAATTTTTAAGAGGGGACGTAACAAGCCCTATTCAAAGAAGTTATAACCATAATGTTGTTGAATGATACACAACATATTTCATGCTCAAATGCATGTACACTGCAAAAAAAGTGTGTCTAAAAACAAGATAAAAACACTAAATCTGAGGGAAATGATCTTGCTGCATGGACAGATAATTTCACTTGACATGCATTATTATTAATAATAAGTGTTTAAATTAGCGTTTCTTACAATCTAACAATGAAAACAGGTTGTAGTATTTCATAAATTGTCACATTAGACATATTTGTGGTTAAAAAGTATTGGAATTCAACATTTGTGTGGTTTGCAGAAACCAAAAATTCCAAAATCTTTTTAATTAAATATCTACCAAATCTCACTGTGATAGGCTGAGACACCTGTCAATGATGCAAACAAACCCCAAAACAAGGACTTAACTTTCCACCATTTTTATCCCTGTGGCAGTTCGGAGATGGCTTATTCAAATAAGTCATAACCATAATGTTGTTGAGTGATATACTATGCCATACCATACTGAAACTCACCAACTAGTTCATAGTGACACTTTCAACCACAAACATCTCAACTTGTATTAAAAACAGAATAAATCTGAGTCCATGTCGTCCCTACCACACTTCTGTTCAAACTGTATGAAGTCACCATCCGAGCTAACAGATTGTAATTCTCTCTCTCTACCTCCTCCCACCTCTGTTTCACCTTCTTCTTTCCTTTTTTTCCTCCCTTCTCCTCGCTCTATCTATCCTCACTCATCACTCTGAGTGACGAGCCTCAGCCGATGAACCGGAGTCGGAGAGTCAGGCGGCGACACCGGCCCACCGATGTCGCTCGGCGATGTCGCCCACCGTCCGCGTGTTGACGAAAACAAGGATTTACACATATTAATGAATAAGACACCGTGACACCTTGGGAGAGGTCTGGGAGGAAGAAAAGAGAGGAAGCAGCAGGAGGAGGAGGAGTGAGGATGCAGAGAAGGAGGGGTTAGGTTCACTCGGTATCAATTTAGTTGGTATTCCTTAGGGGATATGCTAATATTTTCTGAGTAGCTGTGTTCCCTCTCTGTCTCTTTATTTCTGTCGCTCTCTCTTTGTGACCGCTGTACCTTGTTAGGGCTGTGGCCTCAGCCAACAGGAAGCAGCGGCAGAGAGTTAGAGATGAAGAAAAAAGCTGGCAAATAAATAAATAAGTGGGAATACAACAAAAAAGACAGGGACGGCAGAGTGAGAGAGAGAGTGGGAGAGAGCGATCCCAACACCTTGACGCCGATGTACAGCTGCTCTCTCTCCGCGCGCCGCTTTCACCTTTCCAACCCCCTCCTGTCTGTCGAGTGACGCGTTTGATTTCGCCGCATTCATACATCAGTGCGCCCGTGCAATGCTGACACCTCATCTCAGCCTGCCGACTTTGGCTACCGAGGCCCTGCTTTGCATAGAGCGTACCCCCACCTCCTCCTCCTCATCCCCCTCCTCTCCTCTCCTTCCTCTCTTCTATCTGACACTCTGCCCATCTTTAAAGAGAGAGAGATAGATCAGGAGTGGAAGCCGGGGTTTGCGAGGGGAGGGAGAGCGAGATTGCAAGTGACAGAGAGGGGAGAAGAGAGGGAGAGAGGGCATCTGGAAGAAGGAATCAGAAGAGAAAAGAGACGCTTCTCGCTAATTTATGCTATTGCTGTCCCTCATCTTTTCATTGTCGCTGCCTGTCAGTTAAAAAAAGACATTCTCACAGCTTTCTTGATGATATCTGGGTTTTTTTTTTTCAGCCTCGTTTTTTTGCTCCGTGGCAACCACTGTAAAAAAAGATAAACAATAGCTACTCAATAAAATTGAGGCAACAGATTGCACGCACTATTATTAATTAAAACTATGTTACAAGTTGAGTTAATAACAACTTAACAGGAAGTGTTAAGTGTCAATTACAGACTGACCAAACAAAAAAAAACACAGAAAACACAAAATGACTACAAAAAGACACAAAAAAGACACAAAATGACCAAAAAACGAAACAAAATGAGAAGACAGAATGACCAAAACAACACAAAAAGACACAAAATGACTTAAAAAAAGACACAAAATGACAAAAAAAAGACACGAATGACCAAAAAAGGACACAAAGACACAAAAAAAGACACAAAATGAGAAGACAGAAAGACCAAAAAAACACAAAATGACAAAAAAAGACACAACAACAGACACAAAATGACCAAAAAAGACACAAAAAGACACAAATGACCAAAAAAAGAGACAAAATGACTTACAAAGACATGAAATGATAAGACAGAATGACCAAACAAAAAAAACAAAACACAGAAGACACAAAATGACTAAAAAAGACACAAAATTTACCAAAAAAGACACAAAATGAGAAGACAGAATGACCAAAAAAACACAAAAAGACACAAAATGACAAAAAAAAAGACACAAATGACAAAAAAAAGAGACAATAATGATTCAAAAATGGACAAAATAGCCCTTTAAGACTCCAAAGAGTTAAAACAACACCCATTTCCTCGAAACTCAATAATTATGTTTGTCCAATTAGTAAGCAGCTCTGAGTGTAAAAGTATTTCTCCTTCACAGAGCACTTCTTATTATAATCCTGGACCACATGGTCAGTGTGGAGAGCCAGGCACACGCTCAGGACAATATGACAGCTCTGCCGTTTTCTTTTTTTTTGATATGCATATTTTCTATGCTACGTGCTTGGTAATTGTGTGCTTATTAGTTTTAATGGGTTTAGTGAAATAAATCTTGTATGCTAATGTGAGGAAATACTCACAAGGCCCAAACTGGAGGTGTTGGGTTAATAGCTGCGCTGCCGACAATGAAGCTGCAGTTGAATAAGCGCCGGCGCACAATGCAACGATGATAAAGGACGGTTTGAAAAGTGATCGGACTGGTGTTGCCGTGGCCTTGATTGATTTCAAATATCCAGATGCAATAAAAAACGTCTGTATTCTTTACAGCCGGACACTATTGTGGCTACATGTTTCAATTTTCCATTGGAGGCTCAAAGTCAATTCTTGAACCTTGGAAACCAGCATTTGCGGGATAAAAAAATCCCCTCCAAAGTCCGTTTCGTAGCTGTTCTGGAGCTTCTAATATAACTCAACTTACAATATGGATCAAACACAAACAAAGCATTTTTGATTAGCTTCTGACAGAACACCCTAAAATAGCATACCTGCAATGAATTATGATTTTCTCTTCCTCATAATTCTTATATGCACACACTTTATAACTGGTATCCTTTGGTAAGTCATATTAATCAATGAAAAGGAAACCAGTTACTATTATCACTCCAGAGTAAATGTAGATGCAATGAAGGAAAGAAAACAACATTTTTCGTCACCTTTTTGTAAAAACTTACAGTTAACTCTATGGAGCTTTGGGCTATTTTGTCCATGTTTGAATCCTTTTCATCCTGCCTGTATACACCATATTTTGGTCATTTTGTGTCTTTTTTTTTTGTCATTTTGTGTCTTTTTTTTGTCAGTTTGTGTCTTTTTGTCTTTTTTGTTATTTTGTGTATTTTTTAGTCATTTTGTGTCTTTTTTTGTCATTTTGTATCTTTTTTCAGTTATTTTGTGTATTTTTTTGTCATTTTGTGTCTTTGTAAGTCATTTTGTCTTTTTTGTGTCTTTTATGTGTCTTTTTTTGGTCATTTTGTGTCTTTTGTTGTGTCTTTTTTTAGTAATTTTGTGTCTTTTTTTAGTAATTTTGTGTCTTTTTTAGTCATTTTGTGTCTTCTTGTGTCTTCTTTGGTCATTTTGTGTGTTTTTGGTCATTTTGAGTCTTTTTTGGTCATTTTGTGTGTTTTTTTTGGTCATTTTGTATCTTTTTTTGGTCATTTTGTGTCTTTTTTAAGTAATATAGGTTTTTTTAGTCATTTTGTGTCTTTTTTTGGTCATTTTGACACTGCCTCCAGCGGCCCCCAGGTAATTTGAGTTTTAAGCCCCTGGTCTAATTCCATATCTCATTTGAAAATGGACCTTTGCACTACTCGTTGCTCAAAACATCTAATAAGAACTGTGAATGTGTCCATTCTTGGGGCTAACAGCTCTCAGGTGTCAGGAGCTACACCTTGTTGGTCACACAGGTGATCCTGGGACTGGGTGACCACTTATGGAGCTCTTTTTGCTTTACTGTCTGGCTGAATTTAATCTCAGGCCAGTATCCAGCACCCAGCTGCCATGTCAGGGGGGAAAACAAACAAAACATGACATTGCACTATTTTGCAGCAACAGTGTTGTGAATGTTGGTGTCTGGATTGTTTGTGGAGGAAGTGTACTGGTCAGAGATGGCACACACACTATTATATGTGCAGCAGAAATGTGCATGTGCACACACACACTCACATTTACTTTCCCTTATGTTAAGCACTACCTGCATGTTGCCTCATTACTCTCTGTCATTGTCAAAATAATACCAACACAGTCACCTACATTCCTGATATTAATCCTCCTGTAAAGCTGCAGCAGTGAAAGCTACAAATGGTGATGAAAATAAAGTTGGGCAGGGGTTGGTGGCAGGTACAGGAAGAAAAGTCACATATAGTCATATAGATAGCTTACTAAATCTAGCAAGGGTTTGGCCTAATTTTTGCAAGGTTAAAAATAGATTTTTTTAGCAGCAGTGGGTAATTGGTACGATGTAAAAGGGACATATATTATCCCCGGGGGGACGAGGCGCTTAGAGTCTAAAAAAGGCTAAAAATGTGCTAAAGGTTTAGATTATTTACCACGTTAGGAAACATCCTGGTGTGTGTGTGTGTGTGTGTGTGTGTGTGTGTGTGTGTGTGTGTAAGTTAGTTAGAAGTTCTGGTTTAGGTGTCATAATTAATTGACTAATGTCACATATTGACACCTTTTTGCCTCTTTTCATGTGTGTGTGAGTGTGTGTGTGTGTGTTGCATGTGTGTGTGTGTGTGTGTGTGGTTCGAAGTTCTGGTTGGGGTATCATAATTTACTGACTAATGTCACATATTGACACCTTTTCGCCTCTTTTGTGTGTGTGTGCGTGTGTGTGTGTGTGTGTGTGTGTGTTTATGTGTCTGTGTCTGTGTGCGTGTGTGTGTGTGTGTGTTTGTCAGAAGTTCTGGTTTAGGTATCATAATGAATTGACTAATGTCAGATATTGACACCTTTTTGCCTCTTTTCGTGTGTGTGCGTGTGCGCATGCGTGTGTGTGTGTGTGTGTGTGTGTGTGTGTGTGTGTGTGTGTGTGCGTGCGTGCATGCATGCATATGTGTGTGTGTGTGTGTGTGTGTGTGTGTGGTTGGAAGATCTGTCTTGGTTAGAAGTTCTGGTTGAGGTATCATATAGGACTAATGTCACATATTGACACCTTTCGACTCTTTTCATGTGTGTGTGTGTGTATGTGTGTGTGTACGTGTGTGTGTTGTGTGTGTGTGTGTGTGTGTGTGTGTGTGTGTGTGTGTGTGTGTTGTGTGTGTGTGTGTAAAAGTGAGAGGGAGGACAGGAGAAAAGAAGGGAGTGTGAATGTCACTTTGAACTGTCACACTGTTGCACCCCCCCGTAACACACACACACACACACACACACACACACACACGTCCTAATGAGACAGAGGGGCTTCCGCTGTGCCAACCCAGGGGCCAAGGTGGGAGAGACACTTCTCTCCCTGCACCCATTGTAAACACCCCCGACAGACCCCCCCCAACACACACACACACACACACACACACACACACACACACACACAGCCAGGCAGGCAGCAGCGAGGCCTCCCAGGGCCTGACAGGCTCAGATAAATCAGGCTCTCGACACTCCTCCGCCCTCTCCGCCTCTCCATTCCTGCTGCCCCTCCCCTCGCCACCTGGGGTGGGAGGCGAGTGTTAATTTTCTTCAGGGAGAAACGGAGGGGAGGGAACGAGGGATGGGGAAAGGATGAGTGTGTGTGTGTGTGTGTGTGGGGTGTTAACCCAGACTTCTAAACACCTGCTTGGAGAAGTCACACAACCATTTCAGTGTTTCCAAGTCACTCGTGTCCAGCAGCTTCCATGTATCCTGGATGAAAAAATCTATAGTTCTTAGATTACATTCAATTGGACTTTCTAAAAAGTCTATTTGAATGTTACTTTTTACGTAACTTTGTTGCTTACATCACCCTCGTAACTACTTCACTTCTGGTATTATGTGCATTTATTTACTGTTTAACTCTATGGAGTTTTGGGCTGTTTTGTCCATGTTTGAATCCTTTTCATCCTGCCTGTATTCACCACTTAAAACATGTTTAAATGCCATGTTGGTATATATTTTTTCACCTATATGACCTGATAATAATTGATGTTTTATTCTGATTTACTGGATCAACATTTTTAACCAAAAAGAAACAAAGAAAAACCAACATAAATGTGATCTTGTGATTGTGTGTGATCCTGTCATCAACTCTGGTTTTTATTCTAGTGGGACTTATTTGTGTCTTGTGTGTTTAGCGTAACAATTTTTGGTAATTTTGTGTCTTTTTTAGTCATGTTGGGTATTTTTTTGTAATTTTGTGTCTTCTTTTGGTCATTTTGTGTCATTTTTTTAGTCATTTTGTGTCTTTTTTTAGTAATTTTGTGTCTTTTGTTGTGTGTTTTTTAGTTATTTTGTGTCTTCTTTTGGTCATTTTGTGTCTTTTTTTTAGTCATTCTGTGTCTTTTTTGGTCATGTTGGGTCTTTTTTAGTTATTTTGTGGCTTTTTGTGTCTTCTTTTGGTTATTCTTTTGTCTTTTTTTAGTCATTTTGTGTCTTTTTGTGTCTTTTCTAGTCATTTTGTGTCTTTTTGTGTATTTTTTTGGTCATTTGTGTCTTTTTTAGTCATTTTCTGTCTTTTGTTGTGTCTTTTATATTTATTTTGTGTCTTTTTTTAGTCATTTTGTTACTTTTTTGGTAATTTTCTGTCTTTTGTTGTGTCTTTTATATTTATTTTGTGTCTTTTTTTCGTCATTTTGTGACTTTTCATGTCTTTTTTTAGTCATGTTGTGTCTTACTTAGACCTTTAGTCTAACATAAAATGGGATTTTGAGTCTTTTATTTGAATAAATGGACCTTGAGTTGACAGTAATCCTGGCTCTTAGCAGTCCAACCATATAAAAAATACATACATAAACAATGATATTATGATTGTCATGATTTTGGATGCATCCCATGAAAAAACTAATCCTAAGAAACATGAACGATGTGATAAATTCATGTAGAAAAAGAGACATACACTGTTCAAAAGATTTAGTTAGACAGCAGCTTCAAAGTGAATCATTTCATACATGTGGAACTAAGACACTTCAGGAAATAAAACTGAAATGAATATTTTTTTGCTTACTCTCAGAGTATTGAGCAGGATCATATCCCAGGTTGTGCAGCAGACAGACCCGACACACACAAAGCAATAATAAAAAGAATATTAATTTTTATGAATAATTTTGTTTGTTACCCCAAGAGCCTTTCAATAAGATGCAGTAAAAGAGGAACCATCCGTTTAAAATGACCAAGAAGCGATCGATGCAGTCAGAGGATTAAAAAAGTTCTTATTATTATCATTTTATTTTGATATAATTATAATCCAACACCTGTTCTTTCTTTTACCTGTGAAATAAATGGTAACACTTTACAATAACCATCATTTATAAATGGTAAACAGATTTTATTAATGTTTATTAATGTTTAATCATCATTTATAAACCATATATAGGCCATTTATAATGGTAAATACATAATTTATTAATGTTTAACTAGCTAAACCATTTATAAATGACAAATAGATGGTATATTAATGTAAGTTTATAGTTAATTTTCCATTAACAAGCGATTAAATTACAATTAATAATTTATTAATGGTGTTAGTTGCACTCATTATAACATTTTAACACCATATTAAGTATGTTAATGGTTTTGAAATGATTCATATACCTTTAAGAAATTGAAACATTTCATGATTAAATATGCATAGCACTTTGTAAATGGTTATTAATTGGTCTATTAACCATCTATTTACATCACTTATTGTAAAGTGTTACAAAAATTAATTACATAATACAATCCGCAAATCCATCTTTTTGCAGCTCACCTGTCCTCTGCTTCACTATAACACCAAATTAATCTTTTCATTCAGTCCACTTTGTCTCTGAGCTCAGAATCTGATGACTGACAAGATCTTATCAGGTCAGTGTGATAAACTACGAGACAAAAGTCAGGACAAAGTATCACTTCAGAAGGAAAATTGGTTGTGAAAGCTGCCCTGATCTTTCTCAAAGATGCAGCTTCAAAAATAAAAAAGGAATCTGTTATTTTTGGGTCTTGAACTTTGCTCTCCATTAAAATAAGAACCATGCGATCATGTTTGGCCTCACACAGACAAACAGTAGGGGAAGTAAGTACGGTTCAATTTTGGTCATTTTGAGTATTTTTTAGTCATTTTGTGTCTTTGTAAGTCATTGTGTGTCTTTTTGTGTCGTTTTTTGGTCATTTTGTGTCTTTTGTTGTGTCTTTTGTAGTTATTTTGTGTCTTCTTTTGGTAATTTTGTGTCTTTTTTTAGTCATTTTGTGTCTTTGTGTCTTTTTGGTCATTTTGTGTCTTATTTTAGTCATTTTGTGTCTTTTTGTCATTTTGTGTCTTTTTTTTTAGTAATTTTGGTCATTTTGTGCCTTTTTTTAGTCGATTTGTGTCTTTTTTCTGTCTTTTTTGGTAATTTTGTGTATTTTTTGTGTATTTTTTAGTTATTTTGTGTCTAATTTTGGTAATTTTGTGTCTTTTTTAAGTCATTTTGTGTCCTTTTTTTGGTAATTTTGTGCCTTTGGTGTCTTTTTTACTCATTTTGTCTCTGACATGCTGCTATTTTGGGTCGTGAACTTTGCTCTCCCTTAAAATAAGAACCATGAGATCATGTTTGGCCTCCTACAGACAAACAGTAGGGGAAGTAAGTACGGGGTCAACAAGCAATGTTGATGCCAGCACAGTTCCACTGCTATTTGGTGCAGAAGACTCGCTGCAAATGCTGTTTTCCATCCTGCTAAACTGGCCTCTGGGGCTAATTATCCCGTTGGCTGGGTTCAGATGCCACACAGTGTGAGAAGTGAGGGGGGGGGGGGGTGAAGGGGCACTGGGCAAGGGCAAAGACTGAGGGGGGTCGAGGGAGCGCTCACACCCAGGTGTGCAGTCTCGGCGTTGACCTCGGGGTCACAGCCGGCTTTTTTCCTCACCTGGATCTACCCAGTTTGTTCTCATTTAGGAGCGAGGATGCTCTTTTTGCAGCGAGCTGGGAGCCTCCCAGTACCGCCACAATCCTCCACCGGTGGCCAATGAGCAACTTGACTGGGAAAACAAAAGGCTCAGACTTACATGGACGCAAACAAAACCCATCTGTGTGTTTTTGCATGACGGTTAAGACAATGACTGTTTGGGATTTTTAATTGAAAGGGAGATATGGCCCCTCATGGCAACCCATCTGTTCAAAATTGATATCTGAGCGACAGTTGCCCTCTCATCTCCATCGACGAACAAGCGTGAGATTTTCAAGCCCTATTTCATTTATTTCAGGTAATTGAAATGTGAGGCACGCTTGCAGGTCGATAACGACGGAGGGAACTAATAAACAACACACTGTGTTTATTGTTTTAATCACACGGGATGATTTATTATTTACTCCTTTTTTTCTTTAAGGAGTTTAAACACTTCAAACTCCCGCCAACGGCAACCCGGAATCAGGTTTTGAATTTGAAGGAGAAAAAAAAGAAAAAAAGAAGAGGCTCCTTGTGTTGGACAGGTGGAGGAGAGCAGGATGAGGACTGACAGGGAATCTGTGGCCCAAGTACAGTATGGAGGGATGACGAAGATGAAAGAAAAGCTGCAAACAGATGGTGGAGGTGCAGACGAGGAAGAGGATGAACAAGATAGAGAGACAGGGGGGAGCGAGAGAAAGAGGGGAATAATACACTGTGGAGAGAATCGAGGAATACGACCTGACCGAGTTAAAGGAGAGAGAAAAAAAATGCTTGCATTGTTGTTTTCATTATCTGGCTGCTGTCATTCTGCAGGCTTTGTATCTGTGAAATGAAAGAGAGGGATGAACGAGAAAGGAGGAGGGCGGGGGGGAGGAAAGAAGAGAGGGACAGAGGGAAGGATGGAGAAGAAGAAGAAGAAGAAGAAGAGGGGGAAAAAAGCTGTGAAATTAATCTTTTGTGCCTAGCCTTACACAGCCACAGACATGCTCAGACAAAAGCCCGGACCTGGAGAAGCTGCCTGGGTGTGATTGATGAATAAAGTAAAGGTGTCAGAAGTGTATTATGTAAATTAGCCCAGGCAGGGACCATTTCGGCGGCGAATGAAAGAGCGGGACGTACGTGGGTGTAAGAGAGAGAGAGAATGTGTGTGTCACGGAGGGTGCGATCGTCCCCGAGCGCCACAGCCGTGCCATCTTTCATCTCGCAAGACAACCTCGGACGGCAATCTCTGCCACGGGTTTAAACCTGAGAGAGAGGATGGACAAAGACATGCATGGACAGATGAAACGTGCAGAAAGCTTTATGGGGACAAGAAGGATGGGAGGGTGTTTTGCATGAATACAGCCCTTGTGATTGACCAGTGTGGGACATCTCTCATCTTACGTACGCTCTCCCTCCTTCTCCCACTGTAGTAAATGTATACAGTTACATTTCCTACCACCACTCTATCTCCCACCGGGGAATACAGTTATTTCAGTCGGAGTCGTAAAGACCGCCATAAAGAGCCTGTCTGTCTGATTCCCAATGACAGTGTACAGGCTCTGGGAGGGCAGATTGAGCTGTGTGGGGAGGCGGGGTGTGTATCCGCCAATGATGTTATGGACAGAAGCAAGCTGAAAGTCTTTTGTGGTATAGAGTGTGATTTTCATTAGATATCAAGGTCTGTCATGGGAGAGGAAGCGAGTGAGAGGGACATAAATTGCGAGAATGGGGAGGTTTTTTTTCCCGCTATCCAAACACAAACACACATCCGCCACCCTAACCTAACCCTAACCCTAAACCTAACCCTAACCCTTACTCTAACCCTAAACCTAAACCTAACCCTAACCCTATTCCTAGACCCAACGGGTGTGTTCCAACCTTTGCCGTTAACGCGCCCAACGTCACTTTTAATAGGCTGACAAAAACAATCTATCATGCATTCACCTACACAGAGCAATATAAAACAGGTTAACAGGAATTGATGGCATCCTCGGCCCTAATTCTTACCTTGAGTGGCGTCTCCCCCTGATTGAAACAGACAAAGATGTATAGGGTTACCCCCGCGCCGTGGATGCGCTAATTGCCGGCGCTTGTCGTTCGCCGAAGCATTGTCTCAGAGGCTAACTAGAGCGCTAGCCCCCTCTTTTCTCCCATCTCCATTGTGTGTTTGTGTTTGGCGGCCAGACAGGCTGCTGAGAAAGCTGTTTTCATCGCGGCAGCCGCACCCGGTTATTAACGGGTTCATAAGTAAGCCCAGGCCCCGGCTATTTCTCCGCGTTAGTATTTATTAGGAGTCCACAAAGAGAAGCCGGGGCCCATGCCTATAATGAATGAAAGAACCTCCGTGTAATTGAGCCTTATTAGGCCACAGTCGGGAGAGAGGGAGAGGAAAATAGGACAGCAGGGCTGAGAAGAAAGGGATGTGACGAGAGGGAAGGAGAGAGAGACTTGCATTGTCAAAACTCGTTCCGCTCCCATGCCTCCGTTTATTAATTTCGTCACCGAGGCACGAGGCGGAGTAATTTTCAGATCCCTTCCACTACACTGCTTCCCATATTTACAGTGTAAGTATGAATGACAGTCCGAACTGTGCGCCGTGCCATACACAGTGGTAAACACTGGCAAACACGTCAGGCTGGCATGCTCTCTCCAGGTGCTCTGATGAGAAGGAACCTTGCATCGTAAATGTGTGGACAATCAGAATGGGAGTTGCTTTTTTAGTAACTTTAAAGTTTAAAGTAGCTCGTAGAGTTGTGTCAAAGATGTTCCACTCAAGACAAACTCTTAGGAAAACTGCTAAACCTTTAGAGTCTGAGTCTTAGAGTCTGGAGTTTCTTCCCCAGTGTGTATCCTAGTAAAATAGGTGGTGCTGGAAGTGTGCTGACACAGAGACTGCTTGCACTCTCACAGTAACAGAGTTGGGTCAAGAGACCATAACGGAGCAGGGCTTTGTAAAATTGGTGTACAACCAACCATGATGCCAGAATAAGTGTTGGCATTGTGGGTTTCTGCAAACCACAGAAAAGTTGAATCTCTACATTTTTGACCACAAATGTGTTGAATTTGAACGTTTCTGAACACTTTAAAAACACTGTAGGGTTGGGCATTGGACCACTTGGTTAAGGTTAGGGTCAGAAAACACTAATTCCAGACATAAGAACACAAAAGCACTTCGTCTGGACATAAAGACCAGTCTCCTGGTTGACAGTCCTAGGTTGGTTGGTCCCTTGATCCAACTACCTGAAGGTGGACCAATCAGGTTGCTTTGCAGATTAATCTACTATATCTGTGGTTTGCATAAACAGAGAATGCCAACATTTTATTGCTGGCCACTGTACTTATGACACTATGATAGCTTCCTTGCTTCAAAGAATTCTGAATTGTTCATCAAGAGTTCATCAAAAATCATCAAAATTAATTGATTTTAGTCCACAATTTGGATGTTTTTTCATCAAAAATCATCAAAATTAATTGATTTTAGTCCACAATTTGGATGTTCTAAGTGCTGATGACATTTGGACCCAAGGCTGTTTTTCAAATGTATACCCATCCATCTACCGAGACCTCCAGGGCTGTTGCACAACATTCTGGACCATTCTGTTGGGCAACACCCCTTGAGTTGCCCAACTTCCCCGGAGTCGCCCTTTCTGAATCCAAAGCTATTCAGACTAGTAACTTTGTGGGCCCTCATATATACACTCAGTCCCTTCCTCCATACATAGACTTTGTACGTAAACAACGCCAACTGACTTCCTCTGTCACTTCCACCGTAACTCCTAGTGGGCTTCTCACTTGAATGTCAACATTTTTGTCCTTTTTCCGGCACTGAAACAAATAATGTTGTATTTTGTTTTGGGAGGACAGACTCCTGAGTGCAGAGTTCTTCCTTCAGCTGTATGAGAGCATGCTTGGATCACACAGTCATGCACGAAGGTCAACGTTTGGTTTGGAGCTGTAAGGAAAAGCCAGCTTCCCTTTCAACAGGTCTTGGTCAGATCCTCATGTTTTCGTATGACTTAACAAACCAAGCTAATGTGGAAAACCACAACGGGGTTTCAAGTAGTTGCTGCAGACCAACTTGGTGTGATGATACTCTGAGCTAACCATCGAGGTCAGACTGTCCAAACCACATGCAGGGCTTCCACTACAGTTACTTTATAGACTTACAGTGAATGCATTTAGTCTTAGATGTGGTGGTCCTTTATGACATTTTAATGGTGGATCCAACTTTGGTTGTAGGAACATTTCATGTATTTCCAAAACTTTTCAGGAAAGAATACAACTTGTTTTACTTGTATTGACTTTTTTAACATGAACAACTGGACTGGGCAATAATATATTGATATTTTGACATGAAACTAGATTGTCTTACATTTTGTATATCTTTATATTGTATATAAGTGTTGTTTTTTCCTGGTTTTCATGGCTGCATTCAGCCCTTTGTTTGACGTTGTTGCGCCATCTAGTGGGCTCAGAAAATAAAGAAAATGGTTCATGAAGCTTCGTTGTCACTTCACTAGTTCTAGCTGTCTGTGAAAGCAATGATAATAATAATTTTTGCATTTCTTTTTTGTAAAAATACTTTTTCTCACTGTTAAATTGACTAAACACCATATCTCTAACATAAATATACTGTGATATTTAATGGTAAAATCTTTAATTTATGTAGCATTTATAAAGTATTTTTTTGTCAATTATATGGCAGAACAGCGTTTCTTTTGATGGAAAAACTTTTTATTTCTCACGGTAAAATATGGAATAAAACGGCAATCTTAAAGGTGAAATCAACAGTGCTAATATAATTTTACCGTAATATTCCAAAAACTTGCACCGTATTTATTACGGTAAAGTTCTGGCAACCACAGCCGCCGTTTTTTACCGGAAAAACAACATTTTTTTTACAGTGTATTATTAGGTTGGACTGAGGTTATGATATTTTAAGAGTTGGAAATAAGGAAAGGAAATAAAGGCAACATGACTTTTTTGAATCTCGCAACCAACAAATACCCCATTACAAAAAACTAACAACCAAACTAATAAAAACTAAACTAAAACTAAGCATTTTCCCAAAAAATTAAAACTGATAAAGACTAGCAAACTCACTCTTAAAATGAATTCAAACTAACTGAATTTGAAAACAAAAAATCACAACGAAATTAATACTAAAACGAATGAAAAATCCAAATCTATAACCTTGATCGTTGATCCTCTATTGGCAACAATGTACTATTACGTTGGACTGAGGTTCTGGAAAGATTTTAAGGATTGTTTCTGTCCATTGCAAAACCAACAAAGACCCTAAGAAAATATGTACATACGTATACAGTGTGTGTGTGTGTGTGTGTGTGTGTGTGTGTGTTTCTGGCTTTTGAGTGCAAATCAACTATATATCTTCATTACCAGCAGCACTGAACCTCAGTGGCAACACCTCTCCATTCAGCTCTAATAGATATTTCTTACAGCAGACGTTTTGGCGTGTCATAACAGCAACGGCACAGGTGTAATTAATAACATTAATGGTAGCTGTTTCCACCCCAGGGCTCTGCTATTAAGCACGCTGACTCAATGGCAAGGTTTACTGGGACACTTGATTGGAATGGAGTCACCATTAGTTTTAGCAGTTTTAGTGAGTTTTCCTGCACTGACAAGTCCATCTGGCACCTTTCGTTTTAATCAGTTGTTGGCAAAAGTTCTATTGACGTTCAAATAAGAACATGCATTTAACTAATTTCTGTACATGACAACGGTGTTATGAAAGAGTTCAGTGACTGGAGGTCAAAGCACACATCACATATTCGCACATTCACAGATAGAATGGTAATTTTCCTTTTATAAATCTGGATAGCTGTGACAGTCAGAGGTCAGCACTGTCCTCGGGCTTACTATCTCTCTTTCTGCACATTTACCTCTTCGTTTTCTGCTTCCTTTACATCGTCTCCCTCTTTCTTCTTTCTCTTACTGTCTCGTACTTTCTGTTCCGATTGCAGAAAGCAATGTGCAAAATGTCATTTCATCTCAAACAAATTATATTAACCCTCTAGAGTCCATGGAAACACCTGCACATTAACTTCTTCATGATGTGAAGACATAAAAATGAATATTCGGACAAGTAAAACTGGAGATAATGTCAAATATATTTAGGATAAAAATATAGAACTAGATATTATCCTCATTGTACCTGTTATATTTCCAACCTTGATCAAAATTTTGAACCCAAAAGAAACAAAGGAAAACATAAAATCTGATCTTGAAAATTATGATTCACACACAGAAATGTACATGTTGCAAATATGAATACAGTAAGACAAAGTTAAAAAATTAATTATCAGGACATATAGGTGAGGTAACGCTGAAAAAACTGATACTATGGCATGGTAAAAAAAAAATTAACAGATTTTTTTTAACGCACATACTGTAATAGCTGAAGATTTCAGAGGGTTAACTATACAATACATAATAAACCATATATTTAAAGGAGTAGTCTAACACTTTTCCTAGTTTCTAGAGCAACTAACTTCCTAATAACTAGTGGGCAGAGCCAAAACACTCGCTGCTTTCCAAAAAGAACTCAAAAAGTACTCAATGGAAACACGCCTAATAGCACCAGCAGTACAGTCATTGGTGTCCTGCCTGGAGCGTCTGGTTCTCCAAACTGGGAACCATCATCAACTGCAGGTAACACACTGACTGTGGGTAAATGCCTCATATACCTCCACTTAAAAGAATCTGAACTATCCCTTTAAGAACAAACTTAAGAACAATTCTTTTAGAAGATATCGGTGAATGAGGCCCAATCATCTTATCACACTCATGAAGTAAATCGAAGAAGTTCCCAAAATGTTGAACTAGTCCTTTAATATATTAAACACTTCACTGTTTAATCTCCAGTGTACAAATCACTTAATTTCCTACTAAGTGCACATTGGACATTACAGCGACCTTCTGCCTTTTAATGTGTGTGTCTATTTATGTGAGACTGAACCTGAATACAGGACTCTCTCTCTCTCTCTCTCTCTCTCTCTCTCTCTCTCTCTCTCTCTCTCTCTCTCTCTCTCTCTCTTCAGGATCTTCCAAAAGGCTGAGCTAGTCATATTCCCCCACCTGGCTATTTTTCAAAGCCAGACGACGTCTTTCTCTTTATTCAGGCCCAGAATGCACACACACACACACACACACACACACACACACACACATATAACACTCTCAGTATGATACATGTCTGTGCTCACACACACATACACATTTTTCCTGGTTTGTTTCTATGCTGATGATATGCACCCACCCCCCTCTGTATATATATATATATATATATATATATATTCACCTCTTACACACTGTATTTTCTGAATTCCTTTAGTTTTTTCCAATGCATTCCTTCGAACAGATCCATATTTCAACTGGCTGACCTGCACCAAGTGCTTTATTTTAAAAAACACATCTTCTGCAGTCCACCCCGGATGTGATTCAGTGCCAGCTTTTACACCTCTACCGCTCTGAAATTGGTCAAACTGATGTAAAACACCAGCAATCTTTAATCCAAAAGAATCTGTGTTCAGCTTGTCCCAAATCAGTTTAGCTCGATTTTTCTCTTTTTCCACTCACTCCACTCATTTTCTCTCCATGCCTCTCCAGTCCCCCCCTCCCTCTCTCCTCCTCTCATCTCTCCCTTCTTCCTCTGTCTCACTATTCCTCACTCTCCTTCTCGCTAATTCTCTTTCTCATTTGCCTCCCTGTTTCTTCTTCCACATGCGGGAACTGTCATTATATGTTATGGCGTATCGGTTCTCTGCATGCATATGAGCCTTTCTCTTTCTCTCTGTCCCTTTCATGTTTCCCTGGCAGTCATACATTACGTTGGAGAGACAATACCTCCTCCAGATAATGCCATAAATGATGGAATTTACATGCATATGCTCGCATATGCAACCGCAGTCTCTCATATCTGCCGCACTCAACGCAGGCTGGATTTCAGCCTCTGTGTGTGTGTGTGTGTGTGTGTGTGTGTGTGCGCGCGTGTGTGTGTGTGTGTGAAGTGGCGCTCCAGTGGGACCATCATTAGAGTGGATCTAGACTAATGACACAGGAAACTGATTCACACTGAGAGAACTTCTGTAAAGCCCACACACACACACACACACACACACACAGTGACACACAGCCTACGACATACAGTATATATTCTGCTTTCAGAACAAGAAAAGTAGGATTACATCTTTCCACTACAAAAATATTACCACTAAATCATTTACCATTTATTGAACTGATCACTAATCCTCTTATCATTACCCCTCCAATCATCACATATTATTCCACACAAACACACACGTGGCAAAGTGTCAGTGAAAAAAGCAAGAATTGATATATATATATATATATATATATATATATATAACATACATGAGGAAGCATTATAATAAATAATTTGCTTTTGAAAAATAGCATTAAATCATACTTTTTTCTTTCAACCCTTTGATGCACAACATATAAACACCTTCTAATCTAATCTTCTCTATTATCAATATATCAATTTTTCCTTTCATACTTTATGAAGAAAAATAGTTTTTGTATTATTACATCAAGTTTACTCGGATGCGTCAAAAATGACCTTGTGCATTAGAAGCGTAGTGATACTAAAAATGATACACTAAATTAACAATTTGAGTATATGTGTACTAAACTATGTTTGTCTTATTTTGAAGGTTTAACTTTAAAAGAGTTGTTAGAACCACCAGATTACATTGGAAAATCACATATTTTAACATTTGAGACTCATTAGAGCAACCAAATAATAATTTCCATGGGGAAAAACACCAATTTAACAAAATAGGATCGTTAATATTTGTGTCTTCTTTGTCAGGTTTTAAATTGGTGACCACATATAAACACCTTCTAATGCACAACATGGGTCAAAAATGACCTTGTGCATTAGAAGCGTAGTGATAAAAAAAAAAGTCTTTTATTCAAAAAGAAAGAAATTAAAACAAAAAATTAGGATGTATGATGATCAAAAACAAGTTATTTGAGGAAAACCTGCAATACTGAATGATGATATTAATTTATTTCAAATATATAGAATATAAAAACATAGTCGGGTCACTTTAGACCCATGTTGTGCATCAAAGGGTTAACCTGCAGAAATGGAATTACTAGTCTTCAGACATGACCTGTGCTATTTAACACATCCACAAACTGAGACTAAAAAGCACCAACCCATGTATATAACAGACTCTGTTTGTTGTTCAGAGGGCATTCTGCACTTCTCTCACTACATTTCCCCAAACTGAGCTCACCATGAGAAAACACTGAACAGATGTTGGTTTTAACAGAAAACGCTCACTGGTGGACCCGCTTTAATCCCCATCTCCCTCGACCGCTGCAGAACATGTAACTAGGCAGAACCTGTGAATTAGCTCAGAGACTAATTGTCCCGTGTTGTAAACTTCTCCCGTCACGGACTGCAGAGAGTTTGTTTAAAGAAATCTCTACCAGGGTTTGACCACTGTGGGGCTTTTAAAAGCTGCTATTTAAACAGTGTTGCATATATTTGCCTCTCACTGGTAAATTTACCAACCTGGTCTCACAGGAATCCGTGAAATAGCCACTGATTCGCTTAACTCAAAATCTATTCCAACATACAAAGTGATTATGTACATTCACTGAGTGAATATTTAGAAAATAAAACATATTTTTCTCGCTAGAAATGTGATCAAAATCCCTTTTTATGCAGAAACTAAGTCAAAATATTGATTTTTTCACTAAAAATGAGAGAACTGTCCGCCATGTTTTTTGTTCTGACCGCCGGGACCTTGAAAGTCATGTGACTTGGATCAAACCAATAGGAAAAAATATCCATGGAATAGCCACGGGATATGACTGTCATTAACTTGCATTGTAGCGAAATCTGTGTCAGTTTCACGGAAATTTGAGTGATTCCGTGGCTATTCCACGGATTTTGAGTTAAGCGAATCCGTGGCTATTTCACGGATTCCTGTGAGACCTGTGAGTTCAAAATTTCACTTGTTTGTCCAAGTTCTCACCTCATTTTAAAGAAAAAGAGGTGTGTTAGAATGGTTTCCAAGGTCGTGTGGGTCTTGTTTTCTTATCTTTTTAGAAAATAAATCATTAAGCATTCCAACAGTCGTCCCCATTTGGCCAAAAAGTCCACAAAAAACAACTCTAGATAGTAACAAAGTCATGTTCCACAGTCAAACAACCTCCAAACGACTCAAACAAGCAATATAGAAAAAACAAATTGTCAATGAACCTTTTCAACGACTTGTCCCATCTCTCTTTTTCCATCTGACTCTTCTCTTTATTGTTTACTTTTTAATTAATCGCGCCGGTTCATTCTAAACATGTCAGAATAAATACATTTTTCATCCCGGTGATATCGGCCTGCCGCTCCGTTATTAATGCTGCAGAGAATTCAGCCACTGTTTGCAAATAATATCCTCAAATTGAATCATTGTTGCATGAATATATGCAAAATATTCATTTCAGGCGGCGTGAGGGTTGAGTGCTTTTAAATTGGAGAGATCATTCATGGCTTCACCTTTTCAGGCGAGATAAAGTCGTGTGCAGTAACATTACAATGTCAGTGGAGGGGAGGACGGGGGGAGAAAGGGATGAAAGAGAGAGGGATGAGAGAAGGAGAAGGTAGAAATAATGACAAGAGAAAAGCAGCGTGAGTCAATAAAAACAAGTAAATCCAAAGCGAATGAGAACAGAGGAATGTAAGACAAAGGAATAAGAACAAGGACAGAGTGAAATCTTGTTCCAAGCGTCACACAGCAGGGATCAGTGTTTGTATGTGTGTATTGTTCTGATATTACAGGTTGGTGTTATTAATAAGTCAGGTAAGTGACAAAATTAAACTAGTGAGGACTCGCACGCCTCCACTAAGGCTGCAAAATCTTCCCTGTTTGTTATTTTAATAATAGAAAGTTGCACGCGGAACCAAATTGCACAAAGTGGTAGACAATTATAGGATTTGCTTTATTCTACTAGGTGCAAAAATACTTAAAAAATTCCCATTTTGCATTAAAAAAAACCCCTTTGAACAATGCTTTGTAGAAACAAACAACCAATCATTTGTTCCCAGTCTAATTTTCCTCCAAATTTGATTGAAATCTGGTTACAAGTTTTGCGATATCCCTCTAACTGACAGACAGGCAAACAAAGAGACAAACAAAAGAAACAGGACTGGGAACACAACCTCAGAAATGTAGAGAATTGCTACAGCTATTCAAACAAAAGTGAGACAATGGGTATCAGGGAAGGGATATTACATCACTGCATGTTCAAATAAAAGAAGCACCGTCGTGTGTATGAATGCCGACCCAGCCCATCAAATATAACCTGCTGAGAAGATCATTCTAACCCGAGATGACCTGTGGGAGCAGGAGGACGAGGCTATTTCTACCTGCATCTTCCATAATGTGACGACGCCGCCGCCGCAGCTCTTAAATACACAACGGCGTCGCAGTTAGTTGTAGTTCTGCATGGCTGTTTGTCTGTTTTCTCTGTTCACACACAGCTGATTTTCCATCTTGCCTTGAAAATTGGGCAGCACTTTAGTCAACATATGTTATCTGTGAATGTGAAATGTGATTTGAAGGATGGATGTGACACAGTTAGACTGATATATTTATTGTAGAATTTGTCTGCAAGACTCTCTGGAAAGGCCTCTGTGTGGATCCTTTATGATGTATAATAATTAGAATTTCTACTTCAGCATTTCACAACATCTTCAGTTAAAAAGTTGCTTAAAAATAATGAATGATTGAACTATTGCCCTAAAAATGGTATATTTAAAAGTATTCCATCAGCAACTTCACTGAAAATGTTTATCAGTAGTTTGTAATAATGGTTTCATATCGACATTTCAACTTTACTTTGATTTAATTAAGTGTCTTTATATGTTTTGGAGACACATCCGCAAATGCAGGTGAGTTATTCAACAAGATCTCCAACCTTAACAACAGAATAGACCATTTGTCAACACCACCTATAATGACACATACATAGCAGAACGTTCTAAAAGTAAAACTTCCTGGTTAGGCGTTATAAAAGAAAGTTTTAACAGTAAATAAATGGCCGTAAACGCCGGCAGTGAGGTAGTTACCGAGGGTGACGTGATCCACGGAAGTTATGTAAAAAAAAAAAAAGTTATAACAATCCCGTGTTATTTGGCAATACGCCATATTTTGCTGCCAAGCCACGCCCACATAGTGAGACGATCTGTAAAGTTTTTAATAATGTTTGATCCGAAAGGCCTTATAATGGTACTGACCAAGGTTGACGTCGATCAGGTTGAATCTGTAGGAGGAGTTTGTTAAAGTAGGCGACATGGAAATGGCGAAAAACAATGAAAAATGGGATATTGGATCCAAGATGGCCGACTTCCTGTTGAGTTTTGAGTAGTGGTCCAAGAGGCTTTTTGGTGTGTTTCCCCATGATACATATGTGTACCAAATTTTGTTTGTTTATGTGAATGTTCCCCATAATGTGCTGCTCTGTTTAAATGTTCTAGGGGGCGCTACTGAGTTATTTTAGCACGTCTATTTCTGAGTTTTTGAATATGATAAAGCCCCCCAAAAGGCGTTCCATTCGAGAGAATGATAATTAAAGCATAATTTGCCATCATGCCACGCCCACATAGTGTGACGGTCTGCAAATCTTTTAATAACTTTTGATGTCAAAGGCCTTGTGATGGTACTGAACAAGTTCGAAGTCGATCGGATTAAATCTGTAGGAGGAGGTTGTTAAAGTGTTTTCGATCCAAGATGGCCGACTTCCTGCTCGTTTTTGAGTATGGCTTCCTGGGACTTTTTGATGTGTCTTCCCATGACACATGTATTTCCCAAATTGCGTGTCTCTACGACAAACCCTGTTTTAGGGGATCAATTCTAGTAGGTCATTTTGCCACGCCCATTCCTGAAACCAATAAAATACGTAAATTTTCGACGGGAGTGAATTTTGTCCCAAGTTTGGTGAGTTTTGGAATATGATAAAGCCCTCAAAAGTGCGATTCATTTCTGTTATAATAAAACAGACCAAATTTCAACAGGATCCTCGCACTATTAGTGCTCGGGCCCTAATAAACGGACCAATTGCCACTGTTAGTGCTCGGGCCCTAATAACCTTATTCAAAACACTGATCGAAACTTATCTAAATGGAGGAAACAACACGTTTACTTGGATGGATTTCAAACGTCATTGTGCTTCTCCACTCCTGGAACTAAACCTCTGCATCTTTGTTTATTGGGCTTAATAATAAACAAGGGTGTAGGCTTAGTTTCATGGTTAAATTTCTAAACCACAATTAAGCCACATCTTAGGCGCCTTTTTTTCCATGTCTGCATTGTTCCATTCGTCTGTTCGGGACACTAAGTATTCATTTTAAAGAACAGAAACCAGGAGGCCGATTGTAATGACTTCACCGAACCTACTAAACCAAAACAGCCATTTTTTAACCAGTGGACCATCAGATAACCCCGTATACCATTTGCATGTTAAGAGGTTATTCTCCACACTCGTCTCTGCCTTGCCCACCCCGCTGGCTCGCACCATTTAAAAGTTTCTATGTCCTGTATCTAATAGGGGGGTAGAAAAAAAAAACTAATATCCAAAAGCAAATATTATTCTCTCCCCCACCTCTGCCCCCACTTTCTTCTCTCTCATGCAGCTGCAGATTAACAAGTCTAAACGCGGCATAATCACCAGCAGAATCAAATTCCTCAGATATGAATGCCAATGCTGTGCTCCCACCAATATTTTATGGTAATATGATAAAAATGTAAAGTTGAAAAAAATAGCAGCTCGTCTTCTTCTTTTTCTTCTTCTTTTTTTTTTTTTTTTGGTAATGTAAAAGGTAAGCTGAAGAGTAGCAGAGGGAGGTGTGTATGTGTGTGTGTTGGGGGGGGGTGTGAGTCGGTGGTGGGGGGGTTCATCACATGGCCCGGCCTCGCCGAGGGATAGGCTGTCGCTAGGAGACAGAGGCAGGGAACGGACCAGTGGCAATGATGTATTAACTGGCGAAGGTGGCTGACAGTAATCTTTGTCACTAGATGCAGTGGCTGTCTAAGTCCTGTCATTTTATGCATCTCATGCAAAACAGATGTACCCGGATACTACAGGCTCAGGGAGAGAGAGAGAGAGCGAGAGAGAGAGGATGGAGGATGGAGGATGGGTGGAGGAGGAGGGGGTATAAAAATCATTATACAGCTAGAGGTTGGAAGGGCTGTCACAAAGAATTTCATTATTTTTCATCCGGTATCGAGAAGGTGGATTGTGCATATTGTAATTTTTTCCCGCCACCATAAGCCTCTAAATAATTTGGGAAGTTTCCAGGGCAGAAGTTTTCCCTTTTCTCTCCGCTCATTACCCAGAGTTCAGGGCAGAGGTGCTCAATCACCCCGGCTGAAGGAAACGCTTACACATAGAAACACGCCCTGCCACCGCCACCGCCACCACCTCCTTCTCCTTCTCCTTCTCCTCCTCCCTCCTGTCCTCCCCTCCGCTCTCTATCCACACTCCATCCTTTACCACTCCATCTCCCGGCCCTCCTCCTCCTCCTCCTCTTCCCCTCGCAACCATTGTCCTTGCCACTTGCTTGGTTCTTCCTTTATTTCTTTGCCTTTCTTCCGCTTTTACTTGCCGTTGTCCTCGTTCTCTCCTTTTCTTTTCTCCGCTTCGTTCTTTGGTTTTTTGCTTTTTTTTCCTCTCTGCTCCTCGTCACCATTGCCCTTGGTAACCTCTTTTCCTTTTTTGACTTTGTGCCCACCCATAGTTTCTCTTGATAGCTCTATCATCTCTTTTTTCCATCATCTTCCTCTACTTTTCTCTGCCGTTATCCCACAGCAATGAGCAGGGTGAGAGTTAGGGTTAGGGTTAGGGTTAGACTCACTGTGTCCTTTTTTTGTCTAAATCACCATTAAACCTATAAGGATTAAGAGCTCAGAATTCTAAATTGATAAAAAAGATACCTTTAATCACACGTTCAATCATGAATTCGGTTCTATGCGGATGACAGTCAGCTTTATGTTATATCAGCACCACTCTTAGTCATGCCATCTTTCCTTCCTTCTTGTTTTCTCTGCCTTTCTTCCGCTTTTACTTGCCGTCCTCGTTCTCTCCTTTTCTTTTCTCCACTTCGTTCTTTGGTTTTTTGCTTTTTTTCCCTCTCTGCTCCTCATCACCATTGCCCTTGGTAACCTCTTTTCCTTTTTTGACCTTGTGCCCACCCATAGTTTCTCTTGATAGCTCTATCATCTCTTTTTTCCATTATCTTCCTCTACTTTTCTCTCCCGTAGCAATGAGCAAAGACTCACTGTGTCCTTTTTTTGTCTAAATCACCATTAAACCTATAAGGATTAAGAGCTCAGAATTCTAAATTGATAGAAAGATACCTTCAATCACACGTTCAATCATGAATTCGGTTCTATGGAGATGACAGTCAGTTTTATGTTTTATCAGCACCACTCTTACTCACGCCATCTTTCCTTGGATTCACTTCCAAAACTGTCTGTTTACTTTGTGGCCTTTTCCCAGCAACAGAAAACATTCACAAAAGACATGATCAGCTAATGAGATTTGCACGTCTGAACATTTAAACCATGGGTCTCAAACTCGCGGCCTGCGGGCCAATTGCTGCCCTTGTGATGATATTTTGTGGCCCCCACCTTGATATGAAAGTTTAATGTGAGTTTTATATGAATGGCACTTTACCGTGTTGTGTGTGGACGGTCCCTTTATTTACTTTTTTTGGTAATTTTGTGTCTTTTTTTGGTCATTTTGTGTCTTTTTCAAAATAATTTTGTGCCTTTTTTGGGAATTCTGTGGGGTTTTTTGGTTATTTTGTTTCGTCTTTAAGTAATTACATTTTTTCTGTCATTTTGTGTCTTTTTAATTAATTTTGTGTCTTTTTGTCATTTTGTGTCTTTTTTGTCATTTTGTGTCTTTTTTAAGTCATTTAGGGTTTTTTCTGTCATTTTGTGTCTTTAAACTGATATATGTCTGATATTTTAAAATATCTTCCATTGAATTGTACAACAGTTTCTAGTCACTGAGACCTGTGTCGAGCTGGATAGAGATGAATTTCAGTCAGAACTAGTCGGTGCAGGGTCTCATTCTTCGCTGCAGGTCTTGGGTTTGTGTATCGAGCTCTAAAACACACGAGTGGATCCCAGTGGACTCATTATCAGCTCTGATCACATGGTGTGTCAGAATTATCACATGATAAAATGTGTTCCTTGAAGCGGAGTGTGAAAAAACAAACAATATCTGTCATTCAGCTCCTTCATCGGTGTCGCATGTTGAAGTTGTCTCTCTGTTTGGGTCGGCTGCATTTTGGATCAAGTCAAATAATTTGTTTCTATTCTAATCCAGTCTGACTGATCCAGACTGCCCTCAGGTCCCTTAAAAATTCTCCTTTCCTCTCATTTTTTAGTCATTTATCCACTTGTGGTTTAAGTTGGTTGTCCATAGGTCCCTCAAAGGCCTTGAGTCACCCCATATGATGTGTGTATCATAACACAGATTTGTGAGTATGTCAGTAGTAGTGTTTGCTCACTTAACCCATTTAGGCCTAAAACGCCTGTAAAAAATGCCTGTAAAACCTCTGGGCGATTTTAAAATAAGCCCCTAAAACCTGAAGTTTTTCTAGAAATTCAACAGAAGTGTCAACGCTTCCTACTAAATAATAGATTTTTCAGCCTCTGTGGCAGATAGAAATGAAATTAAAAAAATATTTCAGAGCTTATAGCTGTTATATCTGAGCTCCCTCCGCTATAGTCGTCTTCCATTATGATTTCAGTTCTGGAAAAGTCCCATGATGCATTGCGACACACCCACGTGTATTCTCATTTTGTGTGTTTTTTTAGTCATTGTGTGTTTTTTTTTTGTCTTTTCGTGTCTTTTTTGGTCATTTTTTGTCTTTTTTGGTCATTCTGGGTTTTTTTGTCTTTTTGTGTCTTTTTTTGTCATTTTGTCTTTTTTTGTCATTTAGTGTCTTTTTTTGGTAATTTTGTGTCTTTTTTAGTATTTTTTTTGTCTTTTTGTGTCTTTTTTTGTCTTTTTGTGTCCTTTTTAGTCATTTTGTGTCTTTTTTGGTCATTTTATGTCTTTTTGTCTCTTTTTTTGTCATTTTGTGTCTTTTTTTGGTGATGATTTCAAAGTTCTGGAAAAGTCCCATGTTGCATTGCAACACTCCCACATGTATTATGATGCATTTCATTAGCCAAGAGACCAAAAATAGGTGGAAAAAAACTACAAATACTACAAAACGACGTATCCACTTTCCCGGTTTTAATGGTGGAAATGCGGTTATGCTTTCCCGGCTTAAATGGGTTGAAGGTGCAACACTATGTGTAACATTAAACCCTCTGAACCCCAACATTCTTTGAATAATCACCAAAACTATACAGTTCATCAAAGAAAGAAACTGTAAAAGAAACATTATCATCGACATTTAAACTTTCCAACAGTCCTTGAACAGATCAGAGGCTACTGTGATATTTCTGTCAAAATTACCTTATTCTACACGTCTAATTTAAAACATCACCAAATATAAACCATTTGGAATAACCAGGTCCTTTAGCTGTGATTAATTCTGTTGAGACGAACCGTAACATGACGAATAATCACTGAAAATCTCACATGACTGCAGGATGTTTACACAGAGCCGAGAGGAGAGGACAGGAGAAAAGTTGAAAGTAGAGGTTGTAAAAATGCAAATAGTTCAATATTTATATTATGTGGAAACCCATTTTTTTCACTATCCATAAAAAAATTATCAGAGAAAATTTTTTAGATGATTTATGTCATTATAACGGTCTTATTCTGCACAAAAGACATTGTTTGAGTTGTTCCCACTCCTGGCCATGATTGTGCTGATTCCATAGAGATGCAGGACTTATAGAATACCGTGAAGGCCACAGTGAGTAAAATGTGAAAGGAGAAAAAATAAGCCCTGAAACGGCCTTTTGTTGACCAATTGTCGGAGCTTTGGACCCTATACAGTCATTGAATGCAATACATGAAGTAATATTTTTTTAAAAGTACAATATGGATCTGAAGAACTGAGAAGACTTAAAAGTAAACATCACATGGAGGTCAACGAATAAAAGAAGAAAACTGATGCTTGAAAAGAGAAACTCAGAGAAATGTTGCCAATTTCCAGATGAATGGTGCCTGATCGAGCTCGAGGGTCCCAAACT
The DNA here is from genome assembly GCF_030273125.1 of Centropristis striata. Classification (NCBI taxonomy): domain Eukaryota; kingdom Metazoa; phylum Chordata; class Actinopteri; order Perciformes; family Serranidae; genus Centropristis; species Centropristis striata. Next base: position 31,455,217 of record NC_081536.1, read on the forward strand.
AGCGGCCCGCGGGCCAATTGTGGCCCCCGTGACGATATTTTGTGGCCCCCACCTCGATATGAAAGTTTAATGTGATTTTTGTATGAATGGCACTTTACCGTGTTGTGTGTGGAAGGTAATTTTGTGTCTTTCTTTTTGGTCATTTTGTGTCTTTTTTAAAATAATTTTGTGTCTTTTTTTATAATTGTGTCTTTTTTGGTCATTTTGTTTCTTTTTTGTGTCTTTTTTTGTCATTTTGTGTTTTTTTTTTAAATAATTTTGTGTCTTTTTTTTATCATTTTATGTCTTTTTGGTAATTCTATGTATTTTTTTTGTAATTTTGTGTCTTTTTGGTAATTCTATGTATTTTTTGATCATGTAATTATTATTTCAATCATCTATATATTTTTTTCTGTGGTCATTTTTTTGTCTTTTTTAAGTAATTTCGTTTTTTTTTTTTTGTAATTTTGTGTCTTATTTGGTAATTTTGTGTCTTTTTTAAAGTAACTTCGTTTTTTTCTGTAATTTGGTGTCTTTTTTTTTTTGTAATTTTGTGTCTTTTTTTGGTCATTTTGATACTGCCTCCAGCGGCCCCCTGGTAATGTTTTTAGTCATTTTGTGTCTTTTTTTTTTTGTCATTTTGTGTCTTATTGTGTCTGTTTTTTGGTGATGATTTCAAAGTTCTTTAAAAGTCCCATGTTGCATTGCGACACTCCCACATGTATTCTGATACATGTGGGAGTTTCCCTTTCAGAGCAACAATGCTCCTTTAAAGCAGGTTAGGTGACTGTTACAATCAATAAAAAGCAAAAGCAGCATGTGTACACATTGAATATAGCTAACATAGCATGTTGGCTAATGTGCTGCTAAAACTTTATTGATTCAGTCAAGAAGTTTAGACTCAGTCTTCTCAAACACCATGATACACTACATGAACCTCCATTAGAGGAACACTTATTAATTCATCATTCAGCACAATAAACATGACATCTGACATACTGCATCATATCAGATACACACACATATACATGCCAAACACACTCACACACTGGCTGCATACAGGCCATTCCAGCTCTACTATATAAAGCACACTACTTATATTTTACCCTTTTTCTTACCGCTAAAGCGACACTGTTGCAGTATCTTAATTGCACATCTATTTGCTGCAGAGAAGCACATCACATATTAACGACAGTGTACATAGTGCATGTAGACAGCAGCAGAAGGACGATATCTTTTTATCTACCTGCAATAAAACTCACCCTCTGTCCAAGCCATGAATAACACTTATACTGCCAGCTCGTTCCTTTACCCTGGAGAGAGAGAAGAGGACAGATTAGGGAGGAAGAGACAGCAAGGAAATTAAGAAAAACTGCATGTTTGGATACAGAAAGAGGAGAATAGAGTTAATTCAGCGAGGGAGTGTAAACAGTTTGGATAAAACTTTAAATTCACCATCAAATTGATTCCCAAATTGTTGACAAAAAGTTTGCAGAGTCTAGTTTCGCTGTATGCTTCAGCATTTAGCATTTAGTTTCCCTTTTTATTCATAAGACCTAAGGCGCCCCGACCAACTCTAAAGAAACAGCCCCAGGCACAAAAAGTACACTAAACAATGTGTTCAAGGCAGAGAGAACACCTGCCTCATGGCCCTTAGATCCCTAGGGGCCCAAACATGCAATGTCAATTATTTCCTGATCATTTAAATTGAATTAACCCTCTGGGTTCCAAGAAAGCGACAGAGCTCTAGAAGTTTCCATTTAACACATCAACTCTTTTTCAGCAAAAGTGAAAACCACCATGATCAAGTGCAACATGATTTACTGAAATTTTTGCAGAGGTTTTTCAAATTTTCCACAGTGTATTCAGCATTTTTAATGCAATATTTTGTGTTTAATGTTTTTTGTGATTTTTGTATATTATTCTGTATTTTTTTGTAAAAAAATAAATAATAAAAAAAGTGTGTTTTTGTATTTTTTTTGTGGGGTCGTTTTGTGTTTTTTTTTATGCATGTTTTTGTGGGGGGTTTTATGAAAAAAAAATGTGTTTTTGGTTAAAAAAATGTTTTTTGTATCTTTTTGTGGGGTTTTTGTGTTTTTTATGCATGTTTTTTGTGTTTTGTGTGTTCAAAATGTTGATCCAGTAAGTCAAAATATTAGAAAAACACAAAAAATGACCCAAAAAAATACACAAAATTACTAAAAAAAGACACAAAATGACCCAAAAAAGACACAAAATGACCACAAAAAAGACACAAAATGAAAACACACAAACATTATGACAGAGGTGAACAGGACAGGAAGACAGAGATGAAGAGAAAGAAATACAGCGGAAAGGAGGAAAAAACAATGAAAAAAACCCATAACATATTTTGATATTTGGGTTTTTTCACACATTTATTATGTTTTTTTTTTTTACCACTACTGCGCCGTAGAAGAGAGGGAGAGACAAGAGGGAGTTAAGGGAGAGAAAAAATATATGTAGTCAAGTGAGAAAAACTCACAGCAGTGAAGAAAAAAAGCAAAAAGTGTGTGGAAGGGTCAAAGAATAAAGGGATGATAGAGAGATAGAGAAGAGAGAGAGAGAAAGAGATGTAAGTGGGCTCTGCGGAGGCCCCAGTCGGTGGCAGTCTGTCTCTGATTTCCATTCATTGTTAAGATGGATGAGATCCCAGCCGGACCAAGAGCAGACCGCCGCATTTCTTCTTCTACTCTTTCTCTTTTTTTTTTTTGGGATAGGGGGGCATTATTCAAAACAGAGCTTATTTTTGGTGGCCATTATGCATGCACACCTGATCAGCATGTCAGCCTGGCCTCCCCGCATCGCATGATGGAACGGCCCAATTTACCTCTTTCACCTGCCTTGCATAAAGGCACACTGAGCGCACACCGGCAGGCACTCGTTGTACTGTACAACACACACACACACACACACACACACACACACACACCCTAGAGTGGAGGTGGGAGGATGCATAAGCACACCCGCACACACACAACCACTGCTGTTTATTTGCAAAGTGTGTATGAAAGTGTGTACTTATACTCTATACAGGCATCGGAAGTGTTGAATGTGACACACTCACATACTGTAGAGACACACACACACACACACACACACACAGGTCTCCCACACAGTCACCAAACTGTGTCAGTTGTTACTGAGTCAAAACTGAATTCATTAGCAAGTCAGGACTCTCTTTCTCTTTCTCTCTGTGTACGTGTGTGTACACGTGTGTGTGTGTGTGTGTGTGTGTGTGTGTGTGTACTGTATCTAGAGCTACAAACGATATAAGGTTAATCTTGATGATACAAAATAGCTAAAATCTCAATTAAATGGTTGATCTATCTATAAAAGCAAGAAGCCTCTGTGTGTGTGTGTGTGTGTGTGTGTGTGTGTGTTTACACCTCACTCTGTATCTAGAGCTTCAAACAATATAAGGTTAATTTTGGTGATACAAAATACCTAAAATCTAAATTAAATTTGATTTATCTATAAAAGCGAGAAGCATCTGTGTGTGTGTGTGTGTGTGTGTGTGTGTGAGAGAGAGAGAGAGAGAGAGAGAGAGAGAGAGAGAGAAAAGTTAAAAATTGTATTAAATTGAAGTGATTTTTGTGATGATGAGTTAAAAATTGAGTAAAAAACTGGTGGGCCCCCCGAGGGGCAAAGACGAGTATGTGTGTGTGTGTGTGTGTGTGTGTGTGTGTGTGTGTGTGTGTACTGTATCTAGAGCTACAAACAATATAAGGTTAATCTTGACAACCCAAAATAACTATATCAATCACTCTAAATGAAATGGTCAGTGATTTATCATGAATCAACTGATAAATGATTAAAACGTTAAAATCTTCTGTACACATGCTTTGCTTTGTGTATTTCAAACACATACATGCATGACTGTTTTATAAGTAGAGCCAGTGTTTATCTGCTGGTGTCTCTTCTCAGGGTGGATCCAGAGTGGAATGTGGATTTGGTCAATCATGTCCTCCGTTTGACCCTTAAGTATTAGTCTGGGATTTGTTATTTCTTCCCAGTATGGCTTCTCTTTTTAATTTGGTCACAATGTGGCTTGGCCAAATTAGCAACAGCTTTGCTGAAGCTTTGCCCAAACCTGTATTTATGTTCTTACTCATCTAATCAACACTGGCAGGCCTACAGTAGGAAAGTAGACAGCATGAAGCCTGTGTGAATCTCACCATGAAGGTTATGATCCTTGTTTTTCCACAGAAATACATTTTATGACCATATACAATCAGTTGACTGTGATACTGACTGTCCAATCAGAACTGAGCCAACTAAACCAGACATGTCAGCCTTTGGTTTTCCTCACATGTTGCACTGGTTTACATAGTGCTGGGGTAAAAACAACTTCACTGCAAAAACCAACTGACAAAAAAATAACAAATAAATAACTACAATTAAGCAAATATATGCTCCAAACAAGTAGAATTATCTGCCAGTGCAGTAAGTACATTTTTGTTTGTTACAATTTTTTAAATAAGTAAAAAGTATCTACAAAATATGAAAGTTTAATGTGAGTTTTATATGAATGGCACTTTATTGTGTTGTGTGTGGAAGGTCCCTTTAATTATGTTGTTTGGTAATTCTGAGTTTTTTCTGGTAATTCTGTGTATTTTTTTTAGTCATTTTGTGTCTTTTTAAAATAATTTTGTGTCTTTATTGATAATTTTGTGTCTTTATTGATAATTTTGTGTCTTTTTTTAAATAATTGTGTGTCTTTTTTGGTAATTGTGTCATTTTTTGGTAATTTTGTGTCATTTTTCAGTGATTTTGTGGTTTTTTTTGGTAATTTTGTGTCTTTTTTAAATAATTTTGTGTCTTTTTTGGTAACTCTGTCTTTTTTGGGGGTAATTTTGTGTCATTTTTCAGTAATTTTGTGATTTGTTTGGTAATTTTGTGTCTTTTCTTAAATAATTTTGTGTCTTTTTTAAGTAATTTAGTGTTTTTACAGTCATTGTGTGTCTTTTTTGTAATTGTGTGTCTCTTTTGGTCATTGTGTGTTTTTTTGTAATTTTGTGTGTTTTTTTGGTCATTTTGTGTCTATTTTAAGTAATTTATTTTTTCTTTCATTTTGTGTCTTTTTTTGTTATTTTGATGCTGCCTCTAGCGGCCCCCAGGTAATTTGAGTTTGAGACTCCCGCTTTAGACTATATAAAACAATCTGAGTGGGTCCATTCTGCATAACGTGTACTTTTATATTTGATACTTTCCTGCTAAGATTCCTGCTTAATGTAAGAGTTTCAATAAGCTAGACCTGCAGTAAAAGGTATAAAACAAAGTTTCCAGAAGAAAAGGAAACACCAATATGCCAAAGTTTACTTCCTGTCATATTTTTTGGCAACTTTAAAATGACTGAAGAATGTCAGCATTTCAAGGTGTTATTTCATGTTGAATGATTAATACAATAATAAAATGTCATCCCTAAGATATTCTTAAGATGACAGCTTCAGCTTAAAATTGCAGCCTGATATATTTTACCTGACAAGCCTGATTTTCCCATCAAAAAAAAAAAAAGAAAAGCTTCTATTGTCTACCTACTCAGGTGCAGGTGTTTGTCAGGGATTTTCATTAAATGATGAGCAGATGTCCATAATTACAGAAAAGTTTTCATCAAAGAAAGTGTGTTAACTCGGCCTCATCTGATATTAACGCTCGTGCAGAAATAGCATCACTGGAGTTGACAATATTATAACATATTTGTGAAGCTTTACCGTCTGTGAGGCTGGGACAAATATTGTGGGTGTTAAAAAAAGTGGGGAAAAAACAAGGCTGCACAGATAAATAAATACAAAAATCAGTCATTTAAACCAGCTTTTCAAGCTTTTTTGGTCAATTTGTCTTTTTTAGTCATTTTGTTTCCTTTTTTTGTCATTTTGTGTCTTTCTTTGATCATTTTGTGGTCAATTTGTGTCTTTTTGTGGTCATTTTTTGTCAGTTTTTGGTCAATTTGAGTCCTTTTTGCTTAATTTTTATGTAATTTTTTGGTCATTTTGTGTCTTTTTTGGTCATTTTGTGTCTTTTTTGGTCATTTTGTTCTTTTTTGGTCATTTTGTTTCCTTTTTTGGTCATTTTATGTCTTTTTTGGTCATTTTGTGGTCAATTTGTGTCTCTTTTAGTCATTGTGTTTCCTTTTTTGGTCATTATGTTTCTTCTTTGGGCCATTTTGTGTCTTTTTTTGGTCATTTTGTGTCTTTTTTTGGTCAATATGTGTCTTTTTGTGGTCATTTTTTGTCATTTTGCGGTCAATTTGAGTCCTTTTTCCCTTAATTTTATGTCATTTTTTGTTCATTTTGTGTCTTTTTTTGTTCATTTTGTGGTCAATTTGATTATTTTTTCGGTCATTTTGTGTCTTTTCTGACAAATCAGTATCAAGTTGTTACTTTCCAAGGAGTCTCTGTCTTGAAGCTGACTGTTACACACTCAGGAGGTCAGAATGGACCTTTAAACTGATAGCAAAGGACTAAAAGTAACAATAAAATATAAAAAATATAAATATAAATGCACAGAGAGATGTTTTAGTTGTTGTCTGCTTCATTATTTGTTCAAAATTCCTCCTATCAACTGAGTTTGTATGATACAACATGCATGTTAAATTGGGAGTCGCCACTCAAAAAGGTTGAGAACTTCTGATTTAAACCATAAAAAGAATAAGTCACAAAAAGAAAGCCCTCATAAGTGTAGTGTGAACATGTTGCCTTGGACAGAAGACTTCTTTTCTGATGCGCCACCTGTTCCTAAAAAAGTCCAGATGACAAGTTAATCCGTATAGAGCTGTCTTTTCTGTGCATTGCACTTAGTTCAGTAAATAATCAACACAGTGGAATAATAACCTCCCCAGCTTCAATGCAGGTGTGCCAGATACATTTTTGTAGCTTGGACGCAGGGTGACGAAGACATCGAGGAGGAGGAAACAGAAGACCGCAAAGGAACGCTCTAAAGAGGTGGAAAGGAAAGAAAAAAGAGCAGGGTGGGCAGTTCATTTTCCTGAATTAACTGGTCAAGTGTAGTTGTAAAGGTGCAAGGTGCTCATGCAGGAAGGCACACTGGAACTGCAAAGGTCTTTGTAGTTGTAAATGTAACAAATAATAAAAGTTAAGCTAATAAAGTTGTATTAAATGTTGCAGGATACATGCACTGTCTATGACCTATATCAATATATGTCCAAACGCTTAGGAACCTTTAAATTACGTAAAAACATGGTGAAAATGAACATATCTATTTGATCAAATAATCATCTAGTGATATTCTCAATAGCTTTAAATTATTCCTTGACCCAGAAAATGTAGATTTTGACACCAGGGTTGACCTTCTAAGTGGCTTGAAAGATGTACTGGTTCTCATAGACTTTATATGGCCATTGCCAATCCGCAATCTTGATGAAGTGGCTCCTACCAAAAATTGAAACCTATGGAGACGGAGAGCATGTGGAAAAAAATTGGTGCTCAATATTCTGCTCAATATTAATTTAATTGCTTTATAGAATACAGTAAATTATCTGGTTTTGAGCTGCTACTGATAAGAATACATGTTATGATAAGACTGTTAATGTGGAGTAAATCAAATATAGCAGTAAAAAATAGTAAATACTCCAATCACTATTTCAGTTTTCAATTTATTTTAAACACAACTGTAAATTACCTTTAGCAAGGTTCCTATTGGTGTTTTTGTGTTATAGAGCTTGTTTTTCATGTTTGTAAATTTTCTAGGTGTTTTACAATGTTGTGATGCTTTTATTTTGAAAAGGGTCCTCTTACACTCCCTGATCATGTCTTCATTAGACAATATCGGCTCTCTAGGCCCACAATTGTTTTTCTGGCGAATGATCTTAAGTGGAAAAATCGAAGAACTTCCTAAGACATACGACAATTCTTAAATCTTTATCGGGCGAAGAACTATATTTGGTAACTTCAGTGGACATCAATGGGGTCCCCATGTCTCTCTGTTTGGTCGTAGAACCACATGGATTTCTTCCAGCTAATCAGCAAAGATCAGGCTACGTCACAGAGAGTGACACCATGACATCTGACCAATCACTATGATAATAATATAATAATATTAACTTTATTGACCTGGACCTCCAATGTAAAAATGAAAAATTTAGAAAAAAAATCTGCAAGAAACAGTCAAACAGAGTTATTCTTCAATGACTTGTACCAGGAGAACTTGACTATGACGGCATATTAGGACCAAGTATGAATAAAAATACAAAACCAGGGGAGGGGGGTAATATTACGAGAAAAAAGTTGCAAATTTACTAGATTAAAGTGGCAAATCTACAAGAAAAAAAGTCACAGATTGAAGAGATGTAAAGTAGCAAATCTGCGCTAAAAAAGTTGCATATTTACGAGAAAAAAAGTGGGAAAAAAGCAACTTTTTTCTTGCAGATTCTCATAAATCTGCATATCTTTTTCTCATAGATTTACCAATTTAATCTCATAAACTTTTTTCTCAAAATATTACCCCCCTCCCCCGGGTTCGTATGTTTTTTTACACATTCTGGCTGTATGTAATATCCTACAGTATTCTCTAGGGTTGAAATTTGGAATTTGCAAGTATTTCAATGAGTGTCCTATTAAGGGTTAAGAAAAAAATGGTTAATAGCATTTATGAACATTCTTAAGAACATCTTACTTTATTGTTAAGAGTTTTCTTAAGTTTTAACTTAAGAACACTTTTGTGAATCCGGCCCCAGGTCTGCAAAAGAGAGTATTGCATATGCAGAAAAGGAACCAGGAGGTGAACGAGAGAAAAACAAGAGATGAGAGGGCAAAAGGAGAACACGTCAGTGAAACGAGGGGATGAGATGAGAAAGAGGTCAGACGGAGGGATGGTGGGGAGGAAGATAGAGAGAAGCAGAGAGGTTGACATGATAGAGAAGAGCACAAGGGGAGAAGATGGAGGGAGGGAGGAGGTGAAGTGAAACGAGAGGGCAGACACAGAGAGAGGAGGAGAGAGGAGGAGAGAGGGATGACGGAGGTGAAGCAAAGCCCAGCGGAGCCTCCTCCAGATATTTACGGCATCCGACTCCATCCCAGCCGGCCAGCTGGGGAGAGCAGGTGGACCAAACAGGTCAGCTCATTAACACACACACACAAACACACACACACACACACACACACACACACACACACACAGTCACCATTGTCCTGTTTTAGCTAATGTGTGTTTTAGCGTCTCTGTGGCCGTGAGGTGACTGCTCCTCTCCCCTCTGCTCTGTGTAAGAATCAGCTCCAGGCCCAGGTGTGTGTGTGTGTGTGTGTGTGTGTGTGTGGCTGCATTACAGAGGTTAAAAAGACACGACCCGAGTCCGGGACGGAGAGGAGGGATGATGGTGTGTGTGTGTGTGTGTGTGTGTGTGTGTGTGTCCATTAATCAAAGCTGTGCTCCAGGGCTAGCCCTCTGTCCCTTCACACAGAGACCACACTCACCTCCTCACACCCAGAACACTACAGAGAGAGGGAGAGTTACAGTTCAGTGGTGGAAAGAAGCATTTTTTCGAAAAGTAATCTTTAAATATGTAGCTTAATGCCAAAGAAAACCCAATATCACCATCAGGTGCCTTTGAGACTTCCCCTTTTCCAAAAAAAAAGTTCAGATTTTCCATTTATTTTCATATTTATTGTATTAAGTAGAAGTTATGCTGTTAGAAATGCAAATGCATGTTGGTCAAGCTCCCACACTTTTTTTTATGAAGTAACTATAGGTAGACAATGTACATGCAAACAGCAAAATACAGACAGGAAAGGAGACACAAAATGACTAAAATATGACACAAAAAGACACAAAAAGACAAGAAAAGACACAAAATTACCAAAAAAAAACTAGCCTGGGTATACCCATACTGCCTTGCGTGCTCGATTTCATTTCGAACTGCGAAAGGGTCTGGTGTCCATGGCCGTTTCTTAGCCCTGTTTTAGGAATCCAATCACAAAGCGGGGAGGGACAGCAAGACGATGACGCGTACTATTCAACAGAAGCTTGTAGTTTTGTAGTTCTCTTACGGATCCAACATGGCTGCAGCAGACGCAAAACTCTCTTTGGATCTAGCTGTAGACAGTGTTCTAGATAGTTTAGAGCCAAAGTTGATTTTAAAAGAAGAACAACGTTTGACTTTTAACTCCTGTTTCACCACCAAAAAGGATGCTTTAGCCTTGCTTCCGACAGGATTTGGCAAAAGCCTAATCTACCAACTAGCCCCGCTACCGCTCGCTGCTGTAACCACGGTGATCTGGCTACGAGCCGGGGGACAGCGGAGCCGCCCAGAGACCCACAGCAGCAAACCCCAACACTGCCGGTAGACTGTGAGCTGCAGAGCAGCCAGAGACAGAACATGCTGCAGAAAAATGTTGCAGAAGCAGAATTGAGCATTTTAGTCTCAACGTAGAGATGCTAGAGGGCTAGTCCGGCTATGTAAACATCAATTTCTGTTGCTCTACTACGTCATCTGGTATAACTGATACGATTGGCTAAGAGCTACAGACGCTTATGATAGACATTCATATCGCCCAATAAACGATCTGGAGGATCGTAAACCACGCCTCCTCTACGGAAAAATGAATAGCTGGTATCCAGAGTCGATCTCATTTGTGATATAGTGAAAAAAAAAAAAATCTTACAGTTACAGTACAGTTTTGATAAATGCCTTTACAATGATAATTTTGCCTTTTATTGATATGTTTAATGTTCATGTGATTTTCTCAAAATATGACAATAATAAAGACTTACCCTGTGATTTCAGGCCTTGCTGCATGCACTAGACAATATAAAAAAAAATGGATTATATAACAGTAGCAATGAAATAAATATTGTCTAATGCTTTGATGTGAAGTAATGTTCCTGTGTATCTTTTCACAGGTGAGGTTCTGACAGTGTGGCCAAGGGTGTGAATCTGCCCCCCACCCCCCACACCCACCAACCTGCACCCCGGGGTGACAGCTCGGGTGTCAAAGCCTGGTAATTGGTGGCGGCTAAGGTGTAAACAGGGTGGCGAGGCTATAATCGCCCTGCTGCTGGTGTGAGCGGAAGGGAGGAAGAGGAGGATGAAGAGATGCTGTGACAGGGTGTGAGGCCGTCACAGAGTCACCTGCCCAAATTAAACTGTATGGACACACACACACACACACACACACACACACACATCACACACACACATCACACACATCACACACGCACATATTTATGCACACATGCAGTAACACAACTAGAGCAAATACACACACATAATACCTAAAAACACACACACACAAGTACGGTGGCCCTGAGAGCTCACATCGCTGCAACTTAAGAAAACACAAGCAAATGCACAAAACACAAGCAAATTGAGAAAAAACATCTTCATCAATTTGACAACACAAGTGCAGCATTTTAGAAAATGTGCTGCAAAGACCACAACACAACAGAAGTGTTTCCAGAGGACACTTAAAAGTGATGCAAACGTCTGGACACACTTGATATTATCACGTTATTTCAAGATTGAGAATTTCACGTTATAACGTTATGGCGTGAAATTATCACATTATTCCACGATAATGATATTTTCATGTAATGTGATATAGCATTAGCCAGCTAGCCCGTGTCAGTCACATTGCAGTTAAAGAAATCAAATAAATGAATGATACATGTTTTAGTTGGTCTCTCTCAACGGCACTGTGTTGGTCTTGGTCCTGCTAGCCCGCTAACGCTAGCGCGATATCGATCGCCGGCTAACATTAGCATGCAATCGATTGACGGCTAGACGTGTGCATCACTTTTAAGTGTCCTCTGGAAGCACTTCTGTTGTGTTGTGGTCTATTTGCAGCATTTTTTTTTGTAATTGAAGGAATTGTTATTATTATTATTATTATTATTATTATTATTGTGTTGTGTTGTGGTCTTTGCAACAAGTTTTCTAAATGTTGTGCTTGTGTTGTCAAATTGATGAAGATGAATTTGGTTGTGTTTTGTGTATTTGCATGTGTTTTCTTAAGTTGCTGCTGTGATCTCTCAGGGCCACCGTAGTGCCCTCACACACGGTGCACGCAGTGTTGTGGGATACACTTACAGATGACTGCATGAAATGTTTATATGTAAATGCACCCATACATAGGCTACATCAAGGGCCTTTATATCACACACACACACACACACACACACACACACACGCTGTGTCCACCATATGAACATGCACAGTGGGCCATGAAAGGCTGCGACGTAGCCGAAAGTAGCCGAGCTTCTGTGAACCGTCCGCTTCCATTTAGATAACATTGGAAAAAGAGTGTGTGTTTGTGTGTGTGTGTGTGTGTGTGTGTGAGAGAGAGACATTTTTCTCACCCAGAGCATAGATCCTCGGCCCTGCATTAGTGCCAAACCAAATTACCCTCCTGCCCGTCTGGTGCCCTCAGCCCAAACCACACACACACACAAACACACACACACACACACACACACACACCTACACACACAGACACACACACACATATGGATTTGAGAGGAATGGAACAACGCTGCAAGTAACATTTTGTGTTGGACAGTCTCTCTTTCTCTTTCTCTCTCTCTCACACACACACACACACACACACACAGACACACACACACAGACACACAGACACACACACACAAACACACACACACACACACTCTGCCAGTGACTATGACACAGTATGACAGCAGCAGTACCCTAGCCTGCCCTCTGTCTTCTGTTTTTCCTCCCTTTCTTTTATCCCTTACTTAACTTAAGAGCAGTTAACAGGAGAGCTAAAGAGAGAGAAGTAGATGAGTTTTTTTTTTTTTGTGGTAGAAATAGTTTACGCTGTCATCTCACACCTCCTCGCAGGCTTGCAGTCACACCACTACTGTACATGCCCAGTTCACACTTAAACATTTCAAAGTGCTGCTAAACTCGACAATTAGCAGGAGAAGATGAGGGAATTGAATACACCTAGTTCATTTACATTAATTGCCCATTCACACTGTATTACAGTTACAGTTATATTCAACTTTTTTAGATTTAATGTCTTACTCATTAAATACAGGTATGTAAGTAAGTATTCTATAGCGTTTTATAATTTCATATAGTGTTTTGGATTGTTTTGTATATGACACTGCATATCATGAAATATTGGGTCGGTGGTGGAAGGAAATGTCCTGCACTGAAAAACCCAATTGAGGACAGAAATATTATAAATTAATTATTGAACATAAAAGTAAATATGCACAGTGGTCACATTTCTACATAGTGTTTTTTATTATATGGGTCAGTGACTAATAAGGGTTGGCAATATGTCAAATGGTGTAACCACAAAAAAAAAGATAAATATTAAATACTTCATCCACCTACATTGTAACTAATTGGACTTATACATATAATTACTTCATTTTAAAAAGCATCAAATTAAGATTTTTCTTTTTAGTATTTAGTATTACATTTTTTTCTAAAGTTTTGACTAATTATGTAAAAATATTATACTATTTACTAAAACAAAATACACAAATATGCTCAATGAACTGTTTTGGAACTTGAAAATGTAAACATAGGAAACAAATATGAGCATATAAAAAGGTAAAATTTAAATATAATAAAACTATATACAAAAAAGTCCCATAAAAACTTTATTTATATATATATTTTTTTCCTTGTTAGTTGCAACTCTTCAAAACAAACTGTGCAAAATGACATGTTATCTTTGTTATCTTATCTTATCATATCTTATCTTATTATGATATCTTTGGGTTTTGCATGACCTGGGAATGTCAGTGTTGAATGTTTTTTTGTTAAACTTCACGTGATCTGATCAGGACAGCACGATCATAGAGCCCAGAGGGTTAACAGTCACATATGCCTCATACAGACTTGTGTCTTTACTTTAGCATCATACAATCCTCACCTCTTCTATTTCTTCCCTCTTTTCCTCTCCTTCTCCTCTGTCTTCTCATTTTGTGTCTTTTTTTAGTCATTTGTTTCTTTTTTTGGTCATTTTGTGTCTTTTTGCGTCTTTTTTAGTCACTTTGTGTCTTTTTTTAGTCATTTTGTGTTTTTTTTTTTGTCATTTTGTGTCTTTTTGTGTCTCTTTTAGTCCATTAGCCCAACATAAAATGTGATTTTGAATCTTTTTTTTACTTTCAAAACACTATCATGCTCAATAAAGAATTTTCATTTTTCCTCCCCTTCTCCTCCTCACCTCCCTAGTTTTTCCCTTCTCTCTCTCTCTCTCTCTCTCACTTTCCTATTTTCTTCCATTTCCCTCATTGCTTATTAAGTTTCTCCCCAAATGTCTCCTGTTACTCAAATTCCCCTTCTCCTCTTTCTTCCCACTTTCCCAGTTCATCCAGCTCACATTTACCCCCCATTAGTCTTTCTGGTTTCCTTTTCTTCTTCCTGTCCCCCTTCTCCTCTTCTCTTCTCTCCTCCTTTTTTTTCTCTCCTGGCATTTCGTGTCAGCTCAACTCTCTGTGTCTTGTCCTGTCCTTGCAGAAAGCCGCGCTGCTCACACTGGGACTGTACAGGGTGACTCTACAGCTAACCCAGATGGACTATCTCTGTTCTTCCAGAGACTAAAATAACATAGAAGCATGTTAGCATCATGGGAGGAGGCGTCATATGCCCCCCATAACATCATCTCCTGTATTATTCAACACATGGAGCCCTCCCTCAGTGCTAGATGCTCCCTGACCTTTTCAATATGAGCCAAACTAAGCTCTGTGATCCACATCAGAGCTGCAGAGGCTTGGATTTATTAAACACATGATCATATATGTGACCATAACAGTTTTAAGTTAGAAATGCAATTAAGAAATTGCATGTGATCTAAAAATGTATGAGTTTTCTAATACAAAAACGGTCCCATTGCAATCTGTATGGAAGTCAATCTGTGTCATCGGAGTTTGAAATAAAAAAGACGTTGGATTTCTAGCACTGAATATTTATGCGTTGAAATTATGTAACTGAATGTTTTTCAACATTCAAAATTCAACCGCAAAAAATTCAACCTCAAAATATTAAACCGCAAAAAATTCAACCTCAAAAACGTCAACCTCAAAAATTCAACCGCAAAAAAATTCAACCTAAAGAAATGAAACTGCAAAAAATTCAACCACAAAAAATTCAACTGCAAAAAATTCAACTGCAACATCCGGGGACCCAAGGATGAGCAATCGAAGGATTTGGGACAAAAGCACCATAATTTATCTGCTGGTTCAATTTAGTTTAGTTTAGTTTATTATTAAGATCCCAATTAGCTGCAGCAAAGCCACAGCTATTCTTCCTGCAGTCCAACAGTATCAAATATACAGTTGAAAACATAAACATTATAAAAATTAAAAACAAAACAAAAAAAATTATTCACATATTAATCCATATTACACACATTTCTACATATCATATATGTATGATGCCCTAAATAATACAGAAGAATCCTTATTCTCCTTTACAATAATTGATTAAAATACAAACCTAATGCAGGGTTTCTGCTACATTCATTTAGTAGCGGCAACCTGCAAACACATAGCTTAAAAAAAAAAAAGCACATGGACGTGTTAACAGAGTCCATGACAGAATTTACAAGAAGACTGTCAAAATATGATGCCCTAAATAAAACAGAACCTTATTCTCCTTTACAATAATTCATTAAAATATGCAATGATTAAGATGGAATAGTGGCATTAGAATGTGCCAGGGCCACCAAATTTAGGCTTTTAGGACAAAAATTTTCTCCGGGGGAGCATTTAACCGGACCTCCCTACTTTGTTTGGTTCTAAAGCTTGTTTTGCAGTCGAGTGTCATGTTTTATACTTTTTAAATAGCTGATAGATATTTACATGACATGCACACACCATCCAGGGGACAAATAACCCTTTACCTCTGCTGCTGAAAAAAATCCTAGAGGAAACACTGAAATGAATTACTTTCTTGTTGTCATGTGATTAAATCTCTCAGCTAAGTGACTCCATTGTTCATTACCTGCCCTGATCACCTCTAAAGAAAATAAACTATTGAAAGACCTTTGACTTGATGCCAAATAACTGTTGCAGAACCACTGACAAACCTAGTATATCACAAACATACATGCATATTTATACCTTCACATAATGGAAATTATCAAAGTAAGAAAAAAAAGAAAGGCCTCGTAACATTTTTTAAGAAAATGATCTTTTGATGCTCTCCACTGTATAATCCAACCACTGTATTGAACCTTTAGTGTTGTAAAAGATCCCAACAACAAATAGATAGGTTGTTATTTCCCTCAAATATAAAATTCATAATTCATTGGTCTGGCCTTACTTTTGGCTACAACATCATTTTTCAGTGCCTGTTCCAAATTAAAAATGATTCTTTTGAGAACTTTTGAACTGCAACCGCTACGGTTGAGGTTTGGTCATGTTTAGTCGCAAAACTAAATGAAAACTGATCATACTAATGCTTAAAAAAGACAGAGACTGTTAGAGGATGAGATGTGAACAGAAAGGCCCTTTGTTCTCTTGTTTTTCTTGTAAGAACAGAGAAAACACAGGAGCCTCTGGTCAGAAATGAAGAACGGGGCAGTTAGCATCAGTGCTAGCCAGGATGAGGATTTTAATAATTTACCACAATAACCAGAGTACTTGGCTAAAAAGGAGAGATTTGCATGGGTTAAACAGAGAGCTGCCTGGATAGATGCGTGGCCCCCGGCCTGTATGAAGTCGTCCCTGACACCCAGAGGCCTCATCATCCACCATGATCCAGACTCTGATGCATCGACCCCAGCCCGAGCTCCGCGTCAATAAATCCATCCCTCCTCCGACGACTCCACTTCATTCTTCTTTTTCTCTCGCTCTCCTGTGACCGGGGAGGTGAGAGGTGTCCTGAAAAAGAGGAATGAACACAGTGACAGTCTATCACGGCAAGGTCGAACCGTGTCCAAAACTGTGGAACATGCAGACTGAAGGGGAAGTGAGGTATGTGGAGGGCGAGTAAAAAATGGGAGGAAATGTGAAGGAAGAAATAGAGAGGTGGAGACTGTGTCAGACTGTCCTCACACTGTCTTGTGATTTGGCTGTTATTTTTCCATGTATAGATGCTGTTGTCTGGACAGAATTATATCAATATATATTGGATGTATTGCCATGAAATGTTCTACAAGCTTTCATTATTCCCAGATAATGGATCCTAACGACTTTGTAGATCCTCTAACATTTCCTCTATTGACCACAACAGGTCAAACTGTACATTTATCCAGCATTTTAAGACCTACTAAATAGATTAACCAGTCCCTGTGCAAAAAAACTCAAAGCTAACCCCTTGTCATTCTGACCAATTGTACACAGAATTTTTGGTGGAGGGCAATGGATTTTTAGGGGGAGATAGCAGGTCAACAGTAGATTTCACATAGAAGAGATGTACACCATCTGAAAGCTGAAGATCGTTTTTGAGGTTGGTTAACCAATGGTTAGGTTTAGGCACAAAAAACACTTGATAGAGAAAGATGGCTTCTTTAAGATAATTGGATCCATCAGACCAATGAAAAGTACAGTGGCATGCCACCTTCTAAGCAACACACTTGGGGTCATCCCTATGTTCCCCGGGTCCAATGTTCCCCAGAACCCATGTTCCCCGGTTCCTATGTTCCCCGGGTCCCATGTTCCCCGGACCCATGCTCCCCGGACCCATGTTCCCCGGACCCATGTTCCCCGGACCTATGTTCCCCGGGACCCATGTTCCTCTGGTCCCATGTTCCCTGGGTCCCATGTTCCCCGTTTTTCCCAAAAAGGGACCCATGTTCCCCGGGACCCATGTTCCCCGGGTCCCATGTTCCCCAGGTCCCATGTTCCCTGTTTTTCCCAAAAAAGGACCTATGTTCCCCGGGTCCCATGTTCCCCGTTTTTCCCCAAAAGGGTCCTATGTACCCCTGTTGCAATACAATCCGGGGAAAAATGTTACCCTTTGGGTTAGGGTTAGAGTTAGGCATATTTGCCATGGAATTTGGCAGTTATGGTGGAAAAAGTAACAGACCAGGGAACATAGGACCTTTTTTCCTCGCTTTTCCCCAAAAAGGGTCCTATGTTCCCCAGTCTCATACAAAGAGGGGAACATAGGACCCGGGGAACACACTCAAGACACATGCACTCTTTTTATTTATTGTGAGTTGAAGCATGTTGACACCTTCAAGAACAGCAGAGTGTTTATCACAATCACTGGCAGGATCAGCCAATCCCAGCTACTGTACCTTGAATACTCCTTCTAATTGTATGGTACGTTTAGTGTGTGTGTGAAAGGCATCATGTGTATTGCAATTAAGTCATATTTTGTTACATACATATTTTCCAGATACTTACGGTGGATAGAGCAAAAGTGACTTCTTGCCCCGAACAGAGGCTGCCTGCCTGCCTGCAAAGCTTCCTGCCAGCCTGCACATGGCCTCATCAGGCTCCACCAAACAAAGAGTTGTGTTTAGGCTTAGCTTAGATGATTGAGGTTAGGATGACAGCCATGTTTGGGCCTGCCAATGCAAGTGAAGGAGGTGGAATTAGTATTCAGCCTGAGAGGCATTTGTCAGGGCAAAATGAAATAAATATCCTCAATGAAGCTTTCGGTGTGAGGGGTCGGAAACAGGACAGGATTTCTGTCAAGTCAACACATTCTTATCTGGATTATGATGTAAGAGCAGCCGACTCAGCATGATTTGAGACATTTACCCAAAAACCAACTGTATAAGAAATATACTGGACTTTAGACAGGGAGGTGGAATGATGCTCGGCCGTCCATCACATCACAGTCCTGTCAGTCCTTAAGGCAGTTTAAGGGATCCTTGAGGGTTTTAAGGGCTCATCTGCAAAATAAGGACATTTCATTTACATTTAAGTCACTGCGATGATCCCAATTACTGTATGTTTTTAAAAAAAGACTTCTGTGTCTTTTCCCCCACACAATGTGCAGAACTCTACCGTTCTAAAAACTGAACCAGAAATGTTTGGATAGTGAAAAAAACAAAACAAATGTGGTGACTACAGCCTCACTTGTGTTTAAATATTTTGGGGTTTGATATAAAAACATTTACAAAACCACACTATGTAGTTTATCATCTGCTGCATAAACTGCATCAATTCAAATCAAGAGCCACACCTCGGAGATAAGAAATGAGAAATAGTGTCTTGAAAGACAACACACACACATAATACACACACGCGCACACACACTGGGCATAAGGATGGGGGCTTAGCCAACTTCTGCGAGTCGTCCCGACTTAACTTGAGCTCCAGACCGGGTCTTAATATTCCGTCGGAGTGGCGGAGCCGTTCTTCTGCACGACCAATCCCATCGTCAAGTCAAATTTGCATTAGCAAATGGGAAAGCAGCGACGGCCTATTTGTTAATCTGATCTTTGTTTACCCAACACTCTTGTAATCCACTTTTAATTAAATAGCCGCCCAAATATGTGCGAGCAGCAGTTTGACTTTGTCTGTGCCCACATAACCAGCCTGAAGCAGACAGAAAAGAGACGGAGAGAAATAAAGAAAGACAGCAAGCAAGAAAGAAATTTAAAAAAAGGAAAGAAAAGGGACATTGCCTTTCTGTTGTTACACTCCCTGCTGAGCTTGCTAGAAAGATGCAATTTTGCACATAGCACACATCTCCTTTTAATGCAAAGAAACTTAAATTGCACTATGAATTATTTTCTAAGGCACTTCCAATGATACACACACTGTACCTATACACTATCCATATACACCCGGGGTTTATGCAGGTCACTTCTGGAGATGCAGCTTATCCCATTGTCTGGTCAAATATCTAATTCTAACCTCACAATAGATTTGTATATCCTATCTGTCATAAACCACAGGCTGTGTAGTTTGAATAAATCAAATAACACACACACACACAGAGGCAAACACACTTTCAAAAACCCCGGCTGGCCCTATCACCCACCCACCAACCCACACCCCTCCCACACACACACACACACATGCATACACACTACACAATATGGCTGCATAATGTCCTTTATCTATTTATAGTTAATGCCATCCTAGCCCTGATAATGCAAGCAGATACCTGGTAGGCAATTACATCTTCCCGATTCCGTCTGCAATAAAAATGCACTGGTAATAGAAAAAAAGGGGTAAATAACACAGCGACGTGAATGAAGCTGGCCCGGCCTGCACTATACATCCCCAATAAGTCAGCCTGCACTGACACAAGCCGCATTGTCATTCATATGTGCCTCCTCCCCTGTTTTTACATGTGAAGGGAAGGCACTGGCAGGGACATTGTGTCTCTACCTGGGTATTAGAGGTGAAATCACATTATCCTCATCCCTTACACATATCTAAATAACTTACTTCTTGGATATTTGTGTGCTTTTTTTTCTCTGTGGGGTTTATATTCATGCGTCCGTATGTGTGAGTTTGAAAGGGACAGAAAGTGTGATGCAGATTGTGTGAATATGTGCGCACGTGTTTTGTGCTGTAATTCAATGCTAAAGAATTGGTAACATCAGACAAAAAGCCACATTGCTTCTCCAAGGTGTGCTGAATGACAGAGTGACAAATCCATTAACTGGACTTTGTGTGTCTGTATGATTTAGATTCACTAAATCCGGAGGTTTGGACAAGAAGAATCCATGATGTATTATTTTTTTAAAGGCGTGTCGGGAACAACAGGACCGCGTCAATGGAAGTGAACGTGCTCGGTTTGAGCCAACGGGTCAGTACAAGGTTATTTGTTCGTAGTATTTTTAAAAAGTTTTTAAGATGTCCTTCTGGCCATCGATCCCATTCTTTTGGATAGAATATCTTAGAAACACCTGGAAGGAATCTCTTTCAATTTGGCACATACTTCCACGTGGACTCAAGGATGAACTGACTGGATTTTGGTGGTTAGAGGTTTAAGGTCAGTGTGATTTAATGAACTTATTATCTCAGGAATACCTGGAGAGATTTTCTCCAAATTTGGCACAAACTTCCACATGGACTCAAGGATGAACTGGTTGGGTTTTGATGGGTCGAGTAAAATTCAAGGTTAGTGTGACTCAATGAACTTGTTATCTCAGGAATACCTGGAGGGAATATCTTCAAATTTGGCACAAACTTCCACGTGGACTCAAGGATGAACTGGTTAGATTTTGGTGGTTGGAGCTTAAAGGTCAAGGTCTTCTTAACTCAATTAACTTGTTATTTATATTTATTATATTTATTTATAGATATTCACAGTCATAGGTCAAGGTGTGTGTGTGTGTGTGTGTGTCAATGTGATATCTCAGGAAGGCCTTTCGGAAATGTCTTCAAATTTGTCTCCAATGTCCACTTTGACTCAAGGATGAACCTATTCGATGTTGGGGGTTCAAGGTCAAGTCACTATGGCCCCTTGAAGGCAATATCTCAGGAACAACTAATGGGAAATTCTCAAAATGTTGACACAAAGTTCCACTTGGACTCGAGGATGAACTGAATCAATTTTGGAGGTTCAAGGTCAAAGTCACTGTGGCCTCACTGTGACTTAAGTCTTAAAGAATACTTTAGGTTTTGCACATTTTTGCCAATTTAAAACAACAACAATACTTCTGACTATTTTCCATCATGTTTTACTGTTCTTAATGATCCTTTCTCTTCCAAGCAGCTGTTTATTTGTATTATTGGTTACTTATTTATAATGCATCTTGCTCACTTTTATTCTTGTTAAATAACAAGTATGGAGACAATCTATATTGCCTGTGCATGCAAAGCCTGATATGGCTTCTTCTTCCACTATAAAAATCCAATTGTTGTCCAAAAGCTGTTAATAGCACATAATGAGGCACACTGTTGGCTCATTAGACTAACACTTGTCTTATCCTCTAAGATTGTACTGTTGTTGTGTGGAATGCAGCACAGATTTAAAATCAACCTGCAGAGTTTATTTAACTCTATGGATTCTTTGGCTATTTTGTCCATTTTTTAATCCTTTTCATGTCTTTTTGTGTCTTTGTAAGTCATTTTGTGTCTCTTTTTGGTCATTTTGTGTCTTTTGTTGGTCATTCTGTGTCTTTTTTGTTGGTCATTTTGTGTCTGTTGTTGTGTCTTTTTTAGTTGTTTTGTGTCTTTTTTTGTCATTTTGTGCCTTTTCTTGGTCATTTGTGTTGTTTTGTGTCTGTTGTTGTGTCTTTTATTAGTTATTTTGTGTCTTTTTTGGTCATTTTGTGTCTTTTTTTAGTTATTGTGTCTTTTTTGTCATTTTGTGGGGGTTTTTGGCCATTTTGTGTCTTTTTTTGGTCATTTTGTGTCTTTTTGTCATTGTGTGTCTTCTGTGGGACTTTTTTGTTAATCTGTCTTCACATTTTGTGTATTTTTTGGTCATTTTGTGTCTTTTTTTTCAGTAATTTTTTGTCTTTTTTGGTCATTTTGTGTCTTTTCTTTTAGTCATTTTGTGTCTATTTTTTGCCTTGTATTTATGTCTGGATGTGATGAAGAAGCCATGCTTTGGCGCTTTTGGACACTCCAGAGGGTTAATGTAGAATCTGCAGGCAGCGTAGTATTACCTCGTGTATTTCCTCATACATTTCTACAGCCTCTGCAAGTGCTCTGCCTTGGAAACACCTTCAATTCTCCCTGTAAACAGAAAGTGTTTGTAAGAAGTATTTAGCTCCGTTGGACCATGAATATTCATTGATGGTTCACTTTTCTCATAACGCTGCAGTCATAAAGGAGGAGCGGGCTCTAATACACCCACCATTCCAGGGAGAGAGTATTAAGGAGAGATTTAATAGAGGCGTGAGTATGGACGGACTCATTATCTTTCTATTAGCCCTGCTGCTGCACGCTCCCCGCCAGCAGGGTTATACCGACTTCTATTAGGTTAGTGGTCAGATACACACAGTCACACACACGTACATTTACAAAAAAGACCTGCTAATATAGGCTAATTTAGTAGACACCACTGCCCAACAGTAATGGTTCAAGCAAATAAGTGTCCTCCTTGGGACTTGATTTACGAGGCTGGTAAACCTGGTGTTTGTGTATGTGAGGATTGTAAAGGGGGAAGTTGTTAAATATAACTGGAAAAAAAGAGATCTCCAATATGAGAACACATGCTATCTCACAAGGCAGATTCTCTTCTTTATTACTCACTCCCTGACCAATATTTATGTACCCCCCCCCCCCCCCCCCCCCCCAAAATATGAAGTTTGGCTTATTCTTTGTGAAGTTTTGTACTGAAGTTAAGTACTCAGGTTTAGCACTCTCAATAGAAACAATCACAGTTTGCTGAACAGCTACGTAACTTAAATGCAGCCTATTAAATAATCCATCCATCCATCCATCCATCCATCCATCCATCCATCCATCCATCCATTTTCCTCCGGTTATCCGGGGCCGGGTCGCGGGGGCAGCAGGTTGTTTTTATGGGACATTTTTGTATATAGTATATAGTTTTATTATATTTAAATTTTACCTTTTTATACGTTCATATTTGTATCCTATGTTTACATTTTCAAGTTCCAAAACAGTTCATTGAGCATATTTGTGGTTTTTATTGTAGTAAATAGAATCATTTTTCAACTCGGATTTCATGATTGTTGTGTATTTTGGGGCTCAATATGTTGATAAAGTAGGTTAAATCGAAAAAATTAAATCAGATCATATAGATGAACAAAAAATTTAATACAAAATATGGGTATAGTACACATTTTTCATGTGGTACATGAAGGGCAAAATCAAAAGTGTTCAAAAACGGCCAAAATAGGCTCAGAAACCACCGAAAAATAACTATTTGTCTGACCAGAGTTTGATACATTATTAGGTCCACAAAAATTTGGAAAGTCTAGGAGAGCCGTTCCCATAAATGATACGTGTCTAAAGGAGCCAACAGGAAATCATCCGGCCTGGCCAGCGGACGCCTCGGAACTAAAAGCTGCTATTTGTTTTGGCTGAATGAATATGGTGCCATCTTTGTACACTGGATCCAGTTCTTCTGAATACATCCACCCTTTGCTACCCTCTGTTTCAGCTCACAACAATAATGAACACCAGAAATAACAAATAAAAGTAGTATTCAATATCAAAGACATAATATGCATCTGTATACTTTAATTAAACCTAACCCGTCCCTCTTATGGTATATTTAGAACTAAATCAAGATGTATTTGAGGTCCTAACTCAGGGATGGGCAACTTAAATGCTGCAGGGGGCCACAATTTTTCATGGACACTACCACAGGGCCACATATAGGACCGTGCACACCAGATATGATGAAACTGCAATTTTAAATATGTTTACAGTGCAGTAATTTAACATATTTTATGTCAAATGCATGATTTTTTGGCTTGATTTTGTCATTTTTGTGTCTTTTTTGTTCATTTTGTGTCTTTTCTGGTCATTTTGTGTCTATTTGTTCATTTTGTGTTGTTTTTTTTTTGTTCATTTTGAGTCTTTTTGTCATTTTGTGTCTTTTTTGGTCATTTTGTGTCCATTTGTTTATTTTGTGTCTATTTGTTTACAGTGCAGTGACTTAACATATTTCATGCTCAAATGCATGTATAACAGTATAAATAGGAATACAAAAGGTTTGCAGCAAATGAAAAATAACCACTTACCACTTGTTTTCAATGCAAGAACAGCAGATCAACATTAATTGCAAGAAGTAATTTTGTGCATTTTTACACTGCACTTTTAACATTTCATGCTCAAATGCATGTAGTTGTACTGAGGGCCACTTCAAGTGAGGGTGCGGGCCGTATGCGGCCCCCGGGCCTCCAGTTGCCCATCCCTGGCCTAACTTAACAAATTACTTAGCACTTTATTCAATTAGCCGTCCCTTTTAACCACGTCCCTGCTATTTTTAGAGTAAAAGTACTTTTAGCTTTAGTTCCTCACTTCTCATGGCTACATGTAAACCATTGCGCACCTTTATTTATGCAGAGCTGTCCTTTCTGCACAGTGGTGTCAAGTCTTCCATGACAACAGCAGCAATGCCCCAATACACAGATACATTACCAAGCACTTAGATCTTCAAGCTTACACAGTAAATTCCCTCTTATAGATCCCGACTACAGTTCCATTGCCGCCCTAATTGAATCATAAATACATGTATATGTATATTACCCATTAATAAATAAAGACACCATTTTTTATTAATGAAGTGGAAAATGTGGTATGGTGAGACATCAATCATTTAGCATAAAAACCGTGTGTATTAGTTGGGCGGGTGATACGGTGCAGGGGGATAAAATTAGACCCGTTAAATAGGGAGCGCAGTGTGCATTAGTGTGAGTTTTTACATAAGCAATTATGGAAGCCTTCAATGTTAATTTATGTGTGATCAGTGAACAAGAAGAGGGAGGGAGGGGGTCATGTAAGTGGGTGAAATAAATAGATGGAAATGAGAGAAAAGAGGGGAAAAAGGGACAGTGGATTGAGAGATAAAACGGGGAAGTGAGGAGATGGATACATTAGTGTGGAGAGAGACATGAGGGAAGATTGTGTGAACAACAGGCATATTAATGAGGCAATATGAATCACACTGATTACAGCAACAATTAAGGATGGGTCGTCTTGCAGCATGTGGCAGAAGGAGGGATGGAGGGAGAAGGCAAGGCGAGACAGGAGCTTGTCAGAGGGAGGACTGTGTGTTTAACTGGACAGGAACTGGTGGGTTATTAAAATCATATCTCTTGTTGCTCGTCATCCACTGCTCTACCTGGGCTAATCACGAACAGGGGGAAAAAGTTTTACCCTTATATTTCATGAAAAGTTAGACATCAGAGGTCTAATCACCACTCTTTGTAAAGGGGCAGAGAGAGAGACACGTCATGTGATAACTAAGGAACGGGAACAGACACAAGATCACCGTGTGGATCCTGGTAGACAAGAATAAAAAGCAAAACAAGGCCATTACCGTCCATTTTAAAGATGGAAATATCAACAGAATGTGGGGTATCTTATTAAGCAGAAAATGTAGCAGAAATGTAGCCAATCATAAGCGGTATGACATGACTAAAGTCTCACATGCACATATGTAAGTAGTGAAGAATACAAAAAAAATAAGAGGGCACCAGTGCACAGAAAATTTAGAACCTGGTCTCACAGGAATCCGTGAAATAGCCACGGATTTGCTTAACTCAAAATCCGTGGAATAGCCACGGAATCACTCAAATTTCCGTGAAACTGAAACGGATTTCGCTACAATGCAAGTTAATGACAGTCATATCCCGTGGCTATTCCATGGATATTTTTCCCTATTGGTTTGTTCCAAGTCACGTGACTTTCAAGGTCCTGGCGGTCAGAACAAAAAACATGGCGGACAGTTCTCTCATTTTTAGTGAAAAAAATCTATATTTTACTTATTTTTTGCATAAAAATGGATTTTGATCACATTTCTAGCGAGAAATATATGTTTTATTTTCTAAATATTCATTCAGTGAATGTACATAATCACTTTGTATGTTGGAATAGCCACGGGATATGACTGTCATTAACTTGCATTGTAGCGAAATCTGTGTCAGTTTCACGGAAATTTGAGTGATTCCGTGGCTATTCCACGGATTTTGAGTCAAGCAAATCCGTGGCTATTTCTATTCCTGTGAGACCAGGTTGAAAATTTTCCAATATATATCAGTCTATGTCGAACTGGATAACATTTTCTTAATTTTAAGGCCACCCTCCAGGGCTCTTCGTCATGTTTTCTCTACTAGAAGGGCTAATAGAGGGTTTTCTCTATTGAAAGGACAGCCTAGAGGGCACTTCATCACCTTTTCTCCATTCAAGGGCTCCCTGGGAGACACTTTATCCTGTTTTCTCCTTTTATGGCCACCCTACAGTGCTCTTTATCATGTTTTCTCTACTAGAAGGGCATCTTAGGGCATATTATATTTTCTCCATCAAAAGGCACCCTAGAAGGCACTTTATTTAATTTTCTCCATTTATAGACATCCTAAAGGGCATTTCATCATGTTTTCTCCATTTATAGACATCCTAAAGGGCACTTTATCATGTTTTCTCAATTTCCAGGCACTTAATCATGTTTTTTGCCACTGGAAGGGCAACCGAGTGGGCACTTTATCATCTTTTCTCCACTGGAAGGACAACTTAGAGGGCACTTTATGACGTTTTCTCCATTTACAGGCATCTTTTAGGGCACTTCTTCATGTTTTCTCCACTGGATGGGCACTCTTGGAGGCACTTTATCATCTTTTCTCCATTTACAGGCACCCTTTATAGCACTTCATCATGTTTTCTCCACATGAAGGGCAACCGAGGGGGCACTTTATTATGTTTTCTCCACTGGAAGGACAACCTAGAGGGCATTTTATCACGTTTTCTCCACTGGAGGTGCAACCGAGAGGGCACTTTATCATGTTTTCTCCATTTACAGGCAACCTACGAGGCACTGTATCATGTTTTCTCCACTGGAGGGGCAACCGAGATGGCACTTTATCATGTTTTCTCAATTTACAGGCACCCTATAAGGCACTTTATCATGTTTTCTCCATTTACAGGCACCTTAGGCACATCATGCTTTATCGACCATGGGGGACAGGGAGAAACTTTTGCAGCATTTTTGTTTTTTACATGGGGGGCACGTAGGCAAGTGGACGCCCCCCTCCGCCCCACCACTCAGTCCACAAGTGTTTCACAGATGCATTCAGCAAGCATGTGGGGGCAGATAATTGCAGGTGCCAAAATTGACATCAAGCATATCCTCAAGGATACGCAGAACTGGAAAGTATATATTGCCCTGAAGGCTGAAAATCCCAGAAGATAAGAGGAATTTATTTTTGTCTTTATATTTTTGGTTGCACTTGGGCTTCTATTTCCTTCCTTTCATCTTTGTCACAACAACGCAAACTGTCTTTTAGCACAGAGACTGGGGGGGATGGGAGGGCCATGTTTAACTCCTGCTCTCCTCAGGCAACTTGAATGCTTGTATATATCACATTATCAGACAAAAATGGAAGCTAGAATAAGAAACTAACACTTATTAATAAGGCTCGGCTTGTCAGATGGTCCAACAGCGCCTGAATGAATTTTATTTTAACTGGTCGGTATCCTGTAATTCTAATATCATAGAAGCAGCTCTGTCACTTCTCAGCCATTTCAGCCCTTCCAGATGGTGTCCATGTGAAAAAGCAACATTGGTTGCCACTGTGTTCTTGAGCAGGTGTCGTCTGCCTCATGTTAATGTATTTTCACTTTGTCTTTTCTTACATTGCTGCTGCCATACTTCCTGCTCCGTCGCCTCTTCTTATTCTTCCACACATTTCTCTTGTTTTTCTGTGTTTTACTAAGCCACGACTGATGAATATGTGCTGTAGGATATCATGTCCAAAGCATTGCTCGGTAAGGAGGAGACACAGAGAGAACACTGAAGACTGGATGAATGTATGTGAAGATCAAGGCTTGTTTAGATCCACTGTTCCTGTAAACCAACTCTGGTTTTTATTCAAGTGTGACTCTATTTTATTTGTGTCTTGTCTGTTTAGCCTAACAATTTTGGTCATTTTGTGTCTTTTTTTTTGTCATTTTGTGTCTTTTTTTTGTCATTTTGTGTCCTTTTTTGGTCATTTTGTGCCTTTTCATGTCTTTTTTTAGTAATTTTGTGTCTTTTTTTGGTCATTTTGTGTCTTTTTGTGCCTTTTTTTAGTCATTTTGTGTCCTTTTTTGGTCATTTTGTGCCTTTTCGTGTCTTTTTTTAGTCATTTTGTGTCTTTTTTGGTCATTTTGTGTCCTTTTTTGGTCATTTTGTGCCTTTTCGTGTGTTTTTTTAGTCATTTTGTGTCTTTTTTTGGTCATTTTGTGCCTTTTTGTCTTTTTTTTTGTCATTTTGTGTCTTTTTTGGTCATTTTGTGTCCTTTTTTGGTCATTTTGTGTCTATTTTAGTCCTTAAGTCCAACATAAAATGTGATTTTGAATCTTGCTTTTACTTTTTTACTTTTACTTTACTTTTCAAAACACTATCATGCTCAATAAAGAATTTTGAATGTTGCAAATGTGAACAAAGGTCGTTAATGTATTTTCACTTTGTCTTTTCTTACATTGCTGCTGCCATACTTCCTGCTCCGTCGCCTCTTCTTATTCTTCCCCACATTTCTCTTGTTTTTTCTGTGTTTTACTAAGCCACGACTGATGAATATGTGCTGTAGGATATCATGTCCAAAGCATTGCTCGGTAAGGAGGAGACACAGAGAGAACACTGAAGACTGGATGAATGTATATGAAGATCAAGGCTTGTTTAGATCCACTGTTCTTCTTTGTAATAGAGACAGGAAATGTCATTCTGCTGTGTAAGTGAGTGTGTGTGTGTGTGTGTGTGTGTGTGTGTGTGACCTGCAGATGTTCCTGAGCAACACACTGGTCAAGGCCTTTTAAAGGGTCAGCTGCAGTCTGCCCCGGCCTCTTCCTGTCCACACACACACACACACACACACACACACACACACACACACACACACACGCACACACACACACACACACACGGCTAGATAAATGTCTGTTTCTGTGTGTGTTTCTATCGCCGACTGTGTGTACATGTGCAGATTCGCCTCCGTGCATGGTGTGTGTGCATGGTGTGTGTGTGCATGGTGTGTGTGCATGTGTGCGTGTGTGTATTTGTGTAGCCTCTAAGCAGGATGTGTGCAGTAATCTAATTAGGCAGTAACTTGGCTTGCCGTGACCTTACTAACCATAGTGAGACCCTGCCTGGCCCCAGATCACACAGAGAGTCCCCTGTCTGGACTAAACACACACACACACACACACACACACACAAAAAGAGATACAGAGATACAGAAATATGATTTACACAGACACACGCATATGAAGATGGACAGATAATAAATGGTGCAGTGATACAGAGAATATAGTGTCAATTACTACAATTGCACATACAGTTTTTACAGAGATCTACATTGTATTAGTAGCTATTTACATGACTGACATGGTGTTTACATGTAAATTGTTGTCATGCTGTTCCTTTGCTTTTATTAAAATAATTTGAGCGAAACACTAATTTTATTTTCAAATAACTGCACTTTTTTCTGACATGGTTAAAGGTGACAAGGTTAATTTACTTGTCATTTGACATCGCAGGTTTTCGCAGAATATTAAACAGTTTAATAAGGTTACAGTAAATACAAACCTATATATACATGCATATCAAATCGGCTGTTGTGAGCTTAATAACTGCCTTCTTTTTTTTTGAAGCAAGCAGGACCTGGAACAACAAGATCTCCAATGGTCAATACCATCCACAATGACACACGTCATTATACATACACGTACGGTTCACGGCTGTAAAAATGGTGCAGTTTTGGTGGATTTAGGCTACAAAACCACTGAGCTAGGTTTAGGGCAAAACTTCAAAACTATAAAAGACAGTTTAAACAGTAAATAAATGTATGTAAATGTCTGAAATGAAGTAGTTAAGAGAGTGACGTGAGCCACAGAAGTTACGTTAAAAGTAAGTTATGTAAAAAAAATTAAAAAAAAAGTAAATTATGTAAAAAAGTTATTTACTGTTGTTTTGACACAGATGACAGTCCACCATCTGTTCGATCCATCCACCGCCCCTCCTTCCCACCCAAAGATTTTTCTAATTTTGCTGTTTGCATTCAGCATTATTAATGCAATCTTTTGTGTTTACTGTTTTTTTTGTGTTTTGGGAATTTCTTTATGTTTTTATCCGTGTTTTTTGGAATTTCTTTGTGTGTTTTTATGTGATTTTTTTGTGTGTTTTCATGTGTTTTTTGTGGTTTTTGTGTGTATTTTTTGTTTTTTGTGTGTTTTTGTATTTTTTTTTTGTTTTTTGTGTGTTATGTGTGTTATTGTATTTTTTGTGTTATTGTGTGTTTTTATGTGTTTTTTGTATTTTTTTTATTTTTTGTGTGTTTTTGTATTTTTGTGTGCACGTTTTTCGTATTTTTTTGTGTTTTTTTGTGTGTTTTTGTATTTTTTTGTTTTGTGTGTGTGTTTTCATGTGTGTTTTTTGTAATTTGTTGTGGGTTTTGTGTTCAAAATGTTGATCCAGTAAGTCAAAATGAAAACAATAATCAAGTCATGTAGGTGAGGTTGTCTTCTTTTTGCATTCTCTCTCCTTTCCCCCCCTTCTGTCCTCTTTAACAAATATATGCACCATGCAGGACAAATGGAAATCTAGCAGCGTTTAATTTAAATAGAAGAAGAAAAAACACCCAGATTATTATGATTTAGCCATGACTCTCAGGTGAGATTTCAAGTCTGTCAAATAAACTGCGTGTTTATATGTGTGTGTTGTGTGTGTCTCCAGGGCCGAGGAAGTAAGGGACACAGCTGTCTAAAACCACCATTGGGACAGAGAATAACCTGGGGTCTGCCTGGCCTTCACACACACACACACACACACACACACACACACACAGAGCTGATAGAGGCAGCGTGGTGTACAGTAGAGCCTTGGGGTCAGAACTCACTGGCCTTAAATTACATTTCTCAACATGACAGAACAGAAGTAGAGTGGAATTATTGTTTCACTTTGGATTTGGCCTGGGTGTTAAGGTGCCCTGTGGCACTACACTACACCACTTTGCTATGTTCGCTCTCCATCACACACACACACACACACACACACACACACACACACACACACCGTGCCAAATACCCAACTCAGTGAAACAATTGAAGTCTAAAAACCAACAATTATTTTATTTTCTTCTCTTGTTTAACCCTTTGATGGACAACATGGGTCTAAAGCAGGGATGGGCAACTTAAATGCTGCAGGGGGCCACAATGTTTCATGTTCACTACCACAGGGCCACATATAGGGCCATGCACTTAACCAGATATGATGAAACTGCAATTTTAAATATGTTTACAGTGCAGAAACTTAACTCTATGGAGTCTTGGGCGATATTGTCCATTTTTTAAAATCATTTCATGTCATTTTGTGTCTGTTGTTGTGTCTTTTTTTAATTATTTTGTGTCTTTTTTTGGTCATTTTGTGTGTGTTGTGTCTTTTTTAGTTATTTTGTGTCTTTTTTGGTCATTTTGTGTCTGTTGTTGTGTCTTTTTTTAGTTATTTTGTGTCTTTTTTGGTCATTTTGTGTCTTTTTTGGTCATTTTTGTGTCTTTTTTTAGTCCTTTAGTCTTTTTTACATTCATTTTTACACTGTACCTTTAAGATTTCATGCTCAAATGCATGTAGTTGTACTGAGGGCCACTTCAAGTGAGGGTGCGGGCCGTATGTGGCCCCCGGGCCTCCAGTTGCCCATCCCTGGTCTAAAGTGACCTGACTGAGTTTTTATTTTCTATATCTTTGCAATAAATTAATTTCATCATTAAGTATTCCAGGTTTTCTTAAATCAACTTGTTTTTGATCATCATACATCCTCATTTTTTGTTTTCATTTCTTACTTTTTGAATAAAAAACCCTTTATGATCTTTTTATTGTCTCTTCGTAGTCATGCATCTCTATAGAGTTGTCATGTTTCTTTTTGGGGTTTTGTTTTTGGTCATTTTATGTCATTTATAGTTTTTTTATTTAATTTTTTGTTTGTTTTTGTCCTTTGTGTCTCTTAGTAGTAATAAGGTACAGAAACATTTTACTTAGTACATTACTTTCGTAACTGTACTAAGTATGGAAAACATTATTAGACCACCCTTTTCTTCAATTTCTTGCTCATTTTGGAAAAATATAATGCTAACAACAAAAATAGCTCAAAAGAGTTGAATTTAAGAGCTGATATCTAGACATTTTCCATGGTTTTATTGATAATAACCAACATTATTATAAAGAAAACCATGTTAAATATCTAGATATCAGCTCTTAAATTCAACTCTTATCATCTATTTTTGTAATTATCATTATATTTGTCTAAACAAATGTACCTTTAGTTGTACCAGACATTAAAATGAACAATAAACTGAAGAAAACAAGGGTGATCTAATATTTTTTTCCATGACTGTATATTTGATCAATATACCATTCATGCAAGTCATCTAATGCATTTCCATTATAAATGGTCTAAAGCCTCATTGTCACTGCATACATTCATTAGTGTTGTTTCTTTTTTTAATTAGGGCTGGGCAATAACTCAATATGATAATGATTGAATGAGATCATACATCAGATCATACATTGGAAATATTGTGGTTCACAATTATGTTCATCATGCTAAAATACTTCAAATACTTCAACAAATCTGATGTGCAGCTTTGTTTTTATATCAGACTTTGCATCACATATGTCTGTGTATAGTTTGGAATATTACATTTTTTTTTATTATTTATCCATAATTTCACTTGAGACTGCCGAGTTATTAAATGAGAAATTAATTACTTTGTTCTGTATTTATTAACACATGATCTTGCATATATATATATAGATTTTTTTTCTTATATAAGAAAAATGATCAAATAAAAAAGAGAAAAATAAAGTTAATTTAAATTAATTAAAAAAAAAAACTGTTGTGTTATTAAATTAGAAATTAATTAGTTTTTCATTTGTTCTGTATTTATCCACAAAGGATCTTGCATATATATATATATATATATATATATATATATATATATATATATATATATATATATATATATATATATATATATATGTATGTATGCAAGATCCTTTGATCATATAAAAAAGAGGAAAATAAAGTTAATTTTATTTAAATTTATTAATTTGAAGTTAATTCAAATTAATAAAAAAATGTATTACTTTATTGCTATCAAAATAAAGACTTAAAAAAAGAAGTTGTTAACATGGAACATTTTTGGTGCACACTAACTGAATCCCCATGTTTCCATTTACAATCTGCAGTTAAAAACATCATTGAATAATCATATGTATAATAATTATTTTTCATTTTCTCTCATTCCCAGTCCCTAATAATATACTATATTTAGCCTTAAATGAATCCGACTGATTAAAAAAAATAAATCCAGGACCCATTTTGACTCCCTTTGCTCTGTAGTGCATTATGGAAGTGTATTTTTAATACAACGTCCATAAACTGAAGAAACCCAACTCCTATAATAATAATAATAAACTGGTTATTAATTGCACCGTGTGTTTTTTCTTCTTCTCTCTCGTATTCTGAGTTTCTTACTTGGGTCGTTTTCATTACAGTGTCCTCAAGGCTTATGGCTCCAAATATATTTTTACAGCCATCTGCGCCAGTTGGCTATTCTTAATCGCTGCACTGTGTGCGCAAGTGTGTTTGTGTGTGTGTGTGTGTGTGTGTCTGTGTGTGATTTTACCAACCCTACATACTGCAATGGATAAAGAGAGTCATCAGCAACACTTGGCTGAGGCTCCGGGCCTCTGTGGTATACACTGTGATGCCAACATAAATGGCAATGGAGGAGTCTAAATGTCACTCATGCACACACAGACACACACATGCAGCAGAGTTTTGAGGGATAAGTCTTAATGCAGTAGCATGGGCTCCTTGGCACACTCTGCTAGCCAGACTGGTATGTGGTCTGGGGTAAGTGGGGAGGCGTTGGCTGGGCTGCCACACTACCAGACGTGACATACTGCACTCTATTCTCTCCTCTTCTGACTGTTGTTCTGTCTCTGAGCTGTGTAATCATCTCTGTCCTCAGACTGTTTTATAAGAATCATAATAAGTGCCTTACATGATGAGCGAATAGTGAGCAAGAAGAAAGAAATTAAA
Organism: Centropristis striata; assembly: GCF_030273125.1. NCBI lineage: Eukaryota > Metazoa > Chordata > Actinopteri > Perciformes > Serranidae > Centropristis > Centropristis striata. Next base: position 31,489,785 of record NC_081536.1, read on the forward strand.
CTGTGAAAGAAAAATGTGGTGGAGAAAGAAGTTTTTTTAGATGCAGTGTGTAGGCTGCAAAAAAGATACAAAATGACTAAAAAAGACAGAAAATGACCAAAATAAGACACAAGATTACTAAAAAAAAGACACAAATGACAGAAAAAGACAAAAATATATTTTAAAAAAGAAACAAAAAGACACAAAATGACCAAAAAAAAGCTAAATTACTTAAAAAAGACACAAAATGACCAAAAAAGACACAAAATTATTTAAAAAAAAACACAAGATTACTAAAAAAAGACACAAAATTACAAAAAAAGACACAAGATTACTAAAAAGAAGACACAAAATGACATAAAATAAACCTAAATTACTTGGTGTCTTTTTTTAAAAAAGACACCAAATGACAAAAAAATACATAGAATTACAAATCTTCTGCATGGACAGATAATTTCACAAAAATATTTCTTAAATTAAGATGATTAAATCTAGAAATAAGCATGTTGAACGCTTGAAAAAGGAAATTAACTCTTAAAACAAGATAAATTATCTAACACTTCTAAATCTAAAGTTTTTTTATCTTCAGTTTATCGGCCAGTTCATCGCTGCTTGCAGCTTTAATTTATCTTGTTTTAAGAGTTAATTTCTTATTGTAAGCGCACAACATGCTTATTTCTAGATTAAATAATCTTAATTTAATAAATTTTGTCAAGGTAAATCATCTGTCCATGCAGCAAGATCATTTCCCTCAGATTTACTGTTTTATCTGGTTTTTAGACACTCCTTTTTTGAAGTGTAGCCTCTTTTTGGCCTGTATTTGACCCAAAAACCAACAGATTTTCGCATTTTATCCTATCCTATCCTATCTGTATAATGTATGATTAAAACATTGTGTCAGAGTTGTAAAAACTAGTTTCCCTTGGCTCCTGTTTGGTTATTACTTTAGAAATGTATTTTTCTATATGGTTAGTTTGAATTGTTTTGGCAGAGGTTATAGGGTTGTCTTGGTGGTTCCCGGTTCACTCCACAGACGTTTGAGTCATCAAGCCAAAACAACAAAAAGATGGTTTGTGAGTGACTGTAGATGACTGAAAGCTGTGGTGAAGGTTTGGTTAATGATAGGAGAGTAAAGTTAGCTGGTAAAAGGCGAACTTGGCTGGAATTAAAGGGGGGGAAAAAAGTCTGAGGCTTTCCCATGTAAGCCTTTAACTTTATCTTGGAAGAAAAAATAAGAGAAATAAAGCTTTGGTCTTGTGAGTCAGGTCTCATCTCTGGTAGAACCAGGCGGGTTCTGTCAGCTCGGGTGCTGAAGGATTAGGTTCAGGTCTTGGTTTAAGACTCAAACTCAAATTAGCTGGGGGCGCTGGAGGCAGTATCAAAATGACCAAAAAAAGACACAAAATTACAGAAAAAAACCTAAATTACTTAAAAAAGACACCAAATGACACAAAAAGACACAAAATTACAGGAAAAAAACTAAATTACTTAAAAAAAGAAACAAAATGACCAAAAAAGACATAGAATTACCAAAAAAGACACAACATTATTGAAAAAAAGACACAAAATGATGCAAAAAATACACAAAAGTACTAAAAAAGACAAAAAATTATTTAAAAAAGACACAAAACTAATTTTAAAAAGACACAAAATTAACTAAAAAAGACACAAGGTTACTAAAAAAGACATTGTGGTTCTTTGTTTTTTTTTTTAAATGAGATTTTGTGCCCGTTTGAAGCCATTTTTTTTATTTTTTCTGGTCTTTCTTTTGGTCGTTTTGTGTCTCTTTAGAGTTATCTTGTTTCTTTTTGGTCTTTTTTTGGTCATTTTGTGTCTATTTATAGATTTTGTGTTCATTTTTCAGGGCTCTACAGTAAGTATGTGGGACATTTTGCGGGTCTGACCCAGGGCCTGTGCACAGTATTCCTGTTCAGTAAATCATCCTGAGGCCCATTAGAATACATGAAGATATTACCAATAATCTACTAGAAGTACCGTGTGCCCAGTAGTGAGCCTGGTGGAACCATTCAGGGGTCCAGTGATTGTTGATCTGAGAGCTTGTCTTCCTATTATTGTCTCCTTTGCTTTCTTCTCTTCTGTTTTTGTTTTTTATGTCATTTTGTGCCCGTTTGTAGCCATTTTTGTGTTTTTTCTGGTCTTTCTTTTGGTCGTTTTGTGTCTCTTTAGAGTTATCTTGTTTCTTTTTGGTAATTTTGTGTCTTTTTTTAATAATTCTGTGTCTTTTTTATAGTAATTTTGTGTCTTTTTAGTAATTTTGTGTTTTTTTTTTGTAATTTTGTGTCTTTTTTTGGTAATTTTGTGTCTTTTTCTAAATAATTTTGTGTGTTTTTTGGTAATTCTGTGTATTTTTTTGGTAATTCTGTGTCTTTTTTGGTAATTGAGTGACTTTTTTAGTAATTGTGTATTTTTTAATAATTTTGTGTCTTTTGTGGTAATTCTGTGCCTTTTTTTGTAATTTTGTGTCTTTTTTTAATAATTTTGTTTCTTTTTTGGTACTTCTGTGTCTTTTTTTGGTCATTTTGTGACTATTTATAGTTTTTGTACTTATTTTTTTAAATGTTTTGTTCTTAGTAGTCGTTTTAAATTAGATCTTGTGTTAATTTCCTACTCACATTGTCTTCCTCATGAAGGTATTACAAATAATCTACTAGAAGTGCCGTGTGCCCAGTAGTGAGCCTGGTGGAACCATTCAGGGGTCCAGTGATTGTTGATCTGAGAGCTTGTCTTCCTGTTATCGTCTCCTTTGCTTTCTTCTCTTCCTCCCCATGACCACCCTCCTTCTCCACCACTGGTTATCAGCCATTAGGGTTCTTTGTTTTTGTTTTTTATGTCATTTTGTGCCCGTTTGTAGCCATTTTTCTGTTTTTTCTGGTCTTTCTTTTGGTTGTTTTGTGTCTCTTTAGAGTTATCTTGTTTCTGTTTGGTAATTTTGTAATTTTAATTTATTTTAAATATTTTTTTGTCTCTTTTGGGTCATTTTGTGTCTTTCTCTGAATAATTTTGTGTCTTTTTCTAAATAATTCTGTCTTTTTTGGGTCATTTTGTGTCTTTTTAAAAATAATTTGGTCTTTTTTGGTAATGCTGTGTCTTTTTTGGTAATTTTGTGTCTTTTTTTAGTAATTGTGTGTCTTTTTTGTGGTCATTTTGTGTCCATTTATAGTTTTTGTACTTATTTTTTAACATGTTTTGTTCTTAGTAGTCGTTTTAAATTAGATCTTGTGTTAATTTCCTACTCACATTGTCTTCCTCATGGAGGTATTAAAAATCTACTAAAAGTACTGTGTGCCCAGTAGTGAGCCTGGTGGAACTATTCAGGGGTCCAGTGATTGTTGATCTGAGAGCTTGTCTTCCTATTATTGTCTCCTTTGCTTTCTTCTCTTCCTCCCCATGACCACCCTCCTTCTCCACCACTGGTTATCAGCCATTATGGTTCTTTGTTTTTGTTTTGTTTTTTATGTCATTTTGTGACCGTTTGTAGCCATTTTTGTGTTTTTTCTGGTCTTTCTTTTGGTCGTTTTGTGTCTCTTTAGAGTTATCTTGTTTCTTTATGGTAATTTTGTGTCTTTTTTAAATAATTCTGTGTCTTTTTTAGTTATTTTGTGTCTTTTTTTTTAGTAATTGTGTGTCTGTTTTTGGTAATTTTGTGTCTTTTTTTATACTTTTTTTCCTTTTTAATAATTTTGTGTCTTTTTTGGTAATTCTGTGTCTTTTTTTGTAATTTTGTGTCTTTTTTTAATAATTTTGTGTCTTTTTTGGTACTTCTGTGTCTTTTTTTGGTCATTTTGTGACTATTTATAGTTTGAACTTTTTTTTTTAATATGTTTTGTTCTTAGTAGTCGTTTTAAATTAGATCTTGTGTTAATTTCCTACTCAAATTGTCTTCCTCATGAAGGTATTACAAATAATCTACTAGAAGTGCCGTGTGCCCAGTAGTGAGCCTGGTGGAACCATTTAGGGGTCCAATGATTGTTGATCTGAGAGCTTGTCTTCCTATTATTGTCTCCTTTGCTTTCTTCTCTTCCTCCCCATGACCACCCTCCTTCTCCACCACTGGTTATCAACCATTAGGGTTCTTTGTTTTTGTTTTGTTTTTTATGTCATTTTGTGACCGTTTGTAGCCATTTTTGTGTTTTTTCTGGTCTGTCTTTTGGTCGTTTTGTGTCTCTTTAGAGTTATCTTGTTTCTTTTTGGGAATTTTGTGTCTTTTTTAAAATAATTTTGTGTCTTTTTTAGTAATTTAGTCTCTTTTTTGTAATTTTGTGTCTTTTTTAATAACTTTGTGTCTTTTTAACAATTTTGTGTCTTTTTATGAATAATTTTGTGTGTGTTTTGGTAATTCTGTGTCTTTTTATGGTAATTTTGTGTCTTTTTTTATACTTTTGTCTTTTTTAATAATTTTGTGTCTTTTTTAATAATTTTGTGTGTTTTTCTAAATAATTTTGTGTCTTTTTTGGTAATTCTGTGTCTTTTTTGGGTAATTTTGTGTCTTTTTTTTTTAAAATAATTTGGTCTTTTTAGGTAATTCTTTGTCTTTTTTGGTAATTTTGTGTCCTTTTTTGTAATTTTGTGTCTTTTTTTTAGTAATTGTGTGTCTGTTTTTGGTAATTTTGTGTCTTTTTTTATACTTTTTTCCTTTTTAATAATTTTGTGTCTTTTTTTGGTAATTCTGTGTCTTTTTTTGTAATTTTGTGTCTTTTTTTAATAATTTTGTGTCTTTTTTGGTACTTCTGTGTCTTTTTTTGGTCATTTTGTGACTATTTATAGTTTGAACTTTTTTTTTTAATATGTTTTGTTCTTAGTAGTCGTTTTAAATTAGATCTTGTGTTAATTTCCTACTCAAATTGTCTTCCTCATGAAGGTATTACAAATAATCTACTAGAAGTGCCGTGTGCCCAGTAGTGAGCCTGGTGGAACCATTTAGGGGTCCAATGATTGTTGATCTGAGAGCTTGTCTTCCTGTTATCGTCTCCTTTGCTTTCTTCTCTTCCTCCCCATGACCACCCTCCTTCTCCACCACTGGTTATCAGCCATTATGGTTCTTTGTTTTTGTTTTGTTTTTATAATTTTGTGCCTGTTTGTAGCCATTTTTGTGTTATTTCTGGTCTTTCTTTTGGTCGTTTTGTGTCTCTTTAGAGTTATCTTGTTTGTTTTTGGTAATTTCGTTTCCTTTTTTTAATAATTCTGTGTCTTTTTTAGTTATTTTGTGGGGGGTTTTTTTTGTAATTGTGTGTCTTTTTTGGGTAATTTTGTGTCTTTTTTTATACTTTTTTCTTTTTTAATAATTTTGTGTCTTTTTCGAAATAATTTTGTGTCTTTTTTGTGGTCATTTTGTGTCCATTTATAGTTTTTGTACTTATTTTTTAACATGTTTTGTTGTTAGCAGTCGTTTTAAATTGGATCTTGTGTTAATTTCCTACTCACATTGTCTTCCTCATGAAGGTATTACAAATAATCTACTAGAAGTACCGTGTGCCCAGTAGTGAGCCTGGTGGAACCATTCAGGGGTCCAGTGATTGTTGATCTGAGAGCTTGTCTTCCTATTATTGTCTCCTTTGCTTTCTTCTCTTCCTCCCCATGACCACACTCCTTCTCTCACATGAATTAGTTATATTAGAGGGATATAGTGTTTGGCATCAGGGAGCCATTACACACACTCTGTGATGCATGTGCCAGTTTAGCCAAGGTCCTTTCTGCCTCTCCATTCAGGTCCAGCCTGGCGGGTCTGCAGGATGCCAGGCTCAGCCAGCCTGGCTCCTCTCCCAGCTTGGCCAATGGATGACAGAGGGCTACCAGGGATGACTGGAGACAGACCGGGAGGGAGAGAGAGAGAGAGGGAGGGAAGCTAAAAATGTGAGGAATGGAGAGAGGAGAGGAAGCCAGGGATAGAGGAAGGCAGAAAGACTCACAAAAAGACAGGAAAAACACTAAATTACTTAAAAAAGAAAGAAAATTACCCCAAAAAAGACATAGAATTACCAAAAAAGACATAGAATTACCAAAAAAGACATAAAATTATTGAAAAAAGACACAAAATTACCAAAAAAAAGACACACAATTACAAAAAAAGACACAAAATTACCAAAAAAGGACACAAGATTACTAAAAAAGACACAAAATTACTAAAAAAGACACAAAATTATCAAAAAAAAGACACATGATTACTAAAAAAAGACACAAAATTACCAGAAAAATACACAGAATTACCAAAAAAGACACAAAATTATTGAAAATAGACACGAAATGACCAAAAAAAGATACAAAATTACTAAGAAAGACACAAAATGATTTTAAAAAAGACAAAATGATTTTAAAAAAGACATAAAATGACCAAAAAGGACACAAAATGACCAAAAAGGACACAAAATGACTAAAAAAAGACACAAAATGACTAAAAAAAGACACAAAATGACTAAAAAAAAAAGCAAAATGACAAAAAAGACACAACATGACCAAAAAAAGACACAAAATCACGAAAAAAGACACAAAATTACACCAAAAAGACACAAAATTACTCCAAAAAAGACACAAAATTACTCCAAAAAGTAATTAAAGGGACCTTCCACACAACACTGTGTGCCATTCATATAAAACTCACATTAAACTTTCATATCAAGGTGGGGGCCACAAAATATCGTCACGAGGGCCACAATTGGCCCTCGCCCCGAGCTTGAGACCCCTGCTTTAAGGTCTGTGGAAAAAAATGTCCATATTGAGCCGTCCTAAGGAGTAACAGTGAGGATATGTTGGCCTGAGGAAAGTGCAGCCAGGACTTGGAGGCATTCTAACTGGTCTCAGGGTAAATCTGGTCTCCTGTCACACTATATATCACTGAGAGGGAGACAGTCCTGACCAGAAGGATGACAGCATCACTCACTGGTTTAAATGCCTGAAACAACCTCGTGCCGCAGAACATATTAGCCAGTTGAGCCGCTGGCATGGCTCCTGTCTGGTGTGGAGACATAAATCTGTCTTTTGTGAGTTTCCAGACTTTATGGAAGTGCAACATAAATCACCAGAGAAGCCTTTAACATGCAGGTTTAGGTCCAAACCCACCACGTTCCTCTCCAGATGCATAAACACCTGGTTCCTTAAGATAACACCATCACACACAGTGTTTAGGTCGTCAATCACAGGGGAGCACTCATTGTTCTGACGTGGCCATAGATGTATATGGGTGTGATGGCCCCATAATGGAGACCACTGACTGACGATTCACTTCTTAACTCTATGGAGTCTTATAGGGCCATTTGGTCCATTTTTTAATCCTTTTCATGTCTTTTCATGTCTTTGTAAGTCATTTTTTGTCTTTTTTTTTGTCTGTTTTGGTCATTTTGTGTCTGTTGCTGTGTCTTTTTTAGTTATTTTGTGTCTTTTTTGGTCATTTTGTGTCTTTTTTGGTCATTTTGTGTCTTTTTTTGTCATTTTGTGTCTTTTTTGGTCATTTTGTGTCTTTTTTTGGTCATTTTGTGCCTTCTGTTTGTTAGTTTTTTTTGTCATTCTGTCTTCTCATTTTATGTATTTTTTGTCATCTTTTACAGCTATTTTGAGTCTTTTTTTAGTTATTTTGTGTCTTTTTGGTCATTCTGTGTTCTCATTTTGTGTCTTTTTGGTCATTTTGTTTCTTTTTTAGTTATTTTGTGTCTTTTTTGTCATTCTGTCTTCTCATTTTGTGTCTTTTTCGGTCATTTTATGGTTTTTTTTTGGTCATTTTGTGTCTTCTTTTGGTCATTTTGTGTCTTCTGTTTATTTTGTCATTCTGTCTTCTCATTTTGTGTCTTTTTTAGTCCTTTAGTCCAACATAAAATGTGATTTTGATTCTGATGATCACGGAGGCCATCTTGTTTTTGTTATCTCTGTGAGACTGGTGTTTTGTGTGTTTGGACATTTAAATTTGATTTGTTAGTGCTGTTTGTGGTGGTGAGGTTGGGATTAGGTCAGTTGGGGGTACCCTGTACATTTTGCATCACGTAGGTTATTTTCTGTTACTCCATCAGTTTATTGGTTGTGCCACCCCTGTATTGCTCTGAAAGCCTTTTTGTAGAGAAGTTAGTTAGGCCTTTAGTTTGTTTGTTTTTCCTCACAGCTAGTTTAGATCGGCCTTCTTTTGTTATATTTGTTTCAACTTTCTTTTGGCACAATCACTTGTCCCATCCTCCCCCACCTTAGTGTGTCTTTCTTTTGTTGTTCATAAAATAAATCATCATTGTTCACATCACTTTTGACTTTTTCTGATTTTCTGATTGTTGTGTTATTGTCTGCTGGCTGAGTTTGGTCAGTGGACGTAACAGTAATGTTGCAGAAAGATGACGTTGGACTATTGGATCATTGGTGTGGCATCCACATTCATATGTTTTTATATGAAAGCAGGAATGGATAACTCAGGTGGCAGTTAATGTTTGAACTGTGGCTAATTTCTCCAGTAATTTTAAAAGCATTTCAAATTCAAAATCCTGGGCTGTTTTTCTCCCATTTTCATTGATTAGGAGTTTCAGAAAACGCCATTTTCTGATTATCACACATTATGGTTCTTTGTTGTGTTTTTTTTTTATTATTATTTTTGTGCCCGTTTGTAGCCATTTTTGTGTTTTTTCATTTCCTGGTCTTTTGGTCGTTTTGTGTCTCTTTAGAGTTATCTTTTGTGTCTATTTTTTTTAATTTTGTGTCTCTTTTTAGTAATTTTGTCCTTTTTTTTAAATAATTGTGTATTTTTTGGCTCATTTTGTGTCTTTTTTTGTAATTTTGTGTCTTTTTCTGGTACTTTTGTGTCTTTTTGTAATAATTTTGTGTCTTTTTTGGCAATTCTGTGTATTTTTTGCTCATTTTCTGTCTATTTATAGTTTTTGTACTTATTTTTTTAATATGTTTTGTTCTTAGTAGTCTTAACCATTTTCTAATTTAAATCCCCTTGTCCCATTAAGTCATGCAGGTTCTTTTCCTTTAATATTTGTTTTAAATTAGATCATGCAGCCCTGAGCTGTTTCTGTCACTGTGGACAAACGTTCTGCCCCGTCACTGCTGAAACCTTTCAAAGTGCAGCCATATGAACGCTGCCATTGTTGGGAAATCAGAATTATTTGGCCAGTTGTGTTGGAGGGCATAACATTTCAGCATCCGGCAGCAGGGAAAAGGGGCTAACATGTTCTGACACCAAAGAAGCAAAGGGTTAGAGGGACCCTGGTGACGTGGAGGCCTCCAGACCCTGTGGCACACCGAGGCATTAATGCCATCGCCTTCAACTTTCACCTCTCGCCTGACTGGCCACGAGGATCACAGACAGCTGAGCTCAACTCTGGCCGAGAAAATAAACGTCTTCACAGATTTTCACAAAACTCAGAATCCACACTGTGAATATAGTAATTGTGTTGTGTAGGAGATAGGGGTGTGACAAGATCTCACGGGATGAAAATCTGTTAAACGACAAATAAATCAGCATACTGTATGCCTTTAAAGCAGGGGTCTCAAACTCGCGGCCCGCGGGCCAATTGTGGTCCTCGTGGCGATATTTTGTGGCCCCCACCTTGATATGAAAGTTTAATGTGAGTTTTATATGAATGGCACTTTACCGTGTTGTGTGTGGAAGGTCCCTTTAATTACTTTTTTTGGTAATTTTGTGTCTTTTTTGGTCATTATGTGTCTTTTTTTAAATAATTTTGTGACTTTTTAGTAATTTTGTGTATTTTTTGGTCATTGTGTCTTTTTTTGTATTTTTTTTGTCTTTTTCTAATTTCAGTGTTTTTTTTCAGTCATTTTGTGTCTTTTTTAAAATAATTTTGTGACTTTTTTGGTAATTTTGTGTCTTTTTTGGTAATTTTATGTCTTTTATAAATTTTGTCTTTTCTAGTAATTTTGTGTATTTTTTTGCTCATTTTGAGTCTTTTGGGTCATTTTGTGTCTTTTTAAAATTTTGTCTTTTTTTATTGTGCAAGCTGGATCCAGTGAGAAACGTTCCGCGGTGCAAAAATAAGTGCGATTAAAATGCGTCAATTTTTTTTACACATTCATTTTTGCATAATTAATTAATCTTAATTAACGCATTAAAGTCCCGGCCCTAGTTATAATAAAACATTTCAAAATGCATGTGCAGCTAATAATAAAATAAATGAAAGTCAGTTGGTCCAGTCATATATTGTTATTGTAGTTTTCTTAAAATCTCGTCTCGTCTCATGAGTATCATCACACCCCTAATAAGAGAGTTCAGGAGTATTTGTGTTTAAAGCGTGAGCTGTAATGAAGGGATTACAAGAGGGATTTCATGTTTGTTTTTCTGTTTTTGTTGCTCCAAATGGTCAGCATCTGCCAGTCTGGGAAAGCTAAAAAGTTGTTGGAGACTTCTGACCATATTTTCAGAGAGTGGTTCATCCAAGAGTTAGAAAGACAAACAGTGTTAGTGATTAATGAGAGGCGGGAGGGGGCACTGCGATGGAGGGAGAATCCAAGTTAATTATCGTGCCATAAGTGCTGCTTTCAACTTTACACACAAGTCTCAAGATACTGTATGTGTGGCTGCACTGTTATTTGATGTGCATGAGCGTGCACGGGCGTAGGCTGCACCGCGTTAGCCGCCTGGCAGTGGGCAGCACCAGGGTTTGGGCCTGGGTACTACACAGGAAAAAAAAAAGTCATTCGTGTCATATCAGTGTTAGAATAATATTTTTCTGATATGAGGAGAAGATATTTTTGTCCACAGTTGCAGTTGAAGATCTCTTGGGAATTGTGTCGTATTTTGACATAAGGCAGATCACAGACCACCAAAAAAAACACTGATTTACTTAAAAAAGACGCAAAATGACCAAAAAAAGACACAAAGTGACAGAAAAAAACTAAATTACTTAAAAAAAGAAACAAAATGACACAGAATTACCAAAAAAGACACAAAATTTTAAAAAAAGACATAACATTATTTTAAAAAGACACAAAATGACAAAAAAAGACACAAAATTATTTTTAAAAAGACACAGAATTACCAAAAAAAGGCACAAAATTATTTAAAAAGACACAACATTTTTAAAAAAAAGACATAACATTATTTTAAAAAGACACAAAATGACAAAAAAAGACACAGAATTACCAAAAAAGGCACAAAATTATTTAAAAAAGACACATAATTACCAAAAAAGACACAAAATGACAGAAAAAACATAAATTACTTAAAAAAAGAAACAAAATTACAAAAAACAAAACAAAATTATTTTTAAAAAAAGACACAAAATGACCCAAAAAGACACAGAATTACCAAAACAGACACAAAAATATGAAAAAAGACACAAAATTATGAAAAAAAGACAACATTATTTTAAAAAGATACAAAAAGACACAGAATTACCAAAAAACACACAAAGTTATTTAAAAAAAGACACAAAATGATCCAAAAAAGACACAAAATTACCCAAAAAAGACAGAAAGTGAACGGAAAAAAACTAAATTACTTAAAAAAAGACACAAAATGACACAAAAAAGACACAAAATTACTAAAAAAGACACAATTTTTTTTTTTTTTAAAAAGACACAACATGACAAACAAGACACAGAATTACAAAAAAAACCCCCACAAACTTATTTAAAAAAGAAACAAAATGACCAAAAAAAAGACACAGAATTACCAAAAAAGACACAAAATGTCCAAAAAAGACACAAAATGACACAAAGACACAAAATTTCCAAAAAAAGACACATATAAAGACACAGACATAATCTAAGAGGATGCATCTGCAGCTCTGTAGTATCAGTAGGAGGTGTGTGGAAGGAGAGAGCCAATGGTTTTGGAGAAACTGTCACCATAAGGAGGTGTGGACATGGCAGAAAGCCTCCAAGCTGGGAATCCATCCAGATCCTCCTCACCACTGAAAACTGGACTTTAGACAAGGTTGGAGCTTGCTGCTTGTGACATTTTGCAGCACTATGGTCATCAAAAGGATGCCAGAGAGTTTTTATTCAAATATATTTTGATATGCTGCAGTTTACTTGACTTTATGATGACATTTTGTGGCGATAAATGGAAAACCCTCCTATCAGCTGAGAGTTACCATCCTTTTATTTAGCTGAATCTGTTATTAATTACTGACAATGTGTTGTTATGTCCACACACGTGGGTTATACTGCATACAGGACCATAATCTGGTAAACAATAAATAACAGCCTACTGTATGCCTTTAAACCATGGGTCTCAAACTCGCGGCCCGCGGGCCAATTGTGGCCCTCGTGATGATATTTTGTGGCCCCCACCTTGATATGAAAGTTTAATGTGAGTTTTATATGAATGTCTCTTTACCGTGTTGTGTGTTGAAGGTCCCTTTATTGCTCCAGCTGGAGCTTTGTTTCACTTGTTTCTATGACGACGTTAACAAAAAGAAAGGCAGCTGCTACCGGAGCGTTTATTATCTGACGTGTTGTTGTTACCGCAAGAAGTGGAAATGTTATGGAATGTCATTTTGTGTCTTTTTTTGGTAATTTTGTGTCTTTTTTGGTAATTTTGTGTCTTTTTTGTGTCATTTTGTGTCGTTTTTGGTAATTCTGTGTCATTTTTTGGTAATTCTGTGTCTTTTTTTGGTAATTTTGTGTCTTTTTTGGTAATTTTGTATCTTTTTGGTGTCATTTTGTGTCCTTTTTGGTAATTCTGTGTCATGTTTTGGTCACTTTGTGTCTTTTTTAAGTAATTTCGTTTCATTTTGTGTCTTTTTTGGTAATTTTGTGTCTTTTTTGTGTCATTTTGTGTCCTTTTTGGTAATTCTGTGTCATTTTTTGGTAATTCTGTGTCATTTTTTGGTAATTTTGTGTCGTTTTGTGTCGTTTTTGGTAATTCTGTGTCTTTTTTTGGTAATTTTGTGTCTTTTTTGGTCATTTTGTATCTTTTTGGTGTCATTTTGTGTCCTTTTTGGTAATTCAGTGTCATGTTTTGGTCACTTTGTGTCTTTTTAAAGTAATTTCGTTTCATTTTGTGTCTTTTTTGGTAATTTTGTGTCTTTTTTGGTAATTTTGTATCTTTTTTGTGTCATTTTGTGTCCTTTTTGGTAATTCTGTGTCATTTTTTGGTAATTCTGTGTCATTTTTTGGTAATTTTGTGTCTTTTTTGTGTCATTTTGTGTCGTTTTTGGTAATTCTGTGTCTTTTTTTGGTAATTTTGTGTCTTTTTTGGTAATTTTGTGTCATGTTTTGGTCACTTTGTGTCTTTTTTAAGTAATTTCGTTTCATTTTGTGTCTTTTTTTGGTCATTTTGATACTAGTTTACTATATATATATATATATATATATATATATATATATCATTTTTACTAGTCTACTATACGAGTTTGAGAGCCCTGCTTTAAAGGTACTGAATATTTTGTGCAATGCAATAATGTTTCAAAGTAAATGCAATTTTTTAATATTTTTTATAATATACTCCATAGAGTTATGAAGCCATTAATCAATATAAAATTGTCATGCAAAGTATCGTGATACTATGCTGTATCGATTTTTCCCCCACCTCTAATAACCATCACCTTGACCTTTCCTCTCCGTAACTTGCCTCCCTGTTTTTTTACCATCATTTATCTTCATATATCCTGTGATATACAGCTGTCTGATCTATCTTCTTCCTTTGTCCATCTACAGTTCCTCTCCATGTCTCTACCTTTTTGTCCTCCTCACCCTTTTACCTCTCTAAGCATTCCTCACTTGTTATTCTTCTCTTTCCCTCCCCCACTGCTCTTTTACTGATCTCTAAATTGGCTTAAATACATTTGCAAGAAATTAATACACTCGCCAGTATCATCTGATGGAAGTCTTAAACCACATTTAAATGCTTAAATACTTCACACATGACCTCTGTATTACAGTGGGAGAAAAGAATCACCTTGGTATGTATTATTTCATGTGGTTTCATTCAGTTTTGATAGCATTACTTTGAATGGACTCTCAAGGAGGCCTGGCTTTCTCTTAGTCTATCTGTGTGTGTGTGTGTGTGCGTCCACATCTTTCTTTAATTCTCCCCTCAGTTCATTGAAGATAAATGTCTTGATTTGGGCTGTGTGTGTGCCGGAGATGTCCTCAGTACTCAGCAGGGAGGCGTTCCATTAAAGTTGGCGAGAGGATTTCATGGGGCTCCTGTTCACCCGCCACTCGTTTGGCTCTTGATCTCACCGTGCGACGAACACTCGCGCCACATTAAATGAACCGCCGTGGTCCCCACAGCCTACGGAGCATACGGAGATGACGAGGTAGGAAAAATATAAAACACAGACTCCCCAGGCTGCCACATAAAGGAGACTTCAGAGGGGAAACTTTTTAACTGTGTGGTGTAAAATTAGAGCAATGATAAAAGGAAATTGTTGAGTATTGTTTAAAGGACAGTGTGAGACATATGGGGGAAAGAAGTTTAAATCGAAAATGCTGATAACTTATTGTTTCCGGTTATATAATCAATTGTTTATTACTGGAAAGTTTATCATATTGTTACACAGCAAGATTAGTTAAAATCGCTTATTCAGAGTTTCCATGCAGCCTGTTCGCCCCGAGCACTATCGTTATACTGTGGATTTTTTCTTCTTCCTCTTCCGGACGCAATTTCATCCCGCTACTAGTCAAATTAAATATCAAAAACGTGCAATTTGATCGGGATCGGTGTGCTATTACTTTTCTCTATGGAATACGAATTTTTCGCGACGTAAGTCACGAAAAACTGCCCAAAATTTTGCATTGAAATGAATGGGACGGGCGGAAAAAAATGAACGAAAAATAACAATAATTGGAGATTTTTAAACGTCTACTTCTCCGGCATAATTTCACCTAGAGACTCCATTTAAACTTTAAACAGTAGACACAAGTCTTGTGTATCTGTGTATTAATCCATGTTTCAATAGGTCATATAGTTTTTTATCAATCCCTGTTCAATGACCATGATCATTTTTGGAGAAATTCTGAGATTATAATGGGTGTGTATTGCACGGAATGTTCGTGTCACAGTGTGTGACGTCATCGCCAGAGTGTAGAGGGAGAGAAGAAATTGTCAAAAAATAAATTTGAAAACTGCGCTCCAGGCTGCAAATTCCATTCTACAGGAATAATTTATACATAGAAACGTAGGAAAATTAGTCTTCTCACTCACAATCCTCTGGTAAAGCTGTCAGAGTTATAGTTTGGGCGTAGGACGCACAGATGATCCACCAACACGCACCAACAGCCTCATTGGCTCCCATATTAAAAATGCAGGAAGATTTCTGAAAAAGGGATATGGAACAGTTTTTTCTAAGATCGATCTAACAAAGCTATTTTTTCATTTTTCTTTAAAAAAAACAAAAACATGTAGCTCAGGACGCTCAAAGTGAAGTCAGATCAATGATAGGTATTATGGTTTTGCCAAAAATACATTTTGTTCGAAGCCAGAAATTCCAGTCTGTCCACCTCTGACTGCTGTCACTGTTCCCGGACATTCAGGTGGCAGTTAATTCTTTTGATTGCTCTGCTCTGATTGCCTTTGATCTTTGCTCTGATTGCCTTTGATCTTTGCTCTGATTGCCTTTGATCTTTGCTCTGATTGCCTTTGATCCGTTAATGTCGATTACAGTTACAGATGCACACACACATGCGCATAAGCACGCACACTCCTCCAGATACACACGCACACACACACACAGGTAACTTTATGTGATTTTAATTACACACACACACAAAAGCGCGCACACTTCTCCAGATACACATGTTTCACACACATCCCTGCGTAAGCGTGCACACTCCTCCAGATACACATGCTTTGAGGTTAAAGGTCATAGGTTGCTGTATTAATAAATACTTGAAAAGGAATGCTTGTTGTAGGTGTGCTCCTTGTATATAATATAGTATCATAACATTACTAGTATTAATTGTTTGAAATCTCTGAAGAATCTCATCATAGTGTGCACACACCGGCAGTAGCCCCCGTGGCTTTTTCAGAATTTCCCCAGAGAAAATTTTCTAGTTGTTGCTACAGTGCATCTCTGATTCTTTCTCTCCTTATCAACCTTAAAACATATGAAGCTAAATCAGTTGGACCATGAGGTGGACTGCCTCCCTTGTGTTTTTACACATACTGTATATGACTCAGTGTCCTGTAAGCCCAATTAATATCAGCTTACATCTTGTGGTGTCTGCTGCCAGTTTCGGTCCTATCTCCACCCTGACAGGTTTTTACCTTTCAGCCCTAAGGGAGCATCGTTTTGTTGCCCTGCTGTGTGATGAGCTGCTCTGGGATCAGTGTGTGCCCGGGGCTGTAGTGGAGGTGGAGGTGGAGGTGGAGGCGGTCAGTTACCGACCTGACGCCACCAGCTCCTCGTACATGTCGGTGTTTGCCACAAATCATTCCCGTGTGTGTGCAGGTGAAGTGACAGCCGTGTCTTTGAGGTGATGTCACCTCTGCTGGAATTGGTTTGGACATGCTGAGCTGTGTGTGTGTGTGTGTGAACAAAAATGACCAGGTGTGTTTGTTTCCAAAATGTCTGTACTTAACCCTATTCTTGTCATAGAGTGGTCGGAATTGCATGTGTTTTTAAGCATGCATGGTGATATATATGAGGGTGTGTGTACTGTATGTGCATTTGTGTGCTCACTCCCGGCTTGTGTGTGTGTGTGTGTGTGTGTGTGTTGTAGGTGTGTTGACACTGCTCCCTGTCAAAGGCGATTTGAGGCCAGTTCAGTCACTGTCAGGGCCGAGGCCGGCCGGGTTGTGGGGCGTCTGTGTTTATCAGCTCTGTTAGATCCTGTCATCCACCAGGCTCACAGCAGAGCACAGGGGACCGATCATCATCTCCTCCAGCAGGTAAAGAACATTGAAGTGACAGGAAAGGACCTCCAACCACACACACACATGTACATGCACACACACACACACAGAAGAAAACATCCAAACTGTTGGCTGCTCTCAGGTGTGCATGAGTTTTAATGAATCCTACCAAAGTCTAACTGGGCAAGTTTTTGCATGAAAGAAACTGAGCTTTTCAACATTTTTGGTCAAAAAGTTCAACATCTGTAGTTAATCAGAAACAAAGATTCAGTCTCCATGGTGACAGATATACTAGAGATCATTATTTCTGAATGAACTCAATTGAATTGACTGATAAACGTGTTATTCTAGTTATTTTGCGTACATTTCTATGTGTTGTACTTCTACAGCATGGGTCTCAAACTTTTAGGCAGTTTTATATGAATGATACTTTACCGTGTTGTGTGTGGAAGGTCCCTTGAATTACTTTTTTTGGGTAATTTTTTGTCTCTTTTTGGTAATTTTGTGTCTTTTTTTGGTAATTTTGTGTCTTTTTTTTAAATAATTGTGTGCCTTTTTTGTAATTTTGTGCCTTTTTTGGTAATTTTGGGTCTTTTTTAAATAATTGTTATGTTATTTTTATAATTGTGTGTCTTTTTTGGTAATTCTGTGTATTTTTTGGTCTTTTTTTGGTAATTTTGTGTCTTTTTAAAATAGTTTTGTGTCTTTTTTAATAATTTTGTGTCTTTTTTGTAATTTGTGTGGTTCTTTTAGTAATTTTGTGTCCTTTTTTAGTCATTTTGTGTCCTTTTTTTAGTCATTTTGTGTATTTTTTGGTCACTTTGTGTCTTTTTTAAGTAATTCCGTTTTTTTCTGTCATTTTGTGTCTTTTTTTGGTTATTTTCATACTGCCTCCAGCGGCCCCCAGGTAATTTCAGTTTGAGACCCCTTTTCTACAGTGAAAGAACAACGTCTTCAACAAGCTACTTAACCTGAATTTGCAACTTTACCATGCATAGTGATTGAACTAATGGACCACTGCTCTTTATCTGAATCTTTTGATTCTCCACGCTCACTACTCTCATCACTAGAATGAGGCTTCACCATTAAACTATTAGTATTTGGCCTAATAATAACCTCCACTCCTTCTCTGCTTCAGCATCAATCAGCATCTTTCCATTTACTTTCTATTTATTTTGTCTAAAGAGAGAAGCAAAAATATGTCTTGTGCATATTCCAAGTTGATCTCCTTTTTCATTCTGAAATTTTCACTTAACCTCCTATGTGTAAATATTTGTAGGCGGAAAATAAAAATATGTTACTAGATGTCTCCAATTGTCAATAAAAGCTGTGCTCTTTTTGGTTTACTACAGACTTGTTTACTGCATGTCTGCTGAATTAATCTGCTTCAGTTTAACCAGAGCCGGCCCAAGGCATAAGCGAACTAAGCGACTGCTTAGGGCCCCGTGGCCACTAGGGGGCCCCCAAGAGCAATTAACAAAAAATATGTACATATTTTGTTTAATATTTTGCATGCATGAGTGACACTTTCTATATGATTAAAGATATATTATTGAACAAAAATACAATTTGATGTCAACAACGCCAAGATAAAGGAATGTTTTCACGTTTTTCAAAAATAATAAACCAGATGAAACTTTTACAGTAAAAATAATGCTTTACCATTTGGATTGTTGTGTAAATCAACCCCAAGTCACTCTATAGTTGAATGTGATACATTTTTAGATTATAAAACACATGTGACACCCTGGACATCATTCATTCATTGGTATCATTTGTATCATTATTGCATTGGTATTATTTATGTAATTAACTGGGACACCCCCTAAAATGTGTGAAGACATATCAGGCTGACAATAGCATAATGTAAACAACACTGCCAGAGCCGCAATGAGTTTGTAGTAGGTGTGTGAATGATCAACAATCAATATTATTGGCAGAAATAGGAGGCTTGGGCCGGCTCTGAGTTTAACCCTCTGGAGTCCATGAAAGCACCAGAGCACGACTTCTTCATGACGTCACGACGTAAAAACGTTCAGCAGCATGTTTCCTGCTGTCAGCTCAACTCTAAAGTTTTGGCTTTTTCACAAGTTTCCATGTGCAATTTAATGCATCAACTCTTTTTTTAGCAAAGGTAAAAAAAAAACACCTTGAAGTGTATCAACATGATTTTACTTTTTTTGCAGAGATTTTTCAAATTTAGCTTTGTGCATTTAGCATTTGTAATGCAATCATTTGTGTTTTTTATGTATTTTTTGTGTGTTTTTTGTATTTTTATTATGTTTTTGCCATGTTTTGAGTGTGTTTGTATGTGTTTTTTGTAATTTTGTGTTTTATGGGTGTTTTTGTGTTTTTATCTGTGTTTTTTGTAATTTCTTTGTTTTTTGTAATTTTTATAATGTTTTTGGTGTGTTTTGAGTGTGTTTGTATGTGTTTTCTGTAATTTTGTGTGTTTTTTTCATGTTTTATGTTTGTGTTTTGTAATTTTTGTGTTTTTATCTGTGCTTTTTGTAATTTCTTTGTGTTTTTTGTGGTTTTTTTATGTGCTTTTGAGTGTGTTTTGTATGTGTTTTTTTGTAATTTTGTGTGTGTTTTTCATGTTTTATGTGTGTTTTGTGTTCAAAATGTTGTTCCGGTAAGTGAAAATGAAAATAACAATCAGGTCATATAGGTGAGGTTGAGCTGAAAACAATGATATCAACACATCATGGTAAAGGCAGAATGAAAATGAGTCAAAAACTGACAAAATAGCCTCAAACGCCAAAGGGTTAAGTAATGTGAATGCTTAGACTTCTAAGGATTAACTTAAACAACTCTATAGGTTGATTATTCAACCGTTCAGGTTTCTACATCTCCTGGCGATACTATGGGTTTAGATAAGTGGAGCGGTGTGCAGCCTTTTCAAGGCTGATCCAGTAGGAAATGACTCCCTAATATACTCCATGTGTACGGCTTCATCACTGAAATCCAAGGACAGATTGCAAATAAGTGTTTCTAATACTCTCTGGGATATCAAAATGCTTTCACCTGGGTGTCAACTTGTCAGCTGGGGCCATTTCTTTCCTTTCTGTCTTTCATTCTTTTCTTTCTTTGCCAAACGAGACAGAATGTGAAGCGAGTTAGCTCATGAATTGTTGATGACAGAGGTTTGTAGGTGCAGCCGTGGCGCTCTGCTGATTTTCAGATTAGTTGGACCTCAAACACCATAGTTTGAATCAACACTATCAACCTTTGGAAAATAATTGGTCAAACCCTGGTAGGGATTAAACAAACTCAGAAATGGTGAAAAATGCTAAAACGCTGAAACAATTAGCGTGCGTGCTAATTCGCAGGTTCTGCCCAGTTACATGTGCGGCAGTGGCTGAGGGAGCTGGGGATTTAAGCCGTTCCACAAGTGAGTGTTTTATGTTAAAACAAACATCTGTTCAATGTTTTCTCACAGTGAGCTCACCCACCGGACAAAATTGCCCAGGAAAAACATGCCCATCAAATATTTTTTTCCCTTTTTTTTTGTTGCTTTGAGTATTAGCCTTCAAACATTCACCCCAAAGAGTCACTCACACTTTACTTTTTATTATATTTAGATCAGGGATGGGCAACTTAAATGCTGCAGAGGGCCACACATTTTCATCAACACTACCACAGGGCCACATATAGGAGCGTACACTTAACCAGATATGATGAAACTGCAATTTTCAATGTTTACAGTGCAGTAACTTAACATATTTCATGCTCAAATGCATGTTTAACAGTATAAATGGGAATACAAAAGGTTTGAAGCAAATAAAAAATAACCACTTACTGTGATTTTTTTTTTCAGTGCAAGAACAGCAGACCAACATTAAATGCAAGAAGTAATTTTGTGCATTTTCATACTGCACTTTTAAAACTTCATGTTTTTGTTCATTTTGTGTCTTTTTTTGTTCATTTTGTGTCTTTTTTGTTCATTCTGTGTCTTTTTTTGTTCATTTTGTGTCTTTTTTGTTCATTCTGTGTCTTTTTTGTTCATTTTGTGTCTTTTTTGTTCAATTTGTGTCTTTTTTGTTCATTTTGAGTCTATTTGTTTATTTTGTGTCTTTTTTATTTACAGTGCAGTTACTTAACATATTTCATGCTCAAATGCATGTATAACAGTATAAATAGGAATACAAAAGGTTTGAAGCAAATAAAAATAACCACTTACTGTGATTTCTTTTTTTTTTTCAGTGCAAGAAGTAATTTTGGGCATTTTTACACAGCAATTTTGAGTTTTCATGCTCAAATGCATGTAGTTGTACTGAGGGCCACTTCAAGTGAGGGTGCGCCGTATGCAGTTGTCCATCCCTGATTTAGAATAAGGTACAAGACAAAACTAAATGGGTGAAATGGTTAGAAGGGAAAGAGACAAAAGGAAAGCTAGATCCACTACTTCAGCTCTACCTCTTCCTCAGTGTGGAGAGATGGAGATGCTGTGGAGCGGAGGTCAGGATAATGACTGTGGACAGGTCCAGAGGAGTAGACCGCCAAGCCTTGAGTTCCACCACTAATAGGATTAAGAAGGATGGGATTCCCCCTGGAGGACTGGACACACTCACACCAGAGAGAGATGGAAGGAGCGACATCTCTTCCTCGCTTGGCAATACACCCGCAGGACTGGGTTTAAGTGTGTGTGTTAGTGTGCACGTGTGTGTTGTACTTCTCCGAGGATGGGGATATGAGCACCAAAATGTCCTAACAAAGATAGAAAGATTAAAAAAATCCTCTAAAGTGAGAACATTCGGCTGGCTAGAAGAGGTTGCTTTACATTGTGGACTTGCGATAAAGACTGAACTTTGGATCATTGGTTCATTTTTCAAAGTTTGTATGTATTAATCAACAGTAAAACTGTGTAAGGCCACGGTCACCTTTAGGCTCACTCCCAACTCGTCAGATACAGACACTTTGTGATGACCCTCTAAGTCTTACATGGCCCCCTTTAGTGTCTGTATGAGATGCATGGGAGTGTGTCCATGTTCCCCTCTTTGTATGAGACTGGGGAACATAAGACACTTTTCCCCCGATTTTACCAAAAAGGGGCCTATGTTCTGTTACTTTTTCCACCATTACTGCCAAATTCCATGGCAAATAGGCCTAACCCCAACCCTAACCCTATTTAAAAAGCTAAGAAATGAACTGCAAAGTAACCAGAAAGTAGCTGCTGTGCAAATTTAAGTTTTGGGCTGTTTGAGCTAAGGTGGGCCATGTGACGGTAGGCCTGCTGAGAGTCTACCGTAAAGATTGATAGATTGCGGGAAGCATAGGACCCTTTTTCAGAAAAAGGGCGCCATTTGTAAAATCCGGCGAAGCAGTGTTGCCAACTTAGCCACTTTTCAGACCCCCTTAGCGACTATTTTTCAAAAAGCGACTGGCGACAAATCCAGCAACTTTTTCTGGTGTTATTGGAGACTTTTAGAGACTCCTTCTTACTCTTCCTAACGAATGGCTCGTTAGGAACTGGGGACTTCCACCGGGTGCGGAACGGCTGTGCCGCGGTTTTGCTCCGTCCTCTGACCGGCGTCATTTCACAAATTCCCAGTAAGAATGAGTCGAAGCGGCACAGCCCTCCTGCAGCAGTCTCTCCCAGCTGCAGAGCCAGAGGGGATGTCAACCCGTTAGCGTCCAGTCTGCAAATTGCTAACAGGCTAACAATTAGCTCTGTAGCAGTACAGTGTGTATGTGCTAACAGGCTAACAGTTAGCTCTGTAGCAGTACAGTGTGTATGTGCTAACAGGCTAACAGTTAGCTCTGTAGCAGTACAGTGTGTATGTGCTAACAGGCTAACAGTTAGCTCTGTAGCAGTACAGTGTGTATGTGCAAGCACCGGACACTAAAAACTGTTTCTATTGTTTGTTTAAAAGTAGTGCAATAAAAATACAGATGTTTTCCCTAACATGATGAATAATCGTGATTAATAATCGTGATTACAATATTGATCAAAATAATCGTGATTATCATTTTGGCCATAATTTGACTACAGTTAATGTAGCTATATAGGTCACAAGTTCAGGGTTTTTTTTTCGAATTATTTGAATTGAATTGCCATATTTTCTGCCTATTTTAACATGCATTCCATTTATTTCCCCCAGATTTATATGTATCTGTTGGTGTCCTCCTCTAAACTCTGCTGTTGTTTACACACTTTCCAGATGCTCGCCTCCAACTTACCCAAATTGTGGCTATGTGACAACAACACAATAATGCACGCAATTTTTTTTTCTTCTTTTCTCTCTCCACTTGTTGTTCATCTCCTTAAAGCAGAGTGAGGCGAGGAGAAAGAAAGGCCTCAGTGTGACGGCGAGTGATGGTGACACGGAGCAGTGCCTGGGAGCCTCTTCACGGCTCTGTCCACATCAACAGAGAGCCACAGCATCACATAGCCTGCAACACTCCTCTGGCCCTTCTGACACACACACACACACACACACACACACACACACTTTTCTATTACAGCACTTTGGCTACTTGTTACTTTGACTCCAGCACAGCAAAGACTACAATTTACATTAAACCAAAGGTTACCAGTGGTGGAAAGTAACTCAGTACATTACATTACTACTCAAGTACTGTACTTAAGTATAATTTTGGGGTGCTTTTACTTTACTTGAGTATTTCCATTTTATGTAGATTTATACTTCTACTAACTAATTCTACTCTAATTTAGACTCCTTCTTACTCTTCTTAACAAGCCACGGGGGCCGGCGGGTCGTTCCGCGGCCGGTGGAAATCCCCAGTAAGAACGAGTCGAATCAGCACAGTCCTCCTGCAGCAGTCTTTCCGAGCTGCAGAGCCAGAGAGGATGTTAACCCTGTAGCGTCCAGTCTGCAAATTGCGAACAGGCTAGCAGTTAGCAAAAAAAAAAAATTCACAATTAAGCCCAAAATTCAGTAGACAACGGATTAGTTAATTTTTCCTACCATCCGCATTACACACCTATCTCGTTTGGTCCGGACTTTAGTACTTTTCAGTTTGATCCGAACCTAAATTCCAGGTGTGAAAGGTGCCCAAAGGACCAAAGTTTGGTCCGACCAAAAGAGGTGGTCTTGGTCCGGACCAAACGAACCAAGGTCCGAACCTTTTGCAGTGTGAAAACAACTTTTTTTTATTGTTCGGACCTTCGTATCAATGACAGGAAGTTTTTTTTCATCTTCTGCTCTCGAATTACAGTACAGGAAGTCACGTCACGCTAATCAGCCGTTACAGCAATACACAATTAGCCAAGTAGATAAAACAAAATATATGATAAAATGAGCCGCAGCAGTACATGGGG
Source organism: Centropristis striata (assembly GCF_030273125.1). NCBI lineage: Eukaryota > Metazoa > Chordata > Actinopteri > Perciformes > Serranidae > Centropristis > Centropristis striata. Next base: position 31,513,802 of record NC_081536.1, read on the forward strand.
AGATGAGGAGATTAGATGCCTGATTGAAATCTGGTTGGACGACTTCATAAAGAGCCAACTGGAGAAAACACATAAAAATAACAAGACTTTCAACTTGTTTTCTGAGAGGATGAGAGAGCAGAGCCGTTTTCTCCTCCTCTCCTGTCGACGGCGATACTGTTTTTCATGATGAGGAGGCTCATCTTGTGAATACCAAGCACTCTCACGTATTGCTCATTAAGCTGGTGCTGCTGGTAGCAAAAGACCAGCAGAAGTATTACCACAGGTAAAAGGTGGCTCGCTGGATTAATTTAGTGTAAACACGTTCAGGAAGTAACACTGACGTTAGATGCCGGCCGGCCTAACAACGCAGCGTAACCAAAACAAAATGAACCAGGAAGTCCACAGAGAGATGACGTGTCCAGTAGAATTGTCTTGTAAAGTCCGTTATTCCTTTTGCAGTGTGAAACCAAAACCAACAGGACCAAATGTATACAATGTAACAGAACACGGACCTTGGTTCGGACCTTGGTTCGGACCTTGGTTCGGACTTTCAGGTGTGAAAACGCCCTTAATCTAACCTTTATCTGAACTTAATGTTAAAGCCCAACTCCTAACAAGCACCTGCAAAATATCCTCCTGTTGGCCTTGAATCGTCTTTCGGCCCTCGTAAGGATAGCAGTCCAAGTAGGCATACACAGTTGAACACACAGATTCCCATGGGTGCCCTGTTTGAACACTCCCCCACCCACCCACCCTCCAGCTCAGTACTTAGGGAGCATATGCTGGGTGCTGTGTCTCTCTGTCCTCAGGGGCCCATGGGACCGAGGCCCCTGCCCGCCTGTCTCGTCTGCCTATTTATGACCAGAGCCAACAGGACAGGGGCTGACGGATGGGCCCCTGAAGCTGGGGACCGGCTCGGGAGAGGGGAAGGGAAGGGGTTCGGAGGCGGGGGTCGCACTCAGTCCTGGGCAATTAGAGGGGAAGAGTGTGTGTGTGTGTGTGTGAGTGTGTGTGTGTGTTGTTGTGTGTCGGAGGACAGACATAGTGTGAGTTGGACTTTCCTAATCCATTATCGCCGGGCCTCGCTCCAGGTGGCGTTATGTCGACACGCTGAACGGCGAGTGTGTCGTGATGTGACAGGTTGGGGTGTGCGCGCGCCACATTTCTGCAGGGGTGTGTGTTGGAGAGCGGACGCATCTGATGTGCGGTAATTGCTGCCCTTTCAGTTAACTGTTACAGATTGTCTTGAGAGGGGAAAGGCAGTTCAGTCGGCCCACACTTTGTCTCTGCCGCTGCCAAAACTTAACTCGTTTCTTTAGGGGGAATTCAGACTGGAGATGAAATGAAAATGGTCGGAGAGAGAGAGAGAGAAACATTCCTGCTTTTGTTTTGGGCGCTTTGAGCTTGTTGCAGCATGCTGTGCAGAGTGTGTTTTTGACTTGTTTGACTTCCTGCAGCGAACACAAGCGTTGTTGTGTTTCAATAATCGACACCTTCACACCAGTTACGAATCTCTATTAAAATGTCTGGCTTTTAGGTTTATTTAAGGTTTAGGTTTAAGGTTTAGGTTTTAGGTTTAGGTTTATTTTATTTGCACAGTTAGAATTACATAAAATGACAAAGATAACATATAATGTAAAGTGCAGGGAGAGGCAGAAAACCCAGTTGGGCTTATTTAAAGCCTCCACCTAAAATTTCATAGTTATTAGAAAGTAATAAACTGATAATAGAAAAAAAACACATGTATAACATCAACAAGTTATAATGAAAATAACAAAAACAATTTAGAAAGATCTCTCTCTTCTTGTCTTAAGCCTCTGGAGTGTCCAAAAGCTCCAAATAATCCAGACTTGTTGACTCCATCCAGACTAGAAAACAAAGCAGCGTGGAGCCCTACTGTAAATTTACCTCTAAAGTTCTGGCTGTAAACTCCATGAGGCCAGTTTCAGTTTGATGATGATATACCAAGTAAAACTGGAGACAAGCTCAAATAGATTTAGTATAAAATGATAGAACTGGATGGAACCCTCTTATATGTTAGATTTGACACCTTTGTTCACATTTGCAACATTTCAAATTCTTTATTGAGCATGATAGTGTTTTGAAAGTAAAAAAAAAGATTCAAAATTACATTTCATGTTGGACTAAAGGACTAAAAAAGACACAAAATGACTAAAAAAAGACACAAAATGACCAACAAAAGACACAAAATGACCATAAAAAGACACAAAATAACTAAAAAAAGACACAAAATGACAACAAAGACACAAAAAGACATGAAATGACTAAAAAAAGACACAAAACAACCTAAAAAGACACAACAAAAGACACAAAAGAGACACAAAATGACTGAAAAAACACACAAAATGACTAAAAAGACACAAAATGACTAAAAAAGACACAAAATGACTAAAAAAAGACACAAAATAACGAAAAAAGACCCAACAAAAGACACACAAAGTCACAAAAAAGACACAAAATGACTAAAAAAATAAACAAAATGACCAAAATTTTTGCACTAAACCCACAAGACAGAAATAAAATAGAGTCTAGAATAAAAACCAGAGTTGATGACAGGATCACACACAATCACAAGATCACATTTATGTTGGTTTTTCTTTGTTTCTTTTTGGTTCAAAATGTTGATCCAGTAAGTCAGAATAAAAAAACAATTATTATCAGGTCATATAGGGTTAAAGGTGCCATGGGGCATATGAAAGCAGATTCTGTCTGCAAAAAGTTTTTGGTTTAGGAAGTGTTCTGGTTTTCATTTATGGTCTGTTTGTTGTCCGAGGAAAGTTAACCACTCATGTTGGAGTTGGCTTTGATTGCATGCCAGTGAAAGGTCCATGTGGAGAGTAAAAGAGGTGGAATGCAGTCTCAGAACCCACCGGCTGTCGCCTGGCAACGTTTTCACTTTTTATGACCTTTTTTAAATATAGCATTCATATACATCAGGGGTCTCAAACTCAAATCACCTGGGGGCCGCTGGAGGCAGTATCAAAATGACAAAAAAAGGACACAAAATTACAAAAAAAGACACAAAATTACCAAAAAAAGACACAGAATTACAAAAAACAGACACAAAAGACAAAAAAAACAACACAAAATGACAAAAAAAAGACAAAATTATTTTCAAAAGACACAAAATGACAAAAAAGACACAAAATGACCAAAAAATACACAAAATGACCAAAAAAAGACACAAAATTACTAAAAAAAAGACACAAAATGACAAAAAAAAGACACAAAGGACAAAAATACACCAAACTAACAAAAAAGACACAAGATTATTAAAAAAAGGCAAAAAAAAAATTACCAAAAAAGACATAAAATTATTTTAAAAAGACACAAAATTATTCTAAAAAAGACACAAAATTACTTTAAAAAGATACAAAATGACTTAAAAAAAGACAAAAAATGACAAAAAAGACACAAAATTACCAAAAAATACACAGAATTACCAAAAAAGACACACAATTATTATAAAAAGACACAAAATTACCAAAAAAGACACAAAATTACCAAAAAAAAAGTAATTAAAGGGACCTTCCACACACAACATGGTAAAGTGCCATTCATATAAAACTCACATTAAACTTTCATGTCAAGGTGGGGGCCACAAAATATCGTCACGGGGGCCACAATTGGCCTGCGGGCCGCATGTTTGGGACCCCTGATCCTCATCATCTCATTCTCACGTCTCAAGTTGCTAATCAGACAGCAACCAGAGGCTCGATCGTCATCAGACCAACAACCGATTGGTTCCAAAATTGTAGTGGAGACAAATGGCAAATACTTACTCTCCAAAGTGACCACAGTCTGAAGAAAGAATATTATTTTCTGTCCTATTACCCGAACTCTGTGTATCACTTAAATTAATACAGATGTTGGAAGCGATTTCTCTATAAACCTTTTACCCTTTGCCAGAAACTCTACAAACCTGAGCTCTGTGTGCAGTGGTCTGTAGCTCTGTTCCACTAAATGTCTCTTCCCTTTGTGCAATACAGCAGCTTTAGACCATACAGAGACTGTCCTCCTGCCAAAAGGCAAGGAAGGGACTTTACAGAGTGTAAAAGCAGTGGAAGCGAGGACACCGAGTATAAAAAACAAGGCTGAGAGGGGTTAACCCCTAATAGGAAACTCATTGAAATACTTGCAAATTCCAGATTTCAACCCTAGAGAATATTGGAGGATATTACACACTGCCAGAATGTGGACTGTGGAATGTGTAAAAAAACATACAGACCCAGGAGAGGGGGGTAATATTTTGATTAAAAAGTTTACGACATTAAAGTGGCAAATCTACGAGAAAAAAAGCGCATATTTATGAGATTTAAAGTGGTGAAAAAGTGGAAAAAAGTTGTATTTTTTTCACTTTTTTCACGTAAATCTGCCACATTTTACCCGCACAGATTTGCCACTTTAAAACTCTTAAATTTGCAACTTTATTTCTTGTAGATTTGCCACTTAAATCTGGCAAATATACGAGAAAAAACTGCAGATTTATGAGATTTAAAGTGGTGAATCTGTGAGAATTTTTTTTTGCTTTTTTCCACTTTTTTCATGTAAATCTGCGATTTTTTTCGCACAGATTTGCCACTTTAAAACTCTTAAATTTGCGACTTTTTTTCTTGTAGATTTGCCACTTTAATCTAGTAACCTGTCCCTAATATTCCTTCAGAATTTGAGTAGGATCTGCAGAAATGTATTGTTGTAGCTTCATCACTCACTAGTTTCAATGTGTGGTTTTATTCTGTGAAACACACTTGCTTGCCTTGTTATTATACATTGTAAAAAAAGTTATTTCCAGAAATTGACTGTATTATTTTTACATGGTTTTTCTTGTTTTTTTCTACATTGAGTGCAAATGCAATAAAAAAAGAACAGTTCATTACTTTTATTACAAAATATTAACCCTAAAATGGAAGTTGAAATCTGTAAATTAATAGAATGGAACATTATAGATTTTTTTAAAGGTATTATACAATTGCTTATTGGTCTTGAATGTTAAATTAAAGTGGATTTTATGTAAAATAAACAAAAAATACACATTTTCTGTCTAAATTTCAGTTTTCTTACAGTGAAACTTAAAATTGAATGTAAAAAAAGAAGGTAAAAACAGTTAAAGGCCTTGCAGCAAACACTTACCATTATATTAAAGTAAAAACAAACAACAACAAAAAAAAACATTTAGTTATTCTACAGATATTTAAAAAAAAAAAAACAGATATTAACTGTGTATCAGAATTTAACCGTAAAAAAACTTACAGTTGGTTACTGTTATTTGATAGTTAGGCTTTTTATTTATTTATTTATTATTACTATGCAATGGCATGGTTTAAAAAATACACAGAGAAATCAATGTAAACGTCTAGCAACCCACAAGACTGAATGTAAATGTGAGTTGTAGTGTATGCAATTATTCAATTATTCAGTCCATATACCTAATTAGCATTATGTTGCTCAAGGCAAAACATTGAGAAAAATGTCAAGAATACCCCATCAGAGATTCACTGATATTGTTTGTTATTATACAGTACAACTGATAAACACGTAGAATTAAACACGATTAGATTTATGTGAGTGCTTAAACTTACACGCAGTCTTTTCACATTAAAGTCTCCTCACAAAAACAAATGGCTTAACTCAGGGATTATTGTGTGTACAGTCACATCCAGGAAGCGTTCAGTTTCACATCATGTGCTTTACAACATGTTAAGTGTTGATTTTAATCATTATAAAACCCTATTTACATAATGTTGCTTATAAAAGTGTCATTTGCAAAAGTGTGTGCTTTTGTGTGTGTGTCTTTTTATAGTTGTAGACTTGCAAAGGAAGTGTGGTAATTACATGTTTATGTAATTAGGTCAGTAATTCAAAGGAATAAGCTTGTGTTTCTCATTAGTAATAAAGTAGCCCTTTGTGGCCTATATCTGTCACAAGGAGGGCTGCTCCTTCATTAGTTAACACACAAATAGTCATATCTCTTTACCAGAAGTGCTTCACACACACACGTACACACACAACTTGTATCTGGGGACACCTGCAGTTATGCAATAAACACGTTTAGTGATCATTTGAGGGCAAAAACTAAATATCCCAACAAAATTAACCTGGTCACACTCTCTCCCTTCACTGGCCAAAGCAAAAACACACAAACACACCATGCAATGCAATATACACACACTACACATTTATGCAAAAATGCAAGGAGCCACACACACATTTGTCGGTGTAAAAAGCACACAAACATACACACACAGCCCCATATATTATAGCCTGTTCTCCACAGTCCACAGTCATTATTAAACTGGTTACACTTATTGTGAGATTCTGCATCTTTTAAAGACAAAATATCACATTCTTCCTTCTGCAACTGAGTTGTAAGCATAGACTGGATATAACCAAACGCTGAACAAGACATTTTTACTGAACAAAACGTTCAAATAAACTGTCATTAAGTGAAAATACAGTGAAAGGGTCAAAGTTATGAGACCAAACCGCTAAACATCCTTTTTTTAAATATCTATATAACGTTATATATAACTTTATTGACACGTTGCCATGGATACGCATTGTTCTGCTTCTGCCACGCCCCAAATCATATGATTCTTTATCTTCTATTTTCTTCTAAATGGGGCCATTATTTACACTATTAACATCAGATTGTCTTGAAGAAGATTTTTACTAGTGATTGAGACCATAGTGTTGTCCTGAAAAAAAAATGTTTGGAGGTAATAAATCAAGTGAGAAGTTTTCTCATTTTGCATTGAAATGAATGGATAGAAATGTTTTTGCAGCCAAACTTAGCGTCCCCTACTGGAATTTTCGGTAGAATGCAGCTGACGGCACTTCCGGGTTTGCCTCCCTGCTCAGACCCGGAGGTTGCCGTCTGGTTGTAAGACAATAAAACTCACTAATGTTCAATTTAGAGTGCAATGTGTAATAAAAACAGAATGCATCTAGTTCAAATTGTATATTTACAAAAACAAAAGGAACATTAAATATAGTGTTAAGTTTTCAATTGAGTATATATCTAAAAGAATTAGCAAATGATAAAATTATGTTGCATTTATTTATGTTTTAGACAATATTCAGGCTTTTTTGGAATCAAAGTGGTTGTATAATGAGGGGTTTTGCTATTCCAGCCTGTTCTCTCGTCAAAAACATTAATAAAGGTTGCGTTTACAGGCAGCGAAAAACTAATGCTAACGCTAATGCTAACGATACGTGCCTATGTGCTGTAATTTGTGGTACCGTCACACGACCTCCTGTGCCGTTTATGTAGGAGAACTTGTTGTATATTCACAAATAATCATATACTTGCACATAAGTACTTTGCCAACCTTGCATATACACATTACAAAACGCAGAAAATGCCTCCATCTTGCTAACATAGTAGTGACTGACAGCGAAGCAAAGTTTAAAAGGGCGGATTCTCGCGGTTGGGGTGGTGGATGGGTCGAAAAAAATGTGGATTTTCACCAAGGAGAGTAGGTTTCGCGTCCCGTGTGAAAAAAAAAAGGAAGTTATTTTCAACTTAAGTTACGTTGTTACGGTAAGTTACCGTAGTCACATGAAACTACTTTACTTCTGGCATTTACGTACATAAATTTACTGTTTAAACTGTCTTTTATAACGCCTTACCAGACGTTTTTTGCCCTAAACATAGTGGTTTTATAAAATAAATCCACAGAAACAGCAGCCTTTTTTACAAGTACATGTGGGCTATTTTTAGAACGCGCCATGCTAATGCTAACGCTAATGCTAACAATACGTGCCTACGTGCTGTAATTTGTGGTACCGTCACACGACCTCCTGTGCCGTTTATGTAGGAGAACTTGTTGTATATTCACAAATAATCATATACTTGCACATATGTACTTTGCCAAACTTGCATATACACATTACAAAACACAGAAAATGCCTCCATCTTGCTAACATAGTAGTGATTGACAGCGAAGCAAAGTTTAAAAGGGCAGATTCTCGCAGTTGGGGTGGTGGATGGGTCGAAAAAAATGATGATTTTCACCAAAGAGAGTGGGTTTTGCGTCCCGTGTGAAAACAAAAGGAAGTTATTTTCAACTTAAGTTACGTTGTTTAGGTAAGTTACCGTAGTGCCCTAAGCATAGTGGTTTTATAAAATAAATCCACAGAAACAGCAGCCTTTTTTACAAGTACACGTGGGCTATTTTTAGAACGCGCCATGCTAATGCTAACGATACGTGCCTACGTGCTGTAATTTGTGGTACCGTCACACGACCTCCTGTGCCGTTTATGTAGGAGAACTTGTTGTATATTCACAAATAATCATATACTTGCACATATGTACTTTGCCAACCTTGCACATATGTACTTTGCCAACCTTGCATATACACATTACAAAACACAGAAAATGCCTCCACACACTTGCTATTGCCAGACTCACACATGCCCACAACATGCTCACACTTTCGCCCTCCATCGGCAAACACACACACACACACACACTGAAAGAGGCACAGCTCCCTCCACTTCTAGGCCTTCAGAAGGTATTTTCTCTCTCTCTCTCCGCCTCATCAGGCCCTGTAGCAGAGGGCAGGCAGTAGCTAATAATAGGTATTGACTGGTTCAACGTGGGATGAGCAAGGTTCAACCATTGGATCTCCAAATGCGCCCGGGGGTCACTCGCACAGCGAACACGTCTCCCCGGACCCGGCTGAAAGAGAAGGCATTTTAAACTTTCATGACTTCTCTGAAATCGCGGCTGTTTCGCCTTTCAGGCCTTAACTCTTTGTACTCAAAGCGCTCGGCCCGATCAATATCCGAGAAGGAGAGAGAGGAGAGTAGAGAGAGAGAGAGGGAGAGAGAGAGGAGGGGATGAAATCCAGACGTCTTTATTTCAGCGGCTAAAACTGGTGTGTGCAACACACACACAGCCCTGTTTGTTCGGTCACTGCTGCTCTGAACTTTAGATGCACACTTACGGTATTGCACACACATGCACACACACTTGAACTGCGCAGATGTAGCATGTAGCACACACACACTGAAACGCAAGTAGCAGAAGCATTTAAGCACTTTAAAATTAGACACATATTGTCAGTTTATAATGGAATTATTTTTATTATTAGCTTAAATAGCTTAAATAAACACTAATATCCCTTAAGCCTTTGGAGTCTGGGGCTATTCTGTTGGTTTTGGACTCCTTTTCATTCTGCCTGTATAAACCACTTAAAAAGTGTTCACCATGCCACGTTGGTGTCATTGTTTTCAGTACAACCTCACCTATAAGACCTGGTTATTATTTTTTCATTTTGACTTACTGGATCAACATTTTGAACACAGAAACACACAAAAAAAAAATACAAAAAACACAATAAAATTACAAAAATACACACTAAACCACACAGATAACACACAATTTTTTATACAAAAAAACACATAAAAACACACATAAAATGACATAAAAAAATTACAAAAAGCACACAAAAAATTGCAAAAAACAAACAAAAAATACAAAGAAATAAAAAAAAAAACATATAAAAACACACAAAAAACATTAAACACAAAAGATTGCATTAAAAATGCATTGAAATGCTGAATGCACACTGCAAAATTTTAAAAAATCTCTTCAAAAACTTCAATGATATTATCTAAATAACTGACTAAACATGACTAAAATCATGTTGACTTGGTCGAGTTTTAACCTTTAAAAAAATAATAATAATAATTTTCGATGCCCATTGTCGCCCTCGCTTCGTGTTCTGTCTTGAAAATAAGTATTAACAAAATAAAATAACAGATAAACAATGACATTTTCTAACTTCTGGTGCTGAGTCACGTGACGTGTGGTCATTGCCTTGCTCCCCTTTAGACAGTCAGATCGCTGTCACAGAGGTCAGGTCACGTCAAGTGACAGACACGTTATGTTTTGATAAATCTGCAAGATGAAACGGCCGTCAAAGCTCTCCGGTGCGCAGTATCAAAAGAGAAGAAAAGAGGAGGAGAAGAAGTCCCAATCTTTTTTTAAATGCCGTTTTGTGTGAAGACGTTTTATTTGTATTAGCTTGCTAGCTAGGTTGAAATAAAGCAAAGCTAGGCACATTTTTCGAACGTTTTTCACTTTCATTGTCTCTCTTGTCTTAACTTTGTTAGCGGTCTCCAGCTGTGCTTCTTTGCCAATTTACTTGTAAGTTAATAATTATATAAACAGACAGTTGTATCATATAGCCTGGTTGGCACCATGGGTAAACAAAAACGGGAGTTCCACTCTCCGTGAAACAGTAAGCGGAGCTGTTCAACACGAATGGATCTCACCTAGGGCACCAAATGGACTAGAGCCGGCCCTGGTTGTAGCTACAGTGGCTACAACAAAAGTCACATAATCAACATTCACCCGAAGGCTAATCAGAGGTTTAATCAGCAGCGTGAGTTAGAGTTAGTTTCTTTAACTGTGTGTTTTTTATGACTCCGTGTTTCCTTGCTGACTCACAGTGGAGGGAGACGTCCTGAAAGTTGCATGTAGTTCTGTTAATGAGCTCCAACAGCAGCAATAAACTGCCAGGACAAAGATCCTCACTTCATTTGGCTACTTCAGACTATTAAAGCCTCATTTCAGATTTGGCTGAGCTTCGTCTGGTGGTTTTGGTTTCCCTTTTTTTTTATAGTTTACTCTTACTTCAAGCTACAAAGTTTGTCTTCATGGCCAGTTCAGAGAGAGTAATGATTAGAGCAGAGACTCTCAGAAAACTACTAACAAACAAACATGAACACGCACATACTGGACATTTGTGATCGTTCATTTATGGCCACAAACAGTCTCCCATCTGGCCTGCACAATATTAATAACTTACTATATTATGACTTTAACACTTCTCAGTGAACTGGAAATCCGAGAGCATTTTAAAATGTATTTATCTAGTTATGGATTAACTATGTTTCTTTAGGAGCCTGTTTACACTGATTAAGGCTAACAAAGAATAAAATAACAGCAATAAACAACAAATAACAATAATTTTGTAATAAATTGAAAATATTAAACAATAATTAGGCCTAAATAATAATAATAATAATAACAATAATAATAATAATAATAATAATAAGAGTAATTTTGTAAGAAAGTGATTATTAACCAATAATTAGGCCTAAATAAAAATAATAACAACAATAATAATAAGAGTTATTTTGTAAAAATTGAAATATTAAACAATAATTAAGCCTGAATAATAATAATAATAATAAGAGTAATTTTGTAAAAAAAAATGAAAATGTTAAAAAATAATTAGGCCTATATAATAATAATAACAACAACAATAATAATAATTTTAATAATAAGAGTAATTTGGTAAAAAAGTGAAAATATTAAACAATAATTAGGCCTATATAATAATAATAATAATAATAATAATAATAATAATAATAATAATAATAAGAGTAATTTTGTAGAAAGTGAAAATATTAAGCAATAATTTGGCCTAAATAATTATTACAATAATTATAACAAAAATAATAAGATTCATTTTGTAAAAAGTTAAAATATTAAACAATAATTAGGCCTAAATAATAATGATAAAAGTAATTTGTAAAAAGTGAAATATTAAACAATAATTAGGCCTCAATAATAATTATAATAAAATTAATAATAATATTTTATGTTTGAAAGTCCACAGTGTCAGTTAGAATAAGTGTGTATATAAAGTATATGTTCCTGGAATAATACCAGAAAAAAAAAAAAAAAAAAAAAGAATAGAGCTTCTGATGCAGAATGGCTCCTGTCATTGATTTATTATACTATGGTATTATTATCACTAATACATACAATCATAACAATCATTATAAGGGTGTAACCAGCTTAAATGGAGTCATGTTTAAGTATTTAAGGGCTGTGGGGAAGTTGGATTAGCTGTAAAACCATCCATGATATTTTATGTACTCTTGAACAAAACATTCCCTGTGAAAAAAACAAACACATATATTTTATATATAGGACATGCACAGAGGCATAAAGTGCATCGAGTATAATTCAGCCCTGCAGAGTTTGTACACAGAGTCAAAAGACACAATACATGCATGCAGGGAGGCTGTACGAGATGTTAAAAGGACACAGTGTCTGCTGCTGCTGCTGCTGCTGCGTATAAATCTGACAAACAGCACAGAGTGAATGTGAACAAACCAGCAGAGCCCTCGTGATGGGCCTCAGGCACTAATGGACATGAACAACCTCTGTGTTAACAGCAAAGAGGCCTGTTTTGATTTCTGACACATTTAGTACGGAGAAGGCTTTTTCTATTTTAAAATGGTTTCCAGTGAGCTGACTCATACACCGGTCCTGGAACAGTTTCTGTGGCTATAAAGAATCAAAACTGGAGGAATTTGATGAGATTCAAGACAGATACACACTATTTTTGGTCATTTTGTGTCTTTTTCAGTCATTTTTATATCTATTTTTGGTCATTTTGTGTCTGGGGACTGTCAAAATACACAGAATGACCAAAAATCGATTAGCTTTCGGTAATTTTTACATCAACTTTTGGTCAATTTGTATCTATTTCGATAATTTTGTGTCATTTTTCGATGATTTTTGCATCTCTTTTTGGTCATTTTGTGTCTATTTGATAATTTTGTGTCATTTTTCGGTCATTTTAAATCTATTTTTGGTCAATTTGTATCTATTTCGATAAGTTAGTGTCATTTTTGGGTCATTTTTGCATCTATTTTTGCTCAATTTGTATCTATTTTGATAATTTTGTGTCATTTTTTGGTCATTTTTGCATCTATTTTTGGTCATGTATCTATTTCGATAATTTTTGTGTCGTTTTTCGGTCATTTTTGCATCTATTTTTGGTAATTTAGTGTCTTTTTCTGTAATTTTGTGTCATTTTTTGGTCATTTTTGCATTGTTTTGGTTTCTGACACATTTAGTACGGAGAAGGCTCTTTCTATTTTAAAATGGTTTCCAGTGAGCTGACTCATACACTGGTCCTGGAACAGTTTCTGTGGCTTTAAAGAATCAAAACTGGAGGAATTTGATGAGATTCAAGACAGATACACACACGGAGTAGTTAGTGCGGGGTATATGTGTGTGTTTGTGTGTGTTGCCTTCAGGTACAGAGAGGTTTCACCACAATGTGACTCCAGCTGCTACAGAGAGGGGAGGTAATACCCAGGGCAGGGGGACACAGGGGAGTGTGTGTGCATGTGTGTGTAAGAAGGGCACTACAGCTGCGGCCCCTGCAGATCTAAACAGTGGAGGTGAACGGCACTCGCTCTAAAATAGACGGAGAGAGATCAAATACTGCACCATAGTACTCTAATAGTACTCTGAAATCAGCTATCAAAATAGAGATGTTCCCATACCATTTTTTCCCTCCCAATATATCAAAATATCAAATATCAAAACGTGCGGTTTGATCGGGATCGGTGTGCTATTACTTTTCTCTATGGAATACGAATTTTTTGCAACATAAGTTGCGAAAAAACTGCCCAAAATTTTGCATTGAAGTGAATAGGACGGCTGGAAAAAAATGAGCGAAAAAGAACAATGATTGGAGATTTTTAAATGTCTACTTCTCCGGCATAATTTCACTTAGAGACTCCATTTAAACTTTAAACAGTAGACACAAGTCTTGTGTATTGGTGTATTAATCCACGTTTCGATAGGTCATATAGTTTTTTATCAATCCCTGTTCAATGACCATGATCATTTTTGGAGAAATTCTGAGATTATAATGCGTGTGTATTGCACGGAATGTTCGTGTCACAGTGTGTGACATCATCGCCAGAGTGTAGAGGGAGAGAAGAAATTGTCAAAAAAATACATTTGAAAACTGCGCTCCAGGCCGCAAATTCCACTCTACAGAAATAATTTATACATAGAAACGTAGGAAAATTTGTCTTCTCACTCACAATCCTCTGGTAAAGTTGTCAGAGTTATAGTTTGGGCGTAGGACGCACTGATGATCCACCAACACGCACCAACAGCCTCATTGGGTCCCATATTAAAAATGCAGGAAGATTTCTGAAAAAGGGAGATGTAACTGTTTTTTTAGATCGCTCTAACAAAACTATTTTTTTTTAATTTTTCTTCAGAAAAAACATATGTAGATGTTCAGGAAGAACTCAGGATGCTCAAAGTGAAGTCGGATCAATGATAGGTATTATGGTTTTGCCAAAAATGCTTTCTGTTCGAGGCCAGAAATTCCAGTCTGTCCACCTCTGCTGTCACTGTGCTGGAACAGGTGTCAGTTAATTCTGTTGATTGCTCTGCTCTGATTGCCTTTGATCTTTGATGTGATTACAGTTACAGATACACACACACACATGCGAGCAAGCGCGCACACTCCTCCAGATACACATGCTTCAAACACACACGCACGCACACACACACACACACACACACACACACACACAAATATCAGGTCTTATATTAAACTGTTATTAGCTATTTTTGTCATCGACCGCTGTCAGTTAGACATGATGATGGATGAGGTTAGAAATGTATCAACCTATCCAGAAAACTACGCCAGGTGAAATGAGAAAAAAGTTCTCAGAAGCTTGGAAATGTAACATTTTCAGCCAAAACATACAGACTTAAAAAGAAAAGGAACCCTACTGGAAAGCTACAGACTGATATAAAAACTCATAAAAATAATGGACCCTCCCTTTAAGTGTCAGTTTAAGTTTAAGTGCAGTCATCAGTTGAAATTGAAGTGCTAAAAAGAAACATGTAGAAGCATCTTTAAATGATGCCAGCAGTCCATTTACTAAGACGAGATTACTTCAAAGAAGCCGTTTTTCCTTTTGATGTTTGGCTTGTTTTACAGCTCCGTGTAAAACATCATATTTTCCTCTACATCAATTTTTCATTCATCAGTTAGAGAAATTCTTAGTGACACAGTAAGAGAAGAACACACGGCAAAGTAAACATAACAACAAGACACAAAATTACTAAAAATACACAAAATTATTTAAAAAAGACACAACATTACCAAAAAAGACACAAAATTACCAAAAAAATACACACAATTACCAAAAAAATACACAGAATTGCCAAAAAGACAAAAAATGACCAAAAAAAGACACAAAACACTTCTGTTGAATTTCCAGAAAAACTTCAGGTTTTAGGGGGTTATTTTACAGGCATTTTTTACAGGCAATTTCAGTTGAAATTGAAGTGATAAAAAGAAACATGTAGAAGCATCTTTAAATGATGCCAGCAGTCCATTTACTAAGACGAGATTACTTCAAAGAAACCGTTTTTCCTTTTGATGTTTGGCTTGTTTTACAGCTTCCTGTAAAACATCATATTTTCCTCTACATCATATTTTTCATTCATCAGTTCCGGAAATTCTTAGTGACACAATAAGAGAAGAACACACGGCAAAGTAAACATAACAAAAATACACAAAATTACTAAAAAAAGACGAAATGACCAAGAAAAGACACAAAATAACCAAAAAAAGACACAAAATGACCAAAAGAAGACACAAAATGACTAAAAAAAGAAACAAAATGACAAAAAAAGAAACAAAATGACAAAAAAAAGAAACAAAATGACTAAAAAAAGACAAAATGACCAAAAAAAGACACAAAATGACTAAAAAAAGATTTTATAAAGGATACAAAATGATTAAAAAAAGACACAAAATGACTAAAAAAAAGACACAAATTGACCAAAAAAGACACAAAATGACTAAAAACAGAAACAAAATGATTTAAAAAAAGACACAAAAAGACACAATATTATTAAAAAAAGAAACAAAATGACCAAAAAAGACACAAAATGACTAAAAAAAAGACACAAAATGACTAAAAAAAGATTTTATAAAGGATACAAAATGATTAAAAAAAGACACAAAATGACTAAAAAAAGACACAAATGACCAAAAAAGACACAAAATGACTAAAAACAGAAACAAAATGATTTAAAAAAAGACACAAAATGACTAAAAAAGACACAAAATGACTAAAAACAGAAACAAAATGATTTAAAAAAAGACACAAAAAGACACAATATTATTAAAAAAAGAAACAAAATGACCAAAAAAGACACAAAATGACTAAAAAAAAAGACACAAAATGACTAAAAAAAGATTTATAAAGGATACAAAATGATTAAAAAAAGACACAAAATGACTAAAAAAAGACACAAATGACCAAAAAAGACACAAAATGACTAAAAACAGAAACAAAATGATTTAAAAAAAGACACAAAATGACTAAAAAAGACACAGAATGACTAAAAAAAGATTTTATAAAGGATACAAAATGACTAAAAACAGAAACAAAATGATTTAAAAAAAGACACAAAAAGACACAAAATGACTAAAAAAAGAAACAAAATGACCAAAAAAGACACAAAATGACTAAAAAAAGAATCAGTCCATTTACTAAGACGAGATGACTTCAAAGAAGCGGTTT